>NC_091840.1:15635000-16260000 GCF_037783145.1 Equus przewalskii | reverse complement strand
AGCTTAGTTAGTACATAGTGGGTGCTTACTATCTTCTTATTGAATAAAGATTGTTGATAGTTATCTGAGTTATGCCTTTGAAACCTCATTTCTTATTGTGGAGTTGGAGGAAATTCTGGGCATCAGGAGGTATGTGTAGAGAAATATACATACATACTCACACCATCTAGGATATGATTCAGAGTAACTCCTGGAATCTAGTTAAAACTAACTCTAAAGATAAACAAAATTTGATTTTTTAAAAATATTTTCTAGGGTGGAGGGAGGAAGATTAGAAGATCCTCTGTGTGAATTTTAGCTGAATTATTTTCTTTGTATATTACAGAGATTGGCAAACTACAGCCCATGGGCCAAATGCAGCCCAACATCTGTTTTTGTATGGTCTGCAAGCTAAGAATGGTTTTATATTTTTAAGTGGTTGAAAAAATATATAAAGAAGAGTAATGCTTTGTGACATGTGAAAAGTATGGACAGTTTAAATTTCAGTGGCCATAAAGAAAGTTTTATTGGAATATAGCCATACTCATTCATTTACACATTAGCGATGGCTGTTTTCTGAGTAGAACAGCAGAGATGGGTAGTTGCGAGAGAGACCATGTGGCTCACAAAGCCTAAATATTTACTCTCTAGCCCTTTGCAGATGAAGTTTACCAGTCCTTGATCTATTTTATAGTTTATGCCCATTAAATGTTCATTGAATGTCATGAGTTGGAGGTACACCAACCATGTCTGTTGAAGGTCTCTGCGGGGCATAATTGCTTTTGTCTATATACTAAGAAAAGATTGGCCACTCTGCCTTGGTACTGATTTATCTGACAGGCTTCTATTGTACCTCCTTATGACGCCTGTATTATGTCTAGCTCTAAAGAAGGTTCCGACAAAGTGTATTATTTGATTCTATTCCATTTTCTTAGAAGAGGTATCCCAAGTGGAGAGGTTTGGGGCATAGCATATAAAAGAACATTTTTCTTTGTTTGCTTCGGTCCCAGTTTCTTATATACATATTTTGAATAAAAAAAGATTATTGTTATATGAAAAAAAACCCTTGATTTTGTATATGTTTGCTATACACCCGTTGTCTTTAAGGTATGTGAGTAGAGTTAGATTAGTTATGTTGGAAAAATTGGGGGATTTTTATACAGTGTATTAACACATTAAATCATTCACCTAAATATTTATTGACTATCTGCTATGTATAAGTAGTCCTTTTATTACTGTAGTCCTTCAGTTGAAGGTGGACATTTCATATTCTTCCTTAATTAGAAGCTAAAATTATAATTCAGAATTCTGTGTCCTAGATATTTATTCTACCTCTGGGAAGAATATAGTTTTTTAAAAAATAATGTATTAATGTTTGTCACTTCGCTAAAGTTTCAGTGGCCAATGTTGATAAGTTTTACTGTTTTCTTTAGGTGGCAAAGGTATTATGAAAAGGAAAACAGTGGTTTATATATTCCTTTTTAAACATATCAGCAAGTATTGCAGACATAAAATTCACAAAAAGTATACAGTATAAGCAATAATAGTGGAAAACTTTTGTTATTCCAATCACATATCTTTGGGCCAGGTAGCTGTGCTTATTTCCTTGTCTGTAATACTCTGTTTGCATTATTGTATCTGATTATATCACATGATTTGTCTGATTGCTATAGAGACTGACAACCTGAAGAAATATGGCACCAGTTTTCTACTGCTGTGAAAACCCTCTTTTCCTACCTATGGATCCAGCCTTATAAGTAGATTAGTTAGTTATTAAACTTAGAGGTGAGGATGGGTATGTAGGTATTGTGATTTAATCATTTTAGGCATGGAGAATCTGCCTCAGATTTCAGCAAACTCCCTCTGCCTAAGTGAAGGAAGTCTCTTTTCGCTCTTTGTTCCTAATCTTGTGTTCTGGGGTCCCACACTTTCTAGCTCTAGTTGCTGAAATTTGATAAGGCAAAGCTAGTCAGGCTATGGATGGGTATTTGTTGATGTCTATTGATGGGTATTTGTTGTAGTCTAGAATTCTATTTCTGTTCAAATTCCATGGAATCCTGTACAGTTCTGTAGGATTGTGAAATGGGTGAAAAAAGGTAATTTGCTTTAGTAGACATGTGGGATGGAGACTTACTGTGTACCCAAATGCTGCATCAGAGAATCTTACCTCTTTTTTTTAGGACTTTGAAGAGGAAGAGAGACTTCCTTTGGAAGGTGTTATTCAGATATTCCTGTATTATAGGATGACAATATGTTGTTCAGTTGTGAGAATCTTTTGAAATTCTGCAATCATGAGAGCCATATTATAGTAGGAAGAACATGAATATGTGAGTTTTTGAATCATGAAAACAGGTTCAAATTATTGCTCTGTCAGTTACTAGCTGTATGAGGGGTTAAAACTGCCTTGCAGGGTTTTGATGATGATGAAATGAAATAATGTTAGTCAAAACCTTAGGACAATATCTAGTACTTAATGGTAATTTTTGTTAGGCTTTGGAAGGTGTCCTGGATTTCTCTTTTTTGATATGTGCTTCACACAGCTCAGCCCCACAGTTTTTTACTAGCATCGTCAGCGCAGCTTTTCTTGTTATCTTGTCTTGCTCTCCTGTCAGCCTTGTAAGGCATTTAAAAAACCCATGGTAATTCAGCTACTGGTTTATTTTATTTGTGTCGGGAAATTTTCTTTTATGACGGATTTGATGAGAGCTAAGAAAAAGTTCTTGAATAACTGTAAACTTAAAAATAAGAACTCTTAGGAGAGAGATTCAGTTCAGCAGACTCCTAGTCTGCATTTCTTTTTGGGCTGTTTCCCTTTAAGCACCACAAACTTGACAAAAAAATTAATTTTTAATCTCCTCTATAAAATAGCAAACCATAGCCTTTCTTGAGACAGTGAGCCCGTTGACAAGTTTTTTTTTTCAGTTTGATCATATAAATGTTTTCAGCTTTTACAAACATTTCTCACTTTTGTGAATAACTGGAGCTTTATGTGTGATAACTTTATTTGCCTCCCCAAGCCCCCCATCTCCCCAGCTCAATGTTGATAGTTTTTTGGAATTTTTCTTTTTTAAACATTTGTATGTGACAGTCGGTCAAGGTGGTTGGTTTTCTTTTGTGATCTACTTAATAAAAAGGACTTCTCTATTTACAGTATAAAATAATCACTAGAACAAGTGATTGCCCCTCTTTCTTTAGTATAGATAACAAGGTAACTATTCAAGATGTTTTTTCCCCAAGCTTCAATTATTTCTGTAACATTTTGCCCATTTCTGCTAATTTGTGTATCATCTGTACAATTATTCATTAAATATTTTTCTTTAAATGGATCTGATTCACTTTCTTTAGTTTTATCTTTAGTTGTCATAATATCCGTGAACTGACAAGATTGTGCTGGTTACAAGGTAAAAACTAGTTCATCCTGAAGACATCTTGCTTAATGCACTTGGGAAAGACTGCTTACGTGCAACTTTGGTTTCAGATTGGATTTTTGTTTCTTTTGTTTTCTTGTGAGGAAGATTGTCGCTGAGCTGACATCCGTGCCAGTCTTCCTCTATTTTATGTGGGATGCTGCCTGGATCTGAACCTGCGAACCCCAGGCCGCTGAAGCTGAGCGTGCAAACTTAACCACTATACCACCAGGCCAGCTCCTGTTTTGTATTTTTAAATAAATAAACTTCATAATGATTCCTCTCCTTGCTTTAGATAATTTAATTCTTTTTTTATCTTTGTGTTAAAGGTAGCCATTTATGGTCAACAAATGTAAACTATCTTATAATGTTACTTATAATAGATAACTGCTGTCTCTTGGTGGCCCGCACCCCCCAGCTTTTTAAAAAAGTTACAAAAGTAATACTCTGCTTGCAACTACTAAAATAAACAAACCAGCGGTGAATAAAGAAAAAGTTAGTATTTTCCTCTTCCCTCAGATCTCTCCTTTCTCCACTTTTACTCCTTAGGATGGTCAACATTAACCAACACTTTTGAGTATTTTTCAACATCTTTCTTTTTGCTCAAAAACATTTAAGCATAAATACACAGGCTTTTTGTAACTTCCTTTATTTTGCTCAAAAACATTAAGCATATATACAGGCTCTTTATAATTTGTTTTATTCATTTAAGAATATATCATGGCTATCTCTCCAGTATAGTAAATGGAACTCTAATTAATTTTAAAAAGCTGAATAACATTCCATTGTATCTACAGTATAATTTATTTGGTTGTTCCCTTGCTAATGATCATTAAGATTGTTTTCTTTTTTTTTTTTTTTTTGCTATTATAAACATTAGTCTACTCTTACTCATGACTAGGGAAGCAAACATTCTAAATAAAATATTAGCAAAATAAATTCAGCAGTGTATTTAAAAGACAATACATCATGATCAAGTGGAGTTTATTCCAGGAAGGCAAGGATGGTTAATATTAACATAATTTATTAACAAATTACAAGATAAAAACCATATGATTCTCTTCCTCTTTGGGGGTGAGTAGGGGACTTTGTGTTGCTTTTACACAAAATAGCATAGGAAGATGCCTGCCCATGGGGACTGTAGTCCAAGTTTTGTACAATTCTTTGATCGTTAAAGTTGATAGACAAAAGCCTTTTTTTCTGAAATCTTTGGGGGAGACTTTGTGGGGTCTGGGACTTGGCTTTGACCTTGGCCTCACTACTGGCTTTGGTTGCCAAAGCCTGGTACCCTTGGCAGTATGGAAATAAGTATACTTCCAGAGGCTAGGGGGATGATATGGGTGAGCCTGTCCAGTTTAGGGCTGGCACCTTTTAAAATCTTGTATTTGATTACTTTGGGCTTAATGGGCACCTACTTGGCCTCTGCACAGGTGCTCATTGCCTTGGAAACATTGGCCTGAATCTTTTTGAGGCCTTTCTTGTGCTTGTTGGCAAAATATGCGTTCCTTAAGATTTAAGTTTCTTGAAGCCATTTCTGCGATTGGTCATATATGATATTGTTCTTGGCTTGGCCATATCTGTACTGCCAGCTGCAGCTCTAGGAGTGGTAGAGACTGGAAAGAAGAGACCCATAACTATCTTAATAGATACCAGAAAAGCATTTGATAAACTATTGAAGTAATTTCCGTAGAGTATATGTGGCATAATTTCTGAATTCGTATTTGAATGAAGATGCCTTTCTTCTATCTTGATCAATGAATGATAACGTGGCCCGATATAGTATTCTTGGATCATAATCCCTTTTTTTTTTTTCCCTGTATAGCACATATACCTTATACCCCTATCTTCAAGCTTCTGTGCAAAAGATAAGCCTGATGCCAGTCTGATTCTCCTTCCTTTGTAAGTAACTGGTTCTTTATCTCCTACACAAACCTTGCCACCCTTAAGTACCCTGAGATTATCAGGTCTAATCTCATTATGTACTCTTATCCCTTTTAGAAGCCCAATACTGCCAGTTTGTCTCTGATTTCCTGTACTCTGATTTCTCTCTATGTAGTTCTGTCTTTCCCAATTTCTGATCCCAGTTTTTCTTTTCTTTTTCTTGTTCTTTAATGTTTAGATTTACTAGTAATGGTAAAATCATTTTGGCCATTCTGAGTTGATATTCTCAGGTACACGTTGTGCTCTTTCAGAATGTAATTTCAAATATTTTTTTATTTCAGGAAAGTTTCTTTGAATTATTGTTTTTACTATTTGTTCTGTTTTTTTTTAAATTAAGATTTTTTTTAAAGATTTTATTTTATTTTATTTTTCCCCTTTTTCTCCCCAAAGCTCCCCAGTACATAGTTGTATATTCTTCGTTGTGGGTCCTTCTAGTTGTGGCATGTGGGACGCTGCCTCAGTGTGGTTTGATGAGCAGTGCCATGTCTGCGCCCAGGATTCAAACCAACGAAACACTGGACCGCCTGCAGTGGAGTGTGCGAACTTAACCACTCGGCCACGGGGCCAGCCCCTTGTTCTGTTTCTTGCTTTGATTTTCTTCTTCAGGGGTTCCTATCATCTGTATGGTCAATCTTCTTTGCCTATCTTCAATATTTGTCACTTTCTCTCAAATCCTTTTTATCTATCTCTTTTAGATTTTTAAAATTTTCCTTTTTTTTAAAACTTCTATTTTTCTTAAGGGATTATCTGTTTTTATTCACTCTTGTCTTCATTTCTGGAATGATCCTTTCCTTTTATTTTTAATTCTTTCCTGAATTATGTCATCTCGTTTTGAGTTTTTATCATTCTTTTATCTGTTTTTCTTTCATGTCTTGTGTCATTTTCGTAAGGTCTTTTAGCTCATTTTGAAATAGCATGTTACAGTTTTGATCTGTTATGTGGGCATGTCTTTCTGGCATGCTTTCATTATCTGTAGGGATGTTATTCTTCTTATTCTCTCTTTTTTAACAATAACTTTTATATTGGATTGACCTTGATACTTTTCTGTGACTCATTTTTATTTGAAATTAATTTTAAAAACTCTTTTAGAATGTACCTGGGTTCAGGAAAACTTTTTCTAACTTCACAGAGCTTTTTCTTCTGTTGCTTTTGTGTAGCGTTTAAAAATATGGCAGCTTGCTTTCTGGGATTTCCTGGCCTTATTCTCTGCCGTTAGTTTTGTCTGGACCATCTCTTTCCTTCATCACTCTTGCTTCATCCCAATTTTCATCCCTTTATGATCATGAAACCCTCCTTGTGCCTTATGGAGCTTACTGACAGTCATCTGCAAAACTCCCTTTATCCATAACCTCTTCTCTAAACATTGCTACCTTCTTGTTCTAACTGAAATTTAGCTTTACCCTGAGGGCACTGCTTCCCCTGAGGAGTTCTTAAATGGTGGCTCCTCCAAGTGAGGTGGGTTAAATGTTCTTTTTGATTTCTCATAGCTGCTTCTGGATTTCTTCTGGGCTCACTGCTACTCTCCTACTAATCCACTTGTAATTATTGGTGATTTCAGTATCTGTACAGGTGATCCTTTGGGTATTCTGGCCTCTTAACTTCCTCTCCGTTACTGATCTTGTCGTCTACCTCAGCCACTCACTTCTATGGCATATACTATGCAGATGTTTTTAAATCCTCAGTGCATCCATATTAACTGGAGAGCTTTGAAAAACCATAGATGCTAGGACTCACTCCTAGAGATTCTGATTGGTTAGTCCGAGGTGTGGCTTGGGATGTTATTTTTAACAATTTTCCAAGGTGACTTTAATGTGCAGCCAGAATTGAGAGTCAGTGCCCTAGAACTTGTTATTACCCATAACTGCAACTTTCTATAGTATAATTTCTGGCATTTTATTCTCCAACTACCACCTCCAATTTTTCTGGCTCACTTCTTCTAGGACCCAACAACCTTAATTCTTTGACTTACTGGGACCTTTTAATTTACCACCTTTTCACTGTTACTGAATGCATTCATGTCCTCATTTCCTTTTCTAGCTAGAGGAATCATTACAGTCACTCTCCTGCATCTACCCTCAATCCGCTTGACTTCTCTCCCTTGTTTGTTCTTGCCTGGCAAAACCCTACTCTGGTTAAAACCAAGTGTACCTATTTTACACCTGTACACTTGTAGTTGAATATGGCTGGTGCAGAGCAACTATGTTGACTTTAAATTCTTGGCTAGTACCCAGTGACTTTAAATTTATTGCTGAGTGCTGCCAAGCTATCCTACTGTATTATTCTAGTTCTTCCACACTCCCATTTGCTTAGATGTTTATATCTTTCCCTTGCACTCAGATCTTCAACATTTCCCTTTCCATCCTCTGTTTCAGCTGGTGACCTTGCTAAGAAAATAGAAACAATCTTCCCACCACCTGCATCTATACCAGTTATTGTGAATTAACTCTCTTTTCCTCTGTTGAAGGCCATTCCCACCAATTGTCCATTAGAGCCCACCCTTCTCGCTTTCTCAAGGATATTCTTCCTGGAATTCTTCTTGTTGCTCCTTTTCTGGATTGCTCTCAACAGCATAAAAACATAATTTCTTTCATCTTACACCCTATCTTGACCTTACTTCTCCTTCCAGCTACCACCCATTTCTTTTCTCATTTATACCAGACTCGGCAAAACAGTTATCTTTACCTTATCCAGCTCTCTCTTTTTTCAGCTTTATTGAGGTATAATTTACATATCACATAATTCGCCATTGTAAGAGTACAATTTAATGATTATTGGTGAATTTATAGAGTTGTATAGTCATCACCACAATGCAGTTTTACAATATTTCTATCACCTCAAGAAATTCCCTTGAGCTTATTTGCATTCAGTTTCCATTCCCAGCCCCAGCCCTAGGCAACCACTGGTCTGCTTTCTGTTTCTATAAATTGGCCTTTCAACACCTATATAAATGGAATCATATAATATATAGTGTTGTTTTGCTTTATAATATGCAGTCTTTTGCTTCTGTCTTCTTTCACTTAGTTAGTATTTTTGAGGTTGACCTGTGTTGAGTGTCTATCAGTATTTCATTCCTTTTTATTGTTGACTATTTTTCCATTGTGTTCCTATGCCACATTTTGCTTATCCATTCACCAGATAATGGACATTTGAATTGTTTCTAGTTTTTGGCTATTATGAATAATGCTGCTAGAAACATTCATGTACAAGCCTTGGTGTGAATATATGTTTTAATTTCTCTTGGATAGATTCCTAGGTGTGGAATTGCTGGGTTTGTGATCCATTTCCAGTTAATTTTTATATAAGGTGTGAGGTAAGGATCTAAGTTTCTTTTTCTGCATATGGATATCCAGTTGCCTCAATACCACTTGTTGAACAGATTATCCTTACTTCCGTTGAATTGTCTTGGTGCAATAAAAAATCAATACCTGGAGTATGAGGAGGGATTATCAATCTCCTATGACTGTCTCACCACCTGGAACTTCCTTTTAAATCCTGAGATAGTCCATTAGTATATTGCTTACAACCTCTATAGGACTACAACCTCAGGCTAGTGGAGATGCTGGTCCTCACTGTTCACTTGCCCACTGAGATGGCTACTTTAATTGGTAGTGCTACAAATTGAGTCCTGTTCGGCGGTGACAGCAGAACCACTGGTTTTCATGGCCTGCCCCACTATGGTTGAACTACTGCTTGTTGGGAGCAGGACTGGGGAGAATGAGAGTAGCCCCTGGGAAACTTACCACAGACTTGTGTCCTTCTTACCCAAAGTTAAGTGGTTTGCTTGAATAAACACCTCTTAGTTTGTTGTATGCCTTTAGTTGATGTCCTGAGTCCTGATAAGTCAGATCTCTATTCTCTTTTGAACTCATTCCAACCGGTCTTCCTCTCCCACCATTTCACCAAAACTGCTTTTTATAATTATTAGTGGCTTTCACATTGCTCAATCCAGTGGTTGTTTCTTAGTCTCTGTTTTACTTGACCTACCAGCACCATTTGATACAATTGATTACTGTCTTCTCCTTGAAGTCTTTGGCTTCCAAGATACCACTGTCTGTTGATTGTTCTGTCACTGGATGCTCCATTTTAGTGAATTTCTTTCACTGATTCATCCTCATCTTCAAAACCTATAAAATTTGTAATGCCCTAGGAATTTTCTCTCTCCTATGGACATTACTTCCTCTTCTGCCCTCTCAAGTGATGCTCCCTCCCTTTTTCCTTCCCATAACCCTCATACCACTGGACCTGGAGATAGAGTAGATATCCTCTTTGTTCCCCTTTTCTGCGTTCAAATTGCTTTCCTCCTCTCTTACCTAAAATTCTCTAGCTTTGAATATCATGTCATCAGATTCTATTTACTACAACCCCTTATTATTATTGTTGACTGTATCTCCTGGTTCATTGCCTACAATGACTTTTGATGCTTACTACATGGAGTTAGGCCAAATTTCACAAGTTAAGGGCACAGTCCTCCACAAGACTACTCTCACTTCAAACTCCAACTGCAAGCTTGGGGGTTCCTAGAGTCACCCTCACTTCTGACCAACTGGCTACAAATTTAGGGGTTCCCACTACTCCCTCAGGTTTGATAATTCACTAGAACTTCTCATAGAATTCAGGAAAGTGCTATACTTAACAATTACAATTTTATTGTAGCAAAAAGGATACAAAACAGAACTAGCTAAAAGAAGGAGAACGTAGTACAAGGTCTAGGAGGCTCTCAGATGGGAAGCTTCTGGTGTCCTCTCCCTCAAGAATCAAGACATGTCACCCTCCTGGTATATAATTGTGTAGTAGTACATAGAGTATTGCCAACAAGGAAGCACGCCTAAACTTTGGTGTCCAGAGCTTCTATTGGTGTTACATTATGTAAGTGTGATTGATTGAATCATTGGCTGCTGATTAAGCTCGATCTCCAGTTCCTCTCTTCTCCCTGAGGTCAGGCCGATATTATGGTGGCTCAAAGCCCCAACCCTCTAATCACATGATTGGTCTTTTTGGGTGTAGCCAGCCCCCATCATGAGTCATTTCATTAGCACAGACTATTTAGAGGCCCATCATGAGTCACCTTGGCAGCATAAAATATCAGGGCCCACCATGAATAACAAAGACACTCCTGTCACTCAGAAAATTACCAGGATTTAGAGTCTACATCCCAGGAAGTGGGAACGAAAGCCAACCAAATTCTTTATTACACGAGATTCTTCCTTCTTTCCCCCCTTTTTTAAAGTTCTTTCTCTCTCTCACCAATACTATTTCTGATCTTAATTCTTTGTAATTTTAGTCTTGTAGATATTTTTTCAACATTAAGATCTTTCAGTTCTTTGAATTTGTTCTTTGAATCTCCTTCAGTGATCTTGTCTCCTATCCTACCTAAGTCATTCATTACCGAAGTCATAATCTAGATCTTGACGACTAATTGCAATTTCTCCATAATTTCAATTTCATGATCCCACTTCCGGCCACCAGTTACTGTCTTTACATCTTTCTCCCTCTAGTACCCTGACTCCAATGATCCTTTATTCCCACTAGGACCTCTGATCCATTGATTCTACCACTATTTCTCTCTCACCCTCTTGATATACTTTTTTCCTTCCGTACTCAGCTTAAATCAGTCATAATCATAATTCTTCCTTCACATAGCTTTGACACCGTTTTCTCTTTCTCGATTCATTGTTTGCTGTGCCCAAACCACATTTTTTAGTTAAATCCAACCTCCTGCCTATTCCATACCTGTGCCCATGAAGCTGAATGTAGTTGGTGAAAACCACACAACCTTACTGACTGATTTCACTTTAAATTTGTGACTACAAATTTAAAAATTTCAAATGGAACCCTAATGTTTCCAGGTAAACATGCTATATATCCTTAGTCTAGGAGTTGGGAGAATGAATGGATGATTATTTCACAATTTTTCTTCTCATCTCACACATCTAATACTTCTTTCCATTTGTTTTCTCAGCTAATGGTGTTTCTTCCTACTTTATTGAAAAAGTTGAGAACTTTCATAGAATCCCATAGTCACATTTACTCGTCTACCAACATTTGCATCCACTAGAATCCAACTGTATTCTGACAGTTACCATAGGACTGTGCATACATCTGTCTAACGGCAATTCTTCCATCTGTGCACTAGTTCGTATCCATTCTTGCCTACTCAAGAACATTGCTTCAATGATTCTTTCCTCTTTTATTTTTTTCTTCTCTGATTTATTCCCAGCAGCGTTCAAATATGTTATTTCTTCCATATTAAAAAAAAAATTTCTTGACCTCACTTTCCCCTTCATCTTCTACCTAATTTCTCTGTTCCATTTTGTAGCAAACCCTTCAAGTTGTGTCTCCAGTTTTCCTCCTCTTATTCTTTTTATTTTGAAATGGAAACATACAGGAAAGTTGGAAGAATGATACAAAAAATTTCCTTCATGTAGATTAATCAGTCATTAACACGTGCATTATTATTCTGCCTATGTACTTATATATTTTTTCTGAATAATTTGAGTGTAGGTTGCAGTCATCATGTGTTTACATCTTAATATTACAGTGTTTGTTTCCTAAGAACAAGGACATTCTCATATGTCTCATATAATGATCAAAGTCAGAAAATTTAACATTAGTATAATACTAATATCTATTCCATGGTCCATGTTCAAATTTTGTCTTTTTTCCCAATATATCCTTATAGCACTCCTTCCACCTCCCCCAGGATTCATTCCAGTGTCATGCATTGCTTTTTTTTTTTTTTTAGGAAGATTGGCCCTGAGCTACATCTGTGCCCATCTTTCTCTATTTTATTTGTGGGACTCCTGCCACAGCATGGTTTGATAAGCAGTGCCTAGGTCTGTGCCTGGGATTCAAACTGGTGAACCCCGGGCCACCAAAGTAGAGTGCGCGAACTTAACCACTGCACCACTGGGCTGGCCCCCATGCATTGCATTTTGTTGTGGATTTAGTCTTTAATCTGGAGCAGTTCCTCAGCCTCTCTTGTGTTTTCTTGGCATTGACACTTTTGAAGAGTACAGCCAGTTATTTTGTAGAGTATACCTTATCTTGGTTTGTCTGTTTCCTTAGGTTATACATTTTTTGGGCAGGAATGCTAAGTAAGTGATGTATGTCTTTTTCAGTGCATCCTATCAGGTGGCACATAATTCTGATTTTACCCATTATAGGTACTGTTAACTTTGATCACTTAGTTAAGGTGATGTCTACTGTGTTTCTCCACTGTAAAGTTACTATTTTCTTTTTGTAGTATATAAGTAATTTCTTGGAATATATTTTGAAATATATGTAAATCTCTTGTTGCTCATCAAACTTTTACCCACCAGTTTTAGCATCGTTAATTTTCATTGGAGTTAATTATTACTAGGATGGTTGCAAAATGATGATTCTCTAACTCAGCCATTTTTTCTCTACTTGTTAGTCGATATTCTACTATGGAAGAGCCAGCTAAACCTCCCTGCCTCCATTCCTTAATTAACAATATGAATGCATGGGTTCCTACTTTGTTTAGTGGGTTATGATCTATTTCTACCATTTATTTTGATGCTCAAATTGTTCCTGGTTTCCTCAGTGGGAGCATCTTCAGGCTGGCTTCTTGTTACATGCCCTGATCATTATTTTGAGTACTTCATTACTTTTTGGAATAACATAATATTCCAGGCTCGTATTTTGCTTTCCTACCCCAGCAGTAGAGTCAGACATTTCTCCATGGAGCTGTGGATTCCTCTTTTTTTTTCCTCCCCTCTTAATTGAGGTATGATTTATAAAGAATCAAATCAAAGGTATTTTTCAGTTTAATGAGTTTTGACAGTTGTATACATCTGTGTAACTATTACCACAAACAAGATGTAGAACATTTCTATCATCTAAGAAAATTTACTCATGCCTCTTTCTATCCAGTCCTCCTCCTTCCCCCCAACCAAGAGGCAACTCTTTTTTAAACTTCTACTACCATAAATTAGTTTTGCTTGTTCTACTTTATATACATAGAATCAGACATTAAGTATTTTTTGGCTTAACTTCTATATCAGTCTGAATCCAATCATGAGAGGGAAACTATGTAGTAATTTGAACAGCAAACATTTAATATAATTATTAACTATAAGAGGGAAATGGAGTAATGGGGGATTGGCTACTAAGAAGTAGTTCTATATCATATAATAGATATATGGAGAAGCCATTATTCCTAGACTGACATAGAATGTCCAAGAAAGAGTGCTCTCCCCAGCCCCCAGCTGACCTTCAGACTTTCTTGGAAAGAGCATGTCTATGACTCACCAAATGGCAGAGAAATTGCTGTGATGCCATACTGGCAGAACTTTCTGGAAATCTGCCCTCCAGAACTTGTTGGAAATCCACCCTTCCAAGGAAATCTGTGCAAGGGGAAGTGTCTCACCAAAGGTACTCCACTATAAAACCACCAGAGGAAGGATGCAGGGGGAAGGTGCTAGCTGCTGGATACTCCTGGGCACCATGCAGTCCAGGAGCAGGACACTGAAGAAGCTGTACATGCTGTAGTAGCTTGATGCTGGGGAAGCTGCCTGTGCTGCAGGAACCAGGTGCTGGAGAAACCGTGCACACTGTAGGAGCCTGCTGAACAAGCACACTGGAATCCAGAAACAAAAACTCTTTCCTCCTGCAAAGTCTCTCCACTGACTTCTACTGACAAAGCTTAACATTGTGCCAGCTAGCAAAGGAACAAATATTTAAAGGGTTCAGATCCATTTTCACAGAGCAGGCAAAAAGGGATGAATTTGGAGCTCAGAGGCAAAAAGTTGATTATTAGTGCAGGTCACATTTTCTTACTTCTTTGGAATCTCCTAATTTTTGATCATATGCTAGGCATTCTGTATAAAAGAACAGTAGAGACTGAGGTAAATACTGTTTACCTCCAGAGAAGGGCACACTGCTTCTTCTATCTAGTAACTAGAGTGGGAGGCTGAGTCAATCTGATTTATCTTTGACCTGTGACTGGCCTTTGTTGTTGTGTAGTTCATTTCAGTTCACCATTGGCTTCAAAAGTATTGAGGGTGGTGTCAAGAGGGCTTGGTATCTTAGCACTGGCAAGTTTTCAGAGATCTCATTGTGTTTTACAGCTTGAGCCTTCAGCTTTCTGAGATGAGAAAGATTTCTCTCTACTTTACAGCCTGGCTGCCAAATGTTTTTGAATTGTCCTTTCTGTGTTTATTCTTCTTAAAAATTAGCATATACATGCATATTTTCTTATTTCCTCTTTTTTACAGAAAAGATAGCATACTATAATACTCTTTGACATTTTGCTTTTTTTACTTAACATATCATGAAAATAATTTTATATTGGTTTATAGAGATATTTATCCTTTTTTTTTTTTTTTTTTTTTACAGTTGTATATAGTACTCTATGGTTTATTTAGTCAATCTCCTGTGTTTGAACATTTATGTGGTTTCCCGTCTCTTGCAATAAAAAATAATAGTGTGAGGCTGGCCCCATGGGCTATTGGTTAAGTTCAACGTGCTCCACTTTGGTGGCCTGAGTTTGGTTCCTGGACATGGGCCTTCACCTCTCATCAACAGCCATGCTGTGGCGGCGACCCACATGAAAAATAGAGGAAGATTGGCACAGCTGTTTGCTCAGGGTGAATAGTCCTCAAGCAAAAAGTGGGAGATTGGCAACAGATGTCAGCTCAGGGCAAATCTTTCTCAGCAAAATAGTACTACCACTACTACTACTAGTACTGTAATGAATAATCTTTTGTGTATGTATTTTTGTATCATTGGAGTACATTCTCTCTCGAACCTTTTCCAAACAGAATTTTGCCTTCACTATTCCAGTGAAACTGCTCCTATCAAGGACTTTAGTTACCTCCATGTTGCTGTACCAGTTCTGAGTCCTCATCTCATATGGACTCAGTGTGAACTCACTTCCTTGATAGTCTCATTAAGTTTTATCTCTTTATTTACTGTCTGTGTGTTGATAACTCCTAGATGTATGTATCCAATCCAGATATCTTTCCCAAATTTCAGACTCATATATTCAGCAGCTTACTTGACATTTCTACTTGGATATCTAATAGACATCTCAAGCATATTTGCCCACAATTGAACTTCTCACTATTCCTTTCCCCTCTCCCCTCATCTATTCTACCTGCAGTCTTTTCTATCTGGTTGATGGCAGTCCATCCTTCCACTTGTTCAGAATGTTAGAGTCATCCTTGGTTTCTCTCTTTCACTCCGCATGTCCAATCTATCAAGAGATCTATTGGCTATACCTTCATAGCATACCTAGAATCTGACCACGTCCACCCAGGTCTGAGCTACTAATGTTACTTACCTGGATTACTGGATTGGCAGCCTCCAAACTGATTTGCCTCTACAGTTTCTTTTCAACTCAACAGCCACAGTGATCTTTTTAAAATATGTCATTCCTCTTCTTAATATCTGCCCCATGACTTCCCATCTTACTCAGAATAAAAGCTAAAATACTTACAAGAGCTAATAAGGCCCTACACATTGTGGCTCATGTCTCTGATTTCATCTACTTCCCTAACCCCTCTCTTCTGCCCCCGATCCACTGTGCTCTAGCTACACAGACCTTCTTGCTGTTCTTCAAACGAGCTGAGTGTGCTTCTGTCTTATGATCTTTGCATTTATTGTTTGCTCTCCCTGGAATTTTCTTTCCCCAGGTATCTGCATAGCTTACTTTATCATCTTTTTTAGGTTTTTGTTTATCCTGTTTACTGTTGCAACTCTCTAACCTCCCTTTCCCTCAACCCCCAATATTCCTGTCTCCCTTCCCTGCTTTTTTTTTCCCGTGTAAAGTTTATCACTTTCTGACATTCTTACTTATTTATATAAATATGTCTTTAGACTCTAAGCTCACTACAGGCAGGGATTGTTGACTGGTTTCTTGCTGTATTCTCAGTACCTAAAATAGTGTTTGGCACATAGTAAATAATCAATAATTACTTGTTGAGTGAGTTGAATGAATTAATTAGTCCAATCTGGAACTCAGAGCTCTTTAAATCTATTTTTTTCCCCTGAGGAAGATTTGCCCTGAGCTAACATCTGCTGCCAATCTTCCTCTTTTTGTATGTGAGCCGCTGCCACAACATGGCCACTGACAAATGAGTGATGTAGGTGTGTGCCTGGGAACCGAACCCGGGCCGCGGAAGTGGAGCACACTGAACTTAACCACTAGGCCACCAGGGTTGGCCCAGAGCTCTTTAAATCTTAAGGCTTAAATCTTTTTTTCAGTTTAGGTTCTCAAACTTCAGCATGCCTCATAATCAGAAAAAGGAAAATCTAAAATTTCTTTTACAGTAGAAGTACATCTAGAACAGTTGTTTAAATATTATGAATACATGTGAAGATGATCAGAAAAATCAGTAGAAAAAAATAGGATTTTAATCTTGTGGGATTCACAAGGAGAAGAAAAGGGATAATATTAAGGAGGAGGACTGGGGTAATTTATAGAGGAAAAGATTTAAAGGTGATAATAAGTTTGCTTAGGTGGCAGGAAGGGATCTGTCAGGGTGTAGGTGAGTGGGCTTTAAAGTTGTAAGTGGGTTAACTTCAACTTTGTCCTTAAAGCTTTATCTCTTTTTTTATGCTTACTTTTATTTTCTGACTCTGTCTTGGTCTATCCTCACCCTTTCTCTGCCCCTTTCTCTCATTATTGTATTACCTGTCTATTACGATGACTTTGCTTCATATTACCCTCTATACTCTTCTGTATTCTGATTCAGAAAATTAGCTTGGTTGTATTCTGTTTTGACTGTGATTTTGTAATTTATTTCATTATTATTATTGTTATTTTTAAAGATTGGCCGTGAGCTAACATCTGTTGCCAATCTTTGTTTTTCTTTCTTCTCCCCAAAGCCTCCCAGTACATAGTTGTATATTCTAGTTGTAGGTCCTTCTAGTTCTTGTATGTAGTATCCTATAGTGTAGGATGCTGCCTCAGCATGGCCTAGTGAGTGGTGCTGGGTTCACGCCCAGGATCCAAACCGGTGAAACCCTGGGCTGCTGAAGTGGAGTGCGCAAACTTAACCACTCGGCCACAGGGCCAGCCCTGTTTCATTATTTTAAGGTAAGAGTTTGACTCTTGTTTAAAAAGACAACTGAACTTTTCCTTTTCTTTATCTGTCATTAACTCTCTACTTAAAGTTTTATTTTATCCAAAATAGAATCCTTAGTTCTAGTTGTGTTTACTTCCCACTCCCTCCCTCTTACTTGGACCTTTATTTTCCATATAATTTCTAATAGTTGTCTCAAATTCATATAGTTCATTCTATAGCATATAGGACTTGCACATTGTTGTGTGAGTTTGCCTTAAATATTACTGAATAAACTTATAAGCTGTAATAGAATTTTCACCCAATTGCATTTTTTTTTCTTTCTACCTCATCAAGGAGACCTTTTTTGATTAAAGCTATGCATTCTTTGATCCTCTACTGGTAGAATTTTTATCTTAATAAATACATTTTAATACCCCATTTTTAAATAACTGGCTTGTGTGTGTGTTATTGTGTGACATGCCACTGTTTCATTGCTTTACTGATGAATAATTTAACACTACTTTGCTGATGAATAATTTAACACATTCTGTTAAATGAGAAGTTTTGTGGAATAATTGCCTTTACTGATCTTCTGGGTGTTAGATTCTTTTTCTCAGTGCTTTTACATACTGTGTTAGGATTGTGTTCAGCTGCATGTAACAGAAACTCAAGTACAGCAGCTTAATCAAATAGGATTTTTTTCTTCAGGTAACAGGAAATATGGATATAGGCAGTCCAGGGTTTATGGCAGTTTCACAATGCCATCAGGGACACAGACTCCTTCTATGTTTCTTCTCTGCTATCCTTGAAGGGTGGCTTTTGCCTTATGAATTGTAAGATTGCTGTTTCCTCCTCAGACGTCTTAGCCTTTTATCAACTAAACAGTGGTTTTCCTTCAATCCTTGTTCGTAAGTCTATGCTTTCATCTCGTTGGTTACAACTGGGTCACATGGCTACCATAGGATGCAAAGGAGTCTGGGAAGTTGGCATTTTCGGCACATGACTGCCTTATCCAAAATTAGTGTTCTGTTAGTGAGGAAGAGAATAAGAATTTGGGGTAGGCAACGTTAGCAGTTGGTAGCTGATGTGCAGTCATACATCTCTTTTCCTTAAAACAATCTTGCAAGTTTGATGGTGTCATATTTGTTGCAGGGGAGAAACTGTAGGTCAGAGAGGTTAAGTAACTTGTACAGAGTCATACAGATAGTAATTATTAGAGCCAGGATGTGAACACAGGTAAATCTCTGTCCAAAGACCATACTCTTTCTTATATTACACGATCTCTTTCTATTGTCCACTTAGCAGTCTGATCTAAGTAAAGATTTTGTATGAATAGCATTTAAGATATTTTCATGAAATGTGATGCTCCTTTGGGCTAGTTTCTTGGTATTTAAAAAATTATAGTAAGTGCTAGGGGTTCCCGATGCTTGATCTTTTGGATATGTAAACATGATGAGACTTTTATAGTATCAGAATCAAGATAAACTGTGAATGCTGTGAATAACTTTGTTGAGAGATGTCCAGATAGAGGATTATCACAAGCATCTTATAGGGACTGTGGCTGACTCTTCAAATTAAACTAGGTATAATAATGTTTAATAACCTGGGGATTGTCAGAAAGCAGATCATTTCAGGTTTCTTTTACTGAGTTCACTATTATTCTGTGATTTATAATCATCACATGTCTAAATACTAATATTCATCCACATGTCTGACCAAAAAACCTAATGTGTCAAATCATAAAGTGTCACCAATCTGATATTTTGATAAACATGATATTTTGCTAAATGTTTTTAAGAATAAATTTATCCTCAAATTGGCAAAATAGTCCTCATTTTGCTTTATCTCCTTTTAATATTTTATTTGCAATAGTACTTCATATACTAGTACTTCATATGCTTGTTTTGGCCACATTTTTTTCTTTGTAGTCTTACTGATAACCATTGAAACGTGTTTGTATAGCTTACTTATAAACATATCAAAGATCTTATAATAAGATATGTATAGGTGAGGATATTATAACAAGTAGGAATTATTGTTTACATTGGGCCAAATCCTAAGTTCTCTTCTCCTCCTCCTCCTCCTCCTTTTTCCACTGCTAGGGTTCGAGTCATGTGGATCCCAGTGATCATAGTTTGGTTGGGGAAGAAGTTTCGCGTGAAGGAATAGTCGGAATTTCCTCATCTCTCCTGGTGGGGGACTTTGAATGCGTAATAATTAAACTAAACTTATCATCCTTTCAGAAAATATTTATTGAATTTATACATGCCAGATAATGAGCTACATGCTAAAGATATAAAGATGAATTTAAAGAAGAAGATTATCTCATAGTATATAGGGAGGAAGTAATTACAAGCATTGGTTTTAGAGTCTGACAGATCACATTCTGACTTCTTTTGTTTGCTAGCTGTGTGATTTGTGGCAACTTATTTAACCCCGTGAAGCCTCAGTTTTCTCATCTGTAAAAGACTCATTTCATAGGATTTTTAGGTTAAATGAGTGAATGCACCTAAAGTGCTTGCATAGTTTCTGGCATATAGTAAGCATTTCAATAACTGTCTGCTACTGTGATGATGATGAAGATACAGTAGGTAGGTAAATACAGTCAGTGCACAATCTAGTGGAAAGAAAGTGAATTTTTGGTGAAGGGGGCAGGAGACTTAAAGGTAGAAATAAGAGAAGTAACATGATATAAAAAGCATGTTAGGAAGATTGATATCCTCCATAGTCAATATAGTAAGTCCCTATTAAACACAATCTTTTGATTCACCTGTGATTTTTGCTTGGTGAGAGCATTAATTTTTCTTGCAAGATAAGGGACAAGTATCTGGGAAATCAGATTACTTTGTTCTCAGGATATCTGAGACTGGATCTGCTTTCTTGCTCTAATTACTTTTTTGTAGATATTCTGCTAATTGCTTACAAAATTATGATGAGTTTATTGACAGTTTTTGTTTGGTTTTAGGTTATTGCAGTGTCTGAGACTATCCAGTCATTGCTTTCTAAGAATGTCATTAGAAAACAGTAAATTATTTTCCATCCTCAACACTTGAAGAATTGAAATTTGAATATTTTCTCTCTTTTTTGTATTTTGGTGGACGTAAGCACTTATATAGTCGTTTCTGCTATCCTGCTTGTTTTGAAAATATGAATTTATTCTAATGCGTACGCATGGTTTGCTCTGTGAGAAACACTAGGTAAATGCAGAAAACTCCACCCACTGGAACAGGTTGCATAGCAATACACAAAACGCACACACCTCAAACATCTACCAGCTCCCTCAGTTCACCACGTGTTAGGAGTTATGCTCATCCACATTTGGTGTTACAACTTTCTGTGTGGCCTCTGATAACCTTCTTTCCACTGCTTCACAACAGCTCACAAGTTAAAACCTTTCTGACACTCACTTCCACAAGCAAATCTTTTTCAAGATAAAGTGCTGTAATTCTGTAGTGTTTATTTCTTAGCCATTTAATATGTGTAAAATTATGCTACCTTTTTTTTTAAGGTTCTTACCAGTTTTTGTTTTTTAATGGATTACTGATGTAGATTTGAGTGTTGTGCTCCTACTCCTATTTTTTCATAAGCCCTCTGGTTTTTATTATGTGATTTTGCATAGAATTTTAGGATGGGTTTTTCTATTCTGCAAGTCTACTATTTTTATAACTTACGTTTTCAATATTTTATGTCTATATTTTTAATAAATCTAGAATTTATTTTTGTGTATGTAAAAGTAGGAATCCATTTACCCCCTTTTTTTTCTTTAATGGCTAGCCACTTGCCCCAACATTTACTAAATCCTCTTCCTCCCTTGGTCCTGCCTCCATTTGACATTTTCCCTTTTATTCTATACTTAATTTTTTTGGACTTTCTCTGTACCTGTATCAATAACTTATTGTTTTAATTATTAATGCTTTATTTATGTTAATTGAAGCTTTATCTATGGATATCTATGGAGAAGTAAAAGAAAGTATTATATTTGTATAGATGGATTCCTGTTCTTAGTTTTAAGTCCTGGTAGTATTTTGACACTAAGAATGTTTAACTTCGTTTGATGATTAGTGTCTTGCATAAACTGCCTTAGAAGCCATCCTTAGGTCTAATAACCATGCTTATAAAGATAGTGATTTTTGTGATTGTATTTTTAAAATAGGGGATATGATGAGAGGATGTCACTTATAGTTTTTTCTGTATTTTTTAACCCTTAAAAAATTATATCAACAAACTGGCAGAATAATTTTATTTTAATTCACTAGGATTATTTTCACCGACTATCTAAAGGAGAGTAGATAAGCATGTGTAGTTTTCTTGTACTATCTGGCATTTTTTGTGAATACCTCTGTCACCCAATTTTACAAATTTTATAAATTTCTCATTTGTAAGGTCTCTAAGTTTCTTGAGGGTAGGACAATATTGCTCTCTTTAGTATCCAGCATGCTGGGTGCATATAGACACTTAAGAAATGTTTGTTTACTTAGACCTGTAAGTAATCTCTCCCATTGGTAAACTCCCATTACATTTTGTGTTTTTCTTGTGGTACCTAGTACTTACTTTTTTTTTGAGGAAGATTAGCCCTGAGCTAACATCTGCTGCCAATGCTCCTCTTTTTGCTGAGGAAGACTGGCTCTGAGCTAACATCCATGCCCATCTTCCTCTACTTTATGTGTGGGATGCCTGCCACAGCATGGCTTGATAAGCACTGCCACGTCCGCACCCTGGATCTGAACTGGCGAACCCTGGGCTGCCAAAGTGGAACGTGCACACTTAACCGCTGCGCCACCACACCAGCCCCATAGTACTTTCTATCTTGAATTGTTCTTGGGTTCACTTTTCCTTATCTCATTACCAGACTGGATGTTTCTTTTAGGCAGGAAATGTTATTAACCTTTTAAAAATTTCCTCTAGTACCTGCTCAAGGCCTTATACTTAGTTCGTTCATAATAAACATTGAATAAACAGAACATCAGAAGACGTTTTATTTTTATTTTTTATTATTTTACTAAGGTCATAGTAGTTTATAACATTGTGAAATTTTAGTTGTACATTATTATTTGTTAGTCACATATATATGTGCCCCTTTACCCCTTATGCCCACTGCCCTAGTCCCCTTCCCCTCTGGTAACCACTAATCTGTTTTCTTTGTCCATGTGTTTATCTTCCACATATGAGTGAAATCATGGGGTTTTTGTCTTTTTCTGTCTGCCTTATTTCACTTAACAGAATACCCTCAAGATCCATCCATGTTGTTGCCAATTGGATGATTTTGTCTTTTTTTATGGCTGAGTAGTATTCCATTGTGTGTGTGTGTATGTATATATATATATCTTTTGTTTTGGTAACTATAGCCATTCTAACAGGTGTAAGGTGATACCTCATTGTAGTTTTGATTTACATTTCCCTGATGATTAGTGATGTTGAACATCTTTTCATGTGCCTGTTAGCCATCTCTCTATATTTTTTGGAAAACTGTCTGTTCATATCCTCTGCCCGTTTTTTGATCAGGTTGTTTTTTTGTTGTTGAGTTGTGTGAGTTCTTTATATATTTTGGAGATTAACCCTTTGTTGGATATATGTTTGCAAATATTTTCTGCAGTAGGTGGGTTGTCTTTTTGTTTTGTTCCTAGTTTCCTTTGCCTTGGAGAAGTTCTCAGTTTGATGAAGTCCCACTTGTTTAGTTTTTCTTTGGTTTCTCTTACCTGAGGAGACATGATATTCGAAAAGATCCTTCTAAGACTGTTGTCAAAGAGTGTACTGCCTATGTTTTCTTCTAGGAGTTTTATGGTTTCAGGTCTTACCTTCAAATCTTTCATCCATTTTGAGTTAATTTTTCTGTATGGCGTAAGATAATGGTCTGCTTTCATTGTTTTGCATGTGGCTGTCCAGTTTTCCTAACACCATTTATTGAAAGGATTTTTCCTTTCTTGATTGTATGTTCTTGGCTCTTTTGTCTAAGATTAGCTGTCCATAGATGGGTGTTTTGTTTTTTTTTTCCGGTTTCTTTTTTTTTCATTGCGTTGATAGGTAACAATCTTGTGTGATTTCAGTTGTACATTAATATTTGTCATTTGTGTTGTAGGTGCACCACTTCACCCTTTGTGCCCACCCCCCACCCCACCTTTCCCCTGGTAGCCACTAATCTGTTCTCTTTGTCCACATTTTTAAATTCCTCATATGAGTGGAGTCATACAGAGATTATCCTTCTCTAACTGGCTTGTTTCACTTAACATAATTCCCTCAAGGTCCATCCATGTTGTTGCAAATGGAATGATTTTGTTCTGTTTTGCACCTGAGTAGTATTCCATTGTATATATATACCACAACTTCTTTATCTATTCATCTGTTGATGGGCACTTAGGTTGCTTCCATGTCTTGGCTATTGTAAATAATGCTGCAATGAACATTGGGGTGCATAGGACTTTTGGAATTGCTGACTTCACGGTCTTTGGATAGATACCCAGTAGTGGAATGGCTGGATCGTATGGTAGTTCTATTTTTAATTTTTTGAGGAATCTCCATACTGTTTTCCATAGTGGCTGCACCAGTTTGCATTCCCACCAGCAGTGTATGAGGGTTCAATTCTCTCCACAATCTCTCCAACATTTGTTGCTATTAGATTTAGATATTTTTGTCATTCTAATGGGTGTAAGGTGATATCTTAGTGTAGTTTTGATTTGCATTTCCCTGATGATCAGTGATGATGAGCATCTTTTCATGTGCCTATTGGCCATCCGTATATCTTCGTTGGAGAAATGTGTGTTCATGTCTCCAGCCCATTTTTTGATTGGGTTGTTTGATTTTCTGTTGTTGAGTTGCGAGAGTTCTTTATATATTATGGATATTAAGCCTTTGTCAGATATATGACTTGCAAATATTTTTTCCCAGTTAGTGGGTTGTTTTTTTGTTTCAATCCTGTTTTCATTTGCCTTGAAGAAGCTCTTTAGTCTGATGTAGTCCCATTTGTTTATTCTTTCTATTGTTTCCCTTCTCTGAGAAGACATGGTGTCCGAAAAGGTCCTTTTAATACTGATGTGAAAGAGTGTACTGCCTACGTTTTCTTCTAGAAGCCTTATGGTTTCAGGTCTCACCTTTAGGTCTTTGATCCATTTTGAGTTTATTTTGGTGGATGGTGAAAAAGAATGGTCAATTTTCATCCTTTTACATATGGCTTTCCAGTTTTCCCAGCACCATTTGTTGAAAAGACTTTCTTTTCTCCATTGTATGCTCTCAGCTCCTTTGTCGAAGATAAGCTGTCCATAGATGTGTGGTTTTATTTCTGGGCTTTCAATTCTGTTCCATTGATCTGTGCACCTGTTTTTGTACCAGTACCATGCTGTTTTGATTACTGTAGCTTTGTAGTAAGTTTTGAAGTCAGGGATTGTGATGCCTCCCGTTTTGTTCTTTTTTCTCAGGATTCCTTTAGCAATTCAGGGTCTTTTGTTGTCCCATATAAATTTTAGGATTCTTTGTTCTAATTCTATAAAGAATGTCATTGGGATTCTGATTGGAATAGCGTTGAATCTGTAGATTGCTTTAGGTATAACGGACATTTTAACTATGTTTATTCTTCCAATCCATGTACATGGAATGTCTTTCCATCTCCTTATGTTGTCATCCAATTCTCTCAGAAAGGCCTTGTAATTTTCATTATATAGGTCCTTCACTTCCTTACTTAAATTTACCCCAAGGTATTTTATTCTTTTTGTTGCGATTGTGAATGGTATTGTGTTCTTCAGTTCTTTTTCTGTTAGTTCGTTATTAGAATATAGAAATGCTACTGATTTATGCAAATTGATTTTACACCCTGCAACTTTGCTGTAGTTGTTGATTGCTTCTAAGAGTTTTCCAATGGATTCTTTGGGGTTTTCTATATATAAGATCATGTCGTCTGCAAACAGCGAGAGTTTCACTTCTTCCCTCCCTATTTGTATTCCTTTTATTCCTTTTTCTTGCCTGATTGCTCTGGCCAGGACCTCCAGTACTATGTTAAATAAGAGAAGTGATAGAGGGCATTCTTGTCTTGTTCCTGTTTTCAGGGGGATGGTGCTCAGTTTTTTGCCCATTGAGTATGATGTTGGCTATGGGTTTGTCATATATGGCCTTTATTATGTTGAGGTAGTTCCCTTCTATGCCCATTTCGTTCAGAGTTTTTATCATAAATGACTGTTGGATCTTGTCAAATGCTTTCTCTGCATCTATTGAGATGATCCTGTGGTTTTTATTCCTCAGTTTGTTGATGTGGTGTATCACGTTGATTGATTTGCAGATGTTGAACCATCCCTGTGTCCCTGGTATGAATCCCACCTGATCATGATGTATGATCCTTTTGATGAATTGCTGAATTCTGGTGGCCAAAATTTTGTTTAGAAATTTTGCATCTATGTTCATCAGTGATATTGGCCTGTAGTTCTCTTTTTTCATGGTGTCCTTGTCAGGCTTTGGTATCAGTGTGATGTTGGCTTCATAGAATGTGTTAGGAAGTGTTCCATCCTCCCTAATTTTTTGGAATAGCTTGAAAAGGATAGGTATTAAATCCTCTCTCAAAGTTTGGTAGAATTCCCCATGGAAGCCATCTGGTCCTGGGGTTTTATTCTTTGGGGTGTTTTTGATTGCTGTTTCAATCTCTTTCCTTGTGATTGCTCTGTTCAAATTGTCTGCTTCTTCTTGAGTGAGCTTTGGGAGATTGTAGGAGTCCAAGAATTTATCCATTTCCTCTAGGTTATCCATTCTGTTAGCATAGAGTTTTTCGTATTATTCTCTTATAATCCGTTGTATTTCTGCAGAGTCTGTTGTTATTTCTCCTCTGTCATTTCTGATTTTGTTTTATTTGAGCTCTCTCCCTTTTTTTCTTTGTAAATCTGGCTAGGGGTTTGTCAATTTTATTTATCTTCTCAAAGAACCAGCTCTTTGTTTCATTGATCCTTTCTACCGCCTTTTTCATTTCAATAGTATTTATTCCTGCTCTGATTTTTATTATTTCTCTCCTTCTGCTGACTTTGGGCTTTATTTGTTCTTCTTTCTCTAGTTCAGTTAGGTGTAGTTTAAGATTGCTTATTTGGGATTTTTCTTGTTTGTTAAGATGTGCCTGTATTGTGATGAATTTTCCTCTTAATACAGCTTTTGCTGTATCCCATATGAGTTGTTATGGCATGTTATCATTTTCATTTGTTTCCAGGTATTTTTTGATTTCTTCTTTAATTTCTTCAATGATCCATTGCTTGTTCAGTAATGTATTGTTTAGTCTCCATATCTTTGTGCCTTTCTCAGCTTTTTTCTTGTAATTAAATTCTAGCCTTATAGCATTATGATCAATGAAGATACTTGTTATTATTTCAATTTTTTTAAATTTGTAGAGGCTTGCCTTGTTTCCCAACACATGGTCTGTCCTTGAGAATGTTCCATGTGCACTTGAGAAGAATATGTATTCTGCTTTTTTAGGATGAAGTGATCTATATATGTCTATTAAGTCCAATTGCTTTAGTTTTTCGTTTAGCTCCACTATTTCTTTGTTGATTTTCTGTCTGGATGATCTGTCCATTGATGTGAGTGGGGTGTTGAGGTCCCCTACTATTATTGCGTTGTTTTTAACATCTTCCTTTAGGTCTGTTAATAGTTGCTTTATGAACCTTGGTGCTCCTATGTTGGGTGCATAGATATTTATAAGTGTCATTTCTTCTTGATGAAGTGTCCCTTTGATCATTATATATTGTCCCTCTGTGTCTCTCTTTACCTGTCTTATTTTGAAATCCACTTTGTCTGATATAAGAATTGCAACACCTGCTTTTTTTCCCTTGCTATTAGCTTGAAGTATTGTCCTCCACCCCTTCACTCTGAGCCTGTGTTTGTCCTTGGGGCTGAGGTGTGTTTCCTGGAGGCAACAAATTGTTAGATCTTGTTCTTTAATCCATTTTGCCACTCTGCTTTTTATTGGAGAGTTCAGTCTGTTTACATTGAGAGTGATTATTGATGGATGTGGACTTAAACCTGTCAATCTGTTGCTCATTATCTGGCTTTCCTGCTTTTCTCTTCCTGTGTGCTTTATGCTACCCATTTGATACTGCAATTTCTTATGCTGGGTTTCTTAGATTTTTCCTTATTTATCTTTTGTGGCTCTGTTCTACTTTTTAGTTTAGTGGCTACTCTGAAGTTTGTATTTAGAATCTCGTGTATAATATAATCTATTCTCTGGTGGTCTCTTACTTACTTGGCCTAGACTAATTTAGTCCCTTTGCTCTTCCCCTCCTAAATTATTATTTTCATTTCTTGTTCCAACTTGTGTTATGAGTTTGTAGTTAGAGTGATAAGATTTTCTTTGCTTTGGTAGTTTCCTTACCTTTATCCTAATGCTATAGTTGAATATTTGCTATCCTATTCTGGTTCTATTTATCTGTCTCCCTACTCTGTGGTTTGTGACCCCTTTCTCCCTTTTTTTTTTTTTTTCAGGTATGAGAACCTTCTTGAGGATTTCTTGTAGTGGAGGACTTTTGGTTACAAATTCCCTTAACTTTTGTTTGTCTGGAAAAGATTTAATTTCTCTCTCATATCTGAAGGATATTCTTGCTGTATAGAGTATTCTTGGCTGAAGATTTTTATCTTTTAAAGCTTTGAATATGTCACTCCATTCTCTCCTAGCTTGTAAGGTTTCTGCAGAGAAATCCGCTGAAAGTCTGATAGGAGCTCCTTTGTAGGTTATTCTCTTTTGTCTTGCAGCCCTGAGTATTCTTTCTTTGTCATTCATTTTTGCCATTTGTACTACTATATGCCTTGCAGTAGGTCTTTTTACATTGACAAATCTAGGAGATCTGAAAGCTTCCTCTACACACATTTCTCCGTCAATCCCTAGATTTGGGAAGTTCTCTTCTATAATTTCATTAAGCACACTTTCTGCTCCATTTTCCTTTTCCATGTTCTTGGGAATTCCTATGATCCTTAAATTCTTTCTCCTCATTGAATCTGCTATCTCTCTAATACTTTCCTCATTCCTTTTAATCCTTAGTTCTCTTTCTTCCTCTGTCTGGAGCCATTCAGCCTGTCTATCTTCGATTATGCTAATCTGTTCTTCTATGGAGTCTACCCAGGCATTCAGGGAATCGTGTTCTGTTTTATCTGGTCCATTGTGTTTTTCATCTCTAGTAATTTTGTTTGATTCTTCTTTATAATTTCAATCTCTTTGTGAAGTAACTCCAGAACTCGGCTTGTTTCTCTATCTTTCTCTCTACCTCATTGAGTTTTTTGATTATAGCTGCTCTGAACTAATTTTCACTTAGTTTTCCTAATGCCAAGTCCTCAGGACTTAATTTTATGTTTTT
The DNA here is from genome assembly GCF_037783145.1 of Equus przewalskii. Lineage (NCBI taxonomy): Eukaryota > Metazoa > Chordata > Mammalia > Perissodactyla > Equidae > Equus > Equus przewalskii. The sequence goes on along the minus strand of NC_091840.1, from coordinate 16,231,338 downwards.
ATTGTTTTCCTTCTGGTCTGGGGCTTTTATAATTTTCTGGATGGTAGAGGAGCGGTTTTTTCACATGGTGGTAGAATTCGGTTGCAGTTACAGCCTGTCGCCACTAGATGGGGGTCGAGTGCTGCGTGTTCCGAGCTCTCCGCCTTTGGGCAAGATGGCGGCGCCCAGTGCGCTTTGCCGGGGCGGGAGTGGTTTCTCTCGCACACCGATCTGGATTCGATCAGTTCTGTTCTCTGGTCTCCCGTGGCCCTGGGTTTATGGGGTCCCTGCGCACGGAAGCTTTCCCCTGTCAGTGGGTTTCCACTGTACCAGTGGTGGGAGTCCTAGATGATCACCTGGTCACGCGTTCCCTCCCCCGCTCCTTCCCGGACCCACGTGGCAATCCTAGTTTCTAGGGGAGGGAGCGATGTTCTCTCCTACCCTGTTCCAGCTCCTCCGAGGTGGGCAGCAGGGGCTCCATCCTCTGTCTTTTGATACTGTAGGTCTCTGAGTCCTGGCATTAGGTTCATTAGCTGAAATTCAGGGTTTTTTTCCAGTCCTTTGTTGTACTTTGGATGGGAGAGAGTCCCGGGTCAGCTCACCCCGCCGTTTTCCTCTGCCTCCTTCCCAGATCTTGTATAGATGTGTGGTTGTATTTCTGGGCCTTCAGTTCTGTTCCATTGATCTGTGTGCCTGTTTTTGTACCAGTACCATGCTGTTTTGGTTACTGTAGCTTTGTAGTATATTTTGAAGTCAAGGATTGTGATGCCTCCAGCTTTGTTCCTTTTTCTTGGGATTACTTTAGATATTTGGGGTCTTTTGTTGCCCCATATGAATTTTAGGATCCTTTGTCCTATTTCCATGAAGAATGTCATGGGGTTCTCTGATTGGGATTACGCTGAATCTGTAGATTGCTTTAGGTAGTATGGACATTTTTAGTATGTTCATTCTTCCAATCCATGTGCGTGGAATATCATTCCATTTCTTTATGTCATCATTGATTTTGTTCAATAATATCCTATAGTTTTCATTGTATAGGTCCTTCACCTCCTTGGTTGAATTTATTCCTAGGTATTTTATTCTTTTTGTTGCGATTGTAAGTGGAATTGTACCCTTGAGTTCTCTTTCTGTTAGTTTGTTATTAGAGTGTAGAAATGGAACTGATTTTTGTAAATTGATTTTGTACCCTGCCACTTTGCTGTAGTTGTTGATTATTTCTAATAGTCTTCTGATGGATTCTTTAGGGTTTTCTATATGTAGAATCATGTCCTCTGCAAACAGAGTTTCACTTCTTCCTTACCAATTTGGATACCTTTTATTTATTTTTTTCTTGCCTCATTGCTCTGGCCAAACCCCCAGTACTATGTTGAATAAGAGTGGTGAGACTGGGCACCCTTGTCTTCTTCCTGTTCTCAGAGGGATGGGTTTTAATTTTTGCCCATTGCATATGATCTTGTCTGTGGGTTTGTCATATATGGCCTTTGTTATGTTGAGGTGCTTTCCTTCTATACTGATGTTATTGAGCATTTTTATCATAAATGGATGTTGGATCTTCTCAAATGCTTTCTCTGCATCTATTTAGATGATTTTGTGATGTTTATTCTTCATTTTGTTAATGTGATGTATCATGTTGATTGATTTGCAGGTGTTGAACCATCCCTGCATCCATGGTATAAATCCCACACAATCACAGTGTATGATCCTTTTAATGTATTGCTGTATTCACTTTGCCAATATTTTGTTGAGGATTTTTGCATCTATGTTCATTAGCAATTTTGTAATTTTCCTGCTTTGTGTTGTCCTTGTCTGGTTTTGGTATTAGGGTGATGTAGGCCTCATAGAATGAGTTAGAAAGCATTCCATCATCTTCACTTTGTTTTTCTTTTTCTCCCCAAAGCCCCTGGTACATAGTTGTATATTTTAGTTGTGGGTCCTTCTATTTGTGGCATGTGGGATGCTGTCTCAACGTGGCTTGACGAGCGGTGGCATGTCTATGCCCAGGATCCAAACTGGTGAAACCCTGGGCTGCCGAAGCAGAGTGCATGAGCTTAACTACTTGGCCACAGGGCTGGCCCCCATCATCTTCACTTTTTTGAAATAGTTTGAGAAGTCTAGGTATTAAATTTTCTTTGAACGTTTGGTGGAATTCTCCAGAGAAGCCATCTGGTCCTGGACTTTTATTTCTGGGGAGGTTTTTGATTAACGTTTCAATCTCTTTACTTGTGACTGGTTTATTCAGATTCTCTGTTTCTTCTTGACTCAGTTTTGGGAGGTTGTATGAGTCTAAGAATTTATCCACTTAGAAGACATTTTATTTTTAAAATTTATTTGTAGGTTAATACTAGAGAAAGATTTGAGGCAGCCTTGCCATCTCTATTGTATGTATTTTAGAAGTAGAGAAGCATTCCGTAGCCCAAGAATATAATTTGTAAAGAATTTTAGCTAATATATGTTACTAAAATAAAGTTTTTGTGTGTGTATGTGTTTTGGTTGTTAATGTTACTTATAAGAATGCTTAGTGCCTGAACTTAGTCTTCTAAAATAGCAGTTTAATTTTAACTTCACAGGCATGCTGGACTGGTTCATTATATGGTTTGGAGAAACCAAGGGAAAGCAAATGATGCAGGAAGTGGTAGTGGTAGTTCTGTAAATACTCCTCTTTTTGTTTGACCTTTCACTGAACTGGTCACAAAACAGTTCTATAATGTAACTTTAAAATATTTTATTAGAAAATGGATATATTAAAAAGGATCTAAACTTTCAAACTTTTTTTTTCATGATTTTGGATTTTTTTGATGTATTTGCCACTGGGTGTGCCTTGAGACATTGTAGGTTGGTGGAATAATTCTTTGAAGAGGCAGTCAACTTGAAAGGCAAAGATTTTCTAGAGTGCTCTCTCATCCTTCACCCTTTGAGAGCTTACTTGCTTTGTGGGGATTCACAGAAAATTTATACTGAGTTAATGAATAATTAAAAAATTTATACTGACATCAATAATGAATAAATTTAGAGTGATAAAAATGTTTTGGAACTAGACAGAGATGGTGAGTGTACTACATGCAACACTGAATTTTATTTACTATTAGTTTTTTAAAAATTATAAATGTATATTTAATAAAAATGTCACCTTTATCTCCCTTTCAGTGCTGTACTCATCTCCTGTGGGAACCGTGTAAAGTTTGTGTGCATTCTGCTACAAGTTTTACTCCACAGTTCTAAATATATCTGTAATACAAGTCAATAAACACATAGTTTTTAAAATTATAATAAGACCATACTGTGCATATTGTTCTATGACATCCTTTTTTTTCATTTAAGGGTAAAGCTTGGAGAATTTTTCATCTTAGAATAGATATACTGCATACGGTTTAAATCGTACGTAGTATTCCATAGTTCATAGTATTTCATATACCAAAAACTTAATAATTTCCCTATTAATGAGTCCTCCGTTCTTTTTTCCTTCCCTCCCTCCTTCTCTTCCTTCTTTCCTTCTGTTTTTAAAGAAATTAATAAGCTTTATTTTTTAGAGCAGTTTTAGACTCATAGCAAAATTGAACAGAAAGCCACAAAGAGTTCCCATGTGCCCCCTGTCCCCACACACATAAAGCCTTCCCCATGATCAGCATCCCACACTACAGTGGTACATTTGTTAAAATCGATGAACCTACATTGATACATCATTATCACCCAAAGTCCATGGTTTACATTAGGGTTCACTCTTGATGGTATACATGCTATGGGTTTTGACAAATATGTAATGGTGTGTATCTACCATCGTAGTATCATATGGAATAGTTTCACTGCTCTAAAAATCCTCTGCTCTGCCTGTTCATTCCTCCCTCCCCACTAACCCCTAGCTACCACTAATCTTTTTTACTATTGCTAGAGTTTTGCTTTTCCAGAATGTCATATAGCTGGAATCATATAGTATGTCTTTTCAAATTGGTTTCTTTCACTTAATAATATACATTTAAGTTTCCTCTATGTCTTTTCATGGCTTGATAGCTCATTTCTTTTTAGTACTGAATAATATTCCATTGTCTGGATACTACAGTTTATCTATCTACTCACCTCCTGAAGGACATCTTGGTTGCTTCCAAGTTTTGGCGATTATGAATAAAGCTGCTGTAAACATCTGTGCCTGCCTTCATTTTTCATGAATGAACATCTTGCTACTACTACTACTAGAATGAACATCCTTGAGCAGGCATTACGGTGAGATGATTGAGAGTAAAGACTGTCTGGAATTTACTGGGACCACAATCCCTAGATTTACTGGGTCTGATGTTTATCCAAACTGTGGCCTACTAACAGGACTATTGTGAGTTTTAAATAAATTAATACATGTAAAGTCCTTAACAGTGTTGGACACACAGTAAGTACACATACACACACACCTTTGTGTAGCCATTTGAATGTAGTTTCAAAAGTGAAGTTTGGGCTGGCCTGGTGGTCTGGTGGTTAAGTTTGCATTTGGCAGCCTGGGGTTCATGCTTTCGGATCCCAGGTGCGGACCTACACACCGCCCATCAAGCCATGCTGTAGCAGTATCCCATATACAAAATAGAGGAAGATTGGCATAGATGTTAGCTCAGGGACAATCTTCCTCAAGTAAAAAGAGGAAGATTGGCAACAGATGTTAGCTTGGGGCCAACCTTCCACACACACCCCCCCCCCCCAAAATGGGGGAAATAAAATAACTCTATTTAAAAGTGAAATTGCTGGATTGAAAGTATATATATTCCACATTTTTATAGATATTGTCAAATTTCCTACCAAAAGGTTTTACTAACTTATGTTGTCTCCAATATTATGAGAGCACGCATTTCCCTGAAACTGTGCTATCACTTGGTATTTTTAATCTTAAAATTTTGCCTACTTTGTGGGTGTATAAGAGTCTTGTTCTTTTAGTCTTCGTCTTCCAGATTACCATCCTTCAAAAATATTGTGGACCATTTATATTTCTCCAGTGGATTATCTGTTTATATAATTTGGCCTGAAACAATACTCCAACTTCCTGGAGTTATAAGTAGGAAGTGCTGCTTACTTAAGGCAGTGAGAAGTGGCAGAGCCACTGGCATCATTCTGAGAAGACCATGGTCAGACATAAGACATAGTCAGTAATTTCACCATCCGTGTGGGGGACTGGTGGAGAAATATACAGAGATAAATAGAAAATATGAAAGAGAAATTCAGACAGAAGACAGATTGAGAAACTCCAACGTATATCCATGGGGAATTGAGAAGGTGAGAATAGAGAACACATACACACAAATTCACAAAACACAGGAAAATAAACTGCCGTGAGTTAAGAATAATCAGAAACAACAAAACCAGACCTACAAAACCTTCAGATAGTGGTATTAATGCAAACAATATAAAAAAGTTACATTGATAAAGTCTATGATCCTTATATATTTATTCATATTCATATATATAATATTTAATGAGAAAATCGAAAGGGAAAAGAGGAAGAAACTATAAAAAATGATCAAGTGAACTTGAAAAATACCAAATAGAACTCCTAGAAGTGAAAAACGTAATTAGGATTTGGAACATGAGAAATATGCTAACATCATTCAGAAAAATAATATACTTCAAAATGATACATGGTAAAGAGAATGGAATAATACATGGAATATTTGTATTATGAAAGATGCAATAATTTGTTAGCTGTTATAACATCTGTTTTCTTTTAGCATCATATGCAATACAGCGTACAAGGGGGGAAATACTCAATGGAGGAGTTAAATTAGCAAAATAGGAATGGCTGAAGGGAGAATTAGTGATTTGAAGATGATAGATTTTTAATGCAGATAGATAAAAAGATGGAAAATATGAAAGAGTGATTAAGAGAGAATGGCCTTCCCATTCTCTAGTAAACACTGTTGGTTCCTGCCCATATTCCTTTAAGCCCATTTTAATATTTAGATGAAATAGATGGCTTAAAAAATATTTTACAAAAATTACTCAAGAAATAGAAAACCTGAATAGACCAATAACCATTAAACAACTTGAATCAGTAGAGATGGATGGGTAGACATAGGTGAGAAGACTCAGTCCTATTATTCTCTTCTAATTGAATCTTATGACTTTTAAAAAAAAATTTTTTTTTTTTAAAGATTAGCACCTGAGCTAACAACTATTGCCAATTTTTTTTTTCCTGCTTTTATCTCCCCAAATCCCCCCAGTACATAGTTGTATATTTTTTTAGTTGTGGATCCTTCTAGTTGTGGTATGTGGGATGCTGCCTCAGTGTGGCCTGATGAGCGGTGCCATGTCCGTGCCCAGGATCTGAACCAGCGAAAACCCGGGCCGCTGAAGCAGAGCACTCGAACTTAACTGCTTAGCCACGGAGGCTGGCCCTTGTGACTTCTTATAAAAGGGAATACTTGTCCTTCCTCCTTTACTCAGTAGAGTGTGTGCCCCACAGGCACTACTCTGTGACATTGTCATCCACATAGAAAGTGCCCTTTCTGGACACCGTTAATTCATGATAGTCCAGAATTTTGGTTGGATTCCCTGGTCCAGAGGAAGTGTTGCCTTTCTGCTACTGAACTGAGATTTCTCCCCATCCTTTACCCATCCTTCTGCAGTTCTGATCCCATTCTCATATTCTTTCCCTAGATATATCACAGGCACAATCCACAGTCTGAGGCTTGTACGTTAAAGTCTGTGGAAGGGAAGTCATTGCGTTCATGTGTGGTAGTGGGAGATGTCTTACTTTTCTTTGAGAAGTAACTGAGGACCCTGAGGCATTGTGTATTCCTTCCCTCTCCTTATGATCACTGTGTCCTGGTCACTCATGGAATGGTGATATGTATTAAACGTGGTCAGTGAATGAGGCTCTTCTCCGCTTTCACTTGGATCACCACTGGGTAATCTATGTTTATTAGTGTCAGTTGGCAGGGATGGCTCCCCTCCCTTCTTCTCCCTGCCAGTTCTGCTCCTGGTTTGGTTGTACTATATAAGCTGTCAAGTATCTATTTGCATCATTGGACAGTACTTCTGAAATAGTATACAGCTGTTTCCAAAACCCATTTACTGGAGCATTGTAGTACCGTATAGGATATCCCATTAATTAGTGATCAGTTCTGCCGTTCCTGGAATACAAAACATTATTACCTTTAGTTTCTCCTATCAGAAGGGTTCACTGTTCACTTTCTCCCCTTTACTGCTGTAAGACGCTATAGATCTTCCCACTTTATAACAATAGCCACTCTCATTTGGGAGCAATGGCTGAGGTTTTAAGGTTATGTAAATCAAATCTGCTCCAGATACATATACAGAAACCAGATGACCTGCTTCCTCTTAGATATTGCCTCAGTGGTTTAGGGGTGGAGGCTGTTGATTATGCACTGCCAGTAATGAATACTGAGATTGTAGTTTAAGGGTTACTATTGCTGCCCTGTGATACTCAATTTAATGGCTGGTAGGGACATGTATAAGATTTTTATCAATCTTTATTTGTAAGGGTACCTCTATACGTACTCCTTACATTTTTGGATAGTAATTTACCTCAGTGGGATAAAACTCAAATTTATTAATAGTATATTAGTCTTCCTGTTGGATGGTTTCTGAATTGGGAATGCAACATATTTTCTCTGAGTCATCTTGATACAGCATTGCCCTGTAAATCATCCAAGGTGGATATATAAAAGGTTATTGTGCAAAGGCTTGTTGGGCTCGTAAAAAGTCATTACAGGGGCATTGACTTATCCACTATTGTTAAAAATTGCTACTTGCAGGCCTTCCCCATCTCTCCCCAAAACTAGTCCATAGATTAAGTACCTGCCTCTCAAGTACACACAGTTGCCCCTACTATTTTCTTGCTGATATGAGATGCTAAGGCCTGCCAGGCTCTCTCTGGTTAAGTTGGCAAGGGGCTTAGTGAGATCCATGAAATCTTTCTGTAATATCTGCTTAACTTCTCAAATATCATTTCTGTAGAGTTGGTGCAATAAGGCCCTTGAATGAGGCAAAATGTTCTGTCTATTCCTTGTTTGAGAAATTATGTGTCTGTCTCATAGCTTCTTTTACTGAGTCATGGTAGAACTGACACTCATCCAAGTGATGGTTTTAACTTTCTCCTCTAGGCAATATAGCACTGTGGTGGACATTTCTTGCTTGTCTCCTCAGCTTACATTCTGCTTTCCCTTTGATTAAGAGCCTCAATTTTAGTATGAGATGCCATTGCTCGATACTCCATTCACCTACCCTGAGTAGGCCACATCCCCATCCCTAGAGGTTGAGGACATGACGTAGGCCTTATTCAATCAGTATGTTACATTGCTTTGGTTCAGTGGTACGTACTGACCTAAACCATCAAATCAGAGTGACTCTCAGAACAAAAGACCCTTGTTCTCTTCTGCTGGACTGTGTATGCTGATAATGTGAGTTTGAAGTTGTTGGGGACCACAGTGCAGAGGCTGGCAATAGATCCAATGTAGGTAAAGCAAAGCCAGGAGTTGGATCCTGGTGGTATCATTGAGCCTTGGTTGCAGCAGAGCTCAGCTTTATCTTTGGATTATTCTCTAAAATGAACAATAAATTCTCTATTTTCTTTAAGCCAATGAGCACTGAGTTTGTTTCCTTTTTACAGAGAGTCTTTAACTGATGGGAGTACCTTAAAGCATTGCTTCTCCTATTCTCTGTAGGTCCTTCCAGACAGTTATGTCTCCACTAGATGTTTGGATGTTTGTATAGACTACAAGACTTGTTTGTCGTGCCAGCTTTTAATAGAAACTTATTATGGTCCCTTAAATAATTGACTTGTGACAGAGCTATCTTTTGAAAATGTGCTCTAAAATTCCTGGGAGTTCTGTAACTCTAACTACTGTTGTCTTTTTACACAAAATATGTTTCCATTCATGGAAGTGGGAGTGGGAATACATTACTCCTGTCTCATAGCTGCTGCTTTAATCCCCTTCCCCCTTTTTATTTTGGAAAGTTGCTGAAATAAAAACTGTGTATTACCATCCTTTGGAAATTGCCAGCTAAGATATATAGGTGGTGGTCCCCTGGGTCCTCATAGCTTCTGATTGCTTAAAATTAGTATACACAGCATATATTGAGAAGTTGGCCAGATATTGCAGCCCATTCAGTAACCAACAATATGGGGCTAATACCTGAAAGAAATTGCAGTTGGTCAGTCCAATGTGTGTTTTTTCCAATACTATCAAGCAGTTAACTTGATTCTTACACTGTCTGCCTGGAAGCAGCATCAGATCCCACAAGTGAAGGGCTCAGTGCTAGAAGACTGCGTGCCTCCCCACAGCCCCTTCTGATGCCAATTGCAAGTGCAGTTGTCAAATGTGCTTCTGAGCTACTGGCTTTAGATCAGAGGTTCCCAAGAGCCCCTCCTTGGATTTGATTAATTTGCTAGAGTGGCTCACAGAATTCAGAGAAAGATTTTACCATGTGATTACTGATTTATTATAAAAAGGTGTAACTCAGGAACAGCCAGATGGAAGAGATGCGTAGGGCAAGATACATGGAAAGGGGCACAGAGCTTCCATGCCCTCTAGGTGCACCACTCTCCCCAAACCAACCTTGTGGAAATTCTCTAAACCCCATCCTTTTGGGTTTTTATGGAGGTTTCATTACATAGGCATGGTTGATTAAATCATTGGCCATTGGTGATTGGTTCAACTTCCAGCTCTTTCCTTTCTCCCTGGAGGTCAGGGAGGTGAGACTGAAACTTCCAATCTTCTAATCAGGTGATTGATACCCTTGGCAACCAGCCCCCATCCTTAGGTTACCTGGGGACTTTCCAGAAGTCATTTCATTAACGTAAAAAAGATACCTTTATGGCTCTCTTAGGAAATTCCAAAGGTTTTAGGAGCTATGTGCCAGGAACAGTATTTGAAGACCAAATATATATTTATTATAAAATCACAGTATCACAGTTGGTATCAAATAGTACATCAGTGGTGGTCAGTCTTGGAGGGTCTGAGCATACTGTTGAAGTGGTGACTTCTACTTCCTTAACCCTAAATTTCTTTTAGAGATTCCAGGCTTTCTGCTATGTAGCTCGCTAGAGCCCTAGTCTATTCAGATTGTGTGTGTGTGTGTGTGTGTGTGTGTGTGTGGAGTGTCTGAGAGCCAGGTGCCGCAAATAGACCAATTGAAAAATGGTTGTGGCTTGAGTATCATAATGAATTAGATGTTGTTCTTGTTCTCATTGAAACCTTCACTTACTGACCCACCAGCCTCAGGGAAGGTAGGAGATACTTGAAGCAGCACTATGGGGTTGAGTCTAAGGTAGTATGGAGTCTGAGTAGTTCCAGTTTGGGCTTCAAAAGTTCTTTCTTTCTTTTTTTTTGAGCAAGATTAGCCCTGAACTAACATCCATGCCCACCTTCTCCACTTTATATGTGGGATGCCTGCTACAGCATGGCTTGATGAGCCGTGCCTAGGTCTGCACCTGGAATCCAAATCAGTTAACCTGGGCCCCAAAGCAGAGTGCATGAACTTAACCGCTACACCACCAGCCGGCCCCTCAAAGGTTATTTCTTGATCTGTTCCTTTTCCAACAAATGGGAGGGATTCTTGGGATGGGTATAATCTGTCAGGACATGCTGTATTAGACAGCAGGGTAACAGAAACTAGGATACCTTTACCAAGGAGGCCTCCTGAATGCTTCCCACCTTCCAGAAGCTGAGGCTTAAAAAGTCACTTTTCACTGTATTTATTATGATTGTCAACACAGTAATGTGTCTCTCTGAAGCCACTTCTGTCTCTCCCACTAAAAAGGGTGTTTTTGTCAAGGGGTCCTTGAAGTCCTGCAAGTAGCTAGTTCAGTCTCAGAATGATATATTAACAAGATAAACCAATCTTTATCTTGCTAATATCAATTGCCTTCTCACTCTGGTAAATTATTAAACTGATAGTCTCTATATGCTGGCTTTGTATGGATCAGGATCTTGGTGTGATGTGACGTGTGTGTGTGTGTGTGTGTGTGTATTGGTAATTGCTTGGGAGGGGATGGACTGGGGAGAGATGTTGTGTTTGCAACTTATTCCCCCTGTTAATACAGTTACTTCTGTATCGGTTTATGTCTTCATTTTGCAATTATTTTTTGAGCGCCTTTTATGTGTTAGAGACAAAAGGTACAAAGATAGTTTAGTTCTTTCCTTCATAGAGCTGATAGGCTAGTAGAAGAGACAGTTAAGAAAGCAATTATGATAGAATATCATAAGTCTTTTGTAAGGGAAGGACAAAGGAGGGGCAGGTAACTAGAACTTGGCAGGGAGTGGTCATGGGAGTCTTCTGGGAAGATGTCTGAGCTGAAAATTGAAGGATGAGTAGGAGTTAAAGGTGAGACAGAAGGATATTTGTCTGATTTCCATAAATCTCTTCATTTTGTTAGATCTCAATAATAAAATGATTATACAACATAAGGGTTTGAAGCCTCCTAAAATAATCATGACCAATAGTTAATAGACTTACTGTAAAAAATAATATATAACAGGCTTTTTTTATAAGCCAGGCACTATGCTAAGTTTTTACATGAATTATCCAATTTCACAGCCATCTGTAAACTATAGAGTTTAAGAGACTTGCCCAACATAACATAACTAGGAAGTGGTAGGGCAGTGATTTTATACTTTTAATCACTGTGGTACACTGCTTTTTCATCGGGTTCCTCTAGTATGGTTCTTCCCTTCTTATGCTTGAATACCTTTTATCATACTCCTGCCTATAAACAAAGAATATACATTTAAAAAGCAATAAAACGTTTATGAAAACTAAGCATCTACTAGGCCACAAAGAAAATCTCATTTTCCAAAGCAGAAATCAAAGAAGCACATTCTCTGACCACTAAATAATAAAAGTAGATCCTGACTGCAAAAGGAAAAGCGAAAACAGAACAAAAACATCTAAACACTTGGGAAATTTTAAAACTCTGTGTTAAAATTACCACTGGGTTAAAAGAAAATCAGAAGTGAAAAGATAGATTATATAGAAATGATCATCTGCGAGGACCCATGGGAAATATCAAAGTGGTATTTGAAGAAAACTTTGCAGTTTTAAAATGAATGTTATTAAAGACCACAACGTATAAATGAATTAAACTCTGAACCCAAGAAACTGGATAAAAGCAACAAAATGAACAAAAAAGCAAAAGAGAGGAATTTAAAAACCTGAAAGCAAAAGTCAATGAAAGAGAACATTGAAGACAGGCTTCAAAAATACACCCCAAATCTGGTTCTTTGAAAAGAACAATAAAATAGGTAAATCCCTGACCAAGAAAAAGGAGAAAATATTTATAAACATCAATAATCTCTTTGCCTCATGCCTCACACCCACAGTATCAGCAAATCCTAACTTCTACCTTTAAAATAGGTAGTTCTGACCAGTTCTGAGCAGTTAGCATGTCATTTCTGTCATCTTAGAGGTAGTTCTTATCATTTCTTACTTGGGCTACTCCAGAAACTTCCTAATTGGTCTCCCTGCAGTCTATTCTTCACAGAGCAGCCTTTCATCAAAATTCTCTAGTGGTTTGCCATCATTCTGAGAATCAAATTCAAAGTCTTTATCAGAATTTATAATACCCTTTATAATCTGAATTCTGGCTGCCTTTGTGACCTTGTCTGCCATTCCTTCTTACTCTTTTCTAGCCACATTGGCTGCCTTGTTATTCCTTGAACATTCCAAGTTCATTTCTGTCTCAATATTTTTGCAATTGCCTTTTTCTCTGGCTTGGATCTTCAAACACATTCTGAAAGATTACCTCCTCCCTTCATTCAAATCTTTGCAAATGTCATCCTCTCAAACAAAGCTTCCCTGATCTTATTTGTGTAAAATAGCACCCTATCTCACTCTCCAATCATCACCCTCCTTTATTTTTCTTCACAGCATTTTTCACTACTTGAAATTAGATCATGTATACATTTGTTTACTTATTTATTGTCTTTTTCCCTTCTAAATTGGGGAGCAAAAATCTTGTCTGGCGTCTTTTTTTAAAGCTTTATATCTCCAACACCTAGAATATTGCCTCATTTATAGCAGAAAATGATAACTCTTAGCTGAAGCAGGAGAGAAAGAGAGATCCAACCACAGATATAGTGGAGATTAAGAATAGTAGAATATTGCATGTAGATTTTGGCTAAAAGATTGAAAAATTAGATAAAATGACTTTTCCAAGAAAAATGTAAACTACAACATTTTGAAATAAGTGGAAATCTATTTTTATGAAATATCCAGAATAGATAAATCCGTAGGAACAGAAAGCAGATTACTGTTTACCAAGGGCTAGTTTCTGAATTCTGGGAAATTATATCAAGCTTTCCTCCTGCACTGTGAATTGATTAATTTTTCACAGTATCAGCTCTTCATATATCTCAACTGTGGGTTTTAATTGTGCATGTGTATGTGTGTGTGTTAGCTTTTAGGTAAACCTTCCTTATGTTGCTTAAAGTCTTTTAATTTCAGTTTTTTAAAAAAAATGATTATTTCCTGTCCCTATTTTTTAGAGGCCATATCTTATTGTATTGTCTTTTGGATTTGAATTAGCTCCTTTTAAAGGGCATCCCTTTCCTTTGATTAGCTAGATTATAAACTCCATAAGGGAAGGGACAACTGTTTTGTTCATTACTCTATTATTAGCACCTAGGACAGTGCCTGGTGCATGGTAGCACCCAAGTAAATGTTTGCTGAATAAATGAGTGGATATGTGCTCCCTTTATCCTGTAGTATTTTTAGAAGATATGCCTCATATTGATTTATGATATTTCTCTATGTTTATCACCAGATATACTGTACAGCTTGGCCTTGGCTTTGCCATTCGTTATTTATTTATTGACCCTCTAGTGTGTGCCAGTCAGTGTGCAGGTACAAGGATGGCAATGAACGTGACAGACATGGTCCATTGCCTCATGGAGTTTACGTATGTTTATTTTGGAAGTCAAACATTGTAATTTATTACTGTTATAAAAGGTCAAGAACAAGGTGTCTAATTACTGGCAGTTATAATTGCTGGAACTAATCCAGCCTGGGGCTTGAGTAAAGGTATGTGCTGTCTAGTTAGAAAAGTTAGGTGAGTGAGAAAGAATAAAGGATGATTGAACAACTTAGTGACAATTACCAATTTACGGGACTAGAAAATACTAGCTAGAAAATACTAGAGGAGAGTTGTTCAGAAAGAGGCCTGGAGTGATATTTGATTATCCAGATAATAAGTTACAGAGTAACGGCAATGGATGAACTAGAGAGGGAGGGCATTGAGAGAGAATTTTTATTTTTTAAAGATGAGAGGATCTTGAGCATAGTGAAATACTTATGGAAAGAGGCATTAAAGGAAGTTCAAAGTACAGAAGTCAAAATATAAAAGGTCCCAGGAAGAATGGCAGTGGGTAGGATACAGAACAAAGGTAGAGAATTTGACAGGAATACATTTATTTTAATAGGTAGAATGGGCTTAAGTTTATGGGTGTGTTGGTAGGTAGTTGAAGGAGTTCTTTCTGATAATTTTGATGGCCTATATTTTTCTTGGTGTTATAGTAGCCAAAAGCATTGGCTGAGAGTTATGGGGAGAAATGTGAGGTCAAAGAATGTTCAGAGAGAGTTGACTAGAGAAAAACAGTAGATTTCTGAACAGTGAACAGGGTCAGTTGAAATTTGCAACCATAAATTTCTAGTGTATCAGTAATTAACAATGTGACTTTTTCCAGTATAGCTTAGCAGCCTTGGTATAGTTGGAATCAGCTTGAATTTTGATTTTGTGTGGTTTGTGGAACCAGAGAACAAAAGGGCAAGGGATTTTGGTATTTTGGTGGGAGAGTGACTGAAATGATAGATCAAGAATTCTTATTTGGAGAGGGAGGAAACTAAAGACCAGAGGAGACTGATATCTGGGACTCTAAAGCCTTAATTTTTGTGGCCACATTTGTTGAAACTACTTCCGAAAATGCTTTTTTTTTAGGTTTTCTGTATAAGGAATTATGCTATCTTATAGATATTTTAAAAATATGCATTTTAAGAATCAAGGATATGTATTTAACTGCTTAGCATCTCTTTCATTAAAACCATGTATTATAAAATGATATTGCCACCTTTTTCAAACATTTCCCATCATATCAGCATTGTTAATCAATGTATCCTTACTTGTAATGTTTAAAAGTTTCTTTGAGATGTTTAGTAAATGTGTGTGTCTGTGTTTTGTTCCTTTGCAAAAATTCTAATAGGAAGCTCTAGGTTTATACATGCTCAAAAATGGATAGCTTTTACTTTAAAGATATGTAGTTTACTTTCTGTAGTTACGCCAACAGGTTTGTTTTCAAGGAGACTATGAAGCCAGTATTCAAATTAATATTGTGGAGAGAATCATAGCAGGAGATTTTTTTGGTTGCCTTGGTAAAGAAAGATAATAATTAATCTTTTGGATCAGTATACATTCTTGTTTTATAATTAGAGTTCTACAGACAATATCTTAGTTAATTACTTTTCCTTATTTTTTATTTTCTTACTATTTGAAACATTTTCTTCAGACCCTATTGGACTTTAAAAGTATTTTAATGGTATAATTTATCCATTGGGCATAGTTCTACTGTCAAGAAACTTGTTTCTAGAATTGGAAAACAAAGAAAAAATAAGCCAATCAACCACAAAACCAAAAATGAGAATAAAAAATAATACCAAACCACTCAAAATGGAAATGGATATAGAAAAAGAGATTTTTTTTAAAAAAAAAGCTGACTAATAAAATGGAAAATGTCCTCTATGGAAAAGTTAAGGGAAAACCGAGATTATTTAGTCTGAATAGTGCAGAAGTGCTTAATAGTTAATTTTATCACATTGTTATAAACATTTTTTTATGAAGGGAGGATATTGTGCTGCTTTTTTGAATAACAGGGTAAGAAAAGAGCTTTAAATATGCAGGAAGATGAACATTGAACATGAAAATTGATTGCCCACTAATAAAATAGTGCAAGAAGATACTGAGATAAGATATTGAATCTGCAGCCTTGGTGGACTGTTAAGAGGAGAGGAGTCAGTCCTTTTCCTGAATGGTTTAGACCAGCTGTCACAAACATAAATGCTTAGGGGCCACGTAGATAACATAGTGTTCAAATCAGTTAAGTGTAAGACAATTAGAAATGATTGGGGACCTGTGAATGGCTTGTTTGTTATCCTCCTGCAGGAGATTCACTTGCCAGGAATTTAGTTGATGATTTCTCCTGAGAGAGTAACATTTTAAAATTTGGAAAAATAGGATGAAATTTAGCCATATATTGCTGTCATAAATCCAATTAGATCAAACTGCCGTTTCCCACTTAGCTTCAATTTTGTGGTGTTTCTGTGTTAATATTTTATTGCCGTACATTGTCTAGTGGTGTGTTAACTTGAATAAGAAAGTCATTTTATTAAAATGTAACTGAAATGGATAATTAGCTTTAAATAAGTATTTTATGTTTCATTTCCTTCTTTATACATTTCAGTCAATGTTTATAAAATGGTTTAGGATTAGCAAAGAAAAAAATTGTATACTTCAGAAAGTGATCATCATCATAATCAATTTATCTCATCTATCATCATTTTTTAATTAAGTTAACTTTAGAATGTTATTTTGGTTTACTTTTTGATGTGAGATTTTTATTCTTTTTTGACTCCTAGTCTTAGTAAATTTTAAATAATTTGTCATTCTTCTAATAAGAATCTGTGCTTACACATCTTTTTCCTTTTGAAACTTTGAAGAACTGTACATATATATTAGTAAGGTCTGAGTTAGGCAAAAGTTCTAAGTTTGACTAGAATTTTCGTGGTTTTTCATCAGATAAAAATTTGAACTTGCCTAAAATTTCTATGCCTTTCCCTGACTATACCTGGTGCACTGTCACCTTAGGTAGTCCCTGTTGTTCTAGTTAATTCATAACCTGTTCTTGTCTATTGAAACTAACTTATATTGTGGCCACTTACCTCTTTACCAGGTTAATAATCTGATGAATAAGTCTTTGCTCAATTATTCATTTATTTATTTACTCTTTCAAGAAGTGTTGTTGAGAGCTTACCGTGAGCTAGACATTGAGGATAAAAAGAGTAAGATGGAGTTTCTCTACAAGGGATTTGATTTGGACAGTGATATACAGACTGAAGAAATACAATTGGTTAATTCAGTGAATATTTATTTGGCACCTACTGTTTACCAGACATTACTCTCCAGTTATGGGCTTGCAGCAGTGAATAAAACAAGCAACTTCCGTGCCCTTGTGGGGCTTATGTTCTAGTGGAAGAACTGACAATAAACAGACAAGTGTAAAATATGTCATTTAGAGATAAGTGTCTGAAGAAAGATACAGCATAGGAAGAAATGGGTGAGGGCTTTGGAGCCTAAATCATACCACGAAAGTTGTCTCCCCTTGAGTTAAAGGAGTTGGTACTTAGGAGTCTTGGTGGTGGCTCTAGGCAGCCTAGAGCAGTTCTCTGGAGAAGGAAGCAGTTCAGAACCTTTAACACCTGGGGGATGGGTGCACTGATCCTGTAATGGGGATCTGGGTGGGACATCGTAGTGTCCACTAAAGCAGGATATCTTTTTCTCCCCCCTCTCCCTACAATGACTTTTGTCATAATTTTTTTGGGTGCTTTTGCAAAGACTAATGCCACCTTATAATAGCACTTCTTTTTTTAACTCACTAGATCAAGATAAAATGAGTTAAAGTATGTGATAGGGCCACAAAAAAGAAAAAGCATCATACATATTTTAAAAACAAGAACCAGATGGAATAATACTTCTGAAATTTTTAATTTGGATCACTAAGATTTAGAAACTTCGTAGTTTCAGTTCATGTTTTAAATAGATTTATTAAGTGTTTGCCATTTAAGAATAGGCACTGAGGAGGAGGACAAAGAGCATTGGTTCAGGTACGGCCTTAAGCATTTATTAGCTGGCAACTGGCCATGCTGTTTCACTTTTCTTTACTTCAGCTTCATCATCTTTAAAATGAAGTGAATATCACCTATCTTAAGGGGGTTTTGATGAAGACTAAGTGAGATCATATGTGTAGAATATTTTACATATATGCATTTTTCTCGCTTGTATACACACAGAGAATCTAATACATAGGAAAATAGTTGTTGATTCTCTTCTAAGAAAATACAAATTGAAGAGTTATAAGATTTACTGTTTAAATTTCATGGTATATTTTAAAACATGAAGTATATTTCTTCTACATCCTTACGTATAACATAATTTTTTCAAATCTTTCAAATATTAGTGAAGTAAGTACTTGTCAAACTTGGAATTTCTACTCAGTCTCTTAAAAATAAGACTGGGGTGGGGCTGGCCCCGTGGCCAAGTGGGTGGGTTCGTCATGCTCTCTGCTTTGGTGGCCCAGGGTTTCGGTTGTTTGGATCCTGGGCGCAGACATGGCACCCCTCATCAGGCCGTACTGAGGTGGCGTCCCACATAGCACAACCAGAGGCACTCACAACTAGAATGTACAACTGTATACTGGGGGGCTTTGGGGAGAAAAAGAAGAAGAAGAAAAAAGGAGATTGGCAACGATATTAGCTGAGGTGCCAATCTTAAAAAAAAAAAAAAGACTAGGGGGAGAAAAACTTACGAACAGCTCTCAAGATGATTAATGATTATATATAAGGCATATTTCATAAATACTTGAAATATTCTTTTTAGTATTTGTCACTATATCTCCGCTGATAAAAAAGATAAGTTATTTTTTGGTGTTTACCTTATGTCTTTATGTTTTGCATTGTATCTAATGACCTTGCTAAATTCACTTATTCTAATAGTTTATAAATTCTTGTAAGTTTTCAGAGTAAATAATCATATTGTCTTTGAAAGTGACATTTTTATTTCTTTCTTCCCGTTCTTTATGCTTTCTATGTCATGTTCTTACCTTTTTGTACTAGCTAAGACCTCCCGGACCACGTGGAGTGTGAGTGGTGATGAGTGGTCACATTCTTCAAGAGGAATATTTTCAGTCATTCACTGTTAAATATGATGTTTACTTTCGGTTTTTTAAAAGATACACTTTTATAATATTAAGGAACTTCTCCTGTATGTCTAGTTTTTTACAAGTTTTTAAAAAAATCATGAATGAGTGTTAAATTCAATCAATTGCTTTTGCTTCATCTGATGATTTATTTCTCTTGTTAATGTGGTATATTATATTGATTTTTGTGTGTTAAATCATTTTCACATTTCTGGATTAAACCCCCACTTGGTCCTGATTTATATATTGGTAGATTTGATTTTGCCAATATTTTGTTTAGAATTTTCGTATCTATGTCAAAAGAGAAATCTGTAATATTTCTTTCTTGTAACAACCTTGTTGACTTTTTTTATCAAGCTTATGCTGTCTTTAGAAAACCGAGATTAGAAATGTTTCCTATTTTTTTCTGGAACAGTTTGTGTAAGATTGGTATTATTTCCTTAAATGCTGGTAGAATGCATTGTTGGTCATCTGGGCCTGGAGTTTCCTTTGTGGGAGTATATTTTTTACCTTATCTAAAAATTTTCAAACATATAGAAAATTTAACATAATTTTATGTTAACACTTGTATATCCACTACTTAGAATCTACTGTTAACACTTTGCCATAATTGCTTTGTTACATATCTGCCTTCCTAGCCCTCTATCCATCCTTCATTTTGTCTTTTTAAGTAGGTACTTCTTTGCTCGTTTTTTAAAGATTGGTGCCTGAGCTGACAACTGTTGCCCATCTTCTTTTATTTTTTTCTGTATACTTATCCCCCCAGTACATCATTGTAGATTCTAGTTGTGAGTGTCTGTGCTATGTGGGATGCCACCTCAGCATGGTCTGATGAGTGGTGCCATGTCCGCGCCCAGGATCTGAACTGGTGAAACCCTGGTCCGCCCAAGCGGAGCGCGCAAACTTAACCACTCGGCCACGGTGCCGGCCCTTGTCTTATTTATTTTTTATTTATTTTTTATTTTTTTTATTAATGTTATGATAGATTACAACCTTGTGAGATTTCAGTTGTGCATTTTTGTTAGTCATGTTGTGGGTACACCACTTCCCCCTCTGTGCCCTCCCCCCAGCCCCCCTTTTCCCTGGTAACCACTGATCAGATCTCCTTATCAGTATACTAAATTCCACCTATGAGTGGAGTCATATAGAGTTCGTCTTTCTCTGACTGGCTTATTTCGCTTAACATAATACCCTCGAGGTCCATCCACGTTGTTGTGAATGGGCCAATTTTGTCTTTTTTTATGGCTGAGTAGTATTCCATTGTGTATATATACCACATCTTCTTTATCCAATCATCAGTTTCTGGGCATGTAGGCTGGTTCCACGTCTTGGCTATTGTAAATAATGCTGCGATGAACATAGGGGTGCAACGGACTCTTGAGATTTCTGATATCAGGTTCTTAGGATAGATACCCAGTAGTGGGATGGCTGGGTCATAGGGTATTTCTATTTTTAACTTTTTGAGAAATCTCCATACTGTTTTCCATAGTGGCTGTACCAGTTTGCATTCCCACCAACAGTGTATGAGGGTTCCTTTTTCTCCACAACCTCTCCAACATTTGTCACTCTTGGTTTTGGATGTTTTTGCCAATCTAACGGGTGTAAGGTGATATCTTAGTGTAGTTTTGATTTGCATTTCCCTGATGATTAGCGATGATGAACATCTTTTCATGTGTCTATTGGCCATATTCATATCTTCTTTTGAGAAATGTCTGTTCATGTCCTCTGCCCATTTTTTGATCGGGTTGTTTGTTTTTTTGTTGTTAAGCAGTGTGAGTTCTTTGTATATTATGGAGATTAACGCTTTGTCGGATAAGTGGCTTGTGAATATTTTTTCCCAATTAGTGAGCTGTTTTTTTGTTTCAATCCTGTTTTCCCTTGCCTTGAAGAAGCTCTTTAGTCTGATGAAGTCCCATTTGTTTATTCTTTCTATTGTTTCCCTCAACTGAGGAGTTACAGTGTCCGAAAAGATTCTTTTGAAACTGATGTCAAAGAGTGTACTGCCTATATTCTCTTCCAAAAGACTTATTGTCTCAGGCCTAATCTTTAGGTCTTTGATCCATTTTGAGTTTATTTTGGTGTGTGGTGAAAAAGACTGGTCAATTTTCAATCTTTTGCATGTGGCTGTCCAGTTTACCCAGCACCATTTGTTGAAGAGACTTTCTTTTCTCCATTGTAGGCCCTCTGCTCCTTTGTCGAAGATTAGCTGTCCATAGATGTGTGGTTTTATCTCTGGGCTTTCAATTCTGTTCCATTGATCTGTGGACCTGTTTTTGTACCAGTACCATGCTGTTTTGATCACTGTAGCTTTGTAGTATGTTTTGAAATCGGGGATTGTGATTCCGCCGGCTTTGTTTTTCTTGCTCAGGATTGCTTTAGCAATTCGCGGTCTTTTGTTGCCCCATATGAATTTTAGGATTGTTTGTTCAATATCTGTGAAGAATGTTCTTGGGATTCTGATTGGGATAGCATTGAATCTGTATATTGCTTTAGGTAGTATGGACATTTTAACTATGTTTATTCTTCCAATCCATGTGCAAGGAATGTCTTTCCATCTCTTTATGTCATCGTCAATTTCTTTCAAGAAAGTCTTGTAGATTTCATTGTATAGATCCTTCACTTCCTTGGTTAAATTTATCCCAAGGTATTTTATTCTTTTTGTTGTGATTGTGAATGGGATTGAGTTCTTGAGTTCTTTTTCTGTTAGTTCATTGTTAGTGTATAGAAATGCTACTGATTTATGCACGTTAATTTTATACCCTGCTACTTTGCTGTAGTTGTTGATTATTTCTAATAGTTTTTCTGTGGATTCTTTGGGGTTTTCTATATATAAGATCATGTCGTCTGCAAACAACGAGAGTTTTACTTCTTCGTTACCTATTTGGATTCCTTTTATTTCTTTTCCTGCCAAATTGCTCTGGCCAGCACCTCCAGTACTATGTTGAATAGGAGTGGTGAAAGTGGGCACCCTTGTCTTCTTCCTGTCCTCAGAGGGATGGCTTTCAGTTTTTGTCCATTGAGTATGATGTTGGCTGTGGGTCTATCATATATGGCCTTTATTATGTTGAGGTACTTTCCTTCTATACCCATTTTACTGAGGGTTTTTATCATAAATGGGTGTTGGATCTTGTCGAATGCTTTCTCTGCATCTATTGAGATGATCATGTGGTCTTTGTTTTTCATTTTGTTGATGTAGTGTATCACGTTGATTGACTTGCGGATGTTGAACCATCCCTGTGTCCCTGGTATAAATCCCACTTGATCATGGTGTATAATCTTTTTGATGTATTGCTATAATCGGTTTGCCAAAATTTTGTTGAGGATTTTTGCATCTATGTTCATCAGTGATATTGGCCTGTAGTTCTCCTTCTTTGTGTTGTCCTTGTCAGGTTTGGGGATCAGGGTGATGTTGGCTTCATAGAATGTGTTAGGGAGTTCTCCATCTTTCTCAATTTTCTGGAACAGTTTGAGGAGAAT
Organism: Equus przewalskii; assembly: GCF_037783145.1. Classification (NCBI taxonomy): domain Eukaryota; kingdom Metazoa; phylum Chordata; class Mammalia; order Perissodactyla; family Equidae; genus Equus; species Equus przewalskii. The sequence goes on along the minus strand of NC_091840.1, from coordinate 16,208,929 downwards.
AGGTATTAAGTCTTCTTTGAATGTTTGGTAGAATTCTCCAGAGAAGCCGTCTGGTCCTGGACTCTTATTTTTGGGGAGGTTTTTGATTACCGTTTCTATTTCCTTACTTGTGATTGGCCTATTCAGATTCTCCATTTCTTCCTGATTCAGTTTGGGGAGATTGTAGGAGTCTAGGAATTTGTCCATTTCTTCCAGGTTGTTCAATTTGTTGGCATATAGTTTTTCATAGTATTCTCTTATGATCTCTTGTATTTCATTGGTATCTGTTGTGATTTCTCCTCTGTCATTCCTAATTTTATTAATTTGCGATTTCTCTCTTCTTTTCTTGGTGAGTCTGGCTAGGGGTTTGTCAATTTTGTTAATTCTTTCGAAGAACCAACTCTTTGTTTCATTGATCCTTTCTATTGTCTTTTTTGTTTCAATATCGTTTATTTCTGCTCTTATTTTTATTATTTCCCTCCTTCTACTGACTCTGGGCTTTGTTTGTTCTTCTTTTTCTCGTTCTGTTAGGTGTCGTTTGAGGTTGCTTATGTGAGCTTTTTCTTGTTTAGTGAGGTGGGCCTGTATTGCGATGAATTTCCCTCTTAGGACTGCTTTTGCTGCATCCCAAATGTTTTGGTATGTCGTGTTCTCATTTTCATTAGTCTCCAGATAAAATTTGATTTCTTCTTTAATTTCTTCAATGATCCATTGTTTGTTGAGAAGCGTGTTGTTTAGTCTCCACATTTTTGCACCTTTCTCTGCTTTTTTCTTGTAGTTGATTTCTAGTTTAATAGCATTATGATCAGAAAAGATGCTTGATATTATTTCAACTCTCTTGTATTTATTGATGTTTGCTTTGGTTCCCAAAATATGGTCAATCCTTGAGAATGTTCCATGTGCACTTGAGAAGAATGTGTAACCTGCTCTTTTTGGATGAAGTGTTCTATATATATCTATTAAGTCCATCTGGTCTAATTTTTCATTTAATTCTATTATTTCCTTGTTGATTTTCTGTCTGGATGTTCTGTCCATTGGTGTTAATGGTGTGTTGAGGTCCCGTACTATTATTGTATTGTTGTTGATGTCTTCTTTTAGTTCTATTAAGAGTTGCTTTACAAATTTTGGTGCTCCTGTGTTGGGTGCGTATATATTTATAAGTGTTATGTCTTCTTGGTGGAGAGTCCCTTTTTTCATTATATACTGTCCCTCTTTATCTTTCTTTATCTGTTTTGCTTTGAAATCTACCTTGTCTGATATTAGTATAGCAACACCTGCTTTCTTTTGTTCATTATTAGCTTGGAGTATTGTTCTCCATCCCTTCACTCTGAGTCTGTGTTTGTCTTTGGGGCTGAGGTGTGTTTCCTGGAGGCAGCATATTGTTGGATCTTGTTCTTTGATCCATCCTGCCACTCTGTGTCTTTTGATTGGGGAGTTCAATCCATTTACATTTAGAGTGATTATTGAGATGTGGGGGCCTACCACTACCATTTTGTGTCTTGTTTTCCGCTTTTCTTCAGTTTCCTTTGTTTCTCGTCCCATGGTTTAATCTGTTCTGATGTAGAGCTGCTACTCTCTGTTGTTGTCCTTCTACTTATCTCCTCTGCTCTTGGTTTTGTAGCCCCTTTCCTTTTTTGGATTTTTCAGGAATGAGGGTTTTCCTGAGGATTTCCTGAAGAGGAGGTTTTGTGGCAATGAACTCCCTTAATTTTTGTCTATCTGCAAAAGTTTTTATTTCTCCATCGTATTTGAAGGATATTTTCGCTGGGTAGAGAATTCTCGGCTGTAGATTTTTGTCCTTCAGATTTTTGAATATATCATTCCACTCTCTTCTAGCCTGTAAAGTTTCTGCTGAGAAATCTGCTGATAGCCTGATGGGGGTTCCTTTGTAGGTTAGTTTCTTTTGCCTGGCTGTCCTTAGTATTTTCTCCTTGTCGTTGACTTTTGCTAGCTTCACTACTATATGGCGTGGAGTTGGTCTTCTTGCATTGATAAAGTTTGGAGATTTATTGGCTTCTGTCACCTGAAGATCCATCTCCCTCACCAGATTTGGAAAGTTCTCAGCCATTATTTCTTTGAATAGGCTTTCTGCCCCTTTCTCCTTCTCTTCTCCCTCTGGTATACCTATAATCCTTACGTTGCATCTCCTAATTGTATCTGATAATTCTCGGAGAGTTTCTTCATTTCTTTTTAGTCTTGCTTCTCTCTCCTCCTCTGCCTGCAGCAATTCTATATTGCCATCTTCCAAATTGCTAATTCTTTCCTCCATATTATCGGCCCTACTGTTCCGAGCATCTAGATTTTTCTTAATCTCCTCTATTGTGTTCTTCATTTCCAATATTTCTGTTTGGTTCTTCTTTATCGTATCAAACTCTTTTGTGACATAGCTCCTGAACTCGTTGAGTTGACGGTCAGAACTCTCTCTTAACTCATTGAGAATTTTAATGATGGCTGTTTTGAAGTCATCATCATTTAGGTTATATATCTCATTTTCTTTGGGATTGTTTTCTGTGTATTTGTTGCTTTCTTTCTGTTCTGGAGATTTAATGTATTTTTTCATATTGCTTGATGTTGTTGATTTGTGCCTCCGCATGGAGATAGAGTTTAGTTGCTCCTTTCACTTGTTTCAGCTGCTGCCGTGGGGGAGCAGCTGTTTATACTGCACCAACCAGGAACCCTGTCCGCAGTTGCTAACTGGGCCTGGGCCCCTCCTCGTAGCCACAGTGGCCCTTTGGATTCCCTCCTCTGCTGTGGGGGCCGTCACAGGGGGGCTTCAGGCTGCTGGTGCCTACTGTTGCAGCCCACCTAGATGTGCTCTCTCCTTGGGGTCTGCAACGGTGTTATGGGCTTTTCCAGCGGCCAGGGGTGGGATCACTTATATTTGTCGCTCCGTTGCTGTTGGCACCCACAAAATCTCACTTGTCCTCTATGGGTCGCAGGAGAGCTATTGGCATCTTCTACAGTCTGTGGTTAGTTCACCTAGCTATGCTGCTTTTGCCCTGGGGTCTTCCAGCCTTGTGGCTGGTGGCTGGGTGCCTTCTACTGGTGCTGTGCAGAGGCTTTCCCTAAGGCTGCTGTGAGCCTGTAGGGTTTCCCCCTAGGCTACGAAGCTGGGTCTCTGGAACTCCCCCCAGCCCCAGTCCTCTCCGAGATCTCCGGCTATCCCTAGTCCCACGGGGCGGGCAACGGCAGCTGGGGGTCGCCCCGCCCTCTGGGATTCTCTCCGGGCCTCTCCCGGAGCCATGAATGCTTGGCGTGGCCCCTCTGCTAATGGCAGACAGAGAGTTTTGTCTGCTGCCCGGGTGGAACTCCGGCACTTCCCGTCCGGGTCGCAGAGCCGGCCTTTGAAACTTCCCCCAGCCCCGGACCTCTCCGAGATCTCCGGCTATCCCTAGTCCCATGGGGCGGGCAACGGCAGCTGGGGGTCGCCCCGCCCTCTGGGATTCTCTCCGGGCCTCTCCCGGAGCCGTGAATGTTCAGCGTGGCCCCTCTGCTAATGGCAGACAGAGAGTTTTGTCTGCTGCCCGGGCGGAACTCCGGCACTTCCCGTCCGGGTCGCAGAGCCGGCCTTTGAAACTTTCCCCAGCCCCGGTCCTCTCCGAGATCTCCGGCTATCCCTAGTCCCACGGGGCGGGCAACGGCAGCTGGGAGACCTCCGTACCCTCAGCGACTCTCTCTGGGTCCCTCCGGGCGCCGCGAAAACCAGGCGGGGTCTCCCCGCCGATGGCGGGGAGAGACTCTCCCCGCAGGCTCAGGTGTGCAACTCCAAAGTTTCCCTCTGCATTTAGGAGTAATTGCGGGGGGTTTAGGTAGGGTTCTGGTCACCTGTTTCCACCGTCGCTCCTCTGTTGTGTGCTCGCTCCTGCCCTAGATGTGTGTAGATCATCTGGGGGCGTCCGTTGGAAGAAAGCCGCTTGCGGGTACTAGGCTGCTCGTCGGGGTCGGAGAGTTTTCACCTATTTCCACATCCTCCCGGAGGAAAGTCCGTCCGCCTTCCGATGTATAGTCACGTGGGTATCTCAGACGTCCTGAGATGCTGTCTGGATATCCTTTGTCAAGCGATAAGTGTCCAAATAATTGTAGACTCGAAGGGGGAGAGACAAAGAGGACTACTCACGGCGCCATCTTGGATCTTCTCCCCCCTTGTCTTATTTTTTAATGCATTTCAAAGTAATTGGAGACATCAGTATGCTTTCCTCTAAATATTTAAGCATGAATATCATTAAGTAGAGTTCAATATTTATGTACATTTTTTCTTTTGAGGTAAAATTTCTGTGTATATGATGCATAAATCTGATGTGAACATTTGCTGAGGTTTGATAAATGTATACATCTGTATAGCCCAAGCTCCCTCAAGATACAGAGTATTACCATCATCCTGTAAAGTTTCCTCATTCTTTTTTTCAATAAATCCTCATATCTACCCCTAAGAGACAACCATTATTCTGATTTTTTTCTACCATAGATGACTGCATACACTTTTAGGTAAGATTCTTTCACTCAGCATATTATATTTTGAGATTTATCTATGTTGTTATTCTATGAATATATGAATAGTTTATACCTTTTTATTGCTGAGTAGTATTCCACTGTATGAAAATCCCACGGTTTATCCATTTTCCTAGTGATGGATACCTGGGCTAGTTTTTGACTGTTATGAATAAAGCTGCTATAAAAATTGTAGTAGTCTTAGTATGCACATATGTTTTAATTTCTCCTATGTAAATATGTAAGAGGTGGAGTCATACATTAGGTATTTGCTTAGGCTTTTTTTCTTTTCGAGGAAGATTATCCCTGAGCTAACATCTGCTGCCAATCCTCCTCTTTTTGCTGAGGAAGACTGGCCTTGAGCTAACATACATGCCTATCTTCCTCTACTTTATATGTGGGACACTTACCACAGCATGGCTTGACAGGTGGTGCCATGTCCGCACCCGGGATCCAAACTGGCAAACCCTGGGCTGCTGAAGCGGAACATGTGAACTTAACTGGGCTGGCCCTACGCTTAGTTTTATAATAAACTTCTAGACTACTCTCCAAAGCATTGTACCGTTATACTCCTAAAACAATGTATTGCTCTTTCTTTCCTTCTTCTTTCTTTAGATTTGATTTGTTGTTTGATTTTGAACTTTTTCAGATAGAAGCTTAGATATTGACTTTCAGCCTTCTCTTCTAATACATGCATTTAAAGGTATACATTTATTTAAATATATTGCTTTAGATCCATCCTTTATGTTTCTATAAGTCATATTTTCATTATGATTCATCGAAAATATTTAAAATTTCCATTGTGATTTATTTACTCTTTTGACCCATGGGTTATTTAGAAGTGCTTCAGTTAATTTCTGAGTAATAGGAAATTTTCTTGATTTTTAAAAATGATTCACTTCTAGTTTAATTGCGTTATAGTCAGAGAATATGCTATTGAAGATTTCAGTCCTTTGAAATTTGTTGAGACTTGCTTTATGACCCAGCATATGGTCCATTTGGTGTGTGTTTTGTGTATAGTTTGTACATTGTTTTTATTTGGACCTGTGTACTATGTATATTTATTAAGTCTAGTTGGTTAATCACATAGTTCAAATCTTCTATATCTTAGTAAATTTTGTCTGCTTGATCTTGTAGCTATTGACAAAGGTGTGTTAATCTCCAATGTGATTATGTATTTGTCCGTATCATCTATTAGTCTTGTATATTTTTGCTTTATATATTATTAAGTTTTCTTATTGGGTCCATTCAGATTTAGAATTACAATATCTTCTCTTTGGTATGACTTTCTAATTGTTAAGAAATGTCTTTCTTTATCTTTAGTAGTGCTTATTGCCTTAAGTCTACTTTGTCTGATATTGGCATAGCTATACCAGCTTCCTTTTTATTGGTTTTTTGGATGGTATATCTTTTCCCATCATTTTATTTTCAGTCTTTCTATGTCCATAAATAGTCTTTTAGTAGAGTGAGTATTTAACATGATAACAAATATAATTTGAGTTTAAAGCTACCATCTTACTATTTGTTTTATATTTTACCCACATGTAGTATGCTTTTTCTCTTCTTACGTCTTACCTTCTTTGGTTCAATCAAATATTTTAATTATTCTTTTTCTCACCTCAATTTTAATGGCTGTCCTAGAAATTAGTATATGAATTTTGAGTTATTGCAGTGTAATGTAAATTTTTACTTCTGCCACTTCCTGTACAATGCAGATATCTTAGAAACTTTACCTTCGGTTACCCATTCCTGACTTTTTTGTTATTGTTGTTGTGCATTTTAAAGCTACAGATATTTTAAAATTAAGTTAGTAGTGTTAATAATGTTATTATTTTTACATTCATTCTTCATTCATGTATGCCAACATATTTACCTTTTCTATCTCTCTTCCCTTTTGCATCTGTTTTTTTTCTATTATCATTTCCCTTCTATTGGAAGAACTCCCTTTTAGTATTTCTTTTACTGATAAGTTCTTTGTTTTTGTTTTCCTAAAATCACCTTTATTTCATTTTTTGAACATTTTGACTGTGAATAGGTTTCTTGGTTGGCACTTATTGTCTTTCAGAATTTTTAAGAAGTCATTCTATTGTCTTCTGCCATTCATCCTTTCTCTTGAAAGTCCTCTTTCAGTATTGATTGTTGCTTCTTTAAATATGTTTGTTTTTTCCTCTAGCTGTTTAAAGATGTGGCTTTATGTCTCGTTAGTGTTAGAAAATTCTTGGTTGTTATCACTTCAGATATTGCTTCTTTCTTGTTTTCTCTGTCCTTTCTTCTAGGATTTCAATGTATGTATGTTAGAACCTTTCAGTAGATTCCATATGCCTCTTACACTCTTTTCTATATTTTTCGACCTTTATCTCTCTGTGCTTTCGTTTGGATATTTTCTGTTAACTTCTGTTCTAGTTCATGGTTGCTCTGCTGGAGGCAGCAAGTACAGACAACACTTTTGGGAAATTTTGCTGTGAAGAGCAAGGATATAGAAGCAGTAATTGAACCATGTGGGAATAAAGAAAGGGTTTTGCTTATTTGCTTTTGGTTGGGACATACTAACATGTTTACATTATGATTTGAATGATTAAGTCTGTGTGAAAGAGAAAAAGATGATGATTTTTGGATAAAAGTCCTTGAGAAGGTAAGACAAAACATAATCTAAAACACAATAGGAAGGATTTTGCTTTGATACAAGTGAGACTTAAAGAGGATAGGCACTGATTTGTGTATATCAGTGGTCTTGTGTGATGGAATTCTGGCTTGACCAATGGAAAATATGCAGCTGCTTTAAGTTTCTAGACTCTTAAATTTTAGGTATATGTGTTGGGCATATGGGAAATTTGTCCAAGAAATGGAGAGTCATGTGAAAGGGTAGACCGTTGTTACAGGTAACTAATTCTGTTTTCTATTTCAGTGTATCCTCAGTGATAATCTACCTTTATCTTTATCTCTCAGGGTACTCCAAGTATTATAGTATACATTTAAGGAAATATTTAATTAATTCATTAATTAAATTTTTTGTCATATAGTTAATATTTCTGTGCTACATAGTTATAGTTAATTTCTTATAGTGCATTTAAAATTAATTCTCTTTTTAAAAATTATTTTGTTGAAGTCATATTCGTTTACAACATTGTGTAATTTCAGGTGTACATTATTATATATCAGTTTCTCTATAGACTACATCGTGCTCACCACCAATAGTCCAATTTTTATCCATCACCATACATATGTGCCCCTTTACCCCTTTTTCCCACGCCCCCCGACCCCCTTCATCTCTGGTAACCACTAATCTGTTCTCTTTATCCCTGTGTTTGTTTATCATCCACATATGAGTGAAATCATATGGTGTTTGTCTTTCTCTGTCTGGCTTATTTTGCTTAACATTGTACCCTCAAGATCTATCCATGTTGTTGCAAATGGGACAATTTTGTCTTTTTTTATGGCTGAATAGTATTCTATTGTATTTGTATATACCACATCTTCTTTATCTATTCATCAGTTGATGGACACTTGGGTTGCTTCCATGTCTTGGCTATTGTGAATAATGCTGCACTGAACATAGGGATACATAATTCTCTTTGAATTGTTGATTTCATGTTCTTTGGGTAAAAATCAAGTAGTGGGATAGCTGGATCATATGGTATTTCTATTTTTAATTTTTTGAGAACTCTCCATACTGTTTTCCATAGTGGCCGCACCAGTTTGCATTCCCACCAGCAGTATTTGAGAATTCTCTTTTCTCCACAACCTCTCCAACATTTGCTATTTTTTGTCGTGGTAACTATAGCCATTCTAACAGGTTAAGATGATATCTTGTTGTAATTTTAATTTGCATTTCCCTAATAATTAGTGATGCTGAACATCTTTTCATGTGCCTGTTGGCCATCTGTATATCTTCTTTGGAAAAATGACTGTTCATATCCTCTGCCCCCCCCTTTTTTTTTTAAGAAAGATTAGCCCTGAACTAACATCTGCTGCCAATGCTCCTCTTTTTTGCTGAGGAAGACTGGCCCTGAGCTAACATCCGTGCCCATCTTCCTCTACTTTATACATGGGACACCTACCATAGCATGGCTTGACAAGTGGTGCTGCATAGGTCTGCACTCAGGATCTGAATTGGCGAACCCTGTACCCCCAAGTTGGAGTGTGTGAACTTAACCTCTGCACCACCAGGCCAGCCCCTCCTCTGCCTGTTTTTTGATCTTTTGTTTATTTTTTGTTGAATTGTATAAGTTCTTGATATATTTTGGAAATTAACCCCTTGTTGGATATATGATGTAGGTTTTCTTTTCATTTTGTTCATGGTTTCCTTTGCCTTGCAGAAGCTTTTTAGTCTGATGTAGTCCCATTTGTTTATTTTTTCTTTTGTTTCTCTTGCCTGAGTAGACATGGTATTTGAAAAGATCCTTCTAAGACTGATGTCAAAGAGTGTACTACCTATATTTTCTTCTAGGATTTTATGGTTTCAGGTCTTATATTCAAGTCTTTAACCCATTTTGGGTTAATTTTTGTGTATGGTATAAGATAATGGTCTACTTTCATTCTTTTGCATGTGGGTATCCAGTTTTTCCAACACCATTTATTAAAGAGACTTTCCTTTCTCCATTGTATGTTCTTCACTCCTTTGTCAAAGATTAACTGTCCATAGATGTGTGGGTTTATTTCTGGGCTCTCGATTCTGTTCCATTGATGTGTGTTTGTTTTTGTGCCAGTACCATGCTGTTTTGATTACTATAGTTTTGTAGTATATTGTGATGCCTCCAGCTTTGTTCTTTCTTTTCAGGGTTGCTTTAGCTATTTGGGGTCTTATGCTATTCCATATAAATTTTAGGATTCTTTGTTCTATTTCTGTGAAGAATGTCGTTGGGCTTCTGATTGGGATTGCGTTGAATCTGCAGATTGCTTTTGGTAATATGGACATTTTAACTATGTTTGTTCTTCAGTCCCTCGGCATGGAATATCTTTCCAGTTCTTTATGTCTTCTTCAGTTTCTTTCAATAATGTCTTATAGTTTTCAGTGTATAGGTCTTTCACCTCCTTGGTTTAATTTGTTCCTAGATATTTTCTTCTTTTTGTTGTGATTGCAAATGGGATTGTATTCTTGACTGTCTTTGTGTTAATTCTTTATTAGTGTGTAGAAATGCAACTAATTTTTTTTTCCTGCACAAGATTCACCCTGAGCCAAGATCCATTGCCAATCTTCCTTTTTGTCCTTGAGGAAGATTTGCCCTGAGCTAACATCTGTGCCAGTCTTTCTCTATTTTGTATGTGGGTTGCCGCCACAGCACGGCCACTGCCAAGTGGTATGAGTCAGTGACTGGGAACAGAAGTCAGGCCAGTGAAGCAGAGCATATTGAACTTAACCACTAGGCCATGGGGCTAGCCCAAATTTTGTAAGTTGATTTTGTACCTTGCCACTTTGCTGTAGTTGTTGATTATTTCTAATAGTTTTCTAGTGGATTCTTTAGGGTTTTCTATAGATAGAATCATGTCATCTGCAAATAGAGTTTCACTTCTTCCATTCCAATTTGGGTACTTTTTATTTCTTTTTCTTGCCTAATTGCTCTGGCCAAAACCTCCAGTAGGATGTTGAATAAGAGTGGCAAGGCCCCGGCACCATGGCCGAGTGGTTAAGTTTGCATGCTCCACTTTGGCGGCCCAGGGTTTGCCTGTTTGGATTCTGGATGTGGACCTACGCACTGCTGATCAAACCATAATGCAGGGGCATCCCACATAGAACTAGAATGACTTGCAACTAGGATACACAGTGATGTACTGGGGCTTTGAGGAGGGGAAAAAAAAAAGAGGAAATTGGCAACAGATGTTAGCTCAGAGCCAATCTTGTAAAAAAAAAAAAAACAAAACAAAAAAGAGAGTGGTGAGGGTGGGCATGCTTGTCTTGTTCCTGTTCTCAGAGGGATGGCTTTTAGTTTTTCAACGTTAAGTATGATGTTGGCTGTGGGTTTGTCATATGTGGCCTTTATTATGTTGAGGTACTTCCTCTGTACCCATTTTATTGAGAGTTCTCATAAATGAATGTTGGATCTTGTGAAATGCTTTCTCTGCGTCTCTTTAGATAATCTTGCGATTTTTATTCTTCATTTTCTTAATGTGATGTATCACATTGATTGATTTGCAGGTGTTGAACCATACCTGCATCCCTGGTATAAATCCCACATGATCATAGTGTATGATCCTTTTAATGTATTGCTGTATTCAATTTGCCAATATTTTGTTGAGGATTTTTGCATCTATGTTCATTAGTGATATTGGCCTGTAATTTTCCTTCTTTGTGTTGTCCTTATCTGGTTTTGGTATTGGGGCGATGTTGACCTCAGAATGCATTAGAAAGCATTCCATCCTCTTCACTATTTTGGAATAGTTTGAGAAGTCTAGGTATTAAATCTTCTTTGAATGTTTCGTGGAATTCTCCAGAGAAGCCATCTGGTCCTGGACTTTTGGTTTTTGGGCAATTTTTGATTACTGTTTCAATATCCTTACTTGTGATTGGTCTATTCAGATTTTCTGTTTGTTCTTGGTTCAGTTTTGGGAGGTTGTATGAGTCCAAGAATTTATCCATTTCTTCTAGGTTATCCAATTTGGGGGCATATAGTTTTTCATACTATCCTTTGTATTTCTGTGGTTCCCATTGTATTTTCTCCTCTTTCATTTCTAATTTTGTTTATTTGGGCTTTCTCTCTTTTTTTCTTAGTGAGTCTGGCTAAGGGTTTGTCAGTTTTGTTTGTCTTCTTGAAGAACCAGCTCTTAGTTCATTGATCTTTTCTACTGTTTTTTTTTAGTCTTTATTTCATTTTATTTCTGCTCTGGTTTTTAGTATTTCCCTCCTTCTGCTGACCTTGAGCTTTGTTTGTTCTTTTTCTACTTCTGTTAGGTTTGGTTAAGATTCCTTATTTGAAATTTTTCTTATTTGTTGAGGTGGGCCTGTATTGCTATGAATTTCTCTTAGGACCACTTTTGCTGCATCCCATAAGAGTTACTATGTTATATTTTCATTTTTATTTGTCTCCAGGTATTTTTTAATTTCCCCTTTGATTTCTTCATTGATCCAATGGTTGTTCAGTAGCATGTTGTTTAGTCTCCGCATATTTGTGACTTTCCCAGCATTTTTCTTGTAGTTGATTTCTACTTTCATAACATTGTGGTTGAAGAAGATGCTTGATGTGATTTCAGTCTTCTTAAATTTGTTGAGACTTGCTTTTTTTCCCAACATGAAGTCTGTCTTTGAGAATATTCCATGTACGCTTGAGAAGAATGTGTATTCTGCTTATTTTGAATTGAGTGTTCTCTATATATCTATTAAGTCCATCTGGTCTAGTGTTTCATTTGTTTCCTTGTTGTTCACTGTTTCCTTGTTGACTTTCTATCTGGATGATCTATCCATTTATGTAAGAGGGATATTGAGGTTCCATGTTATTATTGGGTTGCTGTAAATTTCTCCATTTAGGTCTGTTAGTACTTGCTTTATATGTTTTGGTGCTCTTGCAGGCTGGGCTACAACTCTCAATGAGTTTGCACAGGCTGTGCTGTCCTTGCCTCCTCTTATAGTCACGTCAGTTGTTGTTTGAATATCTGTGACCTGGCTCACTGCTGCAGGGGAGGGGATGGGTACATTCACCTAGTTCCACTGCCTCCCAGAGATCCAGTCCATCCCTCTTCAGATACACAGTTGCATGGGTCTCTCAGATGTCCTGTTGTGCTGTGCAAGGAATCCTCTGCTTGTTAGTGAATGTCCATTTAGTGTAACTTAAGGGGAAGAGACAAAGGGAACAACTCACTCCACCTTGATGCTGACATCACTCTGTCTAAAATTAATTTTTAATAATATTTTGATGGGGCTGGCCCTGTGGCCAAGTGCTTAAGCTCGCACGCTCTGCTTTGGCACCCCAGGGTTTTGCTGGTTCGGATCCTGGGTGCAGACATGGCATTGCTTGTCAGGCCATGCTGAGACGGTGTCCCACATGCCACAGCTAGAAGGACCCACAACCAAAAATACACAGCTCTGTACTGGGGGCTTTGAGGGAAAAAAGGAAAGGTAAAATCTTAAAAAATATATATAATATTTTGAATAGAAAATCAACTTTTCTAACATATTTTCTTTTACAGTTTTGTGAGTACTTGAATAACACAACCATGTTTCGGAATAGTCTCAAGATGCTTCTTACTGGAGGGAAATCAAGTCGTAAAAACAGATCAAGTGGTAAGTGACTGTGCTACATTTATTCTGTGTGACGTTTTGGAAAAGGATGTTCTTTTAGGGATCTAAATTAATACTACAATACTTTATATATTTATTTATTAAATGGTTTATTTAATTTGGGAAAAAAAAGTTTACATTCCTGTAGAGTGTCATACTCTTTAGTAAGAGGTGGGAGCACTTGAATACTTATCAGGAACAGTCAGGTAAAGTTTGTGAAGGAAAAATATTTATTTCTAATATATGAGAGAGTAATGCTTCTGTCCACTATTATTAAAAACCTTCTAGACCTAAATTTACTTTTTGACTTATCATGCAGTTATTTCAGTCTTAACTACTCTTTGGGGAATGAGACTGTAAAAATAGGTCCCTATTTTCTATAACCTCAAAGGGTTACGGAAAGTAAAATATAAATTGAAGATTTTTACAGTCATTAACATAAATCTTATAAAGATTTTTTTTAAGAACAAGGGGATAATTCTTAGGCTTTTAAGGTAAAAACAAACCAAAACTATGCATACGTTTTTGGGAGAAATTTTGAAGAGAAATCTACTAAATGTTTGTTTTCTTTTAATGGTTTGTAGATATTTATTATATTCTTTTAATCTTTTCAATTTTCTCCTTTTTCTACATTTTACAAGTTTACATTGGTAATGTATTCATTATCATTCCCTTCAAAATGTTTTTTAACTCCAGTTGTGATTTCTGCTTGACCCATAGATATTTAAAGTATAATTGTTAATTTCCAAACAGTTGATTTCCTGGTTATATTTTTATTAACTTACCTTAATTGTGCTGTTATCAGAGAACCCATCCTGTATTATTCTTTTGATATTTATTGAGATTTGCGTTACAGCTTAGCATATGATCAATTTTGGTAAATGTTATGAATGCCACCTGAAAATAATGTGGCTTCTTGAGTTATTGGGTGTATCATAGGTCAGTTTTGTTAATGGTGGTCCTTAAATATTTTTTTATCTTTACTTATTTAAAAAAAATTGTTTATTGATATGATAAATGTGTGATTAAATTTCACACTATGATTGTGGAATTGTCTATTTCTCCTTCTATTTCCTGACAGTTTTTGTCTTGGAGTCTTATATATTTGGAACCTGTCTTATTAGTTACATTGAAATTTAGAATTGCTATATCTTCCTGGTGAATTGACTGTTTTAACGTAATGAAATGTCCCTCTTTATTTCTAATAATGCCTTTTGTTTGAAAATTGACTTTGTCTAATATTAGTATATCTATCCCAGCTTTCTTTTGAGTAGTGTTTGCAAGGTGTGCTTTGTTCCACTCTTTTACTTTCAGCATTGCTATATTGTTATACTGTTGGTAACATATAGTTGTTTTCTTTTTTATTCATGCAGACCAGTTTTTTCTCTCATGGGGAACATTGGTTTGTCTACATGAATTCAATTGGTGATACATTTGGGGTTAAATATAGCGTATTACTATGTGCTTTCTACTTGTCCTGCCTGTTCTATGCTTTTTCTCTCTCCTTTCTTGCTTTATTTTGAATTGATCAAAAGATTTTTTATTATTTTATATCTCCCCCCCCTTGACTTGGCAATTATGTGCTTTTATAATTCTTTCAGTGGTTGCCTTGGAGATTAAAACATCAAAGTTGTATTTCAGTTGGTACTTTTACGCTCTTCTTGGACAATGCAAGAGCCTTAGATTCTTTTTACCCATATGTATTTTAACCTTCATAAGACATTGTTATCGTTGTTTTGTGTAGTCAGAGTTATGTATTTTTACCCACATGTTTGACCTTTTCATTGATTTTCATTTCTTCCTGCATCCCTCACTTTCTAGATGGGATCACCTTTCTTTTTGTCTTGAGAAGACCTTTATAATTTCCTTTAGTTGGGATCTTCATATGGCAAGTTTACTTTGCTTTTGTTTATCTGAAAATATCTTTTTTTGCCCTTGTATTTTGCAGGATATTTTTGCTGGGAGTAGAATTTTATGTTGGCAGTTATTTTATTTCAGCACTTTCAAATGTTGTCCATTGTCTTCTGGCTTCTTGAATTACTTCTGATGAGAAATCAACTCTCAGTCTAATTGCTGCTTCTTTAAAGATGACCTTTTTTCTCTTTATTTTTAGTTTTATAGATTTACATTATTGTGCCCAGGAGTGTTTTTATTTTTATCTATGTGTGTTTATTTTCTATTTATTTATGTATATAGGGTTTCGTGAATGTGTGGCTTGATGTGTTTCATCAGTAGGGGAAAGCTATTACCTGTTATCTTTTCAAATTTTAATTTTTTTTTGCCATTTTCTCTCTCTCTGTTCTTTCTAGGGCTCTAGTTATGCATTTGGTAGACCACAGGCATATCATCTATATCTCTTCCATTCTCTATCTATCCTTTCGTCTCTATATGCCTTATGCTGGATATTTTCTTTTGATCTTACAGTTCAGTAATTCACTCTTCATTGGTATATAATCTACTCTTAACTGTATTCAGTTCTTGATTTTAGTTTTTGTATATTTCGTTTCTACAACTTCCATTTGCTGTATTTTTTTTTTTAATTTGGAAATAATTTTAAGCTTACTGAAAGGTTGCAACAATAGTACTAAGAACTTCCCATACTCTTCCACAGATTCGCAAATTAACTTTTTTCTGTATTTTTGCTTTATCATTCTCTTTATATACATACATACGCTCTGTTTCCCTCTCTCCCCAACTCTACCCTCTCTCTCTTAATCACGTTTTTTTAAAGTCACTTGAGGCTAAGTTAAATACATCATGCCCCTTTACTCCTAAATTTTTCAGTGTGTATTCCTTTTTTTTTAACTTTTTATTAAGATTATGATAGTTTATAATCCTGTGAAATTTCAGTTGTTCATTATTGTTAGTCATGTTGTAGGTGCACCACTTCATCCTTTGTGCCCTCCCCTCACCCCCTCAGTGTGTATTTCTTAAGAACAAGGAGATTCTTTTACATAACCACAGTACTGTTATCATCCTCGGGCAATTTAACATTGATACAATACTTTTATTGAATCTACCGTGTATTTTCCAAATTTTGTCAAGTTACCCAGTAATTTTCTTCGTAGAATTTCCCCTCTTCCTTTCCAAGATTCAGTCCAAGATAACGTATTGCATTACTTGTCATGTCTTTTTACTCTCATTTAATTTGAAACAGTTTCTCAGCCTTTCTTAACGTTTTTGGAGAATAAAAGCTTGCTTTCTTTTTAAAAAACTAGAGCACTTCTATTTTTTTTTTTTTTATTGTTAGAATCGGGTTATGTCTCTGTGGTCTGAATGTTACATAAAATATCACACCTGAATGTACACAATATCCATCTGTCACTCATAAGTGATTTTGATGACCAAATCAAAGTGCCCTCTAGTTTCTCTGCTATATGGATACTAATTTTCCCCTTTCAACTTAAAAACAATCTGCAGGTAGACACCATTTGTCTCTTTTTATTGTTTTCAGTTCTTTGCCAATATTCTCAATCTTGTCTCTTACCTCCCTGAACATAGTAAGTCTATATATCTATATTTATTTACCTTAAAAATCTCTGTCTGATAACTTTAAAAGTGTCTGTTTCTATTGTCTGTTTCTTTTGGTTTTTACTAATGTTATTTTATTTCCTCTTGTGCCTAGTTATTTTTTTAAAATAAGCTTTTCATTTTGGATTAATGTTAGATTTATAGGAAAGTTACAAAGATGGTACAGAGAACTCCTATATATGCCTTACCCAGTTTCCCCATTGTTACATCTTATATTACCATGGTGCATTTGTCAAAACTAAGAAACCAGCATTGGTACATTACTATTAACTAACCTCCAGACTTTTATTTGGATTTCATTAGTTTTTCCATTAATGTCCTCATTCTGTTCCAGAATCCAATCCGGAGAACTATGTTGCATTTAATTATTGTGTCTCCCCAACATTGATTGGGTTTGGCAGAAGACAGATTTTAATTTTCATCACCCACTACTCACTCTTTGATTTTATATTTACACACACACACGTCCCACTGGTCACTCTTTGATTCTATGTTTATCCCCCCCGCCTTGAGATCCAAGCTGCCTCCAAATTTGACGTTTAAAAAAATGATTTATTCAAAATTTGCTTTCTGGCCTAGAATCATGATTTTCTTAGCCACCTTCAGTTGTTCCCTGTTGACAGCAGCGCTAGCATTTTCTATCACTTCACAACAATTGCTTCATACAAGATAAATAGTAGAAAACAATAAAGCCATATTAAGATGCAGATGCTGGATAGTCTCTTTGACCTGAAGCTGGAAGTGACTCATTTCCACATGCTATCCTTATTAGAGGTAGGCATCGAATTTGTGCTTTAACAAAATTACAAATTATTGTATCATAGACTTTTGAGTAACTACTGCTTTAGTAGAGATGATACTAATAAATCCATACATGTCAAGGTTCTACTGTAGTATTCAAGCTAATTTCTTTGATTTACTACGTGTTTAATTTGTGAGTAATGATTTTGGGGGGTCTTATTCTAGTATTTATTCTTCTTGGTGGTTTTTCATGTAAAAGTTTTATAATTTAGAGTAGTTATAAGTTAGAGTAGTTATAAGAATAGTGACTTGCATTCTGTATGGAAGGAACTCTTTTTGTAGAGAAGCAGTACATTTTTTTCAAATGTACTCCAAAGCAAGAATAAATTTTATATCAAAAGAAAAAGTATATTTGTGGAATGACATTAGGTTTTTCATCATTGCAGTTTTTTCTTTAATTGTTAATGAATAATTGGGTAGCTACTTTATTCTTTACATTAACTTTGGTTCATGGCTTATTTTTAAGATTAATAAGGTAAGTTTTCTCATAGGCATAATCGTTTGTATTGTTTTAGGAACCCAACTTAGTATTTACTTTAAAAAGGATTTGTAATGAAAGGAAATTGCCTGTTCTAATTTGTCTTTTAAATAGTTGATCTGAACTTTTCTGAAGGACTAGATAAATATTTCACAGAAATAGATTTATATCAAGTAATAACAATGAATTTTCTCAGGCAAAATTTTCCCCCTAAGGACATGTGAATATCAGCTTTGAATTTTTAAACTTCATTCAGATTTATGAAGTAAAAATTGTTTCTGATGCATGTGGAACTAGGTATTCCTAAGTTTTGTGAAAAGACAACTGTGTGGCTCCTTTGAATTATGAGTTATAACAAAAATATTTATATTTCTGTTTTCTAAAAGTTAAATGTTTATATATATTTTCTTAACTTCTGTCTTAACTTTATTATTTAAGATCCTGCTAGTAATTAATAAAAATTCAAGTATACTTCTTTCATGTAAGTAATGCCATTGTTAGGTATCATTGTGTCATTGTTTTGGTAAATCATCATTCAAGCATGAGGGGGAAAAAAACTGTCAATTTCAGATACTCAAGAACTCCGAAAATATAGTATTCTAAGTATAACACAGCCATTGGGAGAAATAAAATTGCTCGAGGGTATCTCCCAGCCAAATAAAAAATAAATGTGAGGAAGGCTGGAGATGCCGAAAGAAAAGCAAGCAAAGTAAGTAAAACTTATAGTTAAATATAAATAATTGCTGATAATGTACTACAACAAGTAGAATTTATTCCAGAAATGCAAAGATACTTCTGTATCAGAAAATCAACAGAAGTTTTTAACTTAAAAAAAATTAAAAGCCACATTATTTTATCATTATATTTTGAAAAAGCATTTTAGAAAACTGAGCAGCCATTAAAAATGTCATTAAAAGAGAAAAAAGATACTTTAAATATAATAAAGACTATTTACCAAAGCCAACAGCTAAACATCATACTAAACAAAGAAATGTAGCGGCCATTTCCATTAAAACAGAAACGTGATAGAGATTTCTCTTATTACCACTCTTTCAAAATTGTTTGGGAGGTTCTAGTGTACAGTAAAGACAAGAAAATAAAATTACTAGTATAAATATTGGAAAAGAAAAGACAGTGTTTTTCAATGAGGTGAAAACCCCAGAGAATCCATTAAATATTTCCTGGAAATATTAATATAATTTGGCAAGGTGGTTGGCAGTCTTAGCTCTACCAGTATTTACTGATTAGAAATGTAAATGAGAAAAAATTTACATTCTCAATGATAATAATTGCCAAATTCTCAGGAATAGATTTAACAAGAAACTTTATTGAGGTATGTAAGACTTGGACAAATGGAAAGACATATCATGTTTCTGGATTTACACATAAATTTATTGCAGTTCCGTTTAGGAAAACAGCAGGTTCATTTTCAATTTAGTAAAATAACTTTAAAGTTCTGTTGAAGAACAAATGAGAATAACCAAGGATGAAAAAATAATAATTGATTTTAGTGGGGTATAAAGGTATTAAAATTAAATACATACTTACATTGTTAGACAAATATGCTAGATATGTCTAGGACAGAGAGCAAGGAAAACCATGATATTAATGAGGCAAGAGCATACTTCATTTTGTGGAACTGTCCAGCGTATTGTAGGACACACTGCCGTTATGACCAAAAGATGCTTTCTAAATTTTCAAACAATCATAGTCTGCCCTTGATTGAGATCTTAGCTAGAGCTAAATGGAGGTGTTAGATGTTATTATTATTTTGTCATTATATTACCTTAAATTCTTGGGGCTCTGATTCTTCTGTTATATTTTATGACTTGTTCATGATGGATCATTTCCTCTTGTGTTTTCTAAGGTTTGTTTATAAGCTCACCTTAGTTAGGAATTGTTTTCTGTGGGGATCCCGTGCTGTTGACTGTTGAAATGCCTCTTCTGCTAGGCACTGCTCGGGTATCATAGGCCTTAGACTGAGTTTTTAAAGTTTTTAATTGTGATAAAATATATTAAACATAAAGTTTGCCATTTTAATCATTTTTAATTGTACAATTTCGTGGCATTAAATACATTCACAGTGTTGTGCAACCATCACCACTATCTATTCCCCAAAATTTTTCATCACCCCGAACCATACTTTGTACCCATTAATCAGTAACTCCCCATTTACCCCACTCCCTCCAGCCCCTCATAACCTCTAATGAATTTGCCTTTTCTAGATATTTCACATAAGTGCAATCATACTATTTTGTCCTTTTGTGTCTAGCTTATTTCACCTGACATAATGTTTTCAGGGTTCATTTCTGTTGTAGCATGTATCAGAACTTCATTCTTTTTTATGATTGAATAATATTCCTTTGTATGTGTATGCCACATTTTGTTTATCCATTCATCCATTAATAGACACTTGGGTTATTTCTATTTTTTAACTGTTGTGAATAATGCTGCTATGAACATTGTTACACAGGTATCTGTTTGAGTTTCTGTTTTCGGTCCCTTTGGGATTATATCTAGGGATGGAATTGCTGGTCATATAGGGAAATGTACAAAGTTTCCTGTGAACCTATGTTTTCATTTCTTTGGGTTAAATGTCCAGGAATGCAATTGCCAGGAGGTATTTTAGTTGCAAAAGTGCCAACTCTTTTCCAGAGTGGCTATACCATTTTACATTCTTACCAGTAATGTGTAAGTGATCCAGTTTCTCCTCATCTTTGCCAGCATTTGGTATTGTTTTTATTTTAGCTATTTTGATAGGTGTGTACTGGTATCTCATAGTGGCTTTAATTTGTGTTTTCCTAGTTGCTAATGATACTGAGCATCTTTTTGTATGCTTATTTGCCATCTGTGTGTCGTCTTTGGTGAGATATCTTTCAATGTCTTTTGACTATCTTCTAATTGGATTGTTTGTTTTGGTGTGTGTTGAGTTTTGAGAGTTCTTTATGTAGTCTATCCTTTGTCAGATAGATACGTGGTTTGCAAATATTTTTCCCAGTCTATTGTCATTTTGTCCGAACAGGATCTTTGTGGAACACAAGTTTTTAATATTGATGAAGTCCAGTTTATCAAGTTTTACTTTTATAGATCATGATTTTGGTTTCTGTTAACAGGTGTTATTCATTAGTCTCTAAGTACTAGGTAGAGTACTGGTTGCTTGGTATTTGAGTTTGAGTTAAATTCTCTTATCCTCTGAGCAAAAATCAGTTCATCTATGAAAATAGGACACTTTGTTAGAAGCATTTGTAACTGGTGGTGTTGTTTTTTGTCCATTGGGGATTGAAATTAATTAAAATTTTTATTGGTCTCTAAATAATAAGTGTTCATAATAAGACTATAAAGGAATATGTACAGTAGTATTTGATGCAAATACATTTTTACTGTAAAAATATCTTTTTCCTTCTAGGGACAGTAAGATTTTTTTTCACTAATAAATCATCAAATTACAACATAGGCTTTTCAAGGGTTTTTACCTTTTCTGTAACCTGTTCTAACACATTAGAAAATGCTCTCCTCTTTAATGTGGGGAAAGGATTTTGCTTATTTAGTGATAGAGCTGCAAAATCTTTTGTAATAAAACCCAAACCTGTCATATTTTTATTGACTGCTGTTTCCTTTTCTGTTTCTCTGCCCATCAATTTGCCCAATTTGTGGTTGGCTGTTGAAATATTTACTCCTTTAGAAATTCATTTGTCCTTGCCAGTTAAGATAGACTGTCATGGAACTTAAAGTGAAAAGTTATTAGAGGAAGTAACAGAATGTGGCTGTATAAAAGAGAATAAGAATCCTTATTTGGTGTTAAAGGACAGTGGGCTGTAAAAGTAAATGTGACTGGAGAGTGAAAAAAGTGGCAAGAACCTTGAAGTTGCATTTTGAAACAAATCTGTTTTGACTGGTTTGGTTATATTTCAGATATTTGTAACAGTTCAGCAATTAAACTAATAGCACTTCTCATCAGATAGACACATACACTTACACTCACATTTTCACATTTATTTCCATCTTATTTTTTCAGAGTTGTTTTAGAGTTATGCTACCTTCACAAGATGAATTATCATGAATTTTGTCTTTTACTGTGCTTTATGTATCATATAATTTTTTTTTTGAGGGGGATTAGCCCTGAGCTAACATCTGCTGCTAATCCTCCTCTTTTTTTTGCTGAGGAAGACTGGCTCTGAGCTAACATATGTGCCCATATTCATCTACTTTATATGTGGGATGCCTGCCACAGCATGGTTTGACAAGTAGTGTGTAGGTCTGCACCTGGGATCCGAACCAGTGAACCCTGGGCCACTGAAGCAGAATGTGCGAACTTAACTGCTGAGCCACCGGGCTGGCCCATCATATAAATTATTTATTCCTTGAAAATTTAGTACTACTCAGACATAAAAATGACTGGCCTGGACTTGTTGGGGCTTTTTGGGGTAGTTTTTGACGGTATTTTCTATTTTATTGTTGTTGATCTAATTAGGTTTCCTTTAGGCAATTTGGAATAATTTATTATTTTCTTAGAAAATTGGCCATTTAATTTAGATTTTAAAATTTATTTGCATGTAGTTATACATATTGTATTCACGTTTAATTCGGTTTTGCCTAATACTGAATATTTTTATATTTCCTGTTTCTTAGCTTTGTCTGAAGCTTATCTGTTTTATTAGCTTTTTCAGAAGATCCAACTCTTGAATTTACTAATTTTATTTTCTTCTCATTTACACTATGAATTTTTCTATGATATAGCTTTTGCTGTATTCTATAAATTTTAATATGTAATAGTCTCATTATTAACTTTTTAAATAGTCTGTAATTGCAGTTTACTTTCTTTTTGACCTGAGTAATTTAATCAGCTTAAAATTTTCCAAGGGATTGATTTTCTTTTTGGTTAACCCTTTGTTATAATTTTATAATTTAATGCACTGTGGTTATAAAATGTGGCTTGTTTATTTGCTTCTCTTTAAAGGAGTGATTGGTGAACTACCTTCTTTAGGCAAGCCACCTGTATTTGTAAATAAAGTTTTATTGGAACATAGCCACAAGCCTTTGTGATAGAGACTGTATGGCCCACAATCCTGAAATATTTATGATTTGGCTCTGTAAGAAAAAGTTTGCTAACCCTTTCTTTGAAGTAGTGAGATTTAATTTTCTTGGCTGGGTTTTGATCAGATTTTATACAATCTAATGGTTGCAGGAAAACAAAACATTTTCTATTGATGGGACAAAGTTTACTGTACTGACTGAGTAAATGTTACTAATTTTTTATCTCCTGCATGTTAATTTTTCGCTTAGTGGAGCTTCCAATACTTTTGCCTTTAATCTGTCTGTATTTTCTATTTAAGTTGTATCTCTTGTATATATCATGTAATTTTGTCTTGTTATTGTTAAATCCAATCTGATTTTCTAATTTCAAATGGTATATTTAGTTCATTTACATTGACTGTATAACTGTTGATATGATTTGGTTTAAATCTCTCATCTTGGTCTTTGTTTCTTTTTTTTTCATTCCATATGTTTCTTGTTCCTCTTTTTTTCCCCCTGCTCCCTGTCTTCTTTAGGATTTATCAAATATTTTTAATTCATTTTCTTGTCTTTTAGCTATACCAAGTCTTGGAATTTATTTTAAAGAGATTATGCAAGGGAATGTAATATGCGTCTTTAACTTTTTATAGTTTAACTTGATTTTCATTTTAGTGTTTTATGAGCACTGTAAAGACCTTATGATATTTAATTCTATTTATGTCCTATTCTTTGTTGTCTTATATTTTACTTCCACTAAGTATATCCATACATACAATGCATTGTATACTGTTGCTTTAAGTAGTCAGTAGTCTGGAAGATGTTTTTTAAATGTCTTTTTACCCATATGTTTCTCCCTTCTAGTATTCTTTATTCCTTCTTGCAAAATGGCGTTTTACCTGGGATAATTCTTTTCTTGAAGCATGTGTCTGCTGGCAATGAATTATCTCAGCCTTTGTCTTCCCATGTTTTTATTTTGCCTTCATTTTTAAAGGATATTTTCTCTAGGTATAAAATCCTAGATTTGCAGTTCTTTTCTTTCAATACTTTGAAGATGCTATTCTGTTATCTTTTGACTCATATTGTTTCTGATGGAAAGTCAGCCATCATTCTCATTGTTTTTTCCTTGGAATGTAATGTGACCTATTATTTATTTAATTTGGTCTGGGTGCTTTAAATTTTTTTTCCTTATCTTGGCTTTTTGCATTTGGCTCTGATATGCTTAGGTGTATGATTTTCTTTGTATTATCTTGTTTGGATTTTGGTGAGCTTCTTGAGTCTATGTGTTTATGTCTTTCATCAATTGTGGAAAACCTTAGCCATTATTTCTTAAAGTAGTTCTTCTATCCTATTTTTCAGTTATTTTTTTCCCTTTAGTTAATTTATGTTGGCCTGTCTTCAGGTTTATTGATACTTTCTTCTGTTGTGTCCAGTCAGCTTTTAAGCCCAGTCACTTAATTCTTAATTTAGATAGTGTTTTTCAGTTGTAGAATATTCATTTGGTTCTTTTAAAGATATTCCATTTCTCTGTTGAAATTTTCAATCTTTTCATCCATTCTCTTTTTTCTTAACTTATATATAATAGCTAAAAATAATAGTTTAATAGCTGATGTGTCTGCTGAGTCTAACATTGAAGTCATATGTACATCTGCTTCTATTAATTATTGTGCCACTTGATTACGGATCATATTTTCCTGCTTCTTCACACATCTCAACATTTTTCTCTTGTTTACCAGACATTGTGTTTAAAAGAACTGTGGAGGCTGGAATAAATAATATTTTTCGCTAGAGAGGGAAAGCCTTTTCTTATGTAAGACAGCTATGATGAGATTTGGTGTCTTGGATTTGATAGAGTGTTGAAGTGGATAAGGCCTAGGTTGCAGTTTAGATTGTTTAGTTCACATGTATTTCAGTTGTCTAGGGTGAGGTCTGTTCTGTGCCTGTGCCTGTATGTCAGACTTCTCCCTTTAGGAAGATTCATCTGATTATGAAATCTTGCTCAACTTTATTGTCAAGCTTCCAGTCCCCCAGATTGTTGCCACCATGAACTTGGTAGAAGTACTGTGTAGACAATCAGTGGGCAGGGAGATCTAGCTTTGAATTTGGGGTTCTTTCACCTTGTCTGCCAGGAGTTGGCAAACTGTGGCCTGCAGGCTAAATCTGGCCTACCACCTGTTTTTTTAATATAAAATTTTATTGAGACATAGCCATACTCATTTGTTTATGTATTGTCTATGTCTTATTTTGTGCTACAAGAGCAGGAGTCTATAGTTGGGACAAAGAAAATATTTACTGTCTGGCCCATTACAGAAAAATTTCCTGACCCCTATTCTATACTGTCAAGCCTAGACTTGTTCACAAAGTTGTTAAAAATTTTGTTGATTTCTCTTTATCTCAGTGGATTCTTTGCCTATGGCAGACCAATCTTCCTCCTACTATCCATGCTTTGACTTAGTAAATCACCATAGTGATCTTAAATAAACTTCATCAGATCATATCAATCTTAATGTTAGAACTCTATAAAAGATTTTTAAAATAGAGTTCAAAGTCTTTCACTGAGCTTACAGAGCCCATGATAATATAAACACTGCCTGCCTTCCCAACCTTCTTCTTCTTATTATTTTTTAATAGGCTATTTTTTTAGAATACTTTTAGGTTCATGGCAAAATTAAGGGGAAGGTACAGAGATTTCCCATGTACCCTCTGCCCTCAAACGTGTATAAAACCTTCTTTTTTTTTTTTTTTAACACTCACTGGCCTTTCTCCTCAATCTCCTCACTGATCTTCCTTCTCAGCTCCCACCATATTCAAACTCCATCCAATTATACCTTTCCTATCCTTATAGTACATATATCACTCTTTGAGATATTTTCCTTGTTTACTTGGTTTGTGTTATTGTTTGCCTTCCCCAGTAAATGTAAGCCCTACAAGTTCAGTGACTGTCTTATTCCCAGCATCTAGAATAGTGCCTGGATATTAATAGATCAATAAATATTTGTTGAATAAATATACTGTTTTCTCTGACTCACCATCATCTGCTTTCACTCTCATCCTGCTGCTGTGTTAGTTTTCCTAAGGCATTAATTAGAAAATTCTTAGCTTGATAGGACCTGACCTCACCTGACTTCTCTAGCCTTATTCCTTGCAACTCTTATTCAGAAACTTTCCACTTTATTCAAGCCAGTCTTCTTAATGCTTTATATTTTCTGTACTCCTTTGATCATGACATTCACCTTGTCTGGAATAAACTTGCTATTTAAACTTGAGTCACCTCTTTATCTCCTACTCAGTCAATCATTAAAGTCCAGCTTCTGTCTCATTCTGGCTCACAGTGATCACTTGTTTGCCTCACATATTGTAGTGCTTATTGCCTGTATTCCTAATGTGAAACTTAATAATGTAATGCTTTGTATTGCTTATAAACTTTTTAGAAATGCTTCCCCAATATAGTTTAACATCCTAAGGGTAAGGAGTGTACACTTCCTTTTATCCCTCCATCAGTTCATCCTGTCGCTATATTTACATTTGTATATCTACATTTCATTGAAAGAGAACATAAGAGGTTGTGTAAACTTCTTGTCTTTGATGAAGCATGTGTTGAGTAACAGTTACCTTACATTTGCATGTTTCTATATTTCACAAAGGAAAAGGACTTTAACATGTACTGTCTCATTTAATCTGTATAGCAAATGCCACTCCATTTTATAGATAAGAGATGAAAAGATTTGCCCAAGGTAAAAAGACTTTTCCAAGTGTCTACGGTTAGTCAACAGCCATTGGAATAGAAACTATTGAATTCTCACTCTTCATATGTTGCTGTCACTGAATAAATGAGACTTTGTATTGGAATTATGTCTCAACTGAGATCTAAAAACTATATGTTTTTTCTTTGAAGTAACAAGTCAGATGTTAAGAGATCTTAAATTGCTAAGGATTATATCAAAACAACAGGTAGCCAAGAGTTTAGTAGCTTCTTGTGGTAGTTGAGAAAGATTTTATTTTTATTTTTTTTTGGTTGTGTGCATTTTTGCTCTGTGATGTTTTCCCCCTTGTTTTTCATGGAAATGTTACATATGGGTGCCGTTTATACATTGTGAGTGGATTTGTCAGTTTCTTCTATGTTTATTTGAAAAATCACCTTAAATGCAAACTAATTAACATTAGCATCTCTCCATGGCTTTCTCAATTATTAGATTTATGTGAGTACAGTTGATGTTAATTTTTTTGAAAATTTGCATGCAGTAGAACATTGGTCTCAGTCATTTTTCCGTCCATAAATTTCTACAGTATTTCTGAAAATATTAGGGATTCTCAACTAGAGGGGCAAATAGAAACATTAGAATTGGAGAAATTAAGTTAGATAATGCCTCTCTTTTGGTTGTAGATGTCTTCTCCTCCATTCTTACTGGCTTAACGCAGAGTATTTGGGGATGGGCAAGTGGGGAAGGAGGGTTGGCAGGCAAAATGGAATGACAAGTAGTGAAGGCCATAGTGAGAAATTTCAGCAATGAAGTGCTCAATACTATTTTAGAGACTGCCGTAAGTTGATTAGAAGCCTGTGTCCTTCCATGAGTCTGTAACATCTGTTCCTGATTACCTTTGCCTTCATTTCCTATAACTGTACCTCTTGTTCTTGCTCACTTCTTTTTAGCTACATTAGCTTTCTCCCGCTTTCGAAGTGTTATGCTTGTTGTTCCCTTTGCCTGGAACGTTAGCTCCCTTACTTCACTGGGGACTTGGTTTAGAAGTCACCTTCTCATTGAAGTCTTTCCTGGCTACCAGATTTAAGACTAACCTCTTCATGTCCCCTTTTTTATTTTGTCCAACATTTTATGTTTTGTTTCTGTTGAAATTATCACTGTTTTTCTTATTATATATCTTATTTTTCTATTTTATCTGTCTTTCCTACTGGAATACAGGTTTCATGACAACTTCATTCTCCTTTCCACCGCTGTGTCCTTAACACCGGCCTGGCACGTAGTAAGCATTCAGTAATATTTGTTTTATGAATCAATAACATTTTAAGCAAGATAACCCTTAAAGATGAATAACTTTGAGGAAGATAAAATATACATTTTATTCGGTATATAAAATGGACTGCAGTGAGGAGATATTAGTTATGATGAAAGGCTGATGAAGTGAGAGTAGAAATAAACAGACAGGATACACAAAGAAGACATTTGTGAGGTAAAATAGAAAGGATTTGCTTACTAGAGTAGCTGGGAAAGGAAAAAAATGGGAGGAAATCATTTGTTCTGAAATTTCTTGCTAGAGATACTGACTAACTGGTGACATCACTTTATTCCAAGCCCTTAGTAGGTACACAATAATCGTATTTTGAATGAATAACTCCAGAGATAAATTGTTACCTTTTGCACTAAATTTTGCTTTTGAATTTAATTTATTTCACTCCATGGTTTGTTTCCATTCTTCTGGGTTCCCTTCTAATTTACCCTTATTTGAGCTTTGGGAATATGTTTCCCCTGGACTTTAGGACAATTTAATGTTACAAGCCCTTGTGGCACTGCACTGCAATATTTCAGCCTAAAGATTTGTTTCCATGATCGTCTGCTTTCATAGTTCAGTGCTCTCATAGTTTACTGTTTCCATTATTGTTGCTGAAGAAGGAAGCCAGAGAAAGCTATGTGGGATTTATGCTGTCACTACAAGCCCTTTTGTGACTAATTCTTTCCAATTTTAAAAGAAGTAAATTTTCATTCTTTTATTTAGTTTTCTACCTATCTGCAATTTGAACAAGATGCTTGAAATTTAAAATAGTGTTTTCTTAGTATTGATGGAAGTTCCCCTGATAAAAATGTCTTCGATTATTAACCCAAGCTTATCATATTTTAAACAACAAATTTTTTAAAAAGATTAAACTGGTTTACTTTGGACCATTGTTCTACAGATCAATTACTTTTAAAATCCAAATATATATCAGATGTGCCACTTATAATTCTGTATTCATAAATCTGAGAGTGTGCCCTGAAGACAAATATCTAGGAAATAGATTCTAATTTTTAATTTAAAAAGAATTTAAATAGTTAAAATATATAATTTTTTAGTGCCTTCTTTTTCATACAGCATATTTAGAAATATAGTAATGCTTTCACCAAGTTAAATTAAGTTATTTTAACAATGTCAAATTTTTCATTGGAATATATATAGTTTTTTGTTTTCTTTGTTTTTTTTTTTGAGGACGATTAACCCTAAGATAAAATCCACTGGCAATCTTCCTCGTTTTGCTGAGGAAGATGGGCCTTGAGCTAACATCTGTGCCCATCTTTCTCTACTTTATACGTGGGACACCTGCCACAGTATGGCTTAATAAGCGATGTGCAAGTCTATACCCAGGATCCGAACCAGCGAACCCTGGGCTGCTGAAGCGGAGTGCGCGAACTTGACCACTACGCCACAGGGCCAGCCCCAGTTTTTTATTTTCTTACAAAATTTAAATATTTCAAATAAAGAAAACTCTAGGCTATAGATTTGTGCTTTTGCAAATTTGTAGTATTCTATACCATCCCATCATCTCCTTCTATATTATATAATCATGCTTACTTCTGTTTTCTTATGACAGATGAGAATTTTAATAAAAATATGTACATGTACTCATGATAGTAAAGGTTAACTATAGAGCCGAGAAATGAGTGAGATGCTAAAAGGAGATTATCTTTTGAAAATTGCTATGGTGCTGCATTCATAGACTTGTTCTCAAGGATCTCTAGAATACATTTCTATAAATGGGAAGCATCTTCAGTACAGGTATAAGTTATATGTCATTCCTTAAAGAAACTTAATAACCAAAAATTTAACCTTAAAAACAAGCTTTGCCCCCCCCCACTCCATTTTCATAGATTTCTTGTATTCAGATTTTATTTGACTTCGTGGAGAAAATAGATTAACTTATTTTTTTCAGGTTTGGAGTGTTCTGACCTGGAGTCATGATTTTTCTTTCTTTTGTTCCTAAGTATCTTGCCATCAAAAATCCTGGTTCTGAGCTAGCCCTGATGGTCTACTGGTTAAAGCTCGGCACTCTCACTGCTTTGGTAGCCCAGGTTCGTTTCCCACTCGTGGAACCACACTATCCGTTTCGTCTGTCAGTTACCTGCTGTGGAGGCACATAGAGCTCACATAGAAGAATTAGAAGGACTTACAGCTAGGATATACAGCCATGCACTCGGGCTTTGGAGAGGGGGAAAAAAAGGAGGAAGATTGGCAACAGATGTTAGCTCAGGGCAAGTCTTTCCCTGCAGAAAAAGAAAAAAAGTAATCCTGGTTCTTTAAGAGGCGTTCCAAAGAGATCTTTAATGCCTTACCAAGATATAAAGTAAACTAGTCGTGTTTCTAAACGAAGGGTGAAGCAGCTAGGTTTTGTTTTGTTTTGTTTTTTCCTAAGCTACCATTAATCTTTTACTTTTAGAAAATTGGAAGGAGCAAGTAACATTGAAAATGTCATCTTTACTATTAGAATGAGACTGAAAGTCTTGCATGGTAACTCCATAGTTGAACAATTTTCAAATGAAATGTCTTTGGTAAAATTATTTCATGTAATCAATAGGATATATCAGTGAAGTACTATTAATAAAAAGATATATGATACAGATATAACTATGACACTAATTCTCTTTCTATAACACAAGATGCTTTTACTATCCTCAGATGAGTCTATAGTATTGAAATATCCTTTTTGTATGTATATAAAGATATAAAACTTGGAAAAATATATTGTTCATCTCTGCATACAGTTGATTCAGATTCAGCATCTATTTATTGAATATTTATTATGTGCCTTGCACTATATTAAGTAATTTAACCAAAATTATACTCATATATTACTTAGTCTACATTAACTTGAAATATGTATAAAATTTGAAAATTGTGGGATAATTTCTTTTTTGCTCACTAAAGATTTTATTTTAGGGAGTCTATAGTTTTGGTTAGGAAAGAACTTGGTAAATATCATTTATGGTTATTGTAAAACGTTTAGCTCTTTGCTCAGACGAAGAATGTTATTGAGAACAGAGGCATCTTTTATCCATTTAGTATCCTTGGTCCCTGTTTCTTAAGAAATATTTGTCACGTGGCATGAATTTTCTGAAAAAGTCATACCATTATTTTGTCTTTTGTTTTGTTTTTAAAACAGATAAAACTAGTTTTGAATCATTTTAAGATAACTTAGTCATCCTATAAAATAGTGCTGTTCAATAGAATTTCTGTGATGATGGATATAGTTTATAAACCTGCATCATCTAATCCTGTAATGGAAAGAACTTATGACTGTCCCCAAATGTGGTTCATTAAATCACTCCACAAAGATTTTTTAGTGCTTACTGTGTATCAAGCATTGTGATACATGCTGGGGATAGTTCCTATTCTCAGGGAGCTCAAAGTCTAGTTAGAGGAGAGAGATTCCTAAACCAACAGTGACAATACAGCTGGAGGATAGGGAGGGAGGAGAGGAGAATGCAAGTTGAGCTTCGAAGGATAAATATGTGTTAGGGGTCCGCATAGAAAAAGTGGGATTTGCCGGTAGATGAAGATAGGAGACTATATGGTGCATTCTGGCAACTGCAAGATTTCTCTATTCCTGGAACCTAAGGTGAGGTAAAAAGTTGCTAAAAAGAATGGACAGTTAATCACTCGTCAATTAACAAAGTGTTTTGTATGCCGTACTAAAGAGTTTGGATTATATCCTTAAAGCCACAAGGGAGCCATTGCAGGGTTATAAACTGGTGAGTAAAAAAGATATTAACATTTGAACTCAATATCCTTGCCCACAGATTTATTGAATTTGAAATTTCTAGAGGAAATAAGAATTTTATGTTAAAATTTAAATTTGATTAGATCCTATATAGTCTTTTCCCTGGTTGGGTTTATGTGCTGTTGTAGCAGTTAGAATGGTTAGAATTATACCAAAGATCCGATTTAAAATGATTGAGATATGAAGGAAATTTATAAGTTGACATAATAAAGAATTTTGGAGGTATGGTGATTACAAATAAGTTAATTCTGAAGTTCAGCAGCATAATCATGGACTCAATTTCTTTCCATCTTTCTGTTCTGCTGTTTTCAGTGTATTGGTTATTTTTCTGAGGCTTGTCCTTACATAACTGCAAGAGGACTGCGATATCTTCAGCTTTTATATCTGCACACAGTATTGTTCAAAGACTGGTAGAACAACTGGCCCTTTCTTAGGTTCATTTTTAGATTAAAGAAGACTTTCCTGAAAGCCATCTCTCTCCTTCCCCCATTAGCTTCACATCCCGTTGGTCAAATCATAGAACACAACCTTTCTTAAACCAATTAATGGAATTGCAATGGTTGTTATTAAGATTATTTGCTAGTTAAGGTTTGCCTCCTGAGGCTAAGGAGAGAACCAATCTCCCTTGAAGCAAATACCTAAAATAAAATCAGAGTTCTGTTAGTGTGAAAGAAGGGATTAGGTAGGCAATCAGTGGAGTCTGCCACTTGTTTTACTAGCCTAGCAATGGGGTTTGTTTGTTTATTTTTAAAATTAGTGGTCTTTCCCATCCCAAGAGTTAGAAGGAGAAGCCCATATTTGTCCCCAGATAGTTTGCTGGTGATATAGAGCTATTATGGTATGAATCAATCTCTTTGAGTCTTATCCACTTTGAAAATCTTGGTTTCTGACCTGCAAAGCTGAAGACTGGGCCCTGAACCACAGGGTTTTACTGTATAAGAGGCCTTGCCTGGGAAACAAACCAACCCCTCATCCCAGAAGATATATTTCTATGATTGTTCTTGACCAGGGGAATTCTTTTGTAGTCTGGAGGAAAAATGAATGGGAGATTTGCTCTTACTTAATTTGTTTCCTGAATATTTTTTTTAATGATATGAATCCTTTCTGTGTCTGTAAGGGGCCAGGTTTTTCAAACTCAAATATTCAGAAATGATCTGTCTGCATTTTGCTGTCACCTCACATCCTAACCACAAAAGACTTGGCTGCTTGAAAAGGGGATGCTCGTGGCAGAAAGACAATATTGAAGAAAAAAATTAATTTTTTCAAAATAATGCCTGGCTGTACTTTTTTGCTCTAAAAATTTACCTCATGTCTCATTCCATCACCTCTGATGTTATTCATATACTGGTTGGTTAGTGTAGACATTTCTTTAGTCAGAATATTGTGTTACTTTGCCGTTCTTCTTTCTTCTCATCTTGAAGATGCATGGCCAGACTACTAGTAAATCTCCTTTCTGTTAATCTTCCAATCATTTCATACTCTGAAGCTAAAGTACTATTAGATACTATTTAGATAATTCTTATCTCCTTCTGTCTCTGTGTTTTGTCTTTTTGTCCCTGATTATATAGTGATCATGTACTATTGGCTGGGTAGAGTACTGAGGGATACAGTTTAATTAGAGGTATAAGACAAGGCCCCTACCAGATTATACTCTTGGGTATAAGTGTACCAATACTATTAAAATGTAGTTTGAGAAGTATTATGATAAAGTTCTGCACAGGATACTATATTGGCGTACAGAAGAAGAACTCCATCTCAGACTGGAGGGAAATGGAACAATTCTTGGAGGAGGTAGTGACTATCATGGAATCTAAATAGTAGTTTAGCGAATTTGAGAAATGGGGAGAAATAAATTTCAGGCAGAGGATACAGCAAGTATAAAGGCATGATGTTATGAGAGAGCTTGACACATTTAGTGAACTACATACAGGTTGCTTGATACTTTGGTTCCCATTTCTTATATCTGCTTCTTCTGCACGTCTCATTCATTCTTTTCTAACCTTAAGCATTAGTTTCCTCTGCTCTTCAGTTCAGATAGTGGAACATAGCTACCAACAACACTTGACTTTTACATCTTACAATTCAGGCACCCAGAGGAGTATAATGAATGAATTATTTTGTTTTTAAGTCCATATGCCCATGGGGAGGTTAACTCTAACTTAGGTCTGGTACCCACGCCTGGAGAAATCAGTTATACTTTGGACTAGGATTTGGGTAAGATTTGTGATCATCTCAGCTTGGCTTAGGTACCTTACCCCGGTGGAAATCAACTGTGGAAGAAGGATGGAGTAAATTAGTAGATGGAGTAAGGGTGGTAAAGTGCAGTTCCCAGAAAGGGGTATGTGATGGTGGGCGGGCAAAACAACACGTCATCTTTAGGAGTGATTGCAGCAGCATCCTGATGAGAGATAATGAGAACCTGAAATAAGAGGGTGGCAATGGGGATGGAGAGATGTCAAGAAAGAATCAACCGAACTTCATTGATTTGATGTGGGTCAAATGAAGGAGGAGCTCTAGTCCTATGTATTTGTTTGTTCATTCAATCAACAAAAATATTTACTGAGTGCTTGCTATGTGCCAGATACAGTTAGAGTTTCTGGAGGTGCAAGAGTGCTATAGATCAAGTTACTGTGCTAGTTATGTAGTAACTCAAAAAACTTTTTCAAAATGACACCCACAGTTCTGGCTTTGATGACTGGTTGATTGGTGGGTGCCATTCATATGAGGTTTGAGGGGAAATGTAATGAATTCATTTTTGGAGTTATTAAGTTTGAGATAAGGATGGGATATCCAGGGTAAGTTAGATATATGGGTTAGGGATCCAGAGGAGAGAGCAGAATGTATAGTTGGAAGTCGTGACCACACAGTAGTTGTTGAAGTTATAAAAATTTATTATAAGGTAAAATTTATTGTGTGTGTGTGTGTGTACAGTTCAGTGAATTTTCTCATACATATTGATGTGTGTAGCTGCCACCACATTTAGTATACATGATGTTACAGGTTACATCATGATACCCCTTTCTAGTTACATCCCTCCCTCACCCCTGATCTTGGAAACCAAAGAGCTGTTTATTTTCTATCTCTGTGGTGGTGGTGGTTTTTTTTTTTTTCAAATGGAAAATGGAATAGTGTAGCCTTTTAAGACTGTCTTCTTTCATTCGGCGTAAGGCCTTTGAGATTCATCGAAGTTGTTGTGTCCAGCAATAGTTCCTTTTTATTGCTGAGCGGTATGCCATCGTATGGCTATATCACAGTTTGTTTATTCACTCACCCGCTGAAGAACATTTGGGTTGTTTCCAGTTTTTGGCAATTATGAATAGAGTTACTATAAACCTTTATGTGCAGGTTTTTGTGTGAACATAAGTTTTCATTTCTCTAGGGTCAATCTTTAGGAGTGGGATTGTTGCATTATATGGTAGGTGTATGTTTAACTTTATGAGAAGCTGCCAAACTGTTTTCCAGGGTACCCATGCCATTTTCATTCCCACCAGCAATGTATGAATTCTCATTGTTCCACTTCCTTGCTTGACTTGATATTGTCAATATATATTTTATTTTGGCCATCCTATTAAATGTGTAGTCGAATCTCATTGTAGTTTTAATTTGCATTTCTCTAATGGCTAATGATGTTAAACATCTTTTCATGTGCTTATTTGCCTTTCATATATCCTCTGTGGTGAAATGTCTGTTCAGATCTTTTGCCCATTTTTTAATTAGGTTGTTTGTTTTCTTCTTTTGAGTTTTGAGAGTTCATTGTATTTTCTAGATACAGGACCTTTGTTGGATATGTGGTTTGCTTGTTTTGTTTATTCTTATAACAGTGATTTTTGAGGAGCAAAAGTTTTAAATTTTGGTGAAGTCCAATTTATCTTTTTTTAAATGGATCATGCTTTTGGTATCGTATCTAAAAGCTCTGCCTAACCTGGGTCATAAAGATATCTTCTATTTTTTTTCCTAAAAGTTTTATAGTTTTATATTTAGATTTAAGATCCATTTTGAGTGATTTTTTATATAACATGTGAGGTTAAGGTTGATTTGTGTGTTTTTTGCATATGTATGTGCATTTGTTCCCACACTGTTGAAAAGACTGTCCTTTTTCCTTTGTATTGCTTTTGCACCATTGTAAAAAATCAGTTGGCCATATTCATTTGAGTCTATTTCTGTACCACCTATTCTGTTCCACTGATCTGTTTCTATTTACCAATACCACACTGTCTTGATTACTGTAGCTTTAGAGTAAGTCTTAAAACAGGGTAGTGTGATTCCTGCAACTTTGCTGTTCTTTTTCAAACTTGTTTTCAGTATTTTAGATCATTTGCCTTCCCTTGTACATTTTAGAATCTGTATCTATGACAAAAATCCTTCTGGGATATTGGTTGAAATTGCATTAAATCTATAGATCATTTGGAGTAGAATTGAAATCTTTACTATGTGCAGTCTTCCAGTCCGTGAACATGATATGTTTTTCCGTTTATTGGGCTTAGTTAATGTCTTTCATCAGCATTTTGTAGTTTCTAGAATATAGATCCTGTATTTGTTTTGTTAGATTTATACCTAAGTATTTTTCTTTTTTCTTTTTTTAGCTATTGTTAGTGGTATTGTTTTTAAAAATTCAGTTTCTAATTGTACATTGTTAATATATAAAAGTATATATAAATATTCATGTATATATGATTGATTTTTGTTTTTTGACTTTGTAGTGTGACCTTGCTAAACTCGCTTCTTAGTTCTAAGAGGTACTTTTTGTTTGTTTGTTTTTGGTAGATTCCTTTGAATTTTTTAAGTGAGCAACGTCGTCTTCTGAGAATAGGGACAGCTTTTTTTTTCCTTCCTTTCCAGTCTGTATGCACTGACTGGTACTTCTAGTATGATGGTGGCTGAGTGGTAAGAATGGCTGTTCTTGCACTGTTTCTGATCTTAGGGGGGAAGCATTCAGTCTTTGACCATTGAGCATGATGTTGGCTGTAGGTTTTTTGTAGATATTCTTTATCAAGTTGAGGAAATTCCCCCTCTATTCCTAGTTTTCTAGTTTTTATGATTGGATGTTATTAAATGCTTAAATGCTTTATCTGCATCAAGTGATATGATGTTTCCTCTTTGAATCATTAATATGCTGGATTACATTGAGTGATTTCCACATATTAAACTAACCTAGCATTCCCGGTCTTGGTCATAGTGTTGTTATTTTTTAATACATTACTAGATTTGATTTGCTAATATTTTGTTGAGGATTTTTGTTTCTATGGTCATGAGGGATATTAGTCTATAGTTTTCTCTCTTTTGTTTAATGTTTTTATTTGCTTTGATAGTAGAGTAATTTTGTCCTCAAAAAATGGGTTGAAGGGCCGGCCCGGTGGTGTACTGGTTAAGTTCACATAGTCGGCTTTGCTGGCTTGGGGTTCGCTGGTTCAGATCCTGGGTGCAGACCTACATACGCTTACCAAGCCATGCTGTGGCAGGCGTCCCACATATAAAATGGAGGAGGATAGGCACAGATGTTAGCTTAGGGCTGATCTTCCTCAGCAAAAAGAGGAAGATTGGCAGCGAATGTTAGCTCAGGACCAATCTTCCTCCAGAAAAAAGAGTTGAGTGTTTCCTTGTCTTCTGTTTTCTGGAAGAGATTGTATAGAATTCGTGTTATTTCTTTAAATGTTTGGTAGAATTCACCTGTGAAACCATCTGGGCCTGGAGATTTCTTTTTTGTAAAGGTCTTTTTAACCACAAACTTGATTTAATAGTTACAGGAGTATTCAGGTTACTGTTTAATCTTGGGTGAGTTTCAGTAGTTATTAATTATTTGTTAAAAGATGTGTTTAGAAGACCAAGTTTCTACTTACAGGCTGTGTGACCTTTGGAAAGGTACTTTAGCCTTAACTTCTCTGGTCCTTAATTTGTTCATCCAAAAAATTAAAGAGTTAGAAATATTTGTCTTCTTTAAGATTTCTCCCAGTTTTAAAATTCTGTAATCCTGATAGGATAAGAGTGTATGTGTTTGAAGTTTATGTGAAAGGATTGTGAGCCTCTGTTTCTTGTTTCATCTGTGAGTTTTTGAACATTGGTTTATTTAGATTCACTTTGCCTTTAACAGGTAAGTTCTGTATTTTCTTTTTATCAATGGATTATTTGTTGATGAAAAGGTATGTTAGAGGCAGATGTCTTTATGCATTTATACATGATATAC
Organism: Equus przewalskii; assembly: GCF_037783145.1. Lineage (NCBI taxonomy): Eukaryota > Metazoa > Chordata > Mammalia > Perissodactyla > Equidae > Equus > Equus przewalskii. The sequence goes on along the minus strand of NC_091840.1, from coordinate 16,171,488 downwards.
TTATGTGAAAAATAACTTTCGTAAGCTATTTGTGTAAGAAGATGTAAGACACATCATATGTTAGTTTTTAATGTTATACTTTCTTGAAAAACGTAAATTATCAGTTTAAAATTTATGAAATGTTAGAAATGCATTTCTCTTTTGGTGATTATCCTTCTGATTTAAAAAGTCGCTCATTTTTGGCTACTTAATAGAGACAATGTCTATATAAGTATTTTATATAGAATTCATTTTTAAAAGGTGCACAGTGTTGTGCATGCTGTCCATTTATTGGGTTAAAGCAAAGTGAAAGTAGAATACAGATCTGCTGCTGAAGGAAACATTAAGTTGCAGGCTGCAGCTGGAGGATTTTACGTAGGCACCTGTGGGTTTGAGTGCGTTCAATATACAGACTGCAGTAGGAGGCTGGCACTGCCTCTGCTGACTCCAGTACACTCCTTCACTGCTGTTTTGCCGATTTCTCCACTGTCCAGAAGACAAACAAAATGGTGCAGCACGTAGAGGGCATGGGAAATAAATAACCGTCAGTATGATCCAAAGGTGGGTTTGCTACACTGAACAGCAGAGAAAATTGTTTAACAAGATTAAAAGCTTGGATATAGTCCAGTATGTTGATATCCTTAGCTGTCTTAATATTTAACTATGGCCATTTAAGAATGAAAATGTATAGGTCTGAAATCTGCATGCCCTCTTATATATAGAGGTTTCAGGTATATTGCATGTGTAACATCAGTAAATGCATGAATAGTAACTTATGAATGGATTTATGTTTGTACTAAATATGTGTAATGTGTGTATACACACACGCACACACACACATATACGTGAAGGGTTTTTTCCTATCAATATTATGTTTTTTAAAAAGTAAGCACTTAGAGGTTTTATATTTTCTCTATTGCACATTTGTCGCAGCTCCTACCAATGTCTCTTTCCTTATATTGTTCATTTTATAATAGTAGAGAGCATTAGTAGAGCATTCTCTGGTGAGATGGAAAATAAGTAAAAGGAAACTGGAGTTGGCACTTCATATTTTATTGATGACTGTAATGCAGTGTGAGTTCGCATTGCACATAGTCATGATTTAAATGATTACTTCTTTTATGAAAGCAAAATGTTTGTAAGAACGGCCATGTTGTAGACAGAGAGTATAAAATAAGGAGAGAAGTAGGGCAAGTGAAATTGCTCTGTCCTTGGTTTCTTGAGCAATGCTCAGCAGTGTCATTTTAGAAGTACAGTATAGAAACAATTGAACATCAAGCATAGAAAAAAACATGGAGGTTTAGTTTCCCACCCACTCCCGGAAGCACTTTACTTATGTACTCATGTATTTTGGGTTTTGGTGACTACATGTTACTGGGGAGCTGTCCAGTTGAGACAAGATATATTTACTTAAGCCACACCCAACAGATTCAGCTTTTTTGTGCATTTGGGCACTATTTTAATCCTGTGCTGATTTGTAACTATCATATGTGGGATGCCTTTGAGTTGTAAAAAGAAAGAAAATACCAGATTCACAGGTTCCAGCTTAATGTGTTCTTGGATATCTGAGTTGTTATATTAATAGCACAGAAGAGCAGTGTTTAAGTTATGCAGCATTATCTCTAGCTGAGAGAGAGAGAGAATATTTGTATGAGAGAGAGAGAGAATATTTGTATGGTTCTAGTACAAGTATACTGCAAGTATTCTGATCGTATAGGTAACAGTGCTGCTGGTATACTATTTTTTGTTAGTATTGTGGATGTTATATTGGGGTATGACATTTAGAGTTCACATTTTCTTGTTTGAGAAAATATTTGTCTAGGCATTTTAAATACTTAGTTTTTCTATGCTTTCAATAGTGCAAAAGATTAAGTCTGAGTGTAAAATCTACTTATAATATTTTATACTAACAACATTTTGTATGTGATAAGAATTAACAATTGTATGGCTGTTTGCCACTGTATTGGATTACCTCACCGACTTTGCCGTAGACAGAAATAAGAATCAGCGTTAATCTTAGTACTCTGAAGAGTGTTCATTTTCTGTATTTTCAAAAACTGTTTCTTTTAGACAAATTCACTGTCTTCTCCCCAGAAAGAAAAAAAACCCACTCTTATCTGTACTGTATATCCCTTTGATTTTATTGAATAAAACAGAATAATAATATGGGATTTTTGTGTGTCAAATTTAGTGACAGTATACAGCTAGCTATAGATTGAAATATACTATATTATTCGAATGTTTCATGTATCTAAAATTGTTATATAACCCTGATGGAATGTTGCAGATGAAACAAAGAAATCTGATTGGTTCCTCACAAGACACCCCAGCCTTGAAATGCATTCTAACTAGAGGCTTCTACAGCAGCCTGGATGATTGGTTAGCATCAGAGTAAAAACATAAAAATGCCTTGGAGACGGGGAGGGGTTCGGAAGAGAAAATGAAGTTGTTAAAGTACTTCAGTAATCCTTATTTTTAAGCATTTTAATTTCCTTGCAGGTTTTTTTCCCCTTCAGCCTCCTTTTTTTTGCTTTGCTTATTGTTACTTCAAGGGAGCGTATTCTATTAAGTTAGCAAACTTTCTAAATATTATTTAATGAACTAGAAGAGTCTGTCTGAAAAAGAGTTTTACGTTGTGATAGAAAGGGTTAATGAATAATATAATTTCAGAACATTTATTAAATATGGATGAGTGGGACTTGTTGGGGGAAGGGGGTGGTTGTGGTGGAAAAGAGTTCTGAAGAATAGGACACTAATAGGAACTCTTTGGCCCTACCCTTCCCCGTCATATTAAAATTGCATTAGGTAATTTGTCATCTAAGACTTCAGTGATGCTTCTTGAGGACACATTGTTATTGACATTCAAGCAGCAGGCTATTGCAAGTCAAAACAGGTGGAGAATTGTTTGCTGTCTGCTGGCTATTAGAAACACCCTTGAGATGTGAGAACAGTATATGTTGTTGGCTTTTATGTATTTATTATTCTTGGCCAGTTGGTCTGCTGGAATATAGTTGTAAATTACAGTACCAAATAATTCAACCCTTTTATCCTTTTACAGAAAATATTTAAAATACACTTGTAGCTTTTCTATTAAAATTTGAAAATTCCTACATTTAAACAATAATAGATCAACCTCATTTATGGGATCTGGGGAGGGAAAAATTACTGTGAGCAAGAATGAGCATTTAAATTAAGAAAATAAATTATATTGAATGGAAGCAGGGAAGCATCGTAAAATAAGCATGTTTAAAGAGTAACATCTAATGTATAGATATATTCTGATAAAAACTAACTATATCTTTTAGGTTCCATTTCTGTGCGTATTTTCTAAATTATCCAATATGCTAATAAAGTTAGGCTAAAGGCAGCTGACTGCTAGTGTTACAAGCTGAAAACAAAATGGCTGGCAAGGATTAGTACTGTAAATTTGCGATAGAGAGCTGGATGCAATTAAAATATCTTTTGTTGAAGGAGAATGTTACAAAGTAAGTTGATGAGGGAATGACTATTGTACCAGATGCTTTTAACAATAAAGAAACATTGTTTTATTAAAGAAAATGTACGAATACTCTATTACAGCATAAAAACAAAAGATTTTGTGCTATAAATAGAGAGTAATTCATTTTCAACTAAGCAATAAAAAACTCTTGTTAATATTCACTTAACCATCATTGTCTTTGTAATTCTAAGATCCAGGTAGTTTCTAAGGGTATTATTTATGAATTTTTCTGATTAACAGTGTGATTAAGGGTAAAAGAAATTAAGAAATGAATACATTCTTAGAGAATTATGGGAGTATATTTATGAATTTTTAAGATTAGCGTTAGATTTATTTACTGATGAATCTGTTAGTTTAGAATCTTTTAGGATAGAAGAAATAGAATAATGAGAAAATTTAAAGATTGAAAATATAGGTTAGAAAATGGCAACATCTATAGATGTGTATATTAGGAAATATTTTTCTCTGTATAACTGTAACTTTTCCATTGCTTTTTAGCATTTGTTGAAAGATTAAATGACATTAAAAGTGTTGATAGGCTTGGATAGATTGAGAAATAGCTTCAGGGATTGTTAATTACTTAGGTTGAAGACAGCCCATTAACTCACATGTCTGTCTCTCACAGTGTAATGGCTATGTACTGTAAGCAGGCAAACAATGTAAATTTGTCATCTCCACTTCTCCAGCACATAGTGCAATGCCTCCAGTACTTAGTGAATGCCTAGTAATTGATGAATGAATAATAATAGCAAACACTTGTGTGTGCATACATAGATGCACATACATACGTAAATACATACATAATTTTACTCATTTAATTTTCACAACCGTATAGGATAAATTCTATTATTTTACTTTACTCATTTAACAAATGAAGAAACAGGGAGAGAAAAAGAAGTTAAGTGACTTGACCAAAGTCATACAGTAAGTGTTGTAGTCAGGATTTGTACTTTTGTGGTCCGGAAGGCTTTCATCGTCTCTTCCTCCAGTAACTGAAGACTGAGATGTGTTAGTATTCAACAGCATCCTTAGCCCTCAGGAGCCTACACTGTGTATGTAGTCTGACAGAAACTGCAGAGCAGAGAAAACCTTTCTGCTACATTGCTTTCAAAATTACTTTAACTGATACTTTGTTTTCTAAAATCCTTTTTCTATCACTTAGCTATAGCTGATGGTGCATTATTATCATCAGCTAATGTAGATGTCCCTTCTAAAAGCTATTTAAAAGCCCATAGCAAGTAAAACATAAACATACAGGAAGCAGTTGGAAAATACATGAAGCTTTTTACACTCCCCAAAATGGCTGCCATCGTCTAATCACTCAAGTCCAGTTGATTAAAACTTCTGAATGTTTCTCACCTTTGTCTTTTCTTTTCCTTTTCCATTCTCACATCCTTATTTAGGATTTCCTCTTTTCTCACTTAAATCACTATGTTTCCAGTCTCAGTACCCTTTATTCCATTCTCTGTTTTGCTGTAAAAATGAATTTTGATAAATGTAGATCCTCATAACTTTCAAAGGAAAATATGGCATGGCTTTTCACTAGTTCTCATTGCTATAACCATATCCTAAAACAGATACACATAGACATAGATAATACACAAACTTATCTTTTCTTAGAGATCATGAATATATTCTCCTATATTTTCTTAAAATGGTTAAAGTTTTGTTTTTCATGTTCAGATTTTTAGTACATTTTGATGTGTCTTTAAAAATTCCCCCCCCCCCCCCTTAATTTCTTGGTGCTGGGACTATGATGTGAGAAGGGGATCTAATTACTTTTTCTCATATAGAGAAAGGCAATTTTCTCACTTTATTTGTTGTTGAATAGCCTTTTCTTTGTCCGATGTTTCATAATGTTACTTTCTCATGTATGAAGTTCCTTTGTTTATGTACAAGTCTGTTTTCTGGGTTCTTTATTCAGTTGTTTCCTTATTCTTTGATTAAATATTTCTATTTGATCCTAATAATTCCTATTATTCAACCATTGTTGTATTCACGTTTCTTAGTTCCTTAGGAGAAAAATACAAAATGGTAGTACTCTAGTAAGAACCTTACTAATGACAAGTTTAGGGAAAGGAATATTGTTTTTGAATTTGGTATATTACATTTACCAAGGTCATGTTGTTAGCTTTAATAGTGTTTTTTCCTTAAAACGTTTTGCTTTCAGATTTCTATTTTCATTGCCATCATTATAACAATCAAGTAATACAGTAAAGATTAGTACCACAGTACCTGGTATTATGCTAAATACTTTAACAAACTTATTTGTTTATAAATATAAACCAGTAACAACGAAGTATTATTTAGGCATATAGGATAAAGTATAACGTATTTGAAAAAAATCTGAAGCATATGTAGATAATATGTGATTTTTTTTGATTTTTTTTATCTTGGTTTTTCAATGAGTGTCAATACATTTAAACATACTTATTAGTCAAAAGAGAAAGATGTGCTTTTTCTTGGGAGTGAAGTATGGAGGAGGAGATTTGATTTTTTTGTTTTATTGAGGTCATAGTAGTTTATAACATTGTGAAATTTCAGTTGTACATTATTATTTGTCAGTCACCATATAAATGTGCCCCTTCACCTGTTGTGTCTATCCCCCAGCCCCCACCTCCCTTCCCCCTGGTAACCACTAAACATTTCTCTTTGTCCTTGTGTTTGTTTATCTTCTATGTATGAGTGAAATCATACGGAGTTTGTCTCTCTCTCTCTGGCTTATTTTGCTTAACATAATACCCTCAAGGTCCATCCATGTTGTTGTGAATGGAACAATTTTGTCTTGTTTTAATGGCTGAGTAGTATTCCATTGTGTGTGTGTGTGTGTGTGTGTGTGTGTGTGTGTGTATAGACACCACATCTTCTCTATCCAGTCATCAGTCAGTGGGACTTGGGTTGCTTCCACATCTTGGTTATAGTGAATAATGCTGCACTGAACATAGGGGTGCATAAGTCTCTTTGAATAGGTGACTTCAAGTTCTTTGGATAAATACCCGGTAGTGGGATAGCTGGGTCAGATAGTATTTTTATTTTAATTTTTTGAGAAATCTTCGTACTGTTTTCCACAGTGGCTGCATTAGTTTGCGTTCCCCCCTGCAGTATATAAGGGTTCCCTTTTCTCCACACCCTCCCCCGCTTTATCTCCCCAAATTCCCCCTGGTACATAGTTGTATATCTTAGTTGCAGGTTCTTCTAGTTGTGGCATGTGGGACGCCACCTCAACGTGGCCTGATGAGCGGTGCCATGTCCACGCCCAGGATCCAAACCAGTGAAACCCTGGGCCACCTCAGCAGAGTGTGCGAACTTAACCACTCAGCCACGGGGCCAGCCTCTAACCAGCTCTTAGTTTCAGTGATCTTTTCTACTGTCGTTTGTTTTAATTTCATTTATTTCTGCTCTGATTTTTATTATTTCCCTCCTTCTGCTGACTTTGGGCTTCGTTTGGTCCTTTCCTAATTCTGTTAGGTTTGGTTGAAGACTGCTTATTTTAGATTTTTCTTGTTTGTTGAGGTGGGCTTTGAATTTCCTTCTTAGGACCACTTTTGCTGCATCCCATGAGTTGGTATGGTGTATTTTCATTTTCATTTGTCTCCAGAAATTTTTTGATTTCTCCTTTAATTTCTTCAATGATTCATTGGTTGCTCAGTAGCATGTTGTAAAACATTTCCACATCTGTGTCCCTTTCCTAGCTTTTTTCTTGTAGTTGATTTCTAGTTTCATAGCATTATGATTGAAAAAAAGATGCTTGATGTGATTTCAGTCTTCTGAAATTTATTGAGGCTTGCCTTGTTTCCCAGCATAGGGTCTATCCTTGAGAATGTTCCATGTGCGCTTGAGAAGAATGTGTATTCTGCTGTTTTGGATGGAGTGTTCTATATATATCTATCAAGTCCATCTAGTCTAGTTTTTCGTTTAAGTCTAATATTTCCTTGTTAACTTTCTGGATGTTCTATCTCTTGGTGTAAGTAGAGTATTAAGGTCCCTTGCTATTATTGTGTTGTTGTTAACATGTCCTTTTAGGTTTGTTAATAGTTGCTTTATGTACTTTGGTGCTCCTTTGTTGGCTGCATATATATTTATGTGTTATGTCTTCTTGGTGGAGTGTCCCTTTTGTCATTATATATTGCCCCCCTTTGTCTCTCATTACCTGTTTTATCTTGAATTCTACTTTGTCTAATAAAGTATGGCAACACCTGCTTTCTTTTGTTTGCCATTATTTTGGAGTATTGTCTTCCATCCATTCTCTCTGTGCCTGTGTTTGTGTTTGGAGCTGAGATGTGTTTCCTGGAGGTAGCATGTTATTGGGTCTTGTGTTTTAATCCATCCCATCTTTTGATTGGAGAATTCAATCCATTTATATTTAGAGTGATTATTGATATATGAGGGCTTAATGCTGCTATTTTATCACTGGTTTTCTAGTTCTTTTGAATTTCCTTTGTTTCTTGTCCTGTGTATTTCGGACGGCCAATTCAGTTAGATTCTTTTCTATGATGGTTTTCTTAGTTTTCTCTTTACTTATCATTTGTGTCTCTGTTCTGATCAGTTAGCTTCTTTTCTATGATGGTTTTCTTAGTTTTCTCTTTATTTATCATTTGTGTCTGTCTTCTGATTATTTGTTTAGTGGTTACCATGAGGTTTGTATAAAAAATCTCATAGATAAGATAGTCCGTTTTCTGATAGCCTCTTATTTCCTTAAACTAAACCGATTCCATCCCCTGCCTCTTCCTCTTCTAAGTTATTATTGTCCCACCTGTTTCCATCTTGTGTTGTGAGTTTGTGGTTAAAATGATGAGATTATATTTACTTTTGTTGTTTTCCTTCCTTTTATCTTTAATGTTATAATTAAGTGTTAGCTAACCTGTTCTGATAGAAAGCTGCAGTTTTCTGATTTTGTTTACCTATGTATCTCCTTGCTCAAGGCTTTGTAGCCCCCCATCTTTTTTTGGGGGGGGGAGTTATGAGGGACTTCTTGAGCATATCTTATAGGGGGATGTCTTGTGGTGATGAACTCCCTTAGCTTTTGTTTATATGGGAAAGTTTTTATTTCTACATCGTATCTAAAGGGTATTTTTACTGGATAGAGTATTCTTGGCTGAAAGTTTTTGTGTTTCAGAATTTTGAATATATCATTCCACTCTCTCCTATCCTGTAAGGTTTCTGCTGAGGAATCTGTTGAAAGCCTGGTAAGGGTTCCTTTGTACGTTATTTTTTTCTGCCTTGCTGTCCTTAATGTTTTTTCTTTGTCATTGACTTTTTCCAGCTTTACTACTATATGCCTTGGAGAAAGTCTTTTTACACTGATATAGTTAGGAGATCTATTGGCTTCTTTCCCTTGTATTTCCAGCTCCTTCCCCAGGTTTGGGGAGTTCTCAGCTGTTATTTCTTTGAACAAGTTTTCTGTTCCATTATCCTCTTCTCCCTCTTGAATACCTGTAATTCTTATGTTGCATCTCCTAATGAAGTCACATATTTCTCAGAGAATTTCTTCATTTATTTTTAGTCTTAGTTCTCTCTCCTCCATCTGAAGCATTTCTATTATATTATATTATATTTTTGTCTTCTAGACTGCTGATTCATTCTTCCATAATATCAGCTCTGTTATTTAGAGATTCCAGATTCTTCATCTCATGCATTGTGTTTTTAATCTCCAACATTTCTGATTTGTTCTTCTTTACAGTTTTAGTCTCTTTTGTGAAGAAGTTCCTGATTTCTTTGAACTGTCTGTATTTTCTTGTAACTGGAGTTTTTTTATGATAGGTATTTTGAATTCTCTGTCATTTAGTTGATAAATTTCTGTGCCTTCAGGATTGATTTCTCAGTGCTTGTCATTTTCCTTCTGTTCTAGAGAATTAATATATTTTTTCATACTGTTTCTGTGGATTTGTGCCTCCACATAGTGATAGTATCTGGTCACAGCTTCCACCTGCCACCACTGGGTGAGGGTCAAGAGCTATGTATTCTGAGCCCACTGTGATCTGTGGGTTTCTCACTCCAGCCACTGGCTGCTTTTCTATCTGTGCAGTGCTCTGGCCCACTGGCTGAGCTGGATTGCTGGGTGGGGGGAGGGGCACTTTTTTTTGCCTGCATGACCATGGGGGTGTTCTCACTCTGCCCTCACTATCTGCTTTTCCGAGGTGCTAGTGTGATGAAGACACCCCTGCAATAGCTTAGTCACCTCTGTGTGGGGCTTTCCCATGGACTGTGAGAGAACTTGGAGAGTGATGGTATTCCTGTGGAGGGCTGCCCTCCCTCCCCCCCGCCCCCTGAGCCACATGGTCCAGAGCCCAGAGTCACTGCCACTGGAGGAAGGACAGAAGCTCCCCTTGCTTCCTTCCACTTACTCTGGGGGGTCCAGCACCTCCACCTTCAGCCGTCTGGCTTCGTGGGTCTCTCAGACGTCTTTTGTGTTGTGTGAATGTCTTCTCTTGCTTTATGAATGTCCTTTTTGTTGTATTTTAGGGAGGAGAGTCTGATGGGAGAGCTCACTCTGCTATGATGCTGATGTCACTCCAAGATTTGATTTTTAGTTTATCAGTAGCTATCATTCTATCTTTTTAGGGAGTAAGAGGAATGAATATAGGGGTTAATTTTATTGTGAACTATGTGGCATAAAACAGAAATTCTGTTACTGGTGTCTTTGAAACTTACTTATCTTCATATATGAAAGCAAGAATTTTGGATGAAAACCATTTTATCCTGATTGCCCAGGTATGTAGTAGTTGTTTCTCAGGTTTCTGCTCTAGATATCCTGAGGGTAGAGATCAGAAACTGAAAGAAAGGCAATGTTAGGGAAACAAAGGGAGATCTAATTAGAAGCTAGAGAAGTAGAACCTTAGAGACCATGTTAAGAATTTTTATCTATTCTGATGGGAGATCATTTAAACATTTTAGTGTATGTGCTGTGGAAGTGAGCACTGTTTAAACATTTTGAGCATTAAATGGGATAATGATTAGATTTGTATTTCTCAGTTATTACTCGGCTACTTTGTGGATAAGTGTTTAGAAGAGAATGGTTATAGGAACGGATGCAGGTTGAAGATGGAGACAGGTGGATGGATTCAAGAGACACTTAGGAAGGAAAATCAACAATATTTGGTGATGAATTCATTGAGATGGGAGCTCTGATAGAGTACCAGGTTTGAAGGCATGAGAGGAAGATTAGAATGTAATATTTGGATATTTAGAGTGTGAGGTATATTTGAGACATTCAGATAGAGATTTCAAAAAGTCAGTTGTTAAATATGTTCCTTTCCAGTTTTCACACAAATAGATGAATAAGGAGCTCCCTAGTAGAATAATGGATTTAAATGTAAAACATAAATGTTTGAGTTGAGAGTGGAGAATCATTACAGAACTCTTGTTTGAGAATGACTTACTTGGTTTTCAAAAAAAATCAAGGGATTAAATAATTTCACTTCTAGCTATTCGTGTTTCCCTCCATCTAGTTCTAGATCTAGAATTGATGACCATCTAATTCTAGATCTAAAATTGATGAGGTGCAAAGTACAGGTAAAGATTACATCAAATTTTAAGTCAAATGCTCGGTTAAAGTGGCTTATTATTTCTCCTTCCCATCACCTGTCTTCTGTTCTCTGTCTTGGTTAATGACATTATAATCATTCCAATGAAATTCCCAAATCAAGAATTCTGACATTCAGAATTCCCTTTCACTCATTTCACTTATGCAAATTAATTAATTCAACAGCTATTGTCTGAGCACCTACTATGTATCAGATACTGTTCTAGGCTCGGGGGATAGAACAGTGGATATGAAATTATTTGCCTCTATGGAACTTACATTCTATTGGGAAGGATGGCCAAAATTAAAATAAATAAGTAAAATATAGAATACGTTAATGATAACTACTAAGGAGAAAAATGAAGCAGTGAAGGGAGAAAAAAGTATGCCCGTGTAATTGTGCTGCATGTGGGAGCATGATTTTAGGTAGGGTGGTAAGGGAAGGCATTGTTGAGGAGACATTTAAGTACATACTTGAAGGAGGGGAAGAAACAATCCATACTGATATCTGAGAGAAAAGTATTTCAGGCAGAGGCTTTGATATGGCTACATTCTTGGAATCTTTAAAGCGTGAGGGTAATCAATATGCTTCAGTGAAGTCAGAGAGATAAGAGTAGTAGATAAAGTCGGAGAGGTAATGGGGGCCAGGTTATGTAGCATCTTGATCTAAGCACTTTGACTTTTACTCTTATTAAGATGGGAAATCTTTGAAGTGTTTTGAGGAGAGGAGTATCATGACTGATTTGTGTTTTAACAGAACAATCGTGATTGCTGTGTTGAGAATAGATGGAAGCCAGGCTGCAGCAGATGCAGAGAAACCAGGTTATAGAAGAAGGTGGCTTGGACTAGGGTGGAAGTAGCAAAGGGTGAAAAGTAGTTTGGATATATTACGAAGGTCCAGCTGACAGGATTTACTGTTGGATTGTGTGTGTAGTGTGAGAGAAATAGAGGGGTTAAGGATGACTCCAAGGTTTTTGACTTGAGCAGCTAAATGAATGGAGTTGCTATGTACAGAGATGAGGAAGATTGTGAGAGGAACAGGTTTATGGGGGAATATTAGGACATGTTAAATTTTGAGATGCCTGTTTGATATTCAAAGTAGAGATGTAGGGTAGGCAGCTTCATGAGTATTGAGTTCATGGATGAGATCCAGGCTAGAGGAATCATCAACATATAGATGAAACATAAAACCATGAATCTGTTTTGGATAACCAAGGGAATGTACTTGGCAAAGAGTATAGACTAGAAAAGTGAGCCCTGGGGCACTAACATTAAAAGATTGAGGGTGTCGGCGCTGTGGCCAAGTGGTTAAGTTTGTGCGCTCTGCTTTGGCAGCCCGGGGTTTCGCTGATTCTGATCCTGGGCACAGACCTAGCACCACTCATCAAGCCATGCTGAGGCAGCGTCCAACATAGCAGAGCCAGGAGGACCTACAACTAGAATACATAACTATGTACTGGGGAGCTTTGGGGAGAAAAAGAAGAAGAAGAAAAAAAGATTGGCAACAGATGTTAGCTCAGGTGCCAGTCTTTAAAAAAAAAAAAAAGAGATTGGGGCGATGTGAAAGAACAAACCAGGGAGACTGAGAAGAAGATGGAGCCACAGAGGTAGTAAACTGTATTATATTGGAAGTTAAGTGAAGAGAAAGCTTTTAGGAAAAGAGAATGATTAACTGTATTAAATGTTGTTGATAAATCAAAAAAATAAGAAAAGTGAAAACTGACCATTGGATTTAGCAATGGACTTTATAGGAGATCTTGGTAAGTGTGAATTTTCTGGAGTGGTGTGGGCAAAAGCCTGATGGGAATATATTCAGTGAAGAAAGGGAAAAGAAAATTGTAGATAGTGATTAGACACAATTCTTTTAAATGGCTACAAAGTCTTTGCAATTCTCCATCCCACATATTCCATGAACCTACTCTTTCCTCTTTATTCTCAATGTTAGTGCATTTATTCAGGCTTTCCTTTCCTCTGGGCTTATTGCAGTGATCTTGCCTTTAGTCTATGACCTCATAGTGCCAACTTATATACACTTGCCAAATTTGTCTTTTGAGAACACTAGTCAGATCATGCTACTCCCTGCTTAATGCCTTTCATTTTCTTCTGCACGCTTACAGAATAAAGTTCAAATTGATCATCATGAATAATTATGCCTCTTGTGATTATATGTCTGCCAACTTTTCTACTTTGTATCCTGCTTCTTCCTCATCCTTTCTGTGCTCCAGCCATACCAAACTCTTTAATTTCCCTAAGTGCACCATAGTCTTTTATTCCTATCTGTCTTTGCAAATAAAATCTGGTACTGTTCCCGAACATCCCTTCTCTTACTTAGAAGTTATAGCTTTCCTGAGATTCAGGTTAATGTGAAGAAGCAGAGGCTATTCTCATTTTTAGGAAACTTTACATCTAGATGACATCATCATCTTGGTAGTATAACTTCTCAAGCCCAGCTCAAAGGAGTAAATTTAGACTAGTTAACTATAGGTTAAGCCCTTTTCCACATTACACAGTGTTATCCCAGTTTAGTCTACAAACCCTCAAAGTCACCAAAATAAAGAATGATTAGTAATAAACAGAAAAAAAGAGATCAGAGAGAGAACCTATGAATGTAATCTTTGCCCTCAATTTGTCATATTCATCTGTGCAATTAGTATCTTTTACCTCTGATGGCACTAGAAAATTTCAAATGGGTCCGGTTCATCACTATATCACAGTACCACACTTAATCTCTACTAACGTTTCTCAGCTTTGGCTGCACATTGTAATCATCCAGGGAGTTTTAAAGAAATATTTGTGCCTAGATCTAACTCTCAGAGATTCTTACTTAATTGATCTGTGGGGTAGCTTGAACGTAAGGATTTGTAAAAATCCCTGGATTCCTAGATCAGTCTAACGTGCAGCCAAGATTGAGACTCATATTTATCCTCTTCAGCATCCAGTTTCAACAGAGAACACCAAAAATTAAGTATGTTTGTATTTTACACTTCTTGTTGACATTCACATATTTTTAACTGTTATAAGTCTCTGTGCTGGACTTCTTTTCAAAACTCCAGTTTCACAGAACATTTAAAAAGTATACATTAACAAAAACAAAGAAACGCAAAATTCCTTCTATCTCTATCATTCTTTGAATCTAAGAAGTGCTTATATCTAGAGATATCTATGCTTACTAAGAAACTCCAGGTAGAGAAAACTGTTAAATTAAGCTCAAGAATTTAAGTGAGTTATACTGAGTACCCAGTTGGAAGGGAAAAAGTTTGAAATCAGAGATTATTTCAAATTTACCTTGGAATTTTTCATCTTTTTGTGGTCTCCTACAACTGTACTGTTAGAGCTCCCTAACATGTCATGAGATATGAAAATAAACTATATTCCCTTTTGCAAGGAGGTGACATAGAATGGTGGAGAAGAGAACAGGCTTTAGAATCAGGCCTAGTTTCAAATCCTGGATCCTGCACTTACTCTGTAACTATGGTCAAGTTTGCTTAAAGTCTCAACTCCTGTTTCCTCATCTATTAAAAAGAAAATTAATATTTATTTCATAAGGTTTTATTGAAAGTTGAATGAAATAAATTTGTAAAACTTAGCATAGTGCCTGGTACATAGTAAAGACCAAATAGCTAATGGCTATTTTCATTAACATTGGCACAGTCTAAGAAGCTAGAGCTTCACTTTTCAGTTATGTAGTATATGTATGTATACATATTCATATACTTAGTTTCATTCTATTGGTGGTATGTACAGTCATGTGTTACTTAACAACGGGGATATATTCTGAGAGATGCATCATTAGTTGATTTTGTCATTGTGCAAATATCATAGAGTGTACTTACACAAACCTAGATGGTATAGTTTACTACACACCTAGGTTATATGATACTAACCTTATGGGACCACCATCATGTATGCAGTCCATTGTTGACCGAAACGTCATTATGAGGCACATGACTATACTCTTGAAATGATATGATGAGAATGGCAATTTGCCTCTGTGGTCTTCCTCCTGAAAACCTATAACCCCAGTCTAATCATGAGAAAAACATCAGACAAACCCCAAATGAGATTCTGCAAAATTCCTGACCAGTACTCCTCAAAACTGTCAAGGTCACCAAAAACAAAGAAAGTCTGAAAAACTGCCACAGTCTAAGGAGCCCAAGGAGACAGCATGACTAAATGTAATGTGGCATCATAGAATGGAAAAAAGGCATTAGATAAAAACTAAGGAGGGGCTGGCCTGGTGGCCGAGTGGTTAAGTTTGCGTGCTCCACTTCGGCAGCCCTGGGTTTTGCTGGTTTGGATCCTGGGCACGGACATGGCACCACTTGCCAGGCCACGCTGAGGCAGCATCCCACATGCCACAACTAGAAGGACCCACAACTAAAATATACAAATATATGTACTGGGGGTACTTGGGGAGAAAAAGCGGAAAAAAAAAAAAGAAGATTGGCAACAATTGTTAGCTCAGGTGCCAATCTTAAAAAAACAAAACTAAGGAAATCTAAGTAAAGTGTGGACTTTAGGTAATAATAATATATCAATATTGATTCATTAGTTTTGACAAATGACTACACTATTCTAAGATGGAAAGCCAGGTGTAGAGTTTATGGGATGCCCCTGTACTACCTTAGCAACTTTTCTGTAAATCTAAAACTATTGTAAAATAAAAAGCTTATTTAAAAGAAAACAAGCGAAAAAAAAATACATTGTAAGACACCTTTATTTTTAACAGAGTTACTCTGTTAATTTAATTCAGTGTTGGGCTTGACATTTTGTATATTTATTGTGCACCTTGAAAGCACAGTCATCAACTTTTAGAATACTGGCATTATTGCTGGTGATTGCTCCACTTACAATTAGCTAGTCTGCTTTGTTTCCCTGTTATTAGTCATCATCATTGATGCATAGCTACATCGTGAGAATCAAAACATTCTGTGTTTAGCAGAACTTTTCTTGAGCTTGAATAGACTTTCTTGGACATTTTATATGCCTTAGGCAAATATAGATTAATAACTCTTCATAGGAAAAGTTATTTTTCTTTTTTAAATTTAGAGTATACAACCTAGGTCTGTGAAAACCTGTGAACTTGCCACTTTTATATTCTGCCAAGCTTTGAAAATATTTTGTAGTGTACTTTTGAAAAATATTAGCTATAGTATCAATGGCATTATGTTAATCAGTGTATTTTAGTTAGTGTAGAATGCTTTCTTTTTAGAGGAAGAGACACAGTAGATGTTTTCTTAAGAACCAAATCACTTTTAGGTAGGTCTGGGCTTACCTATGAAAATTCTTATTGGTAAATGAAGATCATCGAGATTGATATGGAAATAAGGTCAGAGTGCTTTGGAATACTGTTGCTCATCTTTCCTTTTTATATTTATAGTTTAGATAAGAAAAGGAAAACACTAAACTCAAACTGTATCTCAAACTATATCAATACCACATATTGTTTTTTTTCTTGAACTTGATTTTATATACATTAATTTTAGAGCTGGCCTTTGACAAAATTAGTTCCACAATTTGTTTTGTTAAGAAAACCCACTCCATACCAGACTCCAAGTTGGTGCTGAAAATAGCAACATGAAAAAGTCTTTCAGAGGCACACTTTGAACATTTTACAGTCCAGAGATAGTCATATGAATAATTAACTATTATACAGTGTATCTGTATAATGTGCTATGGAAGCACGGAAGAGGGAACACTTAATTCCTCCTGGTAGGCATTCAGAAAGTCTTTATAGAGAAGATAGGAAATGACATTTAAGCCATCTTTTGGTAAAAGGATGATGTTGTTGATCTTGATAATGATAGATAAAGATTCCAGTTATCATTTAATAAGTGTTTACTTAGTGCCAGATGGCCTGATGTATTTTATGTACATTACTACATTTGTTTCTCATCACAACTCTGTAGGAGATTACTATATCAACTTCACAGATAAGGAAACTGAGATTCAGAGAATTTAATTAATTTTCGTAAGGTCATATAAATAATAGTAGTTCGAAGGTTGAATCCAACTCAGCTCTGCTAGACGCAAGGCACCATTAATTCATGTTGAATACAATTTCATTATATGGTCAAGTAGAGGTAACTGCATTTTAGGCAGAGGAAACAGTATGAATAAATTGATGGAGACCTTGTAATGCATTTCCTCTTTGAATATCATCAAGTAGTTTGGTGCTGCCGAAGTATAGAGAAGTGGGTTATTTAGGATTTTATGGTGGCAAGTAGCAGAAAGTTTGACTCAGAATTGCTTATAGCAGGAGTTAGCAAACTTTTTTCTGTGAAGGGACAATAGTAAATATTTTAGGCTTTGCAGGCCATATAGTTGCTGTTGCAGCTACTGAACTCTGTCATTGTAGTGCAAAAGCAGCCATAGACTGTATGTAAATGAGTGATCTTGAGTGTGTGCTAATGAAACTTTATTTGTAGACACTGAAACTTGAATTTCATGTAATTTTTGTGTGTCACAAAATAATTATTCTTTTAACTTTTTTCCTATCATTTAAAAATGTAAAAACCATTCTTAGCCCACTAGCAGTCCAAAAATAGGTGGCAGGCCTGATTAGATTTGTGGGCTAGTTTACTGACCTCTGGTTTATAAAATGAAGGGAATTTATTGGATTATAAATTATCCAGAGATATTATAATTGGATTATAAAACTACCCAGAGATAGTGTAGTTTTCTTCAGTAAGTCAGTGTCCAAAAAGGACTTTGGTGTCTTCCATCTCCCTACACTAATTTTCGTAGAGTTAACTTTATCCTATGGTTTATTCCCCTTGTGTTTACAAGATGGCAGCCAGAATATACAGGTTCTCCATGGGGCATCTTCTATGTCTAGGGAGAGATGAGATCTCTTCCAGGAACTCTTTCTCTTTCTTGGACTTAATCCCATCAGGTTTCACCCCACCCACTCCATAGGAACCATGCTAAATCATCTACATTGACTAAATTTAATGATCAATTCTTAGTCTTCATATTACTTGACCTATCTACATTTGATCTTGTCCCTTCCATAAAACCCTTTCTTTACTTGACTTCTGTTCTTTTCTAGTTTTGTTCCTATTCTCTGGCCACTACTTCTTATTGTCTGCTGGTTTCTCCTCCTATCCCCAGTCTGCCCATGTTGGTTTCAGTCCCAAGGCTTAGTCCTCTGATCTTTTCTGTCTCTCTGTCTCATCTATACCCCCTTCCTTGAGGATGTCATACAGTTTAAATATGTACTGATGGCATATGTATATCCATCTCTCCTTACTTATCCGATAGGCATCTCAAACTTCGTATATCCAAAACTGAGCTCCAAATACTTGTCTCATCACCAAACCTATTCTCATAGACTTTTCGATCTCAGTAAATTGCAGAGCTGTTGTTTGGACCAAAAATATTGGAATTACTCTTGACTTCTTTTTTCATCTTTCTCTTCTGACAGCGGATTCTCTCCTCTGCACCTTCAGAGTATATCCAGAATCTGACCTCTTCTCACCTTGGGCTACTCACTTAGTCCAAGTGTTCATCGTTCTTCTGGATTTTTGCAGTAACTTCTTCACTGGTCTTTGTCTGCTTCTGCTCTCCTTTCCCCTCCGTACCCCTCTGACCACCAGCTTAATGATTTCTTTGTTATAGTAGAGGGCAGTGGAGAGTCTTGAAAAAACACAGATTTTGAAGCCAGATAATTTTAATTTTAAGATTGCTACTTACTAGCAATATGATTTTGGGAAAATCACTTTACTTCTCTGACTCTCAATCTTACATTTAAAATGAGTGTAATACTTGTTTCATAGAATTATTATTATTATTAAATGAGATAATATTGTAAAGACCCTACTGGCACTGTTGCCAGGAGAACAGATACTGAACAAGTTCTGATTCCTTTTCTCTTTTCTACCGCAAACAGATGAGCTGCTTTTCATCTCTATGGTTGTCAGAGTGCTTATGTTGCCAGGGAACATCTTATGTATGTACCTCTTTGTAAGTGACCTTTGGCTAATAAATAAATCTGGTTTGTGTTCCTGATCCTTCCTTTTGCATTTCTTTAAATTTCATTCGTGCCCTCCAATTCATGTCTTCCCCTGTTGGCATTAAGTGTATACAATTCTTGCAGATTCATAGCTGGATAGTAAAAGGGACCAGAGATCATACCTGAATAGTAAGATTGTAATCTATATGTATTGTATTCCATCCAGTTTTAATACCATCCACCTCTTCTTTTAGGGTCATATATTTAAGTTTCTAAAGGAGAATTAAAGATAACCAATTTCAAAATTATAATTCATAAAGTCTAATCTAATATTTATTCTAGCACATTATTTGGCTGAGAACACTAAAGATGAGCTTGAGTACCAAATTCAAAATCACTTAAGTTGTTTATCTTTCGCCTGTAACATTTTGATCCTGGATTGAGAAGAATAATCATTTAAAGTATCCTCTTCTTGCAGGAAAGAAAATATTTTTCTTGAAATTGTTCACATGCTTTTTTATTAGACTTTCTCTAACTTAAATCCCTTCATAGGAAATCACTGAATACTGAATATCCCTACAGAGATAGTTGGTATTTCTTTACTAGGACTAGTTTAGTGCTTTAATACACCTGAGTTGAAAACTGTCTACCCTCTGAGGTAAATTCTCCTTATGACATTTTCAACTTTGAAGTAATGGGAATAGGAAATCTATTAACAATGTTTCTCATTATTTAAGGTAATTTGTTTTATATTACTTGCTGGATTTAACTCATTATGCTGATAAAAAACAAATGTTCTCTGATGATTATTTCAAATCCAGGAAATCTAAGCTCTGATTTTAAAAGCTAGCACTTGAATTGGAGGGCTAGGTCTTTTCTTTTTTATTTCTGTGCCTGTTACATTGGTGGGTTCTCCTCTGAAAAGTTCATAGTATATTTGAAGTAAGTCTTTAACTCAAGTTAGGTGAGTAAATTCTAACTTCACAGACACGGCCCTGTCCTACCTTCTACACTACAGGGTGAGGTAATCAGTATTATGCAAATAACTTGACTGAAGGTCTTCTGTTTTGTCCATAAATGTAGATGTAAGTATTATGTGTGGGAGGTCTTATCTGTACTGAAGAAATTGTGTGTTAAGCAAAGCAAAAACATTCAAGTACTGTGTATCATTGCAGTCTTGCTATTTTGGATAATAGTTTCATTGGTTCCATAAGCATACCGTAACAAACACTTTTAAAGAGTTTGAAAGTTTTTTATACACCATCTTGGGGCAGTGGTGAGTTTATTATTTCAAAAACAATCTTTAACTATTTACCTTTACCTGAGAAGTAATCTCAACTTTTATGATTAGTCTCCACTGGGGTAAGATATGGTTAAGGCTTCAGTGTTAGAGGAGTGAATTGTTGAAGTTTACTGCAATGTATTTCTGTTTTAATTTGTAAAATTCAGGCAGTTAAGACATTTTAGATTATGCTGGTGTCAAAATTGGTGACTTTTTGTCTTGTCATTGGCTTGCTGACTGAAAACTATTTCTTAAACCATTTCTTGCCTACATTTTTCCTGTGAGTTGTTTTATTGCTACCCTTACACTGCAGATGCTGCAAATTTAATACTATTTGAAGTTTATTTTTGGTTATTTTTCTCCTATTATTGTTTAGGAAGACAGTGCTGGTGAGGGGAGATGTTTATGTTTTATTCATATTACTTCTCATACTTCAAGCATATGTTTTGATGTTAAAACAGAGAATGTGATGCATATATTTAATTTTATCCATGTAGAAAAATCAGAAAAATGAAAATTTAAGACATAGCTGAATATGAGTGTTGCTCATTGTAACTGATTCCCAAGTAAAGGAGAAGAAGGATACTTGCATGACAAAATTAAATGATCACTAAGAAGGAAAATAGACTAGAACTATATTTACACATCCTATTACCTGACATAAGATGCCATAGATTTCTGGGTATAGTTTTCTTTCTTTCTTTCTTTCTTTTTTTTTTTTTTTTTTGGTGAGAAAGATTGTCCCTGAGCTAACATCTGTTGCCAATCTTCCTCTTTTTGCTTGGGGGAGATTGTCACTGAGCTAATATCTGTGCCAGTCTTCCTCTGTTTTGTCTGTGGGATGCTGCCACATCATGGCTTGATGAGCGGCTTGTAGGTCCATGCCCTGGATCTGAACCTGCAAACCCTGGGCCACTGATCAGAGCACGTGAACTTAATCACTATGCCACCTGGCTGGCCCTTGGGTATAGTTTTCTATTTTGATAAAGTGAATCTTTATTCCATGATAGTTTAACTCTTCATAATACCTTTTTTTCTTTATCTGTTGAAAGACCTGCATTGTTTGACCTTTAGAATTTCTCACAGTCTGAATTTCATTGATTGTATGCTTGGGAACACTTTAACATTTTCTTCAGTCCTTTGATTTCCCTGAAAACAAGTAGATTCAGAGGTTTGCCCAGACTCAAGTTTGACTGCTTTGGCAAAACTGTGGTGGTTGTGTTCCTTTCATGAAAGGGCATATTATGTTTGGTTTTTACTCTTTTTCGATGTTATTAGCCATAGATGCTGGTACCTGTAGAGCTATTAATTCATTGCAAGTTGTAAAATGGTGATATTCTAATTCTATCTTTTGTTTCCCATTTATTATCTGGAATAATTTTATAAGGAGATCTCTCTTACATACTCTTTGGCTACTAGTAGTTTATGTAGGAAATATAGGATGAATTGCTTAATTCTTTAACAAATTTCCTTTTTACCTTCTATTTCTTTTAAGATCTTGTGTTATGGTTTTTTGTGCTTGCACTTCTTAATCTTTATTACTGAAATTATTTTTATTTCTAATTTTTTCTTGGTTTCTGTCTCCTCATCTCTGAGTTTTTCTGATTCTGATTTACATTCTTCTTTCCTCTATTATATAATTTCCTTATATCTCCAAAATATGTAAATATGATTTTTATTATGATAAAACATACAGCCCCAGGGATTATTTGATGTACCTTAGATAAAAAAGTGGCTGTAATTAATTTAGACATTGCTTTGAATCAAGGCTTCTAAACTGGAATTCTGTGAATGATAAGGCAGAAGAGAGTGTATATGCGGGTAGGGAAAGAACACCTTCACTTTCTTTAGATCTTCAGAGGGGAGTATAAAACAACTCCACAAAATAAGGGTAAGAACTTTGGTTTATGTAGGAAAAATCCTCAAATATTTTAATGATTGAGATTATAAGAAACAAAAACAAATGATAGATTTAGTAGTTTTAAGATGTAGATGGCACCAGAGAAGACATTACATCAGTTTCATTATCTATTTGCTTATGCTCTTTCTGATTTTATGCAGATGGAGGGAGCGAGGAGCCACCGGATCGAAGACAGTCAAGTGTAGACTCTCGCCAGAGCCGCTCTGGGCAAGGTAAATTTTCATTAAATTTATTATTAAATTTAAAAGAAAAGGTGTCAGCCGTTCCTTTCTAGTACTTAATCTAAAGACTGGAGTTTCTGCTGGGTCTAGTTTATATATTCTAGTTTCTCATTTAGGGCTTTAAATGTTACAGTCTAAAAGGTCTGGGGCTGGCCCTGTGGCCGGCTGGTTAAAGTTCCACATGCTCCACTTTGGCAGCCCGGGTTCGCAGTTTGGGATCCCAGGCATAGACCTACTTCACTCGTCACCTGTGCTGTGGAGGCATCCCATATACAAAGTAGAGGAAGATTGGCACCAGTGTTAGCTCAGGGCTAATCTTCCTCAAGCAAAAAAAAAGGAAGATTGGCAACAGATGTTAGCTCAGAGTGAATCTTCCTCACCAAAAAAACAAAGAAAACCAAAAAAGATAAAATAAAATTTCTATATGATATCATTTATTCAAGATAAAAGAAAATGAAAAATGGTCTCATGTCATTTTAAAAATGATATTAAGCCTTTAAGTAATTTTGGAGCATTGTGGTATATGGCTGGATGTCACTTGTGGAATATAACCAAAAGTAAATTTTTAGCAGTAACATTTGTTGGAGTATTATCACACTGGCTTTTGAAAATTTTATCGGTGCAATATTTGTTGCCTTAGCTCTGTCAGAACAAATGGTTTTTATTTGTAATTGCTGTCTTAAATTAGAGTCTTCTTATTTTCCTTTTCTGTTTAAAACTTATCATAGGCTTTTTACTGTTTTTTTTGTTAAGATTTTTTTATATTTTTCCTTTTTCTCCCCAAAGTCCCCCGGTACATAGTTGCATATTTTTAGTTATGGGTCCTTCTAGTTGTGGCATGTGGGATGCTGCCTCAGCATGGCCTGATGAGCGGTGCCATGTCTGCACCCAGGATCCAAACCGGCGAAACCCTGGGCCGCCTCAGCAGAGCGTGCAACGGGCCCACCCCTTTACTGGTTTTTTGAAGTGACAACTTCCAAACTGAGTAAAAATATTCTGTATCAGTGAAATCTTCACATAGGTGTTTCCTAACTAACTTGTTTAAAATTGCCTGACTAGCCCCTCCACATTCCTTTTTCTTCATTGTACTTATCATCTTTTTATTTATTTTCTTTTCTCTGTCCAAACTAGTATGAATGTTCCATGATTGCAGAGATTTTTATCTGTTTTAGTCATTGCTGTATCCCCAGTGCCAAGAACAAATACCCAGTATATAGTAATTACTGAATACATATTGTTGAATGAATGAAGTGATCTCAGAGAGAATGAGAATGGAGAACCTGAACTGTTAAATATATTACAAAATTTCAGGCAGTCATTGCTGAGTTTGGTTTTTAGAGAATCTTTACTTAAAAATAAAATAATGCTTAGATTTACATATGTGCTGTATTTTAATCCTGTAAAAGCTCCTGGTTCATTTACTCCATAATTGTTCCCTTTTTTCTTCAACTTTGCTTTTTCCAAATGTTAGAGTTGTACTATTTTTATAAAATTATTTGTTGCAGAATAAAAAGAGGAATAATGTATACAGGCAGATTTGGAAATTTTAACTTATACTAGTACTTAATTGTTCTTAAATGATATGCATGTATTATAAATGTGTCAAGAATTTGATTTTTCACTTTTTTCCCCTTTAGATATATTTTGATATAAAAAAGAAATTAAGAAAGAAAATGAATTGTAATATATAAGTATATCAAATCGACACATTGTACATGTGTTGTACAACATAATTAAACTTACAGAATGTTGTATGTCAATAAACCTGGGCGAGAAAAAAAGAAAATGAACTCATGTATGTAAAACTCTAGAAAGGAAATTAGTACAAATTAATAGAAAGAAATTATACTAATTTTTATTAAATGTCTTAATTTTTATTAAATGTCACAGATATAGATGTGGGAGATTATTAATTTATCTTATGCCCTCTGAGCTGTGTCAGTTAAAATATTTTTCAAATCAATGTGTGTAATCGGATTTTAATAACAAAAACTGAACTTAATAACAACAAAACCAGTGCTTTCCATGATCTTGGGCATGACTACCTGATCTCAATTAGAAGTCACCAGAAATTGTATCGTTATCAGAGTTAACTGATAGTAAAAGCATGTTTCTTACCTTCTTGGAGATTTTGTTTATAATATCACTTTATTCAAAAGAAAGAAAAAATACAAAGGTATCTATAATGAGTTGAAATGACTGAGAATCCATATTAGCAGGAGTAAAGAGATGGAATGAACACACACTTTGACTTTTGCTCCTTCCGGAAACCCACTAAAAGATCAGTAAAGGGGGATTGGAGAAGAGCCAATGTGAGCACAGTTTTAGAAACTGGAGACTAGATGAATAATTGAAAACTGAACTCTAAACTCAGTAGCAGAGAAAATCAAGAAAACAACCTGACTTAACCCTCCAGATGCCTCAAAAAACTGAAGAGTGTCAGCATGGCAAAGTGGGGTTGAAAGGAGGATTGGTTGAAAGGCAATTGAAGAGGCACTTGGTTTCTGGGACCTCCTCCTCAAAATTAACTAACCAGTCAGTTGGGCAAGTTCCTCACTCCCGATCCCTAACCTTGGCAAAGTCCCGAAATTTATTCTCTGGAGAGGGGAAAAATAGAGACTCTATAAACTGGGAGACGCCAGGTGTAGTTGAGGGCAGGAGTCCTATACTGAAAATAGGGGAATTGGACCCCAGCTGTCTTTATCTTGTGGGCTACCAGGATGCTGGCAGTTAGGCCTTCACATTCCAGGCAGGAGGTTGGAAGAGTCTTTTCTGACCATACACAATGTAGTCATCAGAGATTCCTTAAATAAACAGCCCAGCTAGATCACTCTATGTGTCAAAGCTTTCAATCAGCCTTATGGTCCTTTTCTCTGAAATATGAGCAGCTAACCAAGGATTACCAGATATTTTAGGAAACCCTCTAATGTGTGAAAGATAGAGTATAAAACAGAATAAAGCAACTTGGAGAAAACAAATTTCGCACAGGAAAAATTTAATAGAACCATTATTAAGATCCTCAGGGAAATAAGAGAAAATAATATAGTCTTGAAACAAGAACGAGATACTATAAAAGGGTAATATTCTGATTTTTAAAAGAGG
The DNA here is from genome assembly GCF_037783145.1 of Equus przewalskii. Taxonomy (NCBI): domain Eukaryota; kingdom Metazoa; phylum Chordata; class Mammalia; order Perissodactyla; family Equidae; genus Equus; species Equus przewalskii. The sequence continues at coordinate 16,146,008 of NC_091840.1, read as the reverse complement.
CTCTTAGATGTTAAAATTCTGATAGCAGAAATCAGAAGCCTTGTAGAAGTATTAGAAAATTAATGTTGAAAAAAAAAATCTCTGAAAAAGTTGAGCAAAAGGAGCAAAAAAAAGCAAAAAGTTGCGCAAAGTATAATCAAAAAGATTATAGAAAAGAAGTGAGGAGTGTTAAGAAACTTACAGGACTGGTTCAGGAATTTCAGTACATTCAGGTGTCACTTTAATGACAGGGATATATGTTCTAAGAATTGCGTCAGGTGATATTGTTGTGTGCACATCATAGAGTGCACTTACACAAACCTATCTGTTATAGCCTACTACACACCTAGGCTATATACTAATCTTTTTTTTTTTAAATTGACATCACATTGGTTTACAACATTATATAAATTTCAGGTGTACATCATTATATTTTGACTTCTGTGTAGATTTCATTATCTTCATCACCAAAAGTCCAGTTTCTATCCATCACCATCCACACGTGCCCCTTTATCCCCTTCACCCTTCCCCCACCTTCTTCCCCTCTTATAACCATCAATCTGTTCTCTGTATCTATGTATTTGTTTATCTTCCACATATGAGTGAAGTCATGTGACTTATTTTGCTTAGCGTAATACCCTCAAGGTCCATCCAGCTTGTCCCAAATGGCACTATTTCATCTTTTTCTATGGTTGAGTAGTATTCCATTTGTATGTATATACCACATCTTCTTCATCCATTTATCCATTGATAGGCAATTACATTGCTTCTAAGTCTTGGCTATTGTGAATAATGATGCAGTAAACATAGGGATGCATGTATCTTTTCAAATTACTGTTTTCACGTGCTTTAGATAAATACCCAGAAGTGGAATAGTTGGATCCTATGGTGTTTCTATTTTTAATTTTTTGAGACATCTTCATACTGTTTTACATAATGTCTACATCAATTTACATTCCCGCTAGCAGTGTATGAGGATTCTTTTTTCTCTATATCCTCTTAACACTTGCTATTTCTTGTCTTTTTCATAGTAGTCATTCTGATGGATGTGAGCTGATACCTCACTGTAGTTTTGATTTGCATTTCCCTAGTAATTAGTGATGTTGAACGTCTTTTCATCTGTGTGTTGGCCATCTATATATCTTCTTTGGAAAAATATCTGTTCATATCCTCTGCCCATTTTTTGATTGGGTTCATTTTTTTCTTGGATTATATGAGTTCTTTGTATATTTTGGATATTACCCAAATGATTTGTACTATTTGTAATGATTTGTAAATATTTTCTCCGCGTTGGTGGGTCATCTTTTCTTTGCTGTGCAGAGGCTTTTTAGTTTGATGTAGTCTCATTTGTTTATTTTTTCTTCATGAGATTCAAAAAGGTATTGCTAAGACCGATGTCAAAGAGTATACTGCCTGTGTTTTCTTCTAGGAGTTTTATGATTTCAGGTCTTAACATGCAAGTCTTTAATCCCTTTTGAGTTAATTTTTGTGTATGGTGTAAGATAATGGTGTACTTTCATTCTTTTGCATTTGGCTGTCCAGTTTTCCCAACTCCATTTGTTGATGAGACTTTCCTTTCTCCATTGTATATCCTTGGCTCCTGTGTTGAAAATTAGTTATTCATAGACATGTGGTTTTATTTCTGGGCTCTCATTTCTGTTCCATTGATCTATGTGTCTGTTTTTGTAACAGCAACATGCTGTTTTGATTACTATTGCTTTGTAGTGTGTTTTGAAATCAGGGAATGTGATACCTCCAGCTTTGTTCTTTTCTCTTAGGATTGCTTTGGCTATTCAGGGTCTTTTGTCCTTCCATATAAATTTTAGGATTCTTTGTTCTATTTCCATGAAAAATATCATTGGGATTCTGATTGGGATTGCATTGAATCTGTAGATTGCTTTAGGTAATATGGACATTTTAACTATGTTAATTCTGCCAATCTGTGAGCACAGAATATCTTTCTATTTCTTTATGTCGTCTTCAGTTTTTTTTTTAACTTTTTATTTAGATTATGATAGTTTACAACCTTGTGAAATTTCAGTTGTATGTTATTGTTTGTCAGTTGTGTTGTAAGTACACCACTTCACTCTTTGTGCCCACCTCTCACCCCCTCTTTCCCCTGGTAGCCACTAATCTGTTCTCTTTGTCTACATGTTTAACTTCCACCTATGAGTGGAGTCATACAGAGATTGTCTTTCTCTGTCTGGCTTATTTCACTTAACATAATACCCTCTAGGTCCATCAATGTTGTTGCAAATGGGGTGATTTTGTCTTTTTTATGGCTGAGTAGTATTCCGTTGTGTGTGTGTGTATATATATATATATATATATATACATATATATATATATACCATATCTTCTTTATCAAATCATCAGTTGTTGGGCACTTAGGTTGCTTCCATGTCTTGGCTATTGTAAATAATATTGCAGTGTACATAGGGGTGCAGGGACTTTTGGAATTGCTGATTTCAAGTTCTTTGGATAGATACCCAGTAGTGGGATGGCTGGGTCATGTGGTATTTCTATTTTTAATTTTTTGAGAAATCTCCATACTGTTTTGCATAGTGGCTGCACCAGTTTGCATTCCCACCAGCAGTGTATGAGGGTTCCTTTTTCTCCACAACCTCTCCAACATTTGTTACTTTTTGTTTTAGTTATTTTTGCCATTCTAATGAGTGTAAGGTGATAGTGTAGTTTTGATTTGCATTTTCCTGATGATCAGTGATGAGCATCTTTTCATGTGCCTATTGGCCATCTGTATATCTTCTTTGGAGAAATGTCTGTTCATGTCCCCTGCCAATTTTTTTTTTTTAAGGTTTTATTTCTTCCTTTTTCTCCCCAAAGCCCCCTGGTACATAGTTGTATATTCTTCATTGTGGGTCCTTCTAGTTGTCGCATGTGGGACGCTGCCTCAGCGTGGTTTGATGAGCAGTGCCATGTTCGCGCCCAGGATTCAAACCAACGAAACACTGGGCCGCCTGCAGCGGAGTGTGTGAACTTAACCACTCAGCCATGGGGCCAGACCCCCTGCCCATTTTTTTATCGGGTTGTTTGGATTTTTGTTGTTGAGTTGTGTGAGTTCTTTATATATCATGGAGATTAACCCTTTGTTGGATATATGACTTGCAAATATTTTTTCTCAATTGGTGAGTTGTTTTTTTGTTTCAATCCTGTTTTCCCTTGCCTTGAAGAAGCTGTTTAGTCTTATGAAGTCCCATTTGTTTATTCTTTCTACTGTTTCCCTTGTCTGAGAAGACATGGTGTCCGAAAAGGTCCTTTGAGTACTGATGTCAAAGAGTGTCCTGCCTATATTTTCTTCTAGAAGCTTTATGGTTTCAGGTCTTACCTTTAGGTCTTTGATCCATTTTGAGTGTATTTCTGTGAATGGTGAAAAAGAATGGTCAATTTTCATTCTTTTACATGTGACTGTCCAGTTTGCCCAGCACCATTTGTTGAAGATACTTTCTTTTCTCCATTGTATGCCCTTAGCTCCTTTGTTGAAGATTAGCTGTCTATAGATGTGTGGTTTTATTTCTGGGCTTTCAATTCTGTTCCATTGATCTGTACACTTGTTTTTGTACCAGTAGCATGCTGTTTTGATTACCATAGCTTTGGTAGTATGTTTTAAAGTCAGGGATTGTGATACCTCCAGCTTTGGTCTTTTTTCTCAGGATTGCTTTAGCAATTCGGGGTCTTTTCTTGCCCCATATGAATTTTAGGATTCTTTGTTCTATTTCTGTAAAGAATGTCATTGGGATTCTGATTCAGATTGCACTGAATCTGTAGATTGCTTTAGGTAGAATGGACATTTTAACTATGTTTATTCTTCCAATCCATGTACATGGAATGTCTTTCCATCTCTTTATGTCATCATCAGTTTCTTTCAGGAAAGTCTTGTAGTTTTCATTGTATAGGTCTTTCACTTCCTTAGTTAAATTCACCCTGTGGTATTTTATTCTTTTGTTGAGATTGTGAATGGTATTGTGTTCTTGAGTTGTTTTTCTGTTAGTTTGTTATTAGAGTATAGAAATGCTACGGATTTATTTAAGTTGATTTTATACCCTGCAACTTTGCTGTAGTTGTTGATTATTTCTAATAGTTTCCCAATGGATTCTTTGGAGTTTTCTATATATAAGATCATGTCGTCTGCAAACAGTGAGAGTTTCACTTCTTCACTCCCTATTTGGACTCCTTTTATTTCTTTTTCTTGCCTAATTGCTCTGGCCAAAACCTCCAGTACTATGTTGAATAAGAGTGGTGATAGAGGGCATCCTTGTCTCATTCCTGTTCTCAGGGGGATGGTGCTCAGTTTTTGCCCATTGAGTATGATGTTGGCTGTGGGTTTGTCATATATGGCCTTTATTATGTTGAGGTAATTTCCTTATATCCCCATTCTGTTAAGAGTTTTTATCATAAATGGCTGTTGGATCTTTTCAAATGCTTTCTCTGCATCTGTTAAGATGATCATGTGGTTTTTATTCCTCAATTTGTTGATGTGATCTGTCATGTTGATTGATTTGCAGATGTTGAGCCATCCCTGTGTCCCTGCTATGAATCCCACTTGATCGTGATGTATGATCCTTTTGATGTATTGCTGAATTCAGGTTGCCAAAATTTTGTTGAGAATTTTTGCATCTATGTTCATCAGCGATATTGGCCTGTAGTTCTCCTTTTTTGTGCTGTCCTTGTCAGGCTTTGGTATCAGAGTGATGTTGGCCTCGTAGAATGTGTTAGGAAGTGTTCCATCCTCCCTAATTTTTTGGAATAGCTTGAAAAGAATAGGTATTAAATCCTCTCTGGAAGTTTAGTAGAATTCCCCAGGAAAGCCATCTGGTCCTGGGGTTTTATTCTTTGGGATGCTTTTGATTGCTGTTTCAATCTCTTTCCTTGTGATTGGTCTGTTCAGATTGTTTCTTCTTGACTTAGCTTTGGGACGTTGTAAGAGTCAAAGAATTTATCTGTTTCCTCTAGGTTATCCATTTTGTTGGCATATAGTTTTTCATAGTATTCTCTTATAATCTGTTGTATTTCTTTGGAGTCTGTTGATATTTCTCCTCTTCCATTTTTGATTTTGTTTATTTGAGCCTTCTCTCTTTTTTTCTTTGTAAATTTGGCTAGGGCTTTGTCAATTTTATTTATCTTCTCAAAGAACTAGCTCTTTGTTTCATTGATCCTTTCTACTGCCTTTTTTTTTGTTTCAATAGCATTTGTTTCTGCTCTGATTTTTATTATTATTTCTCCTCCTGCTGACTTTGGGCTTTCTTTGTTCTTCTTTTTCTAATTCAGTTAAATGTTATTTAAGATTGCTTATTTGGGATTTTTCTTGTTTAAGTGTGTCTGTATTGCGATGAATTTCCCTCTTAATACAGCGTTTGCTGTATCCCATATGAATTGGTATGGCATGTTATCATTTTCGTTTGTCTCCAGGTATTTTTTGATTTCTTCTTTGATTTCTTCAATGATCCATTGTTGTTCAATAGCATATTGTTTAGTCTCCATGTCTTTGTCCCTTTCTCAGCTTTTTTCTTGTAATTAATTTCTAGCTTTATAGCATTATGATCGGAAAAGATACTCGTTGTTATTTCAATTTTTTTTAATTTATAGAGGCTTGCCGTGTTTCCCAACATATGGTCTGTCCTTGAGATTGTTCCATGCGTGCTTGAGAAGAATGTGTATTCTGCTTTTTTTGGATGGAGTGTTCTGTATATGTCTATTAAGTCCAACTGTTTTAGCTTTTCATTTAACTCCACTGTTTCCTTGTTGCTTTTCTCTCTGGATGATCTGCCCAATGATGTGAGTGGGGTGTTGAGGTCCCCTACTATTATTGTGTTATTTTTGATATCCTCATTTAGGTTTGTTGATAGTTGCCTTATGAACTTTGGTGCTCCTGTGCTAGGTGCATAGATATTTATAAGCGTTCTTTCTTCTTGATGTAGTGTCCCTTTGATCATTATATATTGCCCCTCTTTGTCTTTCTTTACCTGCCTTATCTTGAAATATACTGTGTCTGATATAAGTATTGTGACACCTGCTTTCTTTTGTTTGCCGTTAGCTTGGAGTATCGTCTTCTACTCCTTCACTCTGAGCCTGTATTTATCTTTGGAGCTGAGATGTGTTTCCTGGAGGCAACAAATTGTTGGATCTTATTCTTTGATCCATCTTGCCACTCTGTGTATTTTTATTGCAGAGTTCAATCCATTTACATTGAGGGTGATTAGTGATGTATGAGGTCTTAATGCTGTCATTCTGTCATTTGTTTTCCGGTTTTCCTCCATTTCCTTTGTTTCTCATCCTGTGTGTTTTGGTCTACCCATTGACTTTGCAGTTTCTTATGCTGTGTTTCTTAGTTTTTTCCTTGTTTATGTTTTGTGTCTCTGTTCTGCTTTTTAGTTTAGTGGCTACCCTGAAGTTTGTATTCAGAATCTCGTCCATAACATCGTCCATTTTCTGATGGCCTCTTATTTCCTTAGTCTAAACTGATTCAGTCCCTTTCCTCCTCCCCTTCTAAGTTATTATTCTCATATTTTATACCAACTTGTGAGTTTGTGGTTAAAGTGACAAGATTGTCTTTGTTTTTGGTGTTTTCCTTCCATTTATACTAAGGTTACAGTTAAATATTTGCTATCCTATTCTGAGTCTATCTGTCTCTTTACTCTGTGTTTTGTGACCTCTTTCTCCCCTTTTTTCTTTTTTCAGGTATGAGAGCTTTCTTGAGGATTTCTTGGAGTGGGGGGTGTCTTGTGGTTATGAACTCCCTTGGCTTTTGTTTGTCTGGGAAAGGTTTAATTTCTCCCTCATATCTGAAGGATATTTTTGCTGGATAGAGTATTCTGAAAATTTTTGTCTTTCAAAGATTTGAATATGTTATTCCGTTCTCTCCTAGCTTGTAAGGTTTCTGCAGAGAAATCTGCTGAAAGCCTGATAGGGGTTCCTTTGTAGGTTATTTTCTTCTGCCTTGCTGCTCTGAGTATTCTTTCTTTGTCATTCATTTTTGCTGGTTTTATTACTATATGCCTTGCAGTAGGTCTTTTTACATTGACAAATCTAGGAGATCTGAAAGCTTCCTCCACACACATTTCCCTCTCATTCCCTAGATTTGGCAAGTTCTCTGCTTTTATTGCTTTGAGCACACTTTCTGCTCCATTCTCCTTCTCTTCACCTTCTTGGATACCTATAATTCTTATGTTGCATTTCCTCATTGAGTTGGATATTTCTTGGAGACTTTTCTTCATTTCTTTTTAGTCTCAGTTCTCTCTCCTCCTCTGTCTGGAGCATTTCAACATGTCTATCTTCGATTATGCTGATTCACTCCTTTATGGTGTCCACATGAGCATTCAGGGAATCCGTATTTTGTTTTATCTGTTCCATGGTGTCTTTCATCTCTAGTATTTCTGATTGATTCTTCTTTATAGTTTCCATCTCTTTTGTGAAGTAGCTCTTGAACTCGTTGAATTGTTTCTCTATATTCTCTTTTACCTCATTGAGTTTTTTGGCAATAGCTATTCTGAATTCCTTGTCATTTAGTTTGCTTATTTCTGAGTCCTAAGGACATAACTCTGGGTATTTATTGTTTTCCCTCTGGTCTGGAGTTTTGATGAATTGCCTGATGCTGGAACTATGGGGTTTTCCCATTGTGATATTATTCGGTTGCAGCTACAGCCTATCGCCACCGGGTGGGGGTCTAGAGCCACGTATTCTGAGCCCTCCACCTTCAGCCAAGATGGCACGGCCCAGTGCGGGTGGCGGGGGGGTGGTTTTCTCTAGTGCACAGTCCCCAATTTCCTGATGGGCTCTCACTGTCTGGTTTCCTGGGGTCTTGACTTGATGAGGTCAACCCACAGGAAAGCTTTTGCCCCGTTAGAGGGCTTTCCTCTAGGCTGCAAGGCCGCTAGGGAGTCCTGTGTGATCCTGTGGCCACGTGACCCCTCCCCCACTCCTTCCCTCACAGAGCCTCCTGCAGCAGTGATCCCAGTCTTTAGGGGAGGAGGCGAAGTCCTCTCTTACCCCATTCCAGCTCCTCTGAGGGGGACGCCAGCCTCTCCACCCTCTATCATGTGGCTGCTGTGACTCTCCGCGGATTCCTGTGCTATTAGGATATTTTCTGTTGGAATATGGTTATTCCTTTTTGTTGTGTGTTGGAGGGGAGAGAGTCCCAGGCAAGCTCACTCTGCCATGACGGTGACATCATTCCTTCTTCATTTTTTTTTTATAGTAATGTCTTATAGTTTTCAGTGTATAGATAGGTCTGTCACCTCTTGGTTAATTTACTTGTGGGTATTTTGTTCTTTTTGTTGCACTTGTAAATGGGATTCTATTCTTTATTATTAATATCTTCTTTTAGGTTTGTTAATAGTTCCTTTATGAACTTCGGTGCTCCTGTGTTGGGTGCATAGATATTTGTAAGTGTTATTTCTTCTTGATGTAGTGTCCCTTTGATCATTATATACTGCCCCTCTGTGTCTCCCTTTGTCTGTCTTATCTTGAGGTCTACTTTGTCTGATAGAAGTATTGTGACACCTGCTTTCTTTTGTTTGCCATTAGCTTGGAGTATTGTCTTTGATCCCTTCACTCTGAGCCTGTATTTCTCGTTGGAGCTGAGATGTGTTTCCTGGAGGCAGCATATTTTTGGTCTTCTTCTTTAATCTATCTGACCACTCTGTGTCTTTTTTTGGAGAATTCAGTCGATTTACTTTTAAGGTGATCATTGATATGTGAGGGCTTAATGTTGTCATTTTATCACTCATTTTCTGGTTCTCCCACATTTCCTTTGTTTCTTGTCCTGTGTTTGGTCTACCCATTGAGGTGTGTAGTTTTAATGATGTGTTTCTTTGTTTTCTCCTTGTTTATTATTTATGTCTCTCTTCTCCTTTTTTGTTTAGTGGTTACCATGAGGTTTGTGTCCAGAATCTTGTGTGTAAGATAATCCATTGATTTCCTTAGTCTAAAACGATTCAGTCCCTTTCCTCCTCCCCTCCTAAGTTTTCTCGGGTATGAGGGCCTTCTTGAGGGTTTCTTGTATGGGGGGAAGTGGTGTCTCATGGCTGCGAACTCCCTTAGCTTTTGTTTGTCTGGGAAAGTTTTTATTTCTCCATCATATCTGAAGGATATTTTTGCTGGATAGAGTATTCTTGGCAGAGAAATCTGCTGAAAGCCTGATAGGGGTTCCTTTGTAGGTTATTTTCTTCTGCCTTACTGCCCTGAGTATTCGTTCTTTGTCGTTCGTTTTTGCCAGTTTTACTAATATATGGCTTGCAGGAGGTCTTTTTACACTGACATATCTAAGAGATCTGAAAGCCTCTTCCACAGGGATTTCCATCTCTTTCCCTACGTTTGGGAAGTTCTCTGCTGTTATTTCTTTGAACACACTTTCTGGTCCATTCTCCTTTTCTCCTTCTTGAATACCTGTAATTCTTTTTGTTTTGTTTTGTTTTTTTCTCCCCAAATACCCCCAGTACATAGTTGTATACTTTAGTTGTGGGTGCTTCTAGTTGTGGCATGTGGGACGCCGCCTCAGCATGGCCTGACGAGTGGTGCCATGTCCACGCCCAGGATCTGAACCGGCAAAACCCTGGGCTGCCAAAGTGGAGGGTGTGAACTTAACCACTCGGCCACGGGGCTGGCCCATGGATTACCTGTAATTCTTATGTTGCATTTCCTCATTGAGTCGGATATTTCTCAGAGACTTTCTTCATTTCTTTTTAGTCTCAGTTGTCTCTCCTCTTTTGTCTGGAGCATTTCAACATGTCGATCTTCTATTAGCTGATACACTCCTCTGTGATGATGTCCACTCGAGTGTTCAGGAAATCCGTATTTTTTTTGTCTCTTCCATTGTGACTTTCATTTCTAATATTTCTGATTGATTCTTCTTTATAGTATCAATCTCTTTTGTGAAGTAGCTCCTGAACTCAGTGAATTGTTTCTCTACATTGTCTTTTACCTCATTGAGTTTTCTGATAGCTATTTTGAATTCATTGTCATTTAGATTGTATATTTCTGTTTCCTCAGGACTGAATTCTGGTACTTGTCATTTTCTCTCTGGTCTGGAGATTTGATATAATATTTGATATTGCTAGAGGGGTGGCTCTGGTCTTAGACATCCTGATTATTTGGTTTCAGTCACCGCCTGTCACCACTGCGTGGGGGTCATAAGCCATGTATTCTGAGCCTTCTGCCTTCAACTGAGATCCCCAGCAGTGGAGTCGCACTAGGTGGGTAGGGGGATGGGCACTTTTCTTGTGTGCTCTTGGGACTTTCTCGCTCTGCTCTCACTATCTGCTCTCCTGGGGTGTTGGCTTGATGAGGTCACCCCCCGTGAAGGCTCTCACTCTGGTAGAGGTCTTTGCTCTAGGCTGCACGGGCCCTTGGGAGTCCTTGTTCCCTCTGTTCCTTTCCTCTTGGATGCCTCCTTTGGTCACGGATCACAGTATATTAGGGCAGGGAGTGAAGTTTTCTCTTACCCCGTTCCACCTCTTCCAAGGGGTGCTCCAGCCTCTCCACCCTCCATCGTATGGCTGTGTGTGTCTCTCCAACATTTTTGTGTTGTGTTAGGATGTCCTCTATTGGAGTATGAATGTCCGTTTTTGTTGTATGTTGGAGGGGAGAGAATCCTGGGCAAGTTCACTTTGCCATGATGCTGACGTCACTCTGGGATTGTATTCTTGATTTCTCTTTTTGCTAGTTTGTTGTTAATGTATACAAATGTGACAGACTCTTGTATGTTGATTTCATACCCTGCAACTTTACTGTATTCATTATTTCTAATTTTTTTTTGTGAGTTCTTTAGGATTTTCTATGTATAGAATCATGTCATCTGCAAATAGTGATAGTTTTACTTCTTCTTTTCCAATTTGGATACATTTTCTTTCTTTTTCTTATCTAATTGCTCTGGCTAGGACTTCCAATACTCTGTTAAATAAGAGTGACAAGAGTGGGCATCCTTGTCTTGTTCCTGTTCTTAGAGGAATAGCTTTCACTTTTTCACTGCTGAGGATGATATTGGCTGTGGGTTTGTCATATATGGCCTTTATTATGTTGAGGTACTTTCCTTCTATAACCATTTCATTGAGAGTTTTTGTTACAAATGGATGCTGTATCTCGTCAAATGCTTTCTCTGCATGTATTGAGATGATTATGTGATTTTTAGTCTTCATTTTGTTAACATGGTGTATCACATTGATTAATTTGTGGATATTGAACCATCCCTGTGTCCCTGGAATAAATCCCACTTGACTGTGGTGTATGATCCTTTTAATGTATTGTTATATTCGACTTGCTAATATTTTGTTGAGAATTTTTGCATCTGTGTTTATCAGCAATATTGGCCTGTAAGTTTCCTTTTTTGTGTTGTCCTTGTGTGATTTTGGTGTCAAGGTAATGTTGGCTTTGTAAAATGAATTAGGAGGCATCCCATCCTTTTCAATTTCTTGGAAGAGTTTGAGAAGGGTAAGTATTAAATCATCTTTGAATGTTTGGTAAAATTCACGAGAGAAGCAATCTGGTCTTGCACTTTTGTTTTTTTGGGAGGTTTTTGATTACTGTTTCAGTCTCTTTACTTGTGATTAGTCTATTCAGATTCTCTGTTTCTCAGTTCAGTTTTGGGGGTTGTATGATTCCAAGAATTTATCCGTTTCTTCTAGGTTATCTAATTTGTTGGTGTATAGCTTTTCATAGTATTGTCTTATAATCCTTCATATTTCTGTGTTATCCATTGTAATTTCTCCTCTCATTTCTGATTTTATTTATTTGAGCCTTCTCTCTTTTTTCTTAGTGGGTCTAGCTAAGGGTTTGTCAATCTTGTTTGTCTTTTCAAAGTATCTCTTACTTTCATTGACCCCTTCTATTGTCTTTTTCGTTTCTATTTCATTTACTTCCTCTTTGATTTTTATTATGTCCTTCTTTCTACTGACTTTGGGCTTCGTTCTTCTTTTTCTAGTTCTTTTAGGTATAGTGTTAGAATGTTTCTTTGGGATTTTTCTTGTTTCTTGAGGTAGGCCTGTTATCATATACTTCTCTCTTTGTACCACTTTTACTGCATCCCCTAAGTTTGGTATGTTGTGTTTTCATCTTCATTTGTATCCAGGTATTTTGTAATTTCTTCATTGATCCAGTAGTTGTTCGGTAGCGTATTGTTTAGTCTCTACATATTTGTGACTTTTCCAGCTTTCTTTTTGTAGTTGATTTCTAGTTTCATGCCATTGTGATTAGGAAAGATGCTTGATATGATTTCCTTCTTCTTAAATTTATTGAGGCTTGTTTTGTTTCCTAATATACGGTCTATCTTTGAGAATGCTCTGTGTGCCCTTGAGAAGAAGATGTATTCTGTTGCTTTTGGATGGAATGTTCTATATATCTATTAAGTCCATCTGGCCTAGTGTTTCATTTAAGGCCAATGTTTCCTTGTTGACTTTCTGTCTGGATGATCTTTCCATTGATATAAGTGGGATGTTAAAGTCCCCTACTCTTATTGTGTCACTGTCGATTTCTCCCTTCATGTCTGTTAATAGTTGCTTTATGTACTTTCATGCTCCTGTGTTAGGTTCATATATATTAATAAGTGTTAAGTCTTCTTGGTGAAATGTCCCTTTTATGATTATATAATGTCCATCTTTGTCATTTATCTTTTGTGTCTTGAAATTATTTTGTGTGAGATAAATATGACCACACTCACCTTCTTTTGGTTGCCATTTTCTTGTAGTATCATCTTCCGTCCTTTCACTCTGAGCCTGTTTGTCTTTAGAGATGAAATGTGTCTCTTGTAGGCAGCATATTGTTTGGTCTTGTTTTTTAATCCATCTAGCGATTCTATGTCTTTTGATTGGTAAATTCAGTCCGTTTACATTTAGAGTGATTATTGATGTATGAGGGCTTAATACTTCCAGTTTGTCTTTTCTTTTCTGGTTGTTCTATGTTTCCATTGTTTCTTTTTCCTTGTATTTCTGTCTGCCATTTCAGTTTGGTGATTTTTGTGATGTGTTTCTCGGTTTCCTCTTCTTTTTATGTTTTCTGACTCTGCCCTGGTTTTCTGTTTTGTGGGTCCCATGAGGTTTGTATCAAAGATCTCATAGATGAGATAGTCCTTTTTCTGCCAATAGCATCTTATGTCCATTAGCTTATGCAGGATCCATACTTTTCCTCTTCCCCTCCTGTTGTCACAGATTATCCTTTTTTGTATTGGGAATTTGCTACCAAATTGAAGTGGCTATGTTTATTTTTGATGGTTTCTTTCCCTTTAGCCTTTATGTTATAATCTTGTGTTTGCTAACTTCCTCTGATACAGAGTTGCAGTTTTTTAATTTTGTCTATTTATCGCCTTGCCCAAAACTTTGTATTTCTGTCTTTGAGCTTGCTAACCGTCTTCCTTGTGGTCTGCTCTATTTCCAATGCTTTCTATTTTATTTTTCATCTCATTAATTGTGTTCTTCAACTCCAGAATTTCTGTTTGGTTTTTTTTTAGAGTTTCCATCTCTGATGAGTATTCCTGTTCATTAGTTTTATTCCTGAGCACATTGAGCTGGGTTTTTTCTGAGTTTTCTTATAACTCATTGAGTTTCTTCATAATGTCTGTTTTGAATTCTCTATCAGTTAGATTGCAATCTACTGTGACTTCAAGTTTGGTTTCTAGAGAGTTGTCATTTTCTTTCTGTGCTGCTGTGTTACTGTAGTTCTTCATGATGCTTGATGAGTTGTTCCTATGCTGGTGCATTTGTGGTACATAAACACTTCTTTTATTTGGGTAAGGCTTTGGTTACTTTGATTCTGAACTGCTTCTGGTTTTATTTGAAAGCCTGTACTCGTGCCTTTCAAACATGCCTTTGCCAGAGGCATCATCAATGACCACCTTGTGCTACTTGAGCCTCTGAGGTTGCTGGTACCTTGCTGCTTATGATGTTGCTGCAGTTGTGGGTGTTGCCACTGGGGTCACCAGTCTGCGAGCTTGGTATTTCGCCTGGGTGTTGTGTTCCCCCACTGGCTGTCTTCAGTCTCACCACAGGCTTGGGTGCTGCTGCCATGTGCACCACCTGTGCTACTGCTCCCAGGTATCGGGGGTTGCTGGCAGCACCACTCCTAGGGGTGCTGGGTTCATGGGTGTCGCTGCCACTGCCAGGGGCCCAGGGTCTTGTATTCAGCCCCTGTTGCTGGTAGGGCCAGTGTTTGGGGTACTGCCACTCAGGGCTGGGTTACAGGTACTGCTGTGTTTCCTGAAGCCTCAGGTCACTGGCACCCTCTGCCACTGCTGGGGGAAGGGTAGGGACTGAGACATGAGGGTCACTGCTGCTCCTGCTCCCTCTTGTCTCTGGCTCCAGTGCACTTTTTGAAACCTCAGGTCAATGCAACCACCACCTCTGCTGGGAGTATCTGCGTTTTGGATACAGCCCTCACTCCTGGGAGTACCAGGGTCAGAGTCATGCTGCTGGGGGAGGGGCTGGGGGCTGGGTGACCAGCACTGCTGGGTTTCCTGAAACATCAGGTCGAGGTCACCACCCACAACTGCTGGGAGAGGGGCAGGGGCTTTACCTTGAGTGCCACTGATGTTCCTGCAGCCTCTGGTCTCCAGTGCAGGTGCGCTTTTTGAAACCTCAGGTTAGGGCACCACCTCCACTGCCAAGGGTGCCTGTGTTTTGGAGCACCACTGCCAGGGGAGGAGAAGGGGGCTGATCCCCTAGTTCCACCACCTCCCAGAGATCCAGTCCACCCACCTTCAGATGTATAGATGTATGGCTCTTTCAGGTGTTGTGGTGTGCTTTGCAAGGAGTCCTTTGTTTGTTAATGAATGTCTTACTGGTTGTCATTTAGAAGGGAGAGACAAAGAGAACAACTCACTCCGCCATGATGCTGATGTCACTCTATATGGTACTAATCTTATGGCACCACCATCATATATGAGGTCCATCATTGACCAAAATGTTATGTGACATGTGGCTATTCAAATAATAGCAGTTCTCAAAAGAGAAAGAAAATGAGAAAGAAATCATCAACAAAATGATTCAAGAGAATTTTCTTGAACTAAAGAACATGAGGTTCCTGTTTGAAAAGGCTTACTAAAAGCAATCAGTGTAATGGAAGCATACAAACCCAAGCTTAAGACATGTTGTGGTGAAATTTCAGGTCACTGGACCAAACAGATCTGACCTGCTTCCAGAGAGGAAAAAACTTGCAATATACAAAGTAACAAGAATCAGTTGCCTTTGGACTTCTCACTGGTAGCATTGGAAACTGAATGAGAAATGGAGCATCACCTTCAAAATAATTTCAGCCTTTGTTTTCCATATGCATTGAAACTATTAATCAGATATAAGAATAAAAGTAAGATGTTTTAAGACATGTACTTTTTTTCTTTTTTGCCTGCCTTATACTCTTTCTTAGGACTCTGTTGGAGATTGTGATTCATCAAAATGAGAAAGTCTGCCAAATAAAAGAAAGAAATGGGTTACAGGAAATAGGAAATTCAACAAGGGAGAAAGGTAAAGAAATCTTCAGGACGGTAGTGAAAAGACAGGGATGGAGAGCAACCAGACCAAATTTGAGTAATTTAGAAGCCTCCAGGAGAGTTGTCTTCAGGAAAATGAGATTGATAGAAACGTGTTGCATTTAATTATCTTTTGGACAGTTGACAAAAGGCTCAGGGTTGAATTTATGATAAATACATAAAATAAGTGGAAAAAGTTCTAAACTTAAGAGAAAACAAATAATGTGTAGGAAAGGAGCTATTAGAATGAGTCCTCAGTCCTTGAGGCAGGGTGTGAGATAGCTGAGGTCCATAACAGTCACCTCCAGGTAAACTTTATCAGTTTTCTCCAGTGTGGTACAAATATTTTCAGTATTTAATTTGGACCATTATGATTGGGAAGCTGTGCTCTAAAGTAGGGTGAGCAAAACTGGCCTGGGTGGCCTATTTTTGTCAAGTGAGAGATTTGATTTGACTTGCTAAGAATATTTTAATTACGTTTGCATCTATGTTCATATGGGATATTAACTTTTAGTTTTCTTGTCTTATAATGTCTTTATTTGATTTTGGTATCAGGGTAATGCTGTCCATATAGAATAAGTTGAAAGTTGAGAAGCATTTCCTTCTCTTCAATTTCCTGAAATATTTTGCATAGAATTGGTATTATTTTATTCTTAAATGTTTGATAGACTTTCCCAGGGAAGCCAACTGGGCCTGGAGTTTTCTTTATGGGAAAGTTTTAGAATACAAACTAAATTTCTTTAATAAATGTAGTATGATTCAAATTATTTATTTCTTCCTGATTAAACTTTAAAAATCTGTAGGATCTGTAGTGATTTCACCTCTCTCATTCCTGATAGTGGTAATTTGGGTATTCTTTTTCTTTGTCTGGATTCTTCTGGATAGAGATATCTCAATTTTATGACCCAAGGAATCAATTTCAGTTTTTATTCATTATCTGTATTGCTTTCCTATTTTCAATCACTGATTTCTGCTTTGTTTTTTCTTGTTTCCTTCTTCTGCCTGCTTTGGGTTTAATTTTCTCTTATTTTTCTAGTTTCTTAAGGTAGAAGCTGAGCTTATTGATATTGGAACTTTCTTTTCTAATAATAGGAATTTTAGTGCTATAAATTTCCCTCTATGTACTGCTTTAGCTGCATTTCACAGACTTTGATGAGTAGTGTTTTCATTTTCACTTAGTTCAAAATACTGTCTAATTTCTCTTTTGATTCTTTTCTTTAACTTACATGTTATTTAGAAAGATGTGGGGGCCAGCCTGGTCATGCAGTGGTTAAGTTTGCAAATTCCACTTCAGTGGCCTGGGGTTCGCTGGTTCGGATCCTCAGTGCAGACCTACGCACCGCTTGTTGAGCCATGCTGTGGCAGGCATCCCTCATAAAATAGAGGAGGATAGGCATGGATGTTAGCTCAGGGCCAATCTTCCTCAGCAAAAAGAGAAGGATTGGCAGCAGATTAGCTCAGAGCTAATCTTCCTCAAACAAACAAACAAACAAACAAACAAACAAAAGATGTGGATGTAGTTTCCAAACATTTGAGAATTTTCTGAATATGTTTCTCTTATTGATTCCTAATTTAACTTCACTGTGGTGAAAGAGCACACTTTCTATGAGTTGAATCACATGTTATTGAGATTTGTTTTATGGTCTAGGAAATGATCTATTTTAAATGTTCTGTGTGCATTTTAAAAGAATGTGTATTTTTCTCCTTTGGGATGGAAGATTCTATAAATGTCAGTCTGGTCAAGCTGATTGATAATGTTCAAGTCTTCTGTATCCTTGCTGATTTTCTGTATGCTTGTTCTGTCAGTTATTAGGAGGGGAATATTGAAATCTCAGACAATAAGTGTAGATTTATTTATTTCTCCTGGAAGTTCTGTCATACTC
Organism: Equus przewalskii; assembly: GCF_037783145.1. Taxonomy (NCBI): domain Eukaryota; kingdom Metazoa; phylum Chordata; class Mammalia; order Perissodactyla; family Equidae; genus Equus; species Equus przewalskii. The sequence continues at coordinate 16,128,680 of NC_091840.1, read as the reverse complement.
CTCATACCACTGGTCCTCTGGTTAGAAGGGATTCCCCTATCTCAGAAATTTATGTAGCCCCTTGGCTACAGCTGTGGTTAGTGAAATAGCCTTGCCTGGGGGCAGAGTTTGAAGAGAAAGGTAAAAGAGAAAAAAGCCAGGGGATTTACCCTACTAGCTCAGTCCCATATAGTGCCTGCCTCTTCCTATTTGTTTTCTTTAAGCAGAAAGAGATTTCTCTTGTATCTTTCTGTTTATCCTTACTGTGCTGTATCAGGATTTGGATTTCCATTGAGTTCAGTCTGGGAGTTTGGGGAGAGAAAAAACAACAGGAAATGCACCACTGAGTTGGTTGTCCTTCGAATTCTGGTTTCCTTCCACAATTTGCCTGCTACTTTCCAAGTCCTCAGATTGCTGCTCCATCATTCTTTCCAGGGTTTTCAGTTACATTCAGGGGTTTTAGTTACATTCAGTTAAGGTAGAGTGTAGTTACTCCAACTTAACCCGGAACCAGAGCCCTTCCATTTTGTTAAGTTTTGTGCTTGCCTGTCTGGAGGGATGATATTCAAAATATTTAATAATTAGTATGCCATAAGTATCAACCAACCAGAGCAGATGCCAGGCTATTCAGAACAAACACTAACTTTAAATAACTAATAAGCTTATATAGGTGCATAATGCCTGATAATCTGCCCTGCCTGATTGTGGATATGGTTTCTATTTAATATCTCTTCTCCAGCGATACTAGCAGACATGTAAGGTAAGGTGTCTGGTGAAGTGTCTTATCCCTTGGGCATGAGGGCTCTCTCCTGTGTCTCCTCAGGCATACCCACACTCACTGTTCCAGTTTAGGGGCAGAGACCTCTGAAGTCTTTTGCTTATCACATGTAGGAGATGAGAGATGGCCTGACTATTTGCAGTGACTCAGATCCCACCATACTCACTCAGATTGCTGCCCTGGGCACTTTGTGCTCCTTGCATCTCTTGCTTCTGTTCTTAAAGCAGACCTGACAATGCTCTCATTTTTCACTTATCCTCCTACACATGCTGTGGGTAATAATTTCCTCAATCCAATTGTATCTAGTTTCTGTCTTCCTTGGATTTCTTAACATTTCTCCTCCATTATTGGCTTTTTGTTTTGTTTAATAATTTGTTTTCTTTAAAATACATTTTCTATCATTTCCACACCACCTGTATTGTTGCCATTTTAGTCTGAATTACCATCATTTCTTTCCTTTACTACTGTAATAGTGTCCTAACATTATTTCCATTTTTGCTGACATATAGTCGATTGTCCATTTGATAGCTAAGTCCTCTTATTAAAACAAATCATGTATTTCCCCAAACTTGAAAAGGTTCTTCAATGGCTTCTTATCACACTCAGAATAAACTCCATAGTCCCTATCATTCCCCACATGACCCTGCCTGTGTTTCCCTTTTCCTACTTCTCTAATTCTGTGTCCTGCCACTCCCTCCATTATGTACATTGTTCCTTCTGTGCTGGCTATTTTTCTTAAACATGTTATGAGTGTTTTCTTTGCAAGGCTGGTACTCTTGCTCTTTCTTGACTAAAGGGCTATTAGATTTCTGCTTATGTCAAAGAGGCCTTCTCTAATCATCCTACCTAAACACCCAGCCCTAACCTTCAAGGTACTTATCATTACCTAAAATTAATCATTTTTTAATTTACTTGTTTATTGTCTCAACTACTAGAAAATAGGTTTAATTTGAGCAGAGACTTTGTCTTGTTCACCACTCTAGCCCTTAGAACACTTGCATATAGAAATTTGTCAGTATTTGTTGAATGAAAGAATGAACAAATATCTAGCAGTTAGTGTCTTTGGGAAAGTATGTGGATGTGCCCAGGCCACATGTTGCTCTGTTAGTCACTTCTATTACTTACCTAACTGAAAAAATAAAGCAGCATGAGAAATTTGTTGAATGTAGGTAGTTTGTCAGAGTATCTGATTTGTAAAACGAGGCTTTTGAAATATGACTATAAAACTGATTGTGCCAATTTAACCCCAGTATGACCTTCTAAGGTTACTTCTGTTTTCTAATATAGCATATGGTATATAATTGGATTATATTATTTACTATATTTGGTCTTATCTGTTTGTTGGATCTCTATTTTTCCTGGTGAGGTAGGAGTTCATTAATGGTAGGACTTTTGCATCTAGCACAGTGCCAATGTCTTGCTTTTAGGCCATCAAATTGATGGAGGAAGCTTATCAATTCTAGGAATTCTGGTTCTGTATTTCAGGAATCACGGGCTACTTAATCAGAATTGTTTTTTGTTGTACTACCTCCATTTTCTGCATTAAATGGTTTTTCATTACAGGTCGTCTATACATAAACTGAACTTATTTGGTTCTAGATATTAATTAAGTTCATGAGCCAATATGATATGGTTGAACCCCAATTTTTATTCACTTTTGCAAAGATAACACTATGCAGATATTAGGCTCTGATATACAAGGTGTATATTGATATAATAATGTTGTCGACGAAAATAATCCATAACCGATCTGTAAATGAAAATTTGGGGGAGTTTATTCTGAGCTGAAATCTGAGGACCATGGCCTGGGGCCTTTCTTCCCAAAGGAAGAAAGGGCACCGAAGAAGTGGGGTGCACAGAGTGGTTATATACCTCCAAACAGGGTGTTTCGCATATGATTGAAATGTCCCTCCCACAGTAGTCACAAGATTGCCCTGTCAGCACAGCACTTGATGGACACAGCAGGTAGTGGGTCTGCTATCTTGGTGGGTGTAGCAGGAGGCAAGTCTATTGTCTCGAGCTGGGTGGTCACAGGTGAGTGCAGGAATCAGTTTCTAGCCTAAGGAAAGATGCTTAATCCTTAAGGAGACGCCTTAAGGCGTTGGAGGGGCAGGGAAGTTGCATCTTTACCTCAAGGGCCTTTGTTCTTGCCGTAGGGAAAATCTAAAGCAGATATACAATGCGTGCTCAACAGCCTTGGTCAGACCCTTTTGGAAAGACAAGGTCAGGCCGAATTAGCTTTATACCAAATGACTTCCTCATATTCTCTAATATATCCTATTGCTTGCCATTTTTATTTGTCAATGTCCATGACCAGCTTATGCTGGAAGACTGGGAAACTTGTATAGTGTAGAGTGTTTAGCTTTCCATGATTCCTGTTATTTCTAGCCAGTTTTATTTGATTAGTACATGCTGGTGTGTCACTAGTAGTGTACTACATTGTCAAATATGCTATCTTCTGATTCTTTTTCTTTCCTTGCAAAATATTTAGTAGAAATGAGATATTTATGCTCTTGAAACATACACAATGTATTCTTCAGTGTGGTAAGTTACAATGATTTGTTTATTAAATCAATAGTGTTTTATTATATAGAATGATAAGGAAAATTATTTCAGTATTCAGTGTATCATTTCTTTATCTCAGTGTAAGAATATATATGGTATAATGACATCACTAATGAACAGGATTATTTTGTTGTTTTAATAGTTTATCATTCTGATAAAATCATTTAGCTTTCAACATAAATTGCTTTAGGAATAGCTTTAGGAATAAAGAAAATAAACTTAACATTTAATAGTACATATGTGTTAGGCCCTGGGCTAGGTGCTTTCATATAATCCTCGTTTAATTCTCAGAATAATGCTGTGAAGTAGGTATTATTTTCAATAGGAAAATGCTTCAGGCTTTATACTTATCTACAGCAAAAGTTTCAAATCAGTATTGTTGGTAGTATGTGTTTAGAACGTTTCCATTCTGTTGTTTAAAATACACATTTGTTTGTCGGACGTTGGATAAGACTTGGAAGAAAAGATCTGACCTTAAATGATAAATCCCTCTGAATTATCTGTTTCTAGTCCTATATTTCTTCTGAGATTTAACTTCTTATTGATTATTCTTTGTGTAATACTTTTTCCATAAAATTTAACTTGAAATTGGCCCTCCAGCCAACAATTTCTAATTTTCTTGAGGTACTACGGATGTGTCAGAATGTAATTTATATATTTTAGTCATACTTTGTATTTTTTAATGTGAGTTATAATAATTTTATTAATTAAAAAAATTGTTTTTTACCAAACAATGTAGACATTTAAAAAGGATGTGTTAGGGCTTCTTCCTCTTCCACTCCCCTAAAGTAACCAATATTAACTACATTCAGTCTGTGTCCTTGCATGTTTTTCCCTGAGCTCATACTGGCATATGCAAGGATGTATATTTATCTATGTGTGTGTGTATTAGTTTGAAGATTTTTAAAAGTAAAATGCAGTTTTAGTTCTCTTCTCCCCCAGGTAACATTAAAGCATGGCCATCCCTCCCGAAACCTACTTAAATTCTAATTTCTTAATATTTAACTTATTATTAATGAATAATATATTAATTTATTAATATTTTATTATACTTAATTATTAATATTATTTATGTTAATATTAACTTTCCTGCTTAGCATTAGGATGATTTACCTAGTTAACACTAGAAGACTTGTAGAAGCCACTGTTTGCTTATCTATATTTATGAAAGAAAAGGAATAAAAGCATGGCAACAAAAAATGTAGGAAAAGGTATGTTGGACATTTATAAAGATTTTGATTTAAGATATTCTTATTTGAATTTTTCTGGCAAGAGGTAACCTCTTTGAAAAACTTTATAAATTTTAATGAAGGGTCGTAAACAGTTGGATAACAAAGGATGAGGAAGGAATCTATTAGTAAAGCCTGGGGTAAAGTCATTACCAAATAAATACATTTTCCGTTTTGTTTTGTTTCATTTGAGGAGCAGATTGGATTTAGTAAGTTTTATTCCTAGTGGGAGGTTGAAGAGCTGGTTCCCACAAGGGGGCAGAGTAAGACAACCTGAAAACCTTTACGCGATAAACAATATATATTTTAAATTCATAGTTGATTTTTAAGAAGGAAAGGGAAATCACCAGAGGCTAGGGATGAATAGAGAGATAACTAACTGGCTGACCATCCTATGAGTGGTACAGTAGGTTGGGGGCATCCACCCACCTCTTCCCCAGTGCATGCATGGTCTGTTGGCAGGTTGGACACTCAGCTGTGGCTATAGTCAGATTGGCCTTGGTGAGTGGAAGTCCATATTGCCAAGCCCGTATATAAATTTCATCCCTGCCACCATGGCCTCTTTGTTAATGAGCCCTTGAGCCAGGATAGAGTGGCTGGATAAAGAGACTGGTTGAGTCCCCCAAACAGGTCATCTTATCAACTAGGTTACTAAGTAGCGTCTCTGCACAGTTTGCTCTTTGGTAAGCATTCGCAGGGGACATAAATTGCTTCATACCCTGTGCCCTTTCAAAGAGGTCTATCATTCTACCTCATCCCCAGATTTCCTTGTCACCAGTTTTCTAAGCATTCTTTCCAAATCCCTGAATATCCAGTCATACCATTCAACACTGTCCATGAGTTAGCATAGAATAGTACTCTGTCATCTCTCTTTCCAGGCAAAATGAACAACTAAGTACTCTGTTCAGATTTCTGCCACTGGAATGGTTTCTCTTCACCACTGTCCTTCAGGACTACCCAAGAGTGAGGCTGTAGTATTCTTGTCACCCGCATGTTATCACGCAGAGCTATCAGTAAACAAGCCTGATTTTTTTATTCCCCTCAGTGAAAGGTCGTAGAGAATTCTCCATGGGATCAAATATATCCAGATTAAGAGAAAAGAAGCAATATAGCAGTAGCAGGAAGTGTGGGCACCTGGGCCACTTGCTCATGCAAATTATTTATGCCTTCAGGACGTGCTCAAACCTGATCTCATGTGTACCCTTTCCTGTAGATAATTAAGTGTTTCAATACACACCCAAGCATATTGCTTTGTTGGTTCAACAATACTTAATTCATGGTGTACTGCTCAGGTCACATGGTAGCCCATGGTCAGGCATTCATTCTAAGGCCCTGTGGTAAGCCAAAAGCTGTTTTTCAAAAAAGGATAATAGTTATTTGCACAGGATGGCATAGCTTTTTACAAAATACTGGAGGTCTACCTTTGAGATGCATCTGAAGTTCTGTAGTAATCACCATACAAGATCCCAACTGCCATGGATACTTCAGGCAACATTGGATCTTGGTGGCTTATATACCCCAAGGGGCAAAGCAGCTTTCACAGCAGCCCATGTTTGTTGCAGAGCTTTTTCCTCTTCTGGGCCTCTCTCGCTTCCAGCAATGTTGGTAAATTGTTCATGGTAGCGTACCTAAGTCAAGTATGAGTTTCATCAAAAATCCAAGAAGGTCTACTAGGCATTGTACTTCTTTCTCAGTAGCAAGTGAGAGTAGGCGCAGCAACTTATTCACGTTGGAAGGGATATCTTGAATTGCTTAAGACCATGGGGCTCACAGAAATTTCACCAGTGTGGAAGATCTCTGAGTATTTGTGGGATTTATTTCCCACCCTCTGGCATACTTGTGTTTTACCACAGTATCTAGATCAGTTGCTGTTTCCTGTTCACCAAGTCTAATCAGCATGAAATTATCAGTGTAGTAGAGCAGCATGGTGCCCTATGGAATGGAAAGGTGGTTAAGGTCCCTGTGGATTAGATTATTACCTAGAGCAGGAGAATTAATAGGAGATAGGACAGTGAAAATGTACAGCTGACCCTGACAGCTCAATGTGTAGTGCTTATGATGATCTCATTCTCAGGTCAATAGCTGTAAACCAGGTGCCAGAGATATGTTAATTTGCTTTAGCAGCAAAACCACATTTAAAACAGTAGCAGCAGTGGGAGTCACAACCTGAATAAATTACAAAAATTCACTGTCATTCTCCAAGATTGGTCTGTCTTCTGCAGAGCCCATGTAGACGAGTTGAATAAGGATGTGGTAAGAGTTATCACTGTTGGATCTTTCCAGTGTTTAGTGATTGGATCACTCTTTTTACCATATACTCTAAAGACTGATTGAACTTGATTCTGGATATAGGGCTAGAACTTCACTGTGCAGTACAGTGACCACTTATGGCTGTTGAGTACTTAAAATGTGGCTAGTCCAAAGGGATGTGTTGTATATGTAAAATACACAGCAGATTTTGAGACTTTCCATCTTTCTGTTCATTTCAAAAATGTTTGCCTTATTGAAGCGTTGTTGTAATAGTTGCTTTAAGGTCTTTGATTTTTAATTCTAACATCTGTGTAATCTCAGGAATGACATCAGTTTATTGACTTTTCCTTCTCATGTTGAGATTTTCCTGTTTCTTCATATGCCATATAGTTTCGCATTATATCTTGGACTTTTGGAATATTATGATGTGAGACCTTGGGTTTTATTTAAATCCTAAGGAAAATGTTGATTTGTTTGTGTCAGTGACCAGTCGACCTGATTATATTCAGGACACAAATTCCTACTTGCTTTCTGGGGGCTGCAGTTCCAATGTCAGTTCAGTTTTCTAAGCATTTGCAGTACTATTTAGATCAGTCCCATGTATGTGACCCAGTGACCGTTCTGGGCCCAGAGGGGTGGTATATCTTGTTGCACTGTTCTCAAAGCGTATGGTATGCTGTTTAGGGTTAGATCCATGTATGCAGAGCTCAGAGGTGAGCCCAGAAGTTCATACACAACTTGATGGGATTGTTTTCTTGGTAACTTGCCTCAGCCCAGTTTCACCAACACGTTCCAGCTCCTCAGGCCCCCCTTTCCCAGTACTCTAGCTAAAAAACAAGCACTCTGATTTTCCTGTTTGCTGTTCAATTACTGCAGCTGTGTCTGTATCCAGATCAGGTGATAAGAGGACAGAAAGAAAAAAAGCAATGAGGATTTGCCTTACACTCTTGGGTCACAATTCCTGGGGTCAGAGAAAAGGGTTCCCTTCTCCCGGAGTTTAGGTGTCACCCCAGTCGCTACTACCAGCTCTTTGCTGCTATTGCCATAGAATTGCCTGGAGACTGGGATAGAAGAGAAGGGAAAAAAGAGGGATTTCTCCTCATCTCTCAGACCAATAAGGGCACCCTTTCCTGCTCCCCACCAGAAAGGGAGGAATTTTCTTGGAGCCTTTTCTTGCTCAGTGTACGCTTCTCAGTTTTGGGCTGCCTTTGAGTCCAGGCCAGGTGATACCTGAGGAAAAAACATGGTAAACTCACCACCACTTCAGTGGAGCTTCACATTCTGTGCTCCTCTCCCAATCTGCCTGCTACTGTTTATCTTCAGAGTCCTCAGATAGCTACTCTAGGCATTCTTTTCTGGTTTGTTTCTTGTGTTTTATAGTTAAAGTTTTTAAAAATAGATTTTACATTTTAGAGTAGTTTTGGGTTCACAGCAAAATTAAGTGGAAAGTATCAAGAGTTCTTATATACCTCTTGCACCCATACACCCACAGCCTCCCCTACTTATTAACATCTCACACCAGAGTGGTACATTTGTTACAGTGGATGAACCTATATTGACACGTCATTATCACCCAAAGTCCATAGTTTATATTAGGGTTCACTTTTGGTATTGTACCTTTTATGGGGTTTGACAAATGTGTAATGACATGTATCCATCATTATGGCATCATAATGAATAGTTTCACTGCCCTAAAAATCCCCTATACTCTGACTGTTCTTCTCTCCCTCTCCCCAATCCCTGGAAAGCACTGATCTTTTTACTGTTTCTGTAGTTTTGCCTTTTCCAGAATATCATACAGTTGGAATCAGCTGGCTTCTTTCACTAAGTAATATGCATTTAAGTTTCCTCCATGTCTTCTATGGCTTGATAGCTCATTTCTTTTTAGTGCTGAATAATATTCCATTGTCTAGATGTACCAGTTTATTGATTCACCTACTAAAGGGAATCTTGGTTGCTTTCAAGTTTAGACAATTTTGAATAAAATTACTATAAACATCCACATGCAGGTTTTTGTGTGGATATAAGTATCTTGGATAAGTGTCAAGGAGCATGATTACTGAACTGTAAGGTAAGAGTATGTTTAGTTTTGTAAGAAACTGCCACTGTCTTCCAAAGTGGTTGTATCAGTTTGCATTCTCACCAGCAGTGAATGAGAATTCCTGTTGCTCCATATCCTTGCCAGCATTTGCTTGTCAGTGTTTCGGATTTTGGCCATTCTAATAGGTGTGTAGTGGTATCTCCTTGTTGCTTTAATTTGCAAATCTCTAAGGACATACGATGTGAACATCTTTTCATATGCTTTTTTGCCATCTGTATATATTCTTTAGTGAGGTGTCCAGATCTTTTGCCCATTTTCAAAATTATTATATAAGTTTCAGATGTACAACATTATAATTCGACTTCTTTATACACTACAAAGTGATCACCCGCAGAAGTCTCCTTGCCATCCCTTGCACTACAGTTGATCACCTCTACTCCTTTCACCTACCTTCCAACACCCTTCCTCTCTGATAATCACTTATCTGTTCTCTGTATCTATGAGTTTATTTTTGTCTTGTTGGTTTTTTTTTTAAAGATTCCACGTGATTGAAATCATACAGTATTTGTCTTTTTCCTTCTGACTTATTTCACTTAGCATAATACCATCAGGATCCATTCATGTTGTTGCAAGTGGCAAGATTTCATTCTTTTTATGGCTGAGTAGTATTCCATTGTGTGTATGTATATATATGTATATGTGTGTATATATGTGTGTGTGTATACATATACACACATACCCCACATCTTCTTTATCCATTCATCCATCAATAGACACTTAGGTTGTTTCCATTTCTTGGCTGCTGTAAATTTAGCTGCATAGTTGCTGCACCAATTTACAATCTCACCAGTGTACAAGGGTTCCCTCTACTCCACATCCTCTCTAACACTTGTTTTGCCTATGTTTTAATCATGTTTTTCATTTTCTTGTTACTGAGTTTGTGTATTTTGTATAACAGCCCTTTCTCAGATGTGTCTTTTGCATATGTTTTCTCTCAGTCTGAGGCTTGTCTTCTCATTCTCTTGACAGCATCTTTCACAGAGCAGAAGCTTTAAACTTTAATCAAGTCTAGCTTTTATTCTTTCTTTCATGGATGATGCCTTTGGGTTGTATGTAAAAAGTCACTGTCAGAGGCTGGCCCCATGGCCGAGTGGTTAAGTTCACAGGCTCTGCTTTGGCGGTCCAGGGTTTGCCAGTTCGGATTCTGGGCCTGGACCTACACACTGCTCTTCAGGCCGTGCTGTGGCAGCATCCCACATAGAAGAACTAGAGAGACTTACAACTAGGATATACAACTAGGTATTGGGGCTTTAGGGAGGAAAAAAAAAGAGAAGATTGACAACAGATGTTAGCTCAGGGCAAATCTTCCTCACCAAAAAATAAATAAATAAATAAGCTTCATATTAAAAAAAAAGTCATTGTCACACCCAAGGTCATCTAGATTATCTTCTAGGAGTTTTATAGTTTTGCATATTACATTTGGGTGTATGATCCATGTTGAGTTATTTTTTTGTGAAGAGTATATGGTGTGTCTAGATTTATTTTTTTGAATGTGGATGTGTAGTTGTCCCAGCACATTTGTTGAAAAGACTATCTTCTCTCCAATGTATTGCCTTTGCTCTTTGTCAAAAGATCAGTTGACTGTATTTATGTGGATCTGTTTCTGGGCTTTCTCTTCTGTTCCATTGATCTACTTGTCTTATTCTTTCACTAGTATCACACTGCCTTGATTACTGTAGCTTTATAGTAAGTCTTGAAGTTCCATAGTGTCAGTCCTCCATCTTTGTTCTTCCATTTTAAATATTGAATTGGCTATTCTGGGTCTTTTGCTTCTCCATATAAACTTCAGAATCAGTTGGTCAATATCAACAAAATAACTTCCTGGGATTTGATTGAGATTGCATTGGATTTAGTAGATCAATTTGGGAAGAACTGACATTTTGACAATATTGATCCTTTTTGTGAAAGATCTTTGATTTCTTTAATCAGAGTTTTGTAGTTTTCCTCATATAGATCTTGTACATATTTTGTTAGAATTATACCTAGATATTTCATTTTTTAAATTCAGTCTGATAAGTCCAACCTCCCTGCCATATCTGGGTCTGGTTCTGATGCATGTTCTGTCTCTTCAAAATGTTTTTTGCCTTTTAGTGTGCTTTGTAAGTTTCTGCTGAAAGGTGGACATGATGTACTGGGTAAAATGAACTATGGTGAGTAATGATAAGGTGTTGGGGAAGTGAAGCTTTCTATAGTCCTATGATTAGATCTCAGACTTTTGGTAAGTCTGTGCCCCTGGGCTGTGAACTTCACCAGTGCTTCTCAGTTTTCTTTTATTTTTTTCCTTCCCTATTAGGAAACTGGAGGTGAGCTCTGTGCATCCTTTCAAGGGTTCATAGTTGCATTCAAGGGGAGAGTCAAAGTGGAGTATGCTTATTTCATCTTTCCTGAAACTGGAACCTAATCCTGTTTTTCAAATATATATCCTTACTGATATTTGTAAAACACTTATATGATTTGTTTCTTTGTATTAATTCTCTTACATAGAACAAGGGAATATTTTGGCCTGAAGTCTTTCCCACGTGGTATATATTCATAGAGTTTCTCTCTAGTATGAATTCTCATATGTCTGTGAAGACAACAGGGATCATTGAAACCTTTCCCAAATTCATTACACATAGAAGGTTTCTCTTCTGTGTATGTGCTTACATTTTTCCCATGGGATGAGTGACTTCCGAAAACTTGCCCACAGTCATTGCATTCATAGACTTTTTTCTCAGGATGTACTCATATGTGTTCAGTAAGGTTAAAGTTCCAGTTGAAGACTTTTATGAATTCATTATAGTCACAGTGTTTCTCCCCTGTGTGTATTCATATAGGCGTTGTGAGCTAAATGTTCCTAGTGAAGGCTTTTTCTCAGTCATTGCATTTGTAGAGTTTTTCCCCAGTGTGGATGCTTTGGTAAGAAGTAAAATGAGTTATCCTGCTGAAGGCTTTCCTGACGTCTTTTTGTTCATAGAATTTCTGCCCAGTGTATTTGCTATTGCGTACCACAAGACTAGAGATATTTCTAAAGAATTTTCCACACTGATTACATTAATAAAGTTTGTTTCCTCTCTGCGATCTCATGTATATTTTGGGGGTGACTATAGACCAAATACTCTCCTACTCTGAAATTATTTGAAGCGTTTCTCTTCGTTTTGCATTCTCCCATCTCTGAAGGGAATAATGGTTACTGAAGACTTTCCTAGAATCCTTGCATTCATGATTTGTCTCTCCTCTATGATTCCTCTCCTGTGTAATAAGATTAGCGCTCCTTCTGAAGCCTTTTCCAAACGGATTACATTCATAGAATTTATCTCACTAAGGTTCCCTTGTTTTTGCATCTCATTCATGCGTAGAGTATAGTGAAAAGCTGAACGTTTTCCCTCCCTGATGCCCGCTGTCACTACTTTTCTTCAACTGTGTCTGGAGATTCTACCCAATGTATTAAAGCCTCTGTAAGGAAAGATGTTCTTTCTGTGCTGAGACTGGGATTGTGAGAAGAAAACACCAGCAGGAAACCCTAGGGCAGAGCATCCCAGTCAGATGGAAGGGCCAAAGTTAGGCTCCCACAGAACACTGGAGGCCTAGTCAACTGTGCCACCCCTGTCCCCCCAGAGGCTACCAAATCTTCCCAGGTCTTAATCAGGCCGAGGGGCATGAACAATAAACAAGGCAGAGAAAATCCCTACTGTTATGATGCTTTTATTCTAGAGGAGTGAGATAAATAAAAAAACCAGGTAACTTCAGGTCATGATAAATACTATCAAGAAAATAAAATAAGGTTATGTAATAGCGAATAAGAGGTGGGGAAAAGAGTAGATGGTAACTTGAGATTAGTCCTGATAGGCCTTTCTGAGGAGGTGGCATTTGAGCTAGGACCTTTTAAAGACAAAGGAGAGCCAGCTTTGCAGAGATACTGGGACTAAGTGTTTTAGGCAGAAAACAGAGGCAAAGTCCATAAGTTGAGAACAAATTTGCCCAGATGAAAGAACTGAAAGGCCAGTATGACTGAAGTTTGTGAATTGAGGGGGAAAGTGGGAAATGATGAAGTCAGACAAGTTCAGAGGTGTGATGAGGTTAGAGAATTAATTAGGCTGGGCCAGATTGTGTAGGGACTCATAGACTATGGTAAGGATTTGGGGTTCTAACTGTCTTCTGCTGCTAATTGACTATGTGATCCTGTATTAGTTATTAAACTTTCTCATCTCATTTTTGATTAATACATGAACTTGTGAGAATATTGCAGACTCAGTGGTATAAACCTTGCCTTGAAAGGACATTGGGAATAATTCAGGCCAAATCCCTCTGTTTCAGAAGTATGAGGGGCTGGCCCCATGGCCAAGTGGTTAAGTTCTTGTACTCTGCTTCGGTGGGTCAGTGTTTTGCTGGTTCGGATCCTGGGTGCGGAACTAGCACCGCTCATCAAGCAATGCTGAGGCTGCATCCCACATAGCGGAACTAGAAGAATCTGCAACTAGAATATACAACTATGTACTGGGGGGCTTTGGAGAGAAGAAGAAAAAAAGTATGAAAACCCTTTGACAAATTATGCATTGTTATTACGTGTATTATGTTTGACGTGCCCTACATTTGTTTTAGGGGCCACTTTATCACCTGTGCTATTATTTTTTTCTGTGTATTTTTTTTTTTAAAGATTTTATTTTTTTCCTTTTTCTCCCCAAAGCCCCGCAGTACATAGTTGTATATTCTTCGTTGCGGGTCGTTCTAGTTGTGGCATGTGGGACGCTGCCTCAGCGTGGTTTGATGAGCAGTGCCGTGTCCGCGCCCAGGATCCGAACCAACGAAACACTGGGCCGCCTGCAGCAGAGCGTGTGAACTTAACCACTCGGCCACGGGGCCAGCCCCTTCTGTGTATTTTTTGAAAGTAGACTTTCATCGAAATAAAACACGCAATCAGAAAAGTTTGCAAATCATAAGAGTACAGTTAAAATATTGTCACAAAGAACTGTAGGGTTTTTTAAAAACCCAGGTTTATTGAAGTTTAATTTATATACAGTAAAACCTGCCACTCTTAAGTATATAGTTCTATGAAGTTTTACAAACACATATGGTCATGTGATTACCACTAAAATCAGGTATGCTTACTTCCATCATCATATAAAGTTACATCATGCCCTTTTGTAGTCATTCTTTCTCTCTCGTCCCTAATCTTTGGCAAGTACTGATCTGTTTTCTGTTCTAATTTACTGTTTTCTGTTCTGTATTTTTCAGAATATTCTTTACGTGAAACCATACAGTATGTAGCCTTTTCACTCTGGCTTCTTGTGCCGTAATGCTTTTGAGATTCATCCATCTTTCGCATTTTTTTCTTACATATATCCGTAGTTTATTCTGTTTTATTGCTGAATAATATTCCATTGTATGTATATCCCACAATTTGTTTATCCATTCACCAGTTGATTCACATTTGGGTAGTTTCCAGTTTTTAGAGATTATGAATGTCTGCTATTTGACTGTGTTGGCGGTGGGGACGTGTGTCTTCGTTTCCTTTGGGTAAATGTCTGGGTATTGAATTTCTGGGTCATATGGTAAGTTTATATTTAAACTGCCAAACAGTATCCCAAAGTTGTATACCATTTTGTATTCTTACCAACAATATGTAAGAGTTCTACTTCAATCTTCTCAGCACTTGGTTTTTTAATTTTAGACATTTCACTCAGTTTGTAGTAACATCTCCTAATTTGCATTTCCCTAATGATTAATGATGTTGAACATCTTTTCATGTGCTTATCTGATTTCCATATTTCTCAGTTGGTGAATGTGTCTGTTCAGATCTTTTGCCTATTTTTAAAATTGGGGTAATTTTTTGTTGTTGAGTTTAAAGAGTTCTTATATTCTAAAACCAATTGTTTATCAGATATGTTTTGCAAATATATTCTCTCAATCAGTACCGATTTTTCATTTTTTAACAGTATCTTTTAAAGAGTAGAAATTTTTCTTTTTTATGACTTCCAAATTATCAGTTTTTCTTATGTGGTTTATCTGTTTTGGGCTCATTGTAAAAAACCTTTCCTGACACGAGGTCACACAGATTTTCTTCTACATTTTCTTCTAGAAGTTTTTTAGTTTTAGTTTTACCTTAAGGTGTATGATCCATTTCAATTTGATTTTAATAGGTCAAAGTTTATATTTTTGCATATGGATGTCCAATTGTTTCAGATATGTTTTTTGAAAAAGATTAACCTTTCAATTTTGAATTGCCCTTGTACCTTAGTTGACTATATTTGTTGGGGTCTTTTTTTGAACTCTTGTAGTCTGTTCCATTGATTTTGTGTCCATTCTTTTGCAAATACCACATACTCACTGGATTACTGTAACTTTACATTTAGTCTTGAAATTAGGTACTGTGGCACTCCAAACTTTGTTTTTCCTTGTTCAAAATTATTTAGTCTATCCTAGTTCCTTTGTTTTTACATATAGAGTTTACAATCAGCTGGTTGATTTCTACGAAAAAACTAGCTGCTGGATTTTCATTAGAATTGGTTTAAACTCATAGATCACTTTGAGAATTGACATCATAATGATAGGGAATCTTCAGATCCACAAACATAGTATCTCTCTCCATTTAGGCCTTTGATTTCTTTCATCAGTGTTTTGTAGTTTTCAGCATACAAATATTGTGCTATTGTACATATTTTATTAGATTTATTCCTATTTATTTAATGTTTTTAGTGGTGCTATTTTAATGTGACTGTTTTTTAAATTTTTTATTTTCCAGGTGTTCATTGCTGGTATATAGAAGGACATTTGATTCTTGCATGTTGACTCTGTAACCTTTGGTTTGCCTAACTCATTTTTTCTAGCAGCTTTTTTTGTAGATTCCTTATGATTTTCTACATAGACAATCATGCTGTCTGACTACATGATCTTGCACTAGTTATTACACTTATCTTGACCTGTTTTCTGCCTAATGTATGGACTTGTCGTGAGAATATTACAGAGTCACAGAATGATATAAGCCTTGCATTAAAAGAATGTTTGGAATAATTTAGACAAAACCTCTTTGTTTCTGAAATATGTAAAAGCACTTTGACTTTAGGGGCTAGTTTATCACCATGTTATGTTTTGTTTTTCTGTGTACTTTTTAGAAATAAACTTTTAATAACATGTAAAATGAAATAGTCACAAATTATGTGTACAGGTCAATGAATTATCATGCTGGAGGTTTTTTTGTTTTCATTTTTGTTTTGGTGAGGAAAATTGGCCCTGAGTTAACATCTGTTGCCAATCCTCCTCTTTTTGCTTGAGGAAGATTGTCACTGAGCTAACACCTGTGCCCATCTTCCTCTATGTTATATATGGGACGCCGCCACAGCATGGCTTGATGAGCGGTGTGTAGGTCTGCACCCGGGATCCAAACCCACAAATCCTGAGCTGCCAAAGTGGAGTGCACACTTAACTATTATGCCACTGGATCAGCTCCAGGTTTTTAGCTTATGTAACTTAAAAATTGAGAAGACGGTTCTCTAGAATAGATATTGCCTTAAGCTAGGAAATTTCTTTATTAACTTGAACTTTTATATCTAGTAATCATTTGTATTAAATATAAGATTTAGTGATGACTGAAATTTTTATTGAATCATAATTACTTCTAACATTTATTTACTGTCCATATGCTTGATATCTCTGTGCTTTCTTAGTTCAGTTTTTGAATGTCTCATTAGCAGGTTTCCAGCATAACTGATTTTTTTCTGTCAGATTAGCAGTTTATTTTATTCTGCTGTATCTCCATCACATTATTTCAGTAACTTTGCTTTGGTTGATCAAAGCAGGAAAAGCGGTAGGAGGGAAAGAAGGTACAAAAGGAAGATTGAGTAATTTGGAATATTTGTAAATATTGTCTTACATGCTTAGTAAATTGGATTCCCAATTTTTCACTTCCTTCCTGTTACAATATTTTACATCCACTCCTTTTGCTGTGTATCTTTTCAGTAGTTCCCACTGAAGTGGGCCAAGTGGAACTTTAGTGAATAGTGGTCTTAAATATGCTCCTCTGATTTGACTTGGCCTCTTGCACCCCTGTGATCTACCATGAGAAGAGCGTGCCCCACATATTCAGTGCCCTTCCAGTGACTGGGTCCAATATCAAAGACACGTTAGAGTGGTTCTGAGCCCAATAGCCCAACCTAGATCAGCTGACCCACAGTCAATCTGCAGACTCCTGAGCATAAAAGAAAATGTTGTCATAGACTACTGAGATTTTGTGGTTGCTAGTTACCCAAGAAAAACTAACTAATACAGTTAAATTCTGTGAATGCCTACCAGTACTTTTCTTTACATGAAACATATTTTTTTAGTTTTTTTCTCTATAGCTACAATGAGTTCAAGCACAATTTATGGGACAGGGAAGATGGAGGAAAATATTTTTTAAGCAGAAAAGTAAACTAGGACATCCAGACTGGACTAATTGCAGTATTACTCCTTAAGGAGTATTATTAGATTCTAAAATTATCTGCTAAGTTTTAACACTGGAACATTTCAAGTGAAAAGAGGTGCTTCACTAAATCAAATGCATTCTTCTAGATACGTTTCTTTAAAAAAATCTAATGCTGATTGTTCTCAATAAAAGGATTCTTCAGTTAGGGAATTACACTAATGGCATGGCTCTCTGTTTATAAGCCTGTAAAATACTATAATTCCATGTTAATAAGTCTCAAGTCTATTCATGAAAGCCCAAAAATTAGAAATCTATGAGAGAAGGAGACTTGAAAAATAGGTCTAAGAGATACAATATCCTTCTGATAGTAGTCCCAGAGAGTGATAAAAGAACAATTGGAAGAGAAGAATTAGTCAACAAAGTGAAAGAAAGGATACAGAGACTAGTGAGAAGAAAAAAGTTAAGATGTATCCTGGTAAAATTTCTAAAATCCCAGGAGAAGGAATAAATCCTAGATTTCTACCAACAGAAGTTTGAGGGAAAGATCATTGTGATCTGGACCTTAGCAGTGGTAGGAGAAATGGAGAGAACATGGCAGATTTGTAATCTATTTTAGGTTGAATTTGCAAAACTGCTAATGCATTTGTTGTAAAGGGGTGTGTCAGGAAGAAATTAATGACTACTAGGCTTCTGGTTTTATGAAATATGTGAGTAGATGGTAAATTTCTACATAAATTTTTTTGTTGAGGTAAAATTCACCATGTTAACCATTTTAAGGTATACAATTCAGTGGCTTTTAGTACATTTACAGTGTTGTGCAACAATCACTGATCCATCACCCCAAAAGGAAACCCTGTACCTGTTAAGCAATCATTCCCCATTCCTCCCTCCTGGTTGGTAGTCTCTGGAAGCCACTATTCTATTTTCTCTCTGGATTTGCCTGTTCTGAACAATGGAATCTTTCTTACAACATGTGGCCTTTTGTGTCTGGCTTCTTTATGTAGCATAATGTTTTCAAAGTCTACCAATATTTTAGCAAGAATCAGGCCTTCATTCTTTTTATTACTAAATAATATTCCATTGTATAGATATATTACATTTTGTTTATCCCTTCACCAGTTAATGGCATTTGAATTCTTCCCACTTTTGGCTGTTATGAATAATTCTTCACATCCTCACCAACACTTTTTTGTTGTCCATTTTTTGTTTTGTTTTGTTTTAATAGCCATCCTACTGGGTATGAAGTAGTATCTCATTTTAGCTTTGACTTGCATTTTTGTAATGACTGATGATATGGAATATCTTTTCGTGTGCTTATTGTCCATTTGTATATCTTCTTTGGAGAAGTGTCTATTCAGGCCTTTGCCTATTTTAAATTCTGTTGTTTGTCTTTTTATTGTTGAGTTGTAGGAGCTTTTTATATATTCTGGATTCTAGACTCTTATCAGATACATGATTTGCAAATATTTTCTCCCATTCTCAGGGTTGTCTTTTCACTCTTGATAAAATGTTTTAGCTTCCAGTTTACTAATTCTCTCTTCATCTGTGTCTAATCTATTTTTCAATCCATCTCTTGAGCTTTTATTTTCGTAATTTTAATTCATTGCTGAAATTCTAAACTTTTATTTTCTTCAAGTATTAAGCATGCTGCTTCTTTTTTCTTTTTTTTTGCATACAACATGACACAGGCTTTTAATACAGCATTTGGTCAGTATTTCTCAATAGAAACTCTCAGCACTTTTGACCCAGTGATTCTATATCTAGGATCTACAGAAATGCTACAGAAAGAACTGCATAAGTGGCCATTAACAAGAGACTGGTTAAATTGTAATACATGACATACTACAGCAAATGAATTAGAATTACATATGGTGAAATTACAACTGTAAGACCATTGGAAACCTTAAGTGAGATGCTTGATTTAATCTTACTTCTCAGTTCAGACCACATTATCATCACTTCATGTAGGATTATGTGCTTGTTTTTTTTAATTTCTGGCTCTTCCCCAGCTTTATTGAGAGATGATTGACAAATACAAATTGTATTTATTTAAGGTATACAATATGATGTTTTGATAAATGTATACATTGTGAAATGATTTCCACAATCAACCTAATTAAGAGAGCCATCGCTTCACACAGTTCCCTTTTTTTTTAAAGTGAGAACACTTGAGATCTACTCTCTTAGCAGATTTCAAGTATACAATATATTATTATTAGCTGTAGTCACAATGCTGTACATTAGGTCCCTAGAGCTTGTTCATCTAATAACTGAAAGTTTGTTCCCTTTGACCAACATCTCCCTTTTTCCCCCATCTCCAGTCTCCAACCCCTGGAAACCACTATTCTCCTCTGTTACTATGAGTTCAACCTTACTTTTTAGATTCCACAAAGAAGTGAGATTATGTAGTATTTGTCTTTCTGTGTCTGGCCTATTTCACTTAGCATAATGTCCTTCAGGCTCATCCATGTTGTTGCAAGTAGCAAGATTTCCTTCTTTGTTAAGGCTGAATAACATTCCTGTGTGTGTGTATGTGTGTGTGTCTGTATAAAATCACATTTTCTTTATCCATCTGTTGGCAGACACTGATGTTGTTTCCATATCTTGGCTACTGTGAATAGTGTTGCAATGAACATTTGAGATAGTAATTTTATTTCCTTTTGTTACGTACTTAGAGTTAGGATTGCTGGATCATATGGTAGTTCTAATTTTAACTTTTTGAAGAAGCACCATACTGTTTTCCATAATGGCTGTACCAATTTACATTCACATCAACAATGTACAAAGGTTTCCTTTTCTCCACATCATTGCCAACACTTGTTATCTTTTGACTTTTTGATAATAGCTGTCTTAAATAGGTGTGACATGATATCTCATTGTGGTTTTGATTTGCATTTCCCTAATGATTGGTGATGTTGAACATCTTTTCACGTACCTTTTGGCCATTTGTATGTCTTCTTTGGAAAAATGTTTGTTCAGGTCCTTCACTCATTTTTTAATTAGGTTGTTTTTGTTTGTTTTGCTATTGAGTATGTGTCTTTATATATTTTGGATTTTGACCTCTTATCTAACAAATAGTCTGCAGATATTTTCTCCCATTCCGTAGTTGCGTTTTCATTTTGTTGATGACTTCCTTTGCTGTGCAGAAACTTTTTAGTTTGATGTACTCTCATTTATTTTTGCTTTTTTTGCTTGTGGTTTTGATGTCAAATCCAAAACAGCATCACCAAGACCAATTTCAAGCAGCTTTTCCCCTATGTTTTCTTCTAGGAGTTTTATGGTTTCAGATCTTATGTTTAAGTCTTTAAGCCATTTTCAGTTGATTTTTATATATGATATAAGATAAGGACCCAATTCCATTTTTTTTACATATGGCTATCAGTTTTCCCATCACTGTTTGTTGAAGCAACTATCCTTTTCTCATTGTGTATTCTTGGTGTCCTTGTTGAAGATAAGTTGGCCAGATATGTGTGGCTTTATTTCTAGGCTCTCTATTCTCTTCCATTGGTCTATGTGTCTACTTTTTATACTTGTACCAAATTGTTTTCATTTCTATAGCTTTGTAATATAACTTGAAATCTGGAAGTGTGATGCCTCCAGCTTTGTTCTTCTTGCTCAAGGTTACTTCATTACTTTAGGTATTCAGGGTCTTTTGTGGTTCCACACAAATTCTAGGATTGTTTTTCTATTTCTGTGAAAACTACCATTGGAATTTTGGTAGGGATTTCTGTTGAGTCTGCGCATCGCTTTGGTTAGTATGGACATTTTGACAATATTAATTCTTTCAGTCCCTAAGTATGGGATATCTTTGCATTTATTTGTGTTGTCTGTAATTTCTTTCATCAGTGTCTTATAGTGTTCAGTGTATAGATCTTTTACCTCTTTGGTTAAATTTATTCCTAAGTATTTTACTCTTTTAATGTTAAGCAAGCTACTTAAATTCTGTGCCTCAATATTCCATAATCTGTATCCCCTGTGAAACTATTTCTTCTGCCTGATCTTTCTGATTTACTTTTTTTAGGTTATCTTATCTCTTTGTTATTGTTAAAGACAAGATATTGTGTATCAAAAATTGTGGAAATAATTTGAGACCTGTGATGATGTTGTCTTCCTCAGAGAAGATTTATGTTTGTTTTTGGCAGGCACTAGCAATCCAATTAATTAATTAAATTTTGTGGTAGACTTTTGGAACTGAGCTTCAGTCCTGTAAAGGCCAGTCTAGTTTCGCTTCATATTTACTGCTAGAGTGTAGCCCTTTGTGCTTCCAAACAAAAGTGTTGTAGTTTTACCAGCTCCCCCTTCACAACTTGCTTCTCCCAGCATTCCAGTATTTGTCTTCCCAGCTCTGTTAACTGTCAGTAGCTCTTTAATCTCTCAGATGCCACTAAGTAAAAAGTAGCCCCAAATGCCAGGCTTCAGTCTTTTCCTTACAATTCTTCATCATGCTATTAACTCTCCAGTGCCTTCAGGAAGATTTTAAAGATATATATAATTCTAATTTGTTTTAGGGAAACGTTGGTCTGAAGTGTGTAATCTGCCATTACCAGAAGTAGAAGTCAACAGTATATAAGTGGAAGCAAACAGCATATAATTTACTCTTTTTAAAATGTTAGTACAGATTCAAAGATCACTATATAATGTCAGTCTTGCTCACTTGTATTTTCACGTACTTTCTTGGAGAAGGCAGGTAAGAAATAGAGTTACAAGATCCTACTAGCAATTGCACATACTGGATTGTCAAGCAGGTGAATATCTTCTTTCATGTTTGTTTTATCAGGGGAAAAAAAGTTGCAGACCGTTGTTCTAACTGTAACACTTACTGCATTGTACTATAATTATTTTTTTTAATATGACTGCATCATTCATGAGATAGTGAGCCCCTTACAAGGAGGAACCCTCTTTACCCATTTCAGATTTTCTAGGGCTAGACCTGGAGTTAAGTACTCAGTAAGTATAGAAATGAATATATGTGTGGAAAATACCTCATTTGACTTTTCACAGTGAAAACCAATATCACTATATGCTATTCTGAATCATCCTAAAAGGTAAATTTTAATAGAGAAGAAAGAATCTTTTCTTACCCTCTTTTTTGTTCTGTCTTCTTCTTCTAACAGGTGGCATCTCCACAGAAAGCGACTGTGCTTTTGAGCCAGACTACGCCGTCCCACCACTTCCAGTGAGTGAAGGTATGCAGCACATTCGGATTATGGAGGGCATGTCTCGCTCTCTTCCATCCTCCCCCTTACTCACACATCAGTCTATCAGTGTTCGGCTCCAACCTGTGAAGAAGTTAACTGGTAAGGACTTTACCTAAATTTAGTATGTTTAACAGGAAACCTAACAGTATGACACTTTAGGTCATATCAGATATGTTTATGTGCATCTTTAGGTTTTTCCTTTTTGGCTTTCCTAATGTCACAGACTCTTAGAAAGTGGAGCTTCTACTGATTTTAATTTGGGGAATTAGGATAGTACTCGGTTTGACAGATTGATGTATTTATTTTCTAAATGATCCATCTGTTGGGGACATGTTTTTCTAGGCTTTCAGGAAATTTATAGTTTTGCCAGAATACACTGTTGTTCTGATTTCATTTATCAGCTTGTCCATGTCAGATTAACAGATGGAGATATTGTAATTTTAGGATAATAAGAGCTTCATAGTTCAGCAAAGGCACATCAGTCATATTTTTGTTTGAAATCCTGATTCGCATATTTCATATCTATTTATTATTATTATTATTATTATCATTGTTATTTTTGGTGAGGAAGATTGGCCCTGAGCTAAATTCTGTTGCCAATCTTCCTCTTTTTGCTTGAGGAACATTGTCCCTGAGCTAACATCTGTGCCAGTCTACCTCTATTTTGTATGTGGGATGTCACCACAGCATGACTTGATGAGCAGTATGTAGGTCCATGCCTGGGATCTGAATCCACAAACCTCAGGCTGCCAAAGCAGAGCGTGCAAACTTAACCACTATGCCACCAGGCCAGCCCCTCATATCTATTTTTAAAAGCTGATTTAGATATTTTTCTCCCCATTGTATGTTCTTCCAACTTCTTGGGACATTTACTATAGTTCATAAGTTGTGGATTGCCTCAACTTTAGTATGATTTCACAAGATGTATTGCCCATTCAGAGCAAGTTCTTAGGTGTGAAACTGTGTGTTTATTAAATGACTTTTGTCCTTTTAAGCTTTTTCAAGGAAGAAATTTTAATAGTTGATTGATATTTATCGATACTTGTGTGAAAATTTGTAAGACTGGGTCACTTTGTTAGGTTTCTTTTAACATTATCAGTGTATATCTGATGTCAGTAAGTTGACTGGTATTTATATGTTATATGCGTGGAGGCAAGAAATTAAGTCATTCCCAAAGAATATATTGTCTACTTCCTGTGTGTCTGGCATTGAGCTGGACAGTAGGGAGGTTTGATTATCATACGACAATTCAAAAGAAAATAAGAGAGAGGGTAAAGTGGAATTTTTAGACTCTTCAATCTATTTTGAATGAAACTTTTACAGTGTTTATAATTTTCATTAAAATAATAGTATTTCTTTATTCTGTAGTTCCACAAAGCATAAGTCATGCCTCTTATATTGTTTATTGATTTTTTGGCATCTTCAAATAATTGAGTCACATTGTACTTTGATTCTTGGGTCATTAGATAAAAATCAGTAAAATAGGTTAGTGGCATTTTACTAAAATACTTATTCCCTTCTGATATCTAAAAATAGGATAAATTTTATGTGACTGGGCTTGAATAAAGTTTCAGTGCCCCTTTTTCTTGCAATTTAAGGTATTATGGATTACTGAAAATACAAACAACCAAATCTGATGGCTGTCAAGTGATGTGCTTCATTTTACTGCACACATTGGAAGAAATAGCAAGAAAAATTCACTTTCCTTGTAGAAGAGAGATCATTTTCCTGTCCCATTTGGCTATCCCAGTTTGAACTTCAATTTCTATAGGCAACCTTTATTAAAAGATTAATACATTTAATAACAAAATCAATAACATTCCTAATATCACAGAGGTGAAATAGGGAAGCAGAAATAAGAGGTATACTTGGTTAATTATATGTATGAACTATTCAGTTTTAATTTAACAGTGTTTGAAGTATATGTATCCTCTCGAATAGTTTTATTTGCTGAAGAGATTATGAAGGGCTGTAGGATAGTGGAGAATTTAAAGATTGAAAATGCATTAATTTTCTGAATGAAAGAAATCTGTTTCCTGAAAGAGGATACCATGAAAATTTTCCTGTGGCCAATTTTCTGCCAAGTGAAGCAGATAAGAATTTTCTGGTTTAACCTGGAGTGAAATTACTTGAAAATTTAAATTAAAAATCTTAGTTAGTAAATTATTCAGCAGTTATTGTTCCTTTCCTAATTATATTTTGTTATAAATAAGTAAAAACAAGGTTGAATGGAGAAAGATTAGCTGACCATAAGGAAATGTCCTCCAGAGAATGGTTCTTAACAAAATGCATTAATTTAATTTGGCCATTAGGGCTACACTTACTAATTCTTCCATTTCCGTGCATTTAACCTTCCAAGTGCCTTATATTCCTGTATCCATATCACCAATAAAACTGAATAAGTAAGGCCAGAATAGTCATCTTATTCTGTTTTCCTTCTGACTTTCTAATATTTAGTCCCCTGTTTCTGCTCTAGTCAAGATAGTTTGCTTATTATTCTTCTGTGCTTTTTACTCAATCACTCAACATGTATTTGTTTAGGGGCTACAGTATGCCAGGCACTGCTCTAAGACACACTTAATAGAGTAGCGAAATAGGTAATTAAGGCCCCTGCCTTCCAGGTATTTATATTCCAGTTGGAAGGGAGACTGATAATAACCATATAACCAATAAATAAATACTTTAATTGTAGATGATGACAAGTACTATGAAGATAATAAAATAGGATATGGGATAGAGAGAGACTGGGATAGAGGTAGGGTTTCTCTCTGTGGAGTGCTCAGGGAGAATGAGAGGAGGAGATGTTTGAATTGAGGTCTGAATAACAAAAAGAAGCCAACCATGAGAAGATTTGGGATCACAGCATTCCAGGCAGAGAACACAGCCAGAACAAAAATCCTAAAGCAGAAAGCAGCATTGATGTGTTCAAGGAATAAAGAAGGCAAGTGTGGCTTCAGCAGAATAAATCAGAGGGGAGGGTAGCAGAAAACAGTTGAAGAGGTAGGCAGAGACAGTTTTTAGGGTCATGGTGAGGAGCCTACTCTGTAGGATTTTAAGCAGAGCTGGAATTGGAAGTAGTATGATCTGATTTACCTTTCACTTGAATTTTGGTGGTAAGTGTGTAAAGAACAAAGTATGAGGGACTAGAATATGCCGTGTTTGTTAACCTTATATTTAACCTTGATCTTTAAATAGTCATTGTCTCGGCTTCTAACAAGTTAATGGAGTGGTGAAAAAAAGTCTTTTTTTTGTTTTATCTTATAAGATATAATGAAAGAGTGACCTTTTGTATCATTGTTATTATATAACCTTTGTATTCTTAACATATTTAGCTTAGTCTTTCACACAGGTGTGTATGAAGACCCATTTGTAGAAATTGGCATTCTATTTCCAAATACTTTCGCTTATCTTTAGTCTTCAGGGAGTGAGAATGGGGAAAGACCTGCTCAAGAATAAAGACATATAATTTGGAGCTTGAAAACTAATTTTTAAACATATCTGTATGTATATATGTATACACCTCATTTATTCAGTACCAAAACAAGTTAAATACAGTAAAAGTAGTTGAGAGAGAAACAGGCTCTGTGGTCATACTGTTTGTTTATATTCCAGCTCTGAGAAAGTCACTTCACTACTGTGTGCTTCTGTTTCTTTGTCTGTAAAAGAAGAAAATCAATACGTCCTACCTCATGGGTAGTCATGCCTACCCATCAATGGTGATCACCTTGCTTAATACTTGCCTAAAACTGTGTTTGGTAAATATTAAGTGCTTTAGAATGTGTTAGCTGTTATTGTTAACATATTTTTTTTTTCAATTTGGTGAGAAGTTTTTAAAAATTGATTTTAACATTAGATACCAATTTGAAACTTTAAAACTTTGCATGTTTTAAAAGTCATACTTTTTAATGAGTAATAATAATAATGATAGTTCTCATTTAAATGCCTACTGTGTGACATATATGTATTGGTTCATAAATTCTTCACATGTATCTCCATTTTAGAAATGAATAAATTAAGTGTTACAGAGGTAAAATGTCCTGCTCAAAGTAATACAGCTAGGAAACTTTCAGAGCCAAGATTGATATCCAGGCCCTCAAACTCCAAAATTTGTCTCGTTATACCAATGAAAAAAAATGAGGTTTAGGGAAGTTAACTGACTCACCCAAGGCATCTAGTATATCATTTAAGGCTTTTTTATTTCAAGTAACAGAAGATATAGCCAAATGGTTTAAGCAATAAAGGGAAGCTAGAAGACCTAGAGGTTGGGCAAGCCGGTTTAGTTGGATATTGCTATGCATTGAGGAAAGTATGGAAGCAAGTGTCCAGACACACTGTTGGCCCCAATTATCTGTGGTAAGGGAATTGTCACAGTTCTCTAGATTTTTATTCAGTGCTCTTTTCAAGATGTTTTTGTTCATAATATCATAAAGCCCCTCAGTATACTCCTTAAAGTATAGATAATTAGGAGTACCAGTAGTTCGCTTATTCAACACTTACTAAATTTATACTGTTTGCCTATTATGTACACTGTAAATTTAGTAAAAGTTGAATTTTGAGTATTCACACTATTGGTAGGGGTGTAAATTGGTACAACCTTTTTGAGGGGAGTTTGACAATATGTATCACAATTGTAATGTGCATAGTCCTTGACACAGCAATTTTATTGCTAAGAATTTATTTTACAAATAAATTTAAATAAGTTTGAAATGTATATGTATGTGTGTGTGTATATATATATGTAGTATGGCTTATATAGTAAAAATGAAATTCTAAATATCAGTAATAGTAATCCAGTTTGATTTTTAAATTATAAATACAAACATACAGACATGCATGCATTTGGTGGTAATGTGGAGATACAATAACACTAACTCAAAAATGGGAGAGGGATGACATAAATTTTGTTATATACCCTTCTATAGAGTTTGTATTTTTTACCATGTGCAAATTCCAAAATTTCACGAGGCAGTCTAACAAAATGGACTATGATTGTCATTTCCTAACTGTGTAAACTTGAACAAATTTGCTAAAAGTCTCTGTACTTTAGTTTCCTTGTTTCTAAAATAGGGATAATAATAGTATCTACCTCATAGGACTATTAAGAGAATTGGATGAGTTGGTAGGTGTAATTCTCATAAGATAGTGTTTGACATAGAGTAAGCGGTCAGTAAATGTTAGCAACAATTATTATAATTTTAAAAGAGATTTGAATGACTTTCTGCCAGCTATATCAAATAAGAGTTTCGAGCCTTTGGAAGGTGACTTTCAGGTAATTTATTTAATTGCCGTGTCAGTCCCTCTGCTTTTTTGAGGAGTAATCTTTATACTCTGATGTCAAATGGATTATTATCCAATCTCTGGGAAGAAATTTTTTGGCTTGATTTTACAAGTATTTGCTACCAATAGATTGGAATGACCGTGTGGCAGTCCACTTTAGATGGTAAATAAGTCACAATAAACAATCTAATCATGCTGCAGCCTGGTTATTTTAGATGTCAGCCATGGCCAAAATATTTTTTTCATCATGGATCAAATGAAATCATTGACTTATTTCTGAGACATCTTGGAAAATCGTTTAAAGCTATTTTGACATTAAAAAAGAGCCTATACGTAAAGTTAATCTAGGTAGTCTGATATATTTTAGTATACTTACTTTCTTCACATAAGAATAATTTTTGGAATTATTCTTGGAATTCTCACCAGAATTCAAGATGTGCTTTAGTGAATTTTATTATTAGAAAAAGTATGGTGTTGTGTGAAGATTAAATGAGATTTCTTAAACATACAAATTAGCATATAATAAACATTGAATAAGTGTCACTTCTCATTTTTATCTTGGATAAAATGGAAATATAGTCTTGAGAAAATTATTGAAAAGCCAATTTGAAAATTTAAAGGATGTAGAAATTATGTTAGTCCATAGTCTGATTTATTTCAGCATACTCATGATACTGTAGTATGAGTAAATATCTTGCAATTTAGGAAAAAAATTAGAATTCAATGTGTATTATAGTGAATTTTATTAGGTTACAAATATAGTAGACGTGCAGTAGTCTAAGCTCCATCAGTGCTAATGTTATATATTTCTATTTTAATTTCCATATGGATAAAGTATCTTACCAAATATTTTTTTAAGGTTAAATGAGAAAATGTATACGAAGACTTCAAAGGTCTTTGGAATAATAATACTAATTAAACTAGGTCTGGACCTCATTCAAGTACTGTTTCTAATTCAGACTTCTACTCTTGTGGGTTAAAGATTATACTGTTGTAAACTCAAGGTTTATTCAGTGATAGGATTGGAGAAAAGGGGGTTCTTACTCCCATTCTTGTTTAGTCTTAGAAGACTAAACCAAAAGTAGAGAATGTTAGGGGTTTATTACTTAATTCAATTTAGATAATTTCAGTATCGTGAGTCAGAAAATCAGAGCTTGACAGTAGTTAAAGTGGTAAAAAAGAGATTTAAAGAACTTAGTATAGAACTAGGCTCAATTCTGAATACATTAAAAACCGCTAAGGATTTATAACCATGGAGCCACATGGGGAGGGTGGCTGTGGATGGAAAATTACTAAGAGGAGACATCAAGGGTAGAGAGAGTCTTGCTAAAACCAATTTAACAGGATTCTTGCTGAAGACGAGGTGATCAGGTATCAGGGGTGAGGGGATCCTCGCTAAACTGACTTAGCAGCATTCTTGCTGCGACTGGGCTAGGCTTCAGGTTTGAGGATAAGGCCCAAGGATGGGGTGTAGTAGAAAAGAGGTCCCAGAGAAGCCTGATAAAGTTTAGTCAAGGAAAGAGTCTTTGTCAGTATGTATATTTTGAGCACCTAAATGTCAACATATATTATCAAATGAATCCTTTTGTGATGTTTATACACACTGGATTTGCAAATAATTAAATCTGTTCTTTTTAGATTTTATAAGAAGATAACCAGGAGTTTGTATATAAGAAAATGACTTTTTAGTCTATCAATTTTTTTCATATTTGAATGTAAGTCACTCATACAGAGTGGAAATATTATTTATAGTATTGTGATATTTATTTACAGCAGAATTGTAGCACCTTTAGTATTGCCATGTATATTCCATTGAAATATAGAGGTCTTGTCTTCCTACCTTTTATTCAACCACTACTACGGAAAGTTTGCAAAAATAGCAACATGTCCCTTAATGGAGAAAGGGCCAAAATAGTAAATCATTTATATTTTTCTTATGAATGGTTTCATTTCTGTCCTAGATGGGACTTTCTCACACACACAAAAATTATGCCTTATTATAGAAAAAGCAAATGATTTTCACACTTGGAAGAGAAGTATATTAGTACGTTTGGCTTCAACTAACAAAATCCACAAACAAAATGGCTTTTTGTAGGATTGAGACAAAGATGAAGAACCCAAAGTCCCACCTGTGAGCCTCCTCATCCATTTCTCAAGTGTGAGAACCAAAAGTATAGCGGAAATAAATGGGCTTTGCTGTTAAATGAGGTTGAATCCCAACATTGCCTCTTACTGTTGTGTTATATGAAGCAAGTTAGTTAATTTCTGCTTTCTTTAGTTTCCTCCAATACAAAGAAATGGTAATAACTTACCTTCACACAATTGCTATGAAAATTAAGTGAGATGCCTACATACACAGCCTGGCACACAGACATTGAATAATTGATACTTTTCTTTGAATTTTATACACTCTCTCCAAAACATACACACACACACGAAAAAGAAAAAAGGGGGAGATCAAATTTGTGACTTTTACTATAGTAAAAATCTTCACCTATGTAAAATGCTCATGGACAGTGTTTTTCACTGTGTCTTCTCTAGACCACTTGCGTTAGAAATGCCAGGAATACTTCTTTTAAAAATGCAAATTCCTGAGTATCCAGATTTACCTAATCAATCCCACTTCAGAGATTCTGTCTCATTAAATGTGGAGCCTAAGAATCTATACTTTTAGCAATCTGTTTTGCTCATTAAAGTTTGAGAATCACTGCTCTGAAGAGTTACTTTAGGTAAATTGTTTTACTCTACTATTAAGCATTTGTCTCTTTAAATAATTAAAAAAAACACTGTGAAAGAGCATGTTTTAAAAATGTGTCTATTTACTTCTATGCTGAACTTAATCTAACCTTTTCTTGATGATTTAGAGTTGTTATTGTGAACATGAAAAACTGAACGAGACTATAATATATCTTAGGTGACCTAATCAAGATATGGCAGTTTGCTCCTACACTTAGCGTGCCCAAACCATTACAGTTTTTCTCTTTTCTCATTTAATCACAGACTCTCATGTGTCAGTTTTCACTACCCTGTTTTTACCCGTCTATTACAGTTCTTCATCCTCTTCTATTTTGGACTTGATGTGGATTTAGAAATCACATCACTAACCTGTCAACCTGGTTGTGGAATTTACCAGGATGTTCTTTTTATGTGCTGCTCTGGTGAGGATCAGCAGTGTAAAGGAATTTCTGGACTCAGATACTCACGTTTTAGCGTCTAATTTGACTTAGCTCAGTATATGCAAGATTTTAAGAAACAACGATAGTACTTTTCAGTAGAACTGTGCTTTGTCGCTACTGACTTACAAGAAGTCTTTGTAAACTTGTGCTCAGTTTCCCATCTCATTGTATCTCTAAATGGTCATTAGTACCTACAATGTATTCTTTTTCATTTGAGGACTAATATTATCTAGAGGAAAGTAGAGTCTTCGTAGGAAAATTATAGCATATGCTACAAATGAAGATAATTCCCAGGAAGACATTTCTATAATTTTCTTGTAAAGCTGTTGTTATTATTAGGCTTCATCTGTGGGAAAAAAAAGATTCCTAGTATGTGTTCTTTTTGATGTACAATTTAAGTGGTAAGCTAATAAGCTGACACACTAGTTGCTTTTTCTTAGTAGTTGTTTGGTTAGGATCTCAATCGTAGAAAACAGAGTTGTCCAGCTAGTCTAAACAGAGACATTTAGTAAAGGGTTATGATAGCTTTCAGAATCTCCAGGAGGGCCTGAACAATGCAGCCGGAAACTCCTACCACCCTACAATCCTAGAGGAACACTGCTCCCTCTGTCACAGCTGTCCCAGAGGAACCACATGCCTCCATCTTAGTGTTTGCCACAAGATCTGATCTCCCCACATATGGCATTCTCTCACTTCCTCGTTGAAGTCGTGGGAGGGTACATCTGATTAGTAAAAACTTAGGTCTCACGTGTGTACCTTAACTCAGGGAATCTGAAAAATGTAGATTTTTGGTTTTCCAGTCCAGTGTTATAGGAGTGGAAGTTAGAAGAGGTTGAGAAAACAGCTTTATAGTGTTTGCCACAGTAGTCTTCACATAGCTCTTGGGCTTAATATATTGTTTCATCCTTTCTACTCTGATAATAACACATTCAATCAGAGTGATAGTCAGAAAAAAAGACTTAATTTAGTGAATATTTGTGAGCTGTGTAAATACATCAGTGGTGACTTAGTCTATTTACATAGCAAGTCTTCTAATATTTCCTATAGGCCTTCTCAGTAATGTCAGTAATGTTAACTAATAACTGATAATATATTCTTTTATATTATTCTTTTTGTGCTTTTTACTGCTACTTTGGTGCTTGGGGATTAATAACTGGCCTATTGGTGATTTGAAGTATTTCGTAATTTAAAAGTTGATGCAATTTTTACAACTCTAATTAGCACAAATATTATAGTTTTGTAGGTGATTTTTACTTTATAATTCACATAACTTTGACATAAACTACTTATCACAGTATAAGATCTTTTTAGCCATTATGTTATAATGACTTGTTCGGAAAGTGGTCATGTAAGGGTTGAAATGAATTCCTTCAAAAGTAACCCTTTTAGTAACTTGAAATCACCCCAGTTCCTAAAGGTAATGTTAACATTTTTCTACTTCTACATTTGCCTTAGTTCATCAATTGCAGGTACATTTTATTTTTTCTATTAAATATTTTATAATATTTTTATATTGATACTGTAGTTCTATCAATACCAGTATAACATTAATGGCAATTACTTCATATTGTTTTTAATTATCAGAATGTTCTAATTATTATAGTTGAAATAAAACATAGCTTATATCTTCAGGAGATTTTACGCATACTTATAATTGATTTATTCTTTTTTCCAGTGTGCATATATATATGTTGTATGTATGTTTGAATGCTTTTATCAGAAAACAAATACTGAATGTAAATTTACTAATCTTTTAACTCAAGGAGATGGAAGAACAAGTAAACATAAAAGATGTGATCAATAAAATTAAAAGAAGAAATGAGTAAAACTAAAAAAAAACAATTCTTGACCAATGAAACCATAAACAAGTTTGTTGAAAATGCTAAGAGAATAGAAAAATCTTTGACAGGAAAATGAAAAAGTGAAAAAGAGAAGAGAAAGAAAAGATATATAGTATATGCAACACATAGAACAAGAAATGAAATAACCACTGATAATGTTTTTTATTATAAGAGAATATAGTATGCAGTTTTATAGCAAAAAAAAAACATAAAAAACTAGATGAAATGGAAGAAAACCAACTGTAAAATTGACTCAAGTAAACGTAAAAATATGATGAACCCAGTGACCATAGAAATCAAAATCCTTAAGATTCAGCAGGCTCAGATGATTTTACAGGCAACTCTTACTAAATTTTTAAGTAATGATAATACTACTAATAAATAATTTTTATTGAACTGTTTCTATGTTCCAAACAGTATTAAATGCTTTACGTATGTGGGAAAATTTAATTTTCCCAGCAATGTAAGTGGATAGTCAATGGCTTCTTTGTGAAAACTTTCAATAATGGCAAGCTTTCTGCTTTATAACATAGACTAGTCCTTTCTGGAATGGTTTTAAGCATCAGTTTTCTAATTTACGTTAAGTAGAAATCTCCTCTATTGCTCCCACCTGTTAGTCCCAGTTCTGCCTTTTAGAGCTATGTGACATAAATGAACCTCCTCTTTCACATGTCAATCCTTTTTATCCTGGAAAGCCACCATCATGTCTACTTTTCTCTAGCTTAAGAGACTTCATTTAAGACCTGTCCAATATCAGGAGGATACTATATCTGTGTTATTTCCCTTATCTTCTAGTCTAGTAACCGTATCAAAATGGACGTGAGATTATTTTGGAATTACTTTTCTTTGTGACCCTTTATTGACTCTTAGTGAGTGTTTTTCCTTTTGTAAAGATTTTATGTAAACTATTTGATATCCATATTTTGCCAGCCTCTAATCTTATAGCCCTCCTAATTTCCCACATGGTTTTGCAAAGACTGCTATTAGTAGCTTCATGTTCCTGTCTTCATGTTCTCTTGGAACTCAGATGTAAATTGTGTGGGCCCGGATTTTGAGTCTGTTTTTTACTCATAACTTAGACTTCAGCGACTTCTTAACAGCGTTTATTCTACCCTTTTTAGTTTAAATGTAATTTTCCTTAATGGAGAAGATTAAAGGAAAATAAGGGTTGAGTAATTGTTTTATTTCTCTTGCTTGGAGGCAGGATGTTGTTAAGCATGGCAAACTCTTGAGTCGATTATACTTGGGTTCAAGCCCTGAGTCTGCCATTTATTAGCTGTATGACCTTGATCAAGTCACTCAAAAACTCTAAGCATTCTTGTCTGTATTATAATATTATCATTGTTGTTATTTCTGCCTCATAGGGCATTGTATGGATTAAATCAGATATTGTGTATGTCTAGAAGTTAGTACAGAGTTTAGCTCATAGCTCGTAAATGGAAGCTTATAACAAAATCATTACTTTTATTATCTTTCCCATGCACTGGATCCATCTTTTTATTCTAAAAATATCCCAGCAATCCTTTTTGCTATCTTAAAAACATAGCTCTTCTCATCTGGGGCTCTCTTCTTTCTTGACAATATAATTAGAGGATTTTCCACTCTTTATCTTTGATTGTGTCCTTCTTTCTTTGTATATTTCCTTTTTGGACGCAAATCCATCTCCATCAGAAAATTCCTGGTGTGGCCATATTTATTTCTTTATAGTCTTTCATACATTTGTGATTGTATAAATTACTTTTTAATGTTTAATCTATACTTTCAAGTATAGATTCCTTGAGAGTATAGGAATCTCTGTATTCCTTTTAGAATTACTGACTTTGGCTCATATCGTCTTTATTCTGCATTTTTTTTTTTTTTTTTTTTTTTTTTTAGAAATCTGCTTGCCTAAAATTTGAAGTGTAGATTTTACTTTATCCAGCATTCCTGTTAGAGTGGTGGCCCAATGAAAGGTCAAACCTGGGACTCCTAGCATCTGAGGTGGAGAAGGCAATTTAATAAGATACAATCTAGTACCAATTATTAAGTGGAGGCCTAAACAGACCCTAAACATTAGGGTGATCAGCCATAGGTAATTGTTGTGTGTCACAGGAAGTGGGTGAAACCTGTTAATCCAAGGGAATCTAGGAGCAGACAGCAGGCAGAGTTCCATGGAGGCAAGTGGTCAACATCAAGAAAAATGTTTGGCAGTGAGAACACATCCAATTAAATGACTTACCCAGGGTTATGTCTAGTAAGGAACTCAGCCATTATTACAACTATAATCAGAAGACTAGTCAAGTGCATGTCCTTCCTACTACATTGCAGTGCTTTTTATTCATATTTTACTGAGGTTATCATCATTTATGGAGATTAATACATCATAACTCCATAACTGACATATATAATTATACCAGAATTATTATTACAGTGTCGGTGCTGCCTACATAAGAGGACAATGTAATAAATAAATTTACCTAATTATTTTGTTTTACTTTGTATCTGAACATTTCATTAAATATGTGGTAATAGGAAAGAAGCATGCATTGATGTGATATAGAACAATTTTGTATAGAATTGCCCTATCTAAATAGATTAATAGTACCAGTGGACCATGCATCAAAAGCCTAATGAAAGGTCTTTTTCTGTACAAGTCAGTTCAGAGCCATGTCTAGAATACTGCAGAGAGAGTACCATTACCACTGCTAAATCCATGCATTCACACTTTCCCTAGCTCTCCTTTCTCCCATGATTCTTTTTTGAAGCTATCCTGTTGTCCACTGGAGGGGAAGGGACTCTTCTGGATTCTTGGAAGGTAAGGAGAAACTATGACAAGATTCTCCAGACCCAGTAGGGACAGGCTTCAGACGCATAGGATGGAACAGTAACCCTGTCTCACCAGTGATTGACACAAGGAATTTCCTTGATCATGAGTGAAGGCTATGAGTATTTTCAGAGGAGTTAGTGTCTTTTGAACCTTTCTATATCGAGAAGGAATACAGGAGGTAGTATGCCTCTCTTTGAAATTGATATCATTGCTACTATTTTAGTCAGTCAGTTGATGGTTCTGCAGTTTTGGTGTATCTGATGCTACCACCTGAATGAAAGGCATTTATTCAGGTTTTTAATATCTCTAAGTATTTCAAAACAAATTTTCTGCTATCTCATGTTCTGGATAGTTCCTGACTTATAACTATGTAATTTTACCAGTTAACCAAATAAATTATCAAGATACCGTAGGTACAATAGTATTAGTTTGCTAAAGTATTATTAATCTTTCTAGTTACCTCAACATGCAGTTTTTTCTTAGTGTCTACTTAGTTACTGTATTTTGCAGTATTCACACAGCTCAGATTTAGGAGTCCAAAAGAGTAAAATCTGAGGAGGAGTAAGTAAGAGAGAAGTTTATAGCTTTAAGGCATGAGCAGCTTACAGCTTTTTAATATAAATTGTTCCCAGAATCCATGTCACAGCTCCTTATATGGCGCTGCTTTTTTGCTCTCGGTTGCTATGACGACAGCAGCACTGCACCATTCATCAGCTCTGGACCTGGGCTGCATTGCTAGCCTTCTGTGTTACTCCTGAATGTTAAGAACATCCGTGAATCATTCACTATGTTAACTCTGCACCATTGGAAACCTAAGAACAACTTCTTCCATCAATTTGCTCTAACAGACAGGTGAACTAAACTGCGCCAGAGAGAAAAATTGTATGAAAATATTTTTTTCCTAAGGGAATCATACAATCCGTATTTGCTGCAGTGTTCTGAAAGGATAAGCTTATGCCAAGCAATCTAATGAAAAGAACTCGTCTTTGTAATCTTTCTTGAAATCATTAGCTGTTCAAAACAAATACCATATTGCATCTCTGGATACAAAAAGCAGCAGGTGATGTTGTTAGGGATTCTGAACTCCTTTGGGAGCATCACTTGTGCTTTGGGACCAAAATCAGCATCTGCTAATAAGAAATATCACCTGTAACTCACAGTAAGTTCTGGACAGTGTGAAGAGCTGGCTGGAGAAGATTAAAGTGTGGATCGTTACTGACGTGTCAGATCTGATAACAACATGACCAGAGAATAAGAAGCCTTTCAGGTTTTCAGGAGAAAAGACTATATAGTATTGACTAATGAGGAAGAAAAACTAAAGCCTGTGAGTATGATGGGTGGAGTATTTGTGTGTTACATGGATTTCTGAGCTGTAAGGCCGACTTGGAGCTTTGTAGAAAAAGAAACGCAACCTAAGAGAATTTGACACTTAGTTTTCAGGGTAGCCATTAAGAAATGTCATTAGGCACATTAATTTTTAATTGTATGTTCTTTTACTTTGTGTGTGTGTCTGTATGAATCTTTTTAAATAGTTTCATATTTTAAAAATTAATATTTCATTGTGAAGAAAGCTGTTAAGTCAATTTTTTAATGTAAATGTCAAATTGCTTTTTTTTGTTTTGTGATTCCAGAGTAGATTTCTACTTCCTACTGCAATATCCTTATAAGTTAAATACTTAAAAAATATGATAACAGTCTGGAAACATAGAATTTTGTAAGCATGCTTCCTGAATACATCACATCTTTCTTATTTCATTAACTGGAGTGCTTACAAATAGATGTTCTTGCATAGTTTAAGGATTTTTTTTAACTTGACATCATTTGCTAGTTATGTTAATTTATAGTGTTTATTTTCCCAGCTGAGAAAGGTGAAATAGAGATTTGCCATTCTCACTTGTATATTTAGACCATTTGGTAATTAACAATTTAAGATAAATTGAATTTGTAGATTGAATTTTCTCAAAAGACTCTGTCCATTTTCTGACTTTTGATTATTTTCTCTTTTTAGTTCTTCAGCTAACCATGGTAACTTAGAAATATACTAAAAGTAGGAACTTAGTTTTTCAAAATTGGAATATTTAGATGGATCTTCAGCCACTTCACAAAAGAAAAAGGCATTTCATCTGGGCTTATTCTTTCAGTTATTTGTCTTCCTAAATTGCTCTTCTTAAATGCATGTTGTTCAGAGGAGCTATACTTTAGGGACATAACTAGGTTCCTTTAATTTACATAATTAGGAGAAAAAAAGATTTTGTTATTTTGTCATTACTACATTTTGATTTATATTTCTTCTTCCATTTTTGAGATTTTTACCTAGATCTATATGTATGACTTTGCCCAATGTTTAAGAAACCTTTAAATAGGGAGAATTAATATATTAAAGGATAATGAAAGTATTATTCACTTATACTTACCATCGTATCTGTCATTAGTAAAAAGATTCTACTTTTATTTGAAAGCCTGTAACTAATAGATTAAATAAGCTGAATATTCACGTTGTAACTGTTGCCATGGGAGAAAATAGGAATTTTAAAATTTATGTATATTTAATAACTGTGTATCTTGTAAGTAAATACTCCTTATGATTAATTTATCCTCACAAATGTATCTATACAAAGAATTTTATATCCCATTATCTCTCAAACCATGATTCTTATTAATAGTAACAAAGATTGATTTGGGCACTTTTTAATAAGGATAGTATTTTTAATAACAGATTTATTAATTTTAAAGCAATCTTCCTTGGAACATCCTGTGATTTTTTTTTTTATGTTTGAGGCCTTGCCCCCAATGGATATATTCCTGAAGGGTTGTATATATGCATATTTGTTGGTTTGGGTCTAAATTGTCTAATTTAAAATCTAGTGAAGCTCCCTATTTTGAGAAATTCTGCAGTAAGTTGATTTGGTGAATCTATATATCTTAAACTAAGTTTTCTTAAAGTAGAACCATCTGGTTTATTTCAGCATATAAAGATTCAAGTTGCAGATTTAACTGGGCATTCTGTGAAAAAATTAACCCTTATAATTTAACCCCTCAACTGCAAAATAGTTTGACATCTCCAGGTTTTCTTGCTGAAATCCTTTGAAGTCTTTTCAATATTTTTCATGTAACAGTAGCTGGGTAAAATTTTAGTTGATAGTAGGCATTGCTGTTATTTGGGAGGAAATGTGCTAGTGAATAAATAATATATAAGATTTCTAAATATAAAAGGCTTAATTTTCTTCCCTAGTTGCCACTAACTAAAGCTTAAACATGTCATCCTAATAACACTTCTGAATATCTGGAAATTCGTTGGTACCACTAATAAGCCTTAACTAGGAAATAGAACACCTCATTTCTGTCAAGATCTACAGTAAGACTGAAAGTCTCACATTGCCGATAAATTTTGAAAGAGTGATTCCTAGTTATTTTTTTTCTCATGGGAATCATTCATATTTCTATAATAAATGTGTCTTTTTTTTATCACTCCAACATTTTACAGTAGAACATTTTAACTACTTGTAAGCTTTGAAGCTTAGGATATGTTAACCTCTCTGAAGTTTCTCTTCTTTAAAATTAATGAAATAATACCTTTTTGTAGTGTCATTATAGGCATTAATAAAGATAATATATGTAAAGGATCTAGTATAGTACTTAGCACAAAGGAAACACTCTCTAAGTAATAATTCTCTACCCTTTCTCTGCATTGGCCTACTTCATGGTTCTTGACTTTTCCTTGGGATTACCTTTAGGACGGAGGAATTTGAATGCATACCAGAGGAGTGTGGGATGTAGCCTAGAAAGTTATCCAAAAGCAAACCTGGAAACTTCTTGAAAGGGTCATATTTTTTCTTTTAAAATAGTCTACATTCTACATGTTTTTAATCATAAAAATATTTTCCAAAAAATTCTTTAAGTAAAACTCACTCTGCACGTATATGTCACATTTTCTCCCATAAATTTGTCTACCCCAATATATTACTACCTATCTGTATGAATTCCAAAGTTCTGGGTACCATTTTTACTAAATAAAGATCCAGAAATAAAAGAAGCATGTATTTCTCTGGAGAAATAGATTGAGAATCAAGAGGCAGGGATGAAAATTGAATCTGATTAAAGCTGGAAAGCTTACTTAGTTCAAAAGAGTGAGTAGTGGTATAGAGCTGGGTCAAGCTGTAGTGAGATGAGAAAGGAATACTAACAGTTTAGGATTTTTAAAGCTGTAAGAAGTACTGCAGTAAAGGAACCTACTTAACTGTTTAATCTAGCATCTCTAAAACTTATTTGACAACAGGCCCTTTTCTTTCTGTTACACAACTCTTACAAAATCATCTACAACAAGTAAGTGTTCCTACAAACACACTTAGGGAAATAAGTGACTAAAGGAAGTTATGTCATTTAGAAGGAAAGAAAATGGATAACTCTGCAGGACAAAGTATGACAGCAGTTATTTTGGCACTCCAGAAGATTGTGGAAAAATTACATTTTACTCAAATTCTCCAGATAAATTGTGCTTTACTATTTTGAAGAATAGTATGTTTTTTTTTTAAATGGGATAAAAGATTATATTTATCATGTGGATTAGAAAGTGAAATGATTGAGTAAAAACTTCAAGCAGTAGTGTACAGGATGCATTAAAATGGTAAATACATCAGTTTGTCTGGAACAGAGGTTTCATAAAGGATGCTACGGAAGAGAAAACCGGGACTGGATTGTGGAGGCCTTTGGGGCAATGGTAAACTAAGATGGTAGCAGTAGAGAAGGTACAAAGAGAAAAAGATTTTGAGGAATAAGCAGATTGATGACTGATCAGTTGTGGAATCTGGGAATATGGAAGATCTGTCAAAAATGATTCTGAGAGGGGCTGGCCCGGTGGCGGAGCGGTTAAGTTCGCGCGCTCCGCTGCAGGCGGCCCAGTGTTTCGTTGGTTCGAATCCTGGGCGCGGACATGACGCTGCTCATCGAACCACGCTGAGGCAGCGTCCCACATGCCACAACTAGAAGGACCCACATTGAAGAATATACAACTATGTACCGGGGGGCTTTGGGGAGAAAAAGGAAAAATTAAAATCTTAAAAAAAAAAAAAATGATTCTGAGACTTTAAGAATGGGAATTGCTGGCCTCTTTAATAGGAACGGAGAGATTAGGACAGCTGGTTTGAGAGAATGAGGCACAGCGTGTTCAAGGTGATAGCAGGATATTAGAATAGAAATGTGGTTTTAACACTTTAAAAAGAAGTGAGATTTTAAGATATAAATTTAGAAGTTATACCCATAGAGAGTAGTTAAAACTTTGAGTAGGTAAAAATATCTTAAGAATGAGAATGGAACAAATAAACAGAAAAGATGAGAAATGAGTATTTCATGAGCATTTACCAAGCATTTTTACTTTAACTCATTTGATCTTTTCAGTGGCAATTTGAAAAGTTGATCTTATAGATGAAGAAAACAAGACCTGATCAGATTAACCATTACACAATTTAGGCGTAAGAGATCAGGATTCCAACTTAGGTCTTTCTCAACTTCAGTACCTATTCTCATGGGTCAAGAAGTAAACCTTAAGGAATATCCACTTAAGGGACCAAAAGAGCAAAACTAATGTTAAAAGACAGATGAAATAAATAAGGAGCAGTCTGAAAGATATTGGGAGAACCAAGGTGGTATAAGTCTTGGGAAAGCTGAGGTTTGAGGGGGTTTCAGGGAATATTTTATCGCTATTTTCAAGTTCACATAGAGGTCAAGAATACAAATTCATATGGGACCATGAATCTGTTGTTTTTATGTGATTCTGGTTTTTGTTTTTTTGAACCGTAGTCCAAACTCTGAGTTGCGGTGGTCTGCGTTAGGCAAATAATTGTATTCTTTTTCTTTAAAGAGGAGAAAGGGAGAGAGACTACATAAAATAGGTAGGAATGGAGATGGAAGAAGGAAGCATCTAATGAGAAATTCACAGCCAAATATGCTTTGTAGAGTTCTAGTTGGGTTTTTTGGGTGTCTATAATATACAGTTACATACAGAACTCAAGACTTTTGAAGATAAAATGTTTCTCTCCATTTAACATCATCACCCCAATAAATTTCCCATTTTTATTTTAATATAGTTGAAGCTATCCCTAAAGCAAGATGACTGCTTTACATTATGCCTGTGATATGGTATAGTAGTTCAGATTCTGCTACTTACTAGCTTTGTGATATTGGATATGTTATACAAACTCTCTGTGTTTCAGTTTCCTCATCTATGAAATAGGTGTAATAAGTCCCATGGGGTTTGTAAGGATTAAATGAATTTTTACAGGTAAAATGCTTACAACAACCTCTAGAACAAGTTAAGTACTCAATAATAATCATTGATGATGATGTCGTTTGTTCACAATTGCTAGACCCTGTTTATCTTTTTCTGTACTTTCTTTTCCAGTTTTTCTTCTGGTGAGAAAGGAAATTGTTTTTGCTTTTACTCTGATCAGAAGGTTTAAAGCATGCTTGGATTTTAGAAACATCTTATTGTCAACAGCAATGGTACTGGTGTGGACTTCTCTTTGTAAGACTAGTACAGCAATCATTAATGTTCAGAGTATTTCAATATGAATTTATTGTACTTCCAGCAGAAACTGGTTTCATATTCAAACTAAAACAATTAATAAATTTATAATTTCACCTCGTTTGAAAGAACTCCCTTTTGAAAGAAGTGTGAATAAATAGGTATATTGTCATTATGATATGATGAGAAGCTTAGAATTATGGTAAAGTTATACATTTAGTGCGCAATGGCCTTTTCCATTTAAATATAAGTTTTAAATTATTTAGCAATATAGCATACAGGCCATATGACATAGTTTGTGGACTCTAGAGCCAGACTACTTGGATTGGGATCCTGACTGACATGCACTAATTCTGTGTCCTTGGGTAAGTAATTTAACTGCTCTGTACCTCAGTTTCCTCATCTATGAAAAGCAGGTAATAATAGTATCTACTTCATAAGAGTTGTGAAGATTAAATGAGTAAAATACTTTGAACAGTTTCAGATCATAATTGCTCAATCCTTGTTAACTTTCATTATTATTTTGTATGTGCGTAACTTATGTCTTGTCTCCTTCAAGGCAGAAACAGTATTTATCCTCTGTATTATTATATCCTCGGTCTTTAGCACAATGCCTGGCATATAGTAGATAATTGTAGTAGATGTTCAATAAACATTTGTTGAATAAATCAATAAAACTCTAGGGCTTCAATAATATTCTTAGCTTGACTGCCTTCAGCTAAGCAGGCCAAGACAGATAACCCTCATATAATGTTAGGAGCCTTTGTTCACTAAGGTTTTTTTTTTAAGTGAAATCTCGAAAATTCCTGACTCTCTATTTTATTTATTGATCAGACTCACGGTGGTTAAACATTTTTAAACTGAGGCTAGTAGGTATAACAAATGAGTCAGGTTCCTCCTCCCCTCACTGATTCCTAGGATTCTCAGAAGATATTGTAGTGCCTAGAAAAGGAAGAAATAGCTTTCTGCATGCCAATTTTGACCTGATGTAAGAACTTCTTACTGAAAAATTGCTGTGATGTATGAGGTCAGCTTACCTGAAGCCGAGGCTGGGGACATACCTCAGTTATGACTAAGTTTCTCATTTTTAAATACCAAAAAAGGTCATATTTAGTTTGGCAAAACTGAAAAATTTGTAAGAATTAAAACAGCAAAACTTAAAATTTGTAGGGCCGGCCCTGTAGCCGAGTGGTTAAGTTCCCACGCTCCGCTTTGGCGGCCCAGGGTTTCACCCGTTCGAATCGCGGGCGCAGACATGGCACCACTCATCAAGCCATGCTGAGGTGGCGTCCCACATGCCACAACTAGAAGGAACCACAACTAAAAAAAAATACACAACTATGTACTG
This sequence comes from Equus przewalskii, assembly GCF_037783145.1. NCBI lineage: Eukaryota > Metazoa > Chordata > Mammalia > Perissodactyla > Equidae > Equus > Equus przewalskii. The sequence goes on along the minus strand of NC_091840.1, from coordinate 16,085,232 downwards.
AGGGACTTTGGGAGAAAAAGGAAAAATAAAATTAAAAAAAAAAAAAACTTAAAATTTGCTGTTATTTTCTTGTTGTCACCACTAGATCGTCTCTATTGTGTTGTGAAATTCTCTTCATATCTGTATACCAAATGTCTAATATTTTCTACCTTCCCCTGTTCTGGGGAAAAATAACTGTTTTAATGAGCATTTTTTATAGATATGTTAATATCCAGTCTATTTAGTTTAGATTATTTTAAACAATATTTCATTTGTCTATGCAATATGTCATTGAACTATGAGCTACCTCTTCTACTTCTAACTTAATTTTAATTCTAATTATATAATTTTTCCTAGATGGTCTTGGATTTTCAAAGGCATTTTTTGTCAATGTTTATCTGTCTGAAATGGTTTTGTTTTATGTTTCTAGCATTGCTTTTGACACTTTACTTCTCAAATAGTTTATTGTTGAGAAAATAGCTAGTATAATGTCACAAAAATAGTATGGTTTTAGAGAATGAAGTGTGACACAGTGTAAATAACTCCCTCTTATGGAAGTCTCTTCATGCTTTAATTTCCCATTCCGTCACTGTTTAGGTAATCACTGTCCTTGTAAGTATGGACATTGGCTCTCATCTGTCACTATAGGGGATTGGCAGGATTTTATACTCTGTGTTTTATTTCCAAATGTAAATTTTGATAGTTTGTGCCTTACAGGCATAGTAACATCTGAAGATGTGCAGTTAGGCTTCTGAGTTCAATCTTTTGCTCTCTGGACAAGGTGGATATTAGAGGCCAGTTGGCTACTTTCTTATATACCCAGGTACTTCTGTTGTCTGTGTGGTGGCATGTGCTTACTGAGTTAAATTAATGCCCATTTTACTTATTATGGTAATAAAATTAAATTATATAAATATTAACTAATTAAATATGAATGCAAGAAAGAAAGAGAGCATTTATAAAAGTTATTGTTTCTAGGAAAACTATGGTAAAAGCTTTGGAAAAAATCATTTAAAATAATTTGCTGAAAAAAGTATATAATGAATTAGAGTGAAAACATTATGGGGGAGATAAGATTCATGGTGTTTAAGGGTACAAGCTTGGAACAAGTAGTAAATAAGCTGTAGAGAACTAATGTACAGTATAACGAATATAAACAATAATATTTTACTATAATTATGTAATATAAGTATTTCTACATTGGCAATCATATTACAATGTATAAATGTATCAAAGTAACATGCTGTACACCTTAAACTTGTACAATGTTACATGTCAAATTTATTCAATTAAAAAAACACTTAAAAATCCATTTATACTTAAGTCGTCTAGATTTTTCTTTTATTTTAAAGAAAATGAGTAGACTATATATTTTAGTGCAGTTTATGACAGACATAAAGAAAAACTGGAACTCATATTCAAACAAAAAGGCCTTTGACTTATATCAAAGGTTTGGTAAGTAAACGTACATTTGTATTTTAAGTTAAAAGAGTTTCATACATATATCATATTTGTCTTCCTCCCTTCTTCTAGCATTTTTGATAAACTGATCAACTACTAGTCCCTGTAAGTGTAGGATAAAAGGACTTCTAGTATATATTACCATCATATTTTTTGATAGCCCTTAGCGACTTTGGGAGAATCATGAGAAGAACTATAGATTAGTATGGACTAGATCTGTGAATTCTGGTCTTATCTGTGTATGACTTAGGTCCAGGTCCCTTAACTGTGAGTGGAGATTTGTGTTTAGTAACATGGCACCTCCTATCCATTGAGTCTAAATGCCCTCTATCAAACTAGGGAGCTGTGTATAAAGAATCTGCTGATCCTTTGGCTGTAAATGCATTCTTTAAGACAGTTTACAGAAGTAGTTAAGTTCCTAGACTTTCTAGTCAGACATGAAAAGTTCAGGTTCCAGCATTGCCACTTACGAGTTGTATGACTTTTGCAAGTTATTCGTACTCTCCCAGTTTCAATTTCCTCATTTATAAGATGTGTGTGATAAGAGTAGCTGCCTCGTAAGAAGTTATGAGGATAAGCAAACCATGTATGACAAGTGCTTAGCAGTGCATGGCATATAGTGAGCCTTGAAGGTTACCTGTGCCTATACCACTAGAATATGCTCACAGTAGACATATAAAACTTTTAAGTCATCTTTATTACTAACAGTGTAAATAATTGTGAAAGCTCATATAGAATTTGTGATAGAGCTGGTAAATCTAAAATACACCTGTGCACAGAAACACACAACAACTAAGAACAAGAGAGTTAACATTGTATCTACAATACTCTACCTGTTGTTATGAGTCCAGTTAAAGTGAAAAAATAAATTATAGTCACCACTTTCTACACAATTATAAAATAGGAAATAAAATTGGGAAAACTATTTTATATTTCTCCTTCAGTATTTAATTGTTTCTCTCATCTTAACCAATTTTTTTTTCTCCTTTAGGTAGCACAGTAAAAGATTTACAGTCTTTTGTTTGTTGCTTATTAATTTCTTTCTTAAAAGAGTCAGTGTTGACAATAACTTTATAAATCTCTTAATTTACTGTCTGTTTACATTTCAGAGGACGTGGTCTGATCTAACATATTATAATGAAATCTATACAATAATAAAATATTTTATTATGGATATTATTTCCAAACAATTCTTCATATCCTTTATTAAGGGCAAAATAGTTTCTTCTGCTTTGAGACTCTCCTAAGAATGTAAAGCTCTGATTTACTACAGTTGGAATCGTGTATAAAACACCAAATTCAGAAATATTTGTAATATACATACCTCACTGCAGCTTACATTGATATGTAAAAACTCCACTAAAATGAGAAATTAATAATCAGCTTATTTTTCAGGAATCTAAAAACAAAACATATTAACTTTTTATTCCTTCAAAGTTGGGAAAATGAATTTAGCAAAGTTTGCAAGAGTCAGACAGCATCAATAAAGAGTAAGCTTCAGGGAGTTGAAATGGAGAAACATGGAGCAGATCAGAAGATCCAAAATAGTGACTAGAATTTAAAAACCCAGGAAAGGTTTTTCAAGAACTGTGACTAAACAGAATTTACTTTAGAGAAAATAGCTCTAACCAAATTGCTGTGGAAAATGTTATATTATAGCAGTAGGAATATAAGACTGATTCTCCACTATGTTTTTTTAAGCTCATAGAACAGTTTGGTAAAGTAAAATGTGTAAAAGCAAGAAGAATGCAGTTACTGCTCTATCAATGTGTTGACTGAAATAAAACTGATCATAGTAGAAATCTAGACTAAAAAATTTGCCGTGTAGAAGGTCCATGGCTATAATGGCTGAAGATAGATAAAATAAAAGCTGTCTGGGAAAAGGAAAAGGTCAGGATCATTTGCTGATTGGTTATATGTTTTGGTTTTTCTTTCTGAACAATCCCTTTCCCACCCCATGAAAAAAGGGAAAGAGAAGATAAATATGTATCTCTCACCAAATATCTCATCATTATTACTTTAAAAAAAATTTCGTTTTGTTTTTTTCTATTTTACACCAATTTCTTGGGGTTTTATGTGAATTTGATTTCATCACAGGACTGTTAAAATATCGAGCATTAGTGGATGTTCAAATAAAATGTAAGCAACTTACTTTCGAGACTTTTTTAATAGTATTATTTTATAGCTTTCAAATTTTAAAGGAACTTTGGAGATCTTTTAGCTTGGTGACTGTTAAAATGTGGTCCACAGACCAGTACCAACAGCATCAGTATCACCTGGAAGCTTTTTGGAGTGCAAACTCTTGGACCCCACACCAGAACTACTGTATCAGAAACTCTTGAGAGTGAAGCCCACCAAGCTGTGTTTTAACAAGCCTGATAAGTGATTCTGATGCATGCCAGAATTTGAGATTCACTTATCTAGACAACACAACCTCTCAGGAAGGTATGTTTCATCATAGTGCTTCAAGTAGAATTATACACTATGTACTTTACTTTGAGGTCAATTGGAAAGGGATGTTTTCTTCCCACGCAGTAGTTACCTTTGTATTGTATCTAGAACAAAATGGCTGTCCTGTGTGTGTTAGGCTGCCTGGCTGTTCTCTCTGTAGTTGAACAGACTGGATATAAAGTTTTTGGGACATCAAACAAATTAGTCTTTGGCCAGGGTTGCATATCAGCTTGGCTATAAGATAGACTTGCCTTGTAGGGAAAAACTGCAAAGCTGTTAATTGCTTAAGCCTGCTTTACTAAAGAATTGGTGGGGAATAGCTGGGTTGCCCAGACTTCCCATAGAAAAGAAACAAAGAGAGATATCAGTATTCACATGGGAGTAATGGAGACTTAGATAACATTACCACCACCATTTATTAGACTCTAATAAGCCTCCTGAAGCTGAAAGTTTGGCAGTTCTTGGTGAATGCCTCATGATAGCCTCTTATCAGTGTAGCTGATTTTATTCTTTCTTATGTGAACAAAGGGAAGAGAACTAAATATTAGAAGCTAAAAAAAAGTTGACTTTGTTGAAAGTAACATGTTTGTTTTTCCGTCTTTTTCATTTTCTCTGTACCATAAACATTTTTTCAGTTATCCAGAGATTAATATAACTTTTTAAGTGAATATGTATTCCATTTTAGTACATCTAGTAATACAGATTGTGTGATGAAAATGTTACTATAACTTGCTATATAAAGGTTCTGCTACTTGAATAAATGAGAATAAGATAAAATTGACTTTCTGGTAATGCTTACTATTAATAGTCATACTCAAACTAGATTGACTGTTTATGACAGAGATCAGCAAACTATTTCATAAAGGAACAGAGAGTAAATAGTTTATGCTTTGCCTACTAACAGGCACAGTCAAAGATATTATCTAGGTATTTATATAACCAGTTAAAATGTAACTGAAAATGTGAAGGCCAATCTTAGCTCACAGGTCATAAAAGACAGGGAGATGGTCAAATTTGACCCACACGCCATATTTACCAACCCTTGATTTATGATATATAGAGGATTCTTAGATATTTACCCTTCAAAATATGAAGGGTGTAAATCAATGATTATATTATATATTAATTATGTATTTTCACATAATGTTGACACTAAATTTGATTAATGAATTATTTTTCTCTAGACTATTTCAAAAATATGAACGTTACTCCCTCTTCAAATAAATTACTAAACATTCTAAATTATAGAGTTTAATTTCATGATATTTTACATTAATGAGAAATCAGGAACATGGATTCTTGGAGGCTCTTCAAGATAACTTTTGAATACTTCAAAAGCATGATAGACACAAATGAAAATTTACATCAATTCACGAATAAGAAACTTGAGAAATTTGCTAGTGAGAGAAGAGGAAAAAAAGGAAATTCATGATATCAAGAGAAACTAGTTGTGTCTTATGAATATTTTAAAAATTCAGAAGAGTTTGGAATCATAGACTATTCAGAATTTCAAAGCTGAAACTACAATATCTTATTGCATAGGAGGAGAGAGATTTGGGGTACTATTCCTTATATTTTGGAAAAATAACCCAGCATGATCCATGTACTATAGCAGACAGGATAGGGACAAAATATGCATGGATAGGAAGCTGGGACTAGACCTAACCATAAGTTGTTAAAGGAAGTCAGGTGACTTGAGAAGAAAGTGGTACTGGAAGATCTCTGTGTCTGCCTGTTCTGTCTTCTAGGTGATCTACTACATTTCCATGACTTCAAAATATCATCCATATGCTGATAGCAAGAACTCAGAACTCTCTTATGAGCTCCCAACTGTTACTAATAAATCCAGCTTTGTCGACAGCTCTGTATAGATCATGTAAAGGACTAGATATTGAGGAAAAGAAAAAGCAGATTTTGGTGCCTATCATAGTGTCTTGCATGTTATGGTTACCCGATAAATACTTACTGGTTTCAGAATTTTCAGTTCCCTAATAGTTTTGTGTGTATTTGTTTTAATGAAGGTATATATACACATGACTTTTTAAAAAGTGCAATTGTACACAAGGGCTTGAAGTGAAAAGCAGTAGACCCCAGCCCCATCCTTACTCGTTCCTAATTCTGCTCCCCTGGGGGACAGTCACTTAAATGCTTTTGCCTTTTTCTTCTGGTAGTTTCCTCCATATCTCTAAATTATTATGTTTCTGCTCAAATTTCTTGACCAATCAGTTTTAAATATGTCTAATGAAACATTAAGCTTATTTGCACTGCTCCCACCTTTCCTCCTGACATAATTATGTTTTATTGGTTATAGCCATAAATACTTTATTTTTTATTTCTATATTTCTTGTTCCATCAGGTGTAAGACACTATTCTTGATTTCCGCTTTGTGAGAAGATGATGTGAGCACCCCTGCCCTTCCATTTCTGATGTTAGACATTAGATGTCATTCAAATTCTTGGCCCTTGTATGTAATAAGCTGTTTTTCTCTGGCTGCTTTCACGATTTTCTCCTTTTCTTTGGTTTTCAGCATTTGGGTTATGACAAGCCTAATGTGGTTGCATTCATATTTATCCTGCATAGGGTTTCTGGACTTCTTGATTATGAAAATCTGTCTTTTGTAGATTTGTGATGTTTAACCTTTATTTCTTCAAATATTTTTTCTGCTCCATTTTCTCTACTTCTGAGACTCTAATTATATGGATGTTAGACCTTTGGATATCATCTCACAGGTCCTGAGGTCTTTTGTTTTCTTTTTTTTAAAACTTTGTTCTCTGTAGTCTTCAGGTTGAATAATTTCCATTTACTATCTTCAAAGTCACTGACTCTTCTGTCATTTTAAACTATTTTTGATTTACTATATGCTATATAGGTGTATGTACATACATATATACGTAAACATATACACACACTATATAGTGTCATTTAAATTGTCGTGTTTTAAACATTTAAATATTCTCTTAAAGCCATTCAGTGACTTTTTATTTCAGCTATTATGTTTTTTTCGGTTCTAGAATTTCCATTTGGTTGTTTTTAATAGTTTCTATTTCTCTGCTGAGATTTCTTCTCTTTTTTTAAGAGAATATATTCTTTTACCTTGCTGAAAACAGTTGTAGTAGCTGCTTTAAATTCCACATCTGCTAATTACAATATCTGGAATGTTTCAAGGTTGGTCTCCATCTTTTCTCTTGGTAATTGATCATATTTTCATGGTTATTCATGTATTGAGTAATTTTATATTATATTCTGGACATTTTATTTAGTGGATACTCTAGATTTTGGAATATTCCTTCAAAGACTGTTAATATTTTTCTTTTAGCAGGCAATTAACTTGGTTTGACTCAATAGAAAACTCTATCTCTTGGGCATCAGTTCACTTCAGTTCAATTGTTTTATCCTTAGCCAGTCTGCCCCATGCATGCCTGGTTCAGGAATCAGCCAGAGTTTTGAGCAGAGTTTATACACACAGAATCTAGGCTCTGCCTCCTGCGGCTCTCACTCTCTCTTTTCTGGAAATCCTCTTCCCCTCACTTTTCAGTGACTGTTGTTGCCACAAACTCTGTCTTTTGATACTTCAGACTAGAAAGACTATAGGTTTTCTGTTGGATTTTTAATGGCCCCATGCAGTGGTGACTGTGGTCTGCTTACAGGCCAAAAGTCAAAAAAATGAGAAATTCATCCCAATCTGGTCTTTTTTTTTTTTTTTTTTTTTTTGCAATTGACAGCTGTCCTCCAGAATCCATCTGTTGTGTTCAATCTCCAGGGCCTTGAGGTAGTTGTTTTTTGTATTTGTCCAGATTTTTTAGTTGTTAGCTGTGAGAGGGTCCACCTGGTAGAGAAGCTTATTTGGTTATACAGAAGCAGAACCTCCCCAATAGCATTTGAGACTTTTTGTCTTTCATAAATACTGATACTTTCTAAAGTTATTTATTTGTAACCATAGGAATATTAATGCATTGAGGAGCTGACGTTTACCTTTAGTGCCAAATTTGATAGAAACTTTCATTTTAGTGTTTTTCCTTACCATTTGTTGTTCCATACTTAATGTGTTTTCTCTTTTCCATACATCCAGTGAGGTACATTATTAAAATGACAGAAATCATAAGAAAAATTTATAAACTTTAATTTGAGATTTACTTTTTGGCTTCCATTCCTGTTTACTGTATTATGTAACCCTGCTTCTACCTCTATCCTACTATCGGGATATTTTTCAAATTTAAGGAAAGTAATATGGCGAATAGAATAATACATTTTATTAGTTTAAAAAGCAGGAGTGGGAGGAAACTGATGAAAACCCTAAGAAAGACCTCTAAGCTAAATCAGTGTCTATTTTTTGCATATTTATAGACCATCCTTTTTACTAACATACAACCAAGAAGAATAAAACAAACAGTATTTCATGCCCTTGTTTATTTTAAGGGAAGACAGAATAAAAATCCCTGTTTCTTCTACTAAATCCAGGTCTTGCGTGGTAGGACAATAGTTCTGTGCCTCCAGTTAGCCCTCTTTAAGATTTCATGGTTTACCTTCTGTCAGAGTAGGCAGTTCATCTTTCCATACTGTGTTCTTCTCAGGAATTAATCATCACCTTATTTTCTTCCCTATTTCTTCTTAGTCAGATGATCCCAAGGTTTCAGGGAGATTTAAAGCAACTTGTATTGTTACAAAGACTAGGAATTCTGACAGATATTCTAAGGTTAGAGAAATGTTCTTTACTGACAGCGGGTAGTGACGTGTTCTCTGTTGTGCATTCCTTACTATAAAATTAGTAGCAACTGCACGTTTCCAAAACAAGCCAGAAATTGGTCCTCACGCTATCTTTGAAAATGTCTTCATAGTCATTTTTGTCCATGGGACAAAGACTTAATTTGTTGTTATCTATCCTTGCAGAATTTTATTACAGTCTGGCTCAGTGTTTATGTTTATGCAGATAGCAGCAGTTTTCTGCCTCCCACATTGACTCCCTAGGATCTTCTTCAGTTTACTTTCCTGAAGTTTTGAAAAAGAAAAAAAATGGTTTAATTTCCTTTCCTAATTGTAAACTTTTTGCTTTCTTTGTTAAACCTAGACCCTTTGGAGAAATCAATTTGGAGTTGTCGGTAGATGACACCTGATCATTATTTACATGCTAACTATCCAAGTCTATTTCTCTCTCAGTTCTTAAGTATTTATAAAACTATTTTTTTCAAAGAATTTTATGTTACTGTACTTGATCAGCATATTTTAACCCATTATTGGTAGCTGTTGCAAAATGGAAAACAGCAGTGTGATGGCATTACATGTCATTCTCAAAACACTATTCTGAGATTATTATTCTACAGTCTCTGGCTTCAATGAGTTTATAATCTGGTGGGGTTTGACAATTCAAACACAAATAATAGAGGGGAGATGGAATGTATACTTCAAATTTATAATACCGGAATTCTGGATCCAATGTCATATGACAACATGCTTTTAAATCGTAGTTTATAAAACATTCAAAAAGAAGCTAGCTACTGTTTTCTTATAAACACCTCTTCTTCAACATACTGTCCTTTCCCCATCATATGTACAAGAGGACTTGTACGAGTACTCTTTTTATAATATGTATTCCACTAAAGAGAGTAAGTTCATCCATTAAATAACAGCTATCCTTTTGGTTGCAGGGAGATAGGGAGACAGAACTGAGACAAGAAGATTAGACAAGTAGATTCATACTTGCAGTTTGACATCATAAATCATCCCTTCTAGATGCCAGACATTCTGATCAGCATCTTAAAATTTGCTTTGTACATCTCCATGTTCCTCCATTACCTATCACCACATCATCATCATCATATACTAATAACAGCATCATCTAGTATTGAGCACATTCTATGCATAAGACAGTATACTAATTGCTTTACAAAGATGAGTTCCTTTAAATCTTTACAATAACCTTGAAAGGTAAGTGGCATATTATTATGATGATTGCATAGGCCACTTAGTTTAGAGATGTACAGAGCATCTATTGTGTGCATTGTGGTTGATCCAGGAATCCCAGATCCATGTTTTAGTTTCTCTTCCAGCAGTAGCTCAGTCTGTGTCCCTGAGTAGCGCATTATGCTTCAGCTGCATATTTCCACAGAATAATAAATATTAATATCTTCTTTTTTAGCCTTGTCTACACCTTACTCTTTAAATTTAATCCTCATAACAACTCTGAGGGAGAGATTATGGCTCACATTTTAAAGATATGGAATTCAAGGTTGGAAAAATTAAGTAATTTGTTGAAGACCATATTATATAGGCCATATTAGAGAAGTTTCACTTTAAAGTCCTTTCTTTTAATCACTCTGTTCTTCTCTCTCTCCTACTATTTCTTTCCCCTTACTTTCTCATAGATGTATAATGAGAAGATATGGATTATAGATACCGTATTTCTGTCTTAAAAGGTGCTGGAGAAGATATATTGTTTCCTCTAATTTGGGAGAAATGAAGACATATTAACTAACTTTTAGAATATTTACAGGTACATCTAGCCTCATGCCTTACAGTCATACCACATGTCTGCTGTGTATCATTGCATAAATTACATATATAAATGTGTCATGTATTTATAAGTTACATAAATAAAATTTGAGACACTTTATATTGTGAGGAAAGAGTCATTTAACGAGGAAAAACTTGTGACTAATATTCGCATTCTAATATTAGTGATGCATTCTTCTCAGGCATCATACTGTTTCACTTCATGTAAAATGTTGCTCCGTGACTTCACTAGCTACTTTTAGGATCTAAGTATTTCTTTCAAAAATCGTATATTAAAAAGAGAAGTCATCAGTCATTTTTTAGTGCTTTTGTTGGCATTAATATTTTATGTAAAATAATAGGAAAGACCATATGCTCTGAAACTAGCAGAGGTAGGATTCTGATCATTTTTAGTTGCATTATTTTTACTTCTTTTGTTTTCTAATTTTCCTATGATGAAACATGTTTATGTACTATTTTAATTTTTGTGTGTGTGTGAGGAAGATCAGTCCTGAGCTAACATCTGTTGCCAATCTTCCTCTTTTTTGCTTGAGGAAAATTATTGCTGAGCTAACATCTGTGTCAGTCTTTCTCTATTTTATGTGGAATACCACCACAGCATGGCCTGACAAGTGGTGCTAGGTCTGTGCCCAGAATCCAAACTTGCGAACCCTAGACTGCTGAGGCAGAGCACATAAACTTAACCACTACACCACTGTGCCCGCTCCTGTACTATTTTAAATTTTAAAGTAGTTGTATAACATAGCTACTTTAAAACTCAGAAGTTGGCCTGACAAATATATAGAATTGCTTATATCAGTAAACCACTAATCACACATAAGCCAACATATCCAAAATTTTGAAATTTGGAGCTCCTTCTCATATAATCAAAAACCTAGCACTTCTTCAGATGTAGGAAAATGAAACCTAATACTGTTTAACTAATTAGTATTTGAATATTGTGTTAGCATATTTAAAACACTTTTCTGAACTCAAATTTATTAATTTGTATATGCAAAGATATTGAAATAATAATTGAAATCTGCACGGCCTTATTTTATCTCATACACCCTGAGTTTTGCCATTCACTGCTGTAAAGAGAGGATGTTTATGACAATGAGTTGTAGGCTACATAGTTTGCCTTTTCCTTTGTAATAATATGTATGGTAAACAAAGAGTAAAATCCTAATTTCATCTTGAAATGAGAATTCACAATTCCATTGAAGTAGTGTCTTGTAGGAAGTACTTAAAAGTTATTGTGATCATTTTTGGAGTAACTTTCTTTGGAGCACCATGTTTATTGTATTGTATTTATCCATATTTATTGCTTGTGTGGTCTATCTATATATCAGTGTGTCTAGTATATTCTTTTGTGTAGCACAGCATAATTGCATGAAAATAGAACTTGTGTGGGAGGAACAGAGTTACTCTTGAGTTACCTTGGATATAACTTAGAATCAAATTTTCTTAGGCCTTAATCAGAAAATGGGTGAAGGACATAAACGGATCATTTATACCTCGAAAAATATATAGATAAACATAAATAGTTAATTAATTCACTTAACAAATAATACTGCTTGCTCTGTGCCCCACACTATTATAAGCATTACTAAGACTACAGCAGTATATAAGACAGACAAAGGTTCTGCCTTTTTTCAGCCATATTGTGAGTAATAAACATCTGGAAAATGCAAATTAAAATACCATGAGAGACTTCTTCCCATTGTGGTGGAGTAATCAGTACTGGACTTATCTTCCCACTAGGAACAGCTGTTTTCCGACACTGGACAATTGACACCATGGTAATGTGATCCCTGAGAGAAAGCATGGGGAAGGAAACTAGGTGAACCCTGGCTTTTTGCCCAAAGGTATTCTCGTGATGATGGAGAACTCAAACAGAGCATGACAGTCTTGCTGAACTGAGGAAGCAGAGATCAGAAATTGGGGAAGCCAAGGCCTCTAGAATTTACAGAGTACTGAAGAATAGTGAGCTAAGCAGAAACAGAACTACGTAGGGGTTTTTCAGTCTTTAACTTAAAAAGGAGTTGCACTTGGAGGGAGAGCAATGAGACTCTGTGAAGCTGGAGAAAGAGTAAATACCAGGGAGCTATAAACTGCACACTTCTTAGAATTCCCCCAAGAATGGGAGATTTTTTTCATTCTGACCAGCCAGAGTGTAGAGATTTTGTTAAAAACAGGGAGCATTCAGTAGAGATCTAAGAAAGGACACACTTTGGTAGTAGGGCTAAATTAGCCTTAAAGTAAAAAGGTACTCCAGACCTGCCTAAACAAAGCTTTAAATAAAAGGCTCAAATGGATCAGACTGATCCACTAGCACTTATATGCTTTGAAGGGTCAGAAAGAAGCTGCTTAGCTTTCCTGGTGAAAGTCAAGAATAAAGAGGATGTTGACTTCCTTTGTTAATGCATCCTTCAAATATCCCTGGATGTGAAAGAGCTTAGACACAGCCAAAGTGTCTTTTCTTGTTTTTCTCTTTTAACTCAAATATGTTCTTAGCATATTTTGGAGATATATATTATATATTTTGTATGTGTGTGTGTGAGGAAGATTAGCTCTGAGCTAACATCTGTTGCCAATCTTCCTCTTTTTCCCCGCCCCCCCCCACAGCCCCAGTATATAGTTGTGTATCCTAGTTGTAAGTCATTCTAATTCTTCTATGTGGGATGCCACCACAGCATGGCTTGATGAGCAGTGTGTAGGTTTGCGCCCAGGATCTGAACCAGCAAACCCCGAGCTGCCAAAGCAGAGCATGGGAACTTAACCACTTGGCCACGGGGCCAGTTCTGTTGGATATTTTTTATGGAAAATAATCCAGTCATTAAAGCTAGAAATTAAATGGTTGTAGCCTAATTATTATGATGATGATTTATACAATGTTTGTTTTATGAAAGTCTGAGTCTCTTGGTGAGATGATTTATTGTGTGATTAAAGTTTATATTATCTATGAGTGCTTTTTAAAACATTTGCCGTATTAAAACTCTTATTTGTAATGCCTGTCTTTGCTTTGATTTTCTTCTTTATACTATTTATTTGGTGAATAATTATTAACCAACTACCATATGCCAGACACTATTCTAGGCACCATAATCTAACGCATTATATTTGAATGAAAAAAAATGTATAGATTTAGGCTGATCCTAATTTTTGATGATGTATGTTCAGCCCACTTAAAAGAAAGAGGGCTAACTTTATACAGAATTTGCTGCTTTGTTCATTAGTTCTGCATCTAACTTTTGTGAATTTCTAAGCTATTATGTAGAATATAGCAAAGAATACTATGTGTTCAAGAAACAGAGATTGGATTGGTGGTTACCAGAGGGGAAGAGAGGAGGGAAGAGGGAGAAAGGGAGGACTAGGTACATGTGTGTGGTGTAATGGATTGTAATTAGTCTTTGGGTGGTGAACATGATGTAATCTACATAGAAAACAAAATATATAATGAGGTACACCTGAAATTTATATAATGTTATAAACTGTTACCACAATAAAAAAGAAAGAATGCTATGTGTTCACTAAAATCTATTCCCTTTTTCCACCTGGGCACACAGGTAAACTATATATCCCAGCCTTCCTTACAGATAAATGTGACTGCAGATTCATGTGACTGAAGTTTGAATAATATGAGTGGAAATAATGTATGCCAATTCCAGACTGTGCTATAAAACTTTTATATATATTCAGATCTTCGCTTTTCCCCCCTCGTCTTTAGCTTGATGAAGAGAATCCACCAGGGAACTCTGAGGCTCTAAGATAAGGAGCTTCCTACTGAACACCTGTATTGAGAACTCTGTTCTGTTGTCTTAAGTCTCTGAGATTTTAGGGTTATTTGTTTTAGCTCTTGGCCTATCCTAATACAAGGAGGAAACATGATTATACTGTAACTGGTGATATGTCTATGGGAGAGGACCATAATTTTTGCAAATACATAAGTCTAAAAGTGAGCTTAAGAGACTTCAGTCTTTTTCACCCGGTTTGTATGTACACCACTTCCTTAAGATGAAAACACTGCTGTCTTCCTTTTGGCTCTGGTGCTAGCTCTTGTTCTGCTTGAAGTATCTATGTACTCCCACATCCTGTCCCTGGCTCCCTGTTAATCTGTATCCTTCCGTCCATCTCCCTGAAAGGAAATACTTTCTCTTCTTCTCCATCTTATCTATCTTTCCCCTTCTCTTTCTTGATGACCAGAGGCTAATTTTCCAAAGGTTTTTCCTTCTGTGCCAAGTTTGGTGAGTGAGCAGTTGAGATCCTTCACATATTTTCAAGTGTGGTGGCACAATTTAAAAACTATGAGTTTTAGAACCCACTAATCACCAATTCACATCTAAGAACGACCTCCTGATTTACTCTCAATTTAACAAAATAACTAAAGCTTTTCTATACTGACATACCACCCATGTCTAAGGATGCCACATTATAACCCTGTTTGTAGGTTCTTCAGAGATTGTGTGCTGTATGTACAACTGATTCACTCTTTGCTTCCTCTTCCCCCACTTTTGACCTCTGACTGTGCCATCAGTGACTATTATGAGTATGTAGAACTGGATTGGCCTTTCCAAAAAGATGCAAAAATATTTTAATAGGAGATTGCTCTCATTACCTAATCAAATGACTAGATTGCTCAAATGACCTATTCATATGAAATAGGTCATATGAATAGATTGTTCAAATGGTCTATTCATATGAAAGTCTTTTTTTTTAAACTGACTAATTTATTTTCTCCATTTTCACCTGTTATCTCCTGATTTTCTTATTATGTTTAATGCCTATCCAATATCCCAATCATGACTATAATAGATTATTCTTATTATCTAAAAATATTTATCAGTTCTATCCCTTCATACTGGATACAAATTTAGATGCAGTTGCTTAAATATTTTGCCCACAACTGAAGACAGAAAGGACAGAAAATAGAGAATTAAATCAAGAGCTAACCTATCAAGATACAGTTTGGTACAGGCATTGTTTCTGAAGTTTTATTCATTTGCATAGCATCTTCATGATTTTTGTCATACTTCTTATAACCATACCTTTTTTTACCTAATATTTTCTTTGAATTTCATGTTTTTATTTAAATAAATTTACTTTAAAAGAAACTTTATATTGCTAGTCAAACTGAAAAATCAGTATCACGTGCTATAACTATAAGATTGACTAGATATTAATTCTGACTAAATACCTTCAAATGGCTCTGAAGCGAAACTCTTCTCCCTCTTTGTTAAAAAGGATTAGCTAGTATTAGCACCACATTAAAATTTTCTTCTTGACATATTCAGAAGGATTGAAAGATAGCTGAAAAGGGAATAACATTGTAGCTATTTCATTAGTCAGAATAGGCTAGCTTATGCTATCATAACAAACAACCTTAAAAATCTCAGTGGTTTAACACAACAAAGGTCTTTTTCTAGTTTAACCAGCAAGCCTGGGCAACTCTCCAGGACAGCTGTCCATTAAGCAGTAACACAGCAACCCAGGCTGCTTCAATCTTGGTCTCCACTATCCCAACATGAGACCTTCTCGGTGATTTTTGTGCCAGAGAAAGAGACAGACGTAGAATCACGCAGGAGCTGTGTCACCTCTGCTCGTATTTCGTAAGGCAGAATTAGTCACATGGATCCTTCCTGAACTTCATAGGAGCTGGCAATTGTAGTTACCCCTGTGCCTAAAAAAGAGTGGAGGCCAAGATATTGGTAGGCACCAATAAAGTCTACCATACTATGTAATTCAGTGCTGTTTACTGCCATTTTTATAGGTCGTCTAAAATCCTCTCTTCCTAAAAATGAGTCCCACACCTTGAAGAACAGTAGTATAAATGAAACAGTTTAATATTCTAAATCAAAAGACCTGTATATGAGTCTGTAATCTGCCACTTAAATACTGTAATCTTGGGCAAGAGATCTTGTAATTCTGTTTTCCCATCTGCAAAGCAGACTTAGTATGTTCCTCATAGAAAATTATGAAGGTCGAATGAATTTAAGTAAAAACATAAATATGTGTAAAATAAACTGTTACTCAAATGTTAGCTGTTAAATTTAATTGATTGTTGCATAGCTTTTTTGAAAGTGAGATATTTGTTTTTACAGCGATTGTGTACCTAGTATTAGAATTGGGCTCTAGCAAGAAGTTAGTTTCACAAACTAACAAAAGAGGCTGTACAAGTCCCAGACAGAATTACCCCTTCCTACTGATCTAAAACAAAGTTTAAGCATATTTCTTGACTATTGAAATGCTCTTTTTACAAGATCTTCTTATATTTCATTCTGCTTTGAATTACCAAATAAGAGAAAAATTATAATATTTTTATAAAGCTTTATAAGAAAACTATCATCAGTAGATGTAATGTTGGAACAAGCTTAGTTTAGAAACTTTCATTTGATGAAACTTAAATGGTATCATATTAACTAATTTTTAAAGCAAGGCAAAGTGTGATGATATTTATTTAAATGATTAAACTAAATAAGAATAAACTAAATTCATAAATAAATATCACTACAGATTTCTTACAGACTATTAATATAAAATCTAGCTACATGTACCTAATGTAACCTGTTTTTCTAGGTCACTTGCTCCTGTCCGAACTTCATCTCTAATTTTCTGCTATTTCTTCTTTAAGTAGTGGATAGAATTCACCAGTTAAGACTGGGCTTTTCTTTTGGGGAAGATGTTTAGTTACTAATTCAATTTCCTTTTGTATTAGAGATCTATTCAGATTTTCCATTTCTTAGTGAATCACTTTTGATTATTTGTATCTTTTTAGGAATTTGTCCATTTCATCTAAGCTGTCTAATTTGTTGGCATAAAGTTGTTCATAACATTCCCTTATAATATTTTTCATTTCTGTAGAGTTGACAGTGATGTCCCCTCTTTCATTTGTAATTTTGGTAATTTGTGTCTGTGCTGTTTTTCTTAGTCAGTCTAGTTTAAGACTTTTCAATTTTGTTCATCTTTTCAAAGAATTAAATTCTGGATTTCATTGTCGTCCTCAATTTTTTATTTACTGTTTTATTGCTTTCTGCTCTAATCTTTATTTTTTCCCTTTTCTGCTTGATTTTAGGTTTAGTTTACTCTTTTTCACCTTTTTAAAAGCATAAGCTGAGCAAATTTTTTCTAGTAACTTTTCGACTGTTGTAACCATAATATTCTTAGTCGAACCTTTAAAAAAAGGTAAAATAGCAAGATTAGTAATTAATTCTCTTAAAACTATCTTCTTAAAATTTTGTAATTTTGATTTTAATATGAAATTAATTAACATTTATTAAACTTTGTACTGAGTTGGGAGGCATTCTGAAGTACGTTTTTCTCTTCTTTAAACGTTATAGCCCCTGTTTTGTACCTTTCTCATGGCACTTAGCTTTCTCAGCTTTGTATCATAGCTGTTCTTGTTCTGTCTTATCCCCATCATTGAGTTCCTTCAGGTCAGAGACTGCCTTAATCATGTTTTAATCCCCCAAAGGATCTAGTACCGCGCTCTGCTCATGGTAGGAACGCAATAGCATTTATTGAGTTGAATGGAAGAGCTCTCATGCATTTTATGGAATTGGTTTTCAAAGGTTATATGCAGTTCTCTAACCAAATAATTCTCAATTTAAAGATATTAGTCTTTATGTGTGAAAATTTCATTTGGCGTTATATTTATATTTTGAGTAAATATGAATTTTCATATTAGTGAAGTATCCTAATACTGTCAAATGATTATGATAATCCCTAAACTGTATCCTGTTGCCTTTATTTTTGTTTTTAAATATTAGCATCTCTAGTGGAAGGGCAGCCTTTCTTATATTGTGTTTTTTCACAGGATTATTTAAATAAGGGGATACTTTAAAGATGAAAAATTAAATAGGAATAAGTTAGACTCATAATTATATTAGAGTTTTCAGCAATATGTGTCTGTATATAAATTTATACCTCACAACTATAACTTCTGAAGAAGAAAGTACAGTGTTTAGCCCTGATATTGCAACCTCTTTATTTTGGTCAGTAGACAACTTGATGAATATATTTATGATAACCTATTGCCTTAAAGTTTTTACTTGCAAATCAACAAGTATGCCTGTATACCTTCTGAAATTCCTTTTTTCTTGTTATTTGTCTGTAGCAGTTTGCTGTGTCAATGTTAGTGAACAGTTCCATCCTTTATTAAATTATTTATGAATTTAAAATTACTAATGGCATTTCAGTTATTTAGGTTTTGTTACTTTAGAGTATTTTGTTTTCATTGCTAGGAAGTTAGTATTAAAGTCTTTAAGTAGTAGGTGCTTTCTTTAAAAGAACTTACTTTGATATTCAAATCGCTATTTTCAATAGACTGAAAGAGAGAATATTTTCTCTACGCTTGGATAACTTCTGTATTTTTTTGCATTATGTTCAAGTGAGCCCCTTCTTTTCAGTGGGACTATAGTGCCATAAGTTGATGCTGATCAGCTACCTTTCGATTTTTTTTAAAAAATGGATATAGTTGCTGTTAGTCTTGGAAATGGTAAAACTATGTAATCTTGCTTCTTTTGCTCAGATAAAACAAATTCTGATTTCCTCCTTTGTAAAACTATTCACTGTGATAAAGATAGGGAAGGTTCATGTGAGAGCCCGTCATGGATAACCAGTGGCTGCACGCGAACTGATGTTTGTAGTATTGGTGAACATAGTTGACTTGACTTTACCACACTCTACACATTTTATATTTTACTTATATTTGTATAGGTTTCAAAGAAATAAGATCTCTAATAGTCTGTTGTCAAGAATATATGTGCATACTGTATTTCTAGCTATACTAATGTATCTTTATTCAGATTTAAAATAAACATGTTCCAATTATTTGATACTTCACAGCATAATATGGGTGTAAAACAACATACAACAACAGTTAGAGTTGGGAGAGTGGGGAGACTAAGGAAGATAACACATGGTATTTGGGGAAGATGCAGGGAAAAGGGAAGTTTATAAGACATATACTTCATTTTTCACACTTTTGTAGAAGAATCAGAAGAAAGAACTGGAAAGATTCTTTGCAGCTATATATTAATTTTGTAATTCATTTTAGAGCAGTAAAGTTTTATTTTTCATTATAATATGTCAGAAACTATTTCTACAGTAGACTAGCCTTTATTTGATAAAGATTGTCATATCGAATTTTGATTTCTTCTTTCTGCATTGTATCTGAGGTGTTTGTTTTATATGTTTCTTCTTTTCCAAAGATAGATACTTTCTCCTTGCAAAAAAACAAGGAACTACTTCTCCCTTATATCTATCCTATGTCAAATTGTCAAATTCTTTTGGTTTTTCTTTCTCTCTTTCTTTTTTTAACTTTGTTTTTGATCTCTCTGCTTTGAGAGAGGTACATAACTAAAAAGGAAAAGCTCCTTGGCATTCCTTCTTTCTTCAAGGTGTGGTTTATGTCACCATTAAGCACAGTCACAAGAAGGAATTAATCAGAACATTGGATAGATTGGAAGCATGCTGTTCTCACCTATTTCCAGATTTTGAATCCACCAGATTCAATTTTGAAACTTTTGAATTTTGAATTTTGAGTTGGGGGTTAAGAAGGAGGAAATACAGTGTCACAAATAATCTCTCTCCTTCTACGCTTCTTTCCCACCCCCATTCCAGGAAATTCATGGTACCCAAAGGTTTATTTTCTAGTAAATGTTTAGGAACTAAAATGTTGCAAATATTTTAAGATTCTGCCTGTGAAAGGTTTGTTAAAACTTTTAAAAATATAGTTTTCTCTTTCCAGGTAATTTTTTTGCTGTTTCTCTCTACTTCCTTGACATTTCTATAGTTCAAATCTTTTTTCCTATGTTTTCTTCTAAGAGTTTTATAACTTTAACTCTTACATTTAGGTCTTTGATCCATTTTGAATTCATTTTTGTATATGGTGTAAAATGAGTTCAACTTCATTCTTTTGCATGTAGATATCCAATTTTCCCAACACCATTTATTGAAAAGACTATCCTTTCCCCATTAAATGATCTTGGTACATTTGTCCAATCATTTGGCCATAGGATTTTTTTCTGGAATCTTTATTCTATTTTATTGGTCTGTATGTCTGTCATTATGCCAGTACCACACTGTTTTGTTTACTGTAGCTTTATAGTAAGTTTTGAAATTGTGAAGTGTAAGACTGCCAACTTTGTTCTTTTTTTTTTTTTAAAGATTTTTATTTTTTTCCTTTTTCTCCCCAAAGCCCCCCGGTACATAGTTGTATATTCTTTGTTGTGGGTCCTTCTAGTTGTGGCATGTGGGACGCTGTCTCAGCGTGGTTTGATGAGCAGTGCCATGTCTGCGCCCAGGATTTGAACCAACGAAACACTGGGCCGCCTGCAGTGGAGCACATGAACTTAACCACTCAGCCACAGGGCCAACCCCCCAACTTTGTTCTTTTTAAGGTTGTCTTGGCTATTCAGGATTCCTCGAGATTCCATATGAATTTTAGGATGAATTTTTCTATTTTTGCAAAAAAAAATATTATTTGGATTTTGATAAGAATTGCATTGAATCTATAGATCCTTTGAATGGTATTGCCATTTGAAAAATACTGTCTTCCAACTGGTGAACAAGGGATTGTCTTTCCATTTATTTCTGTTTTTTAAAATTTCTTTCAGGAACATTTTGTAGTTTTCAGTGTTCAAGTCTTTAACCTCCTTGATTAAGTTTATTCCTAAGTATTCTTTTTCTTGCTGTTTTAAATTGAATTGTTTTCTTAATTTCTTTTTGGGATTGTTCATTGTTAGTGTATTTTTGTGTACTGATTTTATATCCTGCAACTTTGCTGAACTCATTTATTAGTTCTGACAGTTTTCTGATGGACTCTTTAAGATTTTCTGCATTTAAGATTATGTCGTCTGTGAACAGAGATAATTTTACTTCTTCCTTTCTAATTTGAATGCCTTGTATTTCCTTTCCTTGCCTATAGCTAAAATGTTTTTATCCTCCTTTCACATTTGACAGTTTGTCTTTAGGTTAACCTTACTGAATATGCTTTTTATCTCAAAACCAACTTTGTGAAAGTACTTTCTTGGTGCTTTATGTTGTTCTGCTCATCTTTCTATTTATCCTTCAGTTCTCATTTTCCTGATCTTTGCTTTATTTGATCTGCCTTCATACCATTCTCCCATGATTATCGAGTCTTGTGCCGGTTTCCTTCTAAAAATTCCCCTCTGCTATAACCTTTATCAAAGACAAAAATACTTCAGCAGTCATTAGAAATTTGTGTTTTAATGCCTGTGTATTTGCTTGGACTAGGTGTAATTCAACATCATCTACAGCATCCCAGTTTACAAAGGAGCCTCTGTAGGTGGATTATCTCTTTCACTGTTAACATTCCTGTGTGATATATCTGGTGCTCTTATTTCTCACCCCCCTTCCAGTGATCTTGGGAAGAATTAGTGAGTATAGACTTTATTGGTCTCTCTTTGAAATAGGTCCAAATGATGGATACTTTATAACTTGGGACTCTTTTTTTAAAAACCTAACACAAGAGTTATGTTGCTTAAAAGAACGACTCAAAAGAAGTCCTAACTTTTACCATAGACATTAATACTCTCAGAGATAAGGCCTTGATTTGTATTTTATTACAGCTTTTTTCTTAGGAAAGTCCTCTTAGTGATCTGCTATGCACGTGGTATTTATAGAAGTCTTTCTCTAAGAGTATTCACAAACTTTAGCATGCATCAGAATCACTTGAAGGGCTTGCGAAACACAGATTGCTGGGCCCCCACCCTTCAGAGTTTTTGATTAAGCTGATCTGAGGTAGGGCCTGATCATTTGCATTTTTTAACAAATTCCCAGGTGATGCTATGCTGCTGGTCCAGACACCCTATTTTAAGAACCAACACTCTAAATCATGCTGGTTAACTTTCTTTCTGTACCACATTTTTCTTATTGTCTAACGTAGACCATTTTGGTTTGAGTATTCTACCACCTTCATAGTCGTAACATGTTTTCTTCGACATTTTTTCCTTCTCAGTTTTTTTTTTCCTTGAGGAAAATTCACCCTGAGCTAACTTAACGTCCATGCCAATCTTCCTCTATTTTTTAGTATGTGGGCTGCCAGCACAGTGTGGCCACTAACAGAGTGGTGTAGTTCCATGTCTGGGAACCAAACCCAGGCCACCAAAGTAGAGTTTGCTGAATTTGACCAGTAGACCACTGGGGCTGGCCCCTCCTCCTCAATTTTTAAAAAATTACTGGTGATATCACTGTTCTTGTCATCCACCATGGCATCTTAGATTTCTTTGTTTTACCCCTGCCCTCTGCCCTAGCATACAATTCAGACTTTCCAAATCATGCTGAATCTGTTGATAATGTCAACAACAACAAAAATACAGCTACCATTTACAGAGGATTTATGCTGTGCTAGGCACTGTTCTGAGCATTTTATTTTAATTAATTAGTGTAATCTTCACACCTCCCCCATATGTATAGGTGCTGTTATTAACCTCAAATAACCAGTGAGGAAGCTTAGGCACAGAAAGGTTCTCACAGCTAGGAAGAAGTGGAAAAAGTAGGAATCTGACTCAGACTTTCTGATTTCAGAGCCCAGACCCTTAATCCCTATGCTATCCAACCCCTCACTACTATGCTACCGTGTTATACTGCCTCTCCATACACTGTCTTGAAACCACTTGCTTACTTTATTTTCCATGGCCATAGCTCTCCCTGCTCTATGTCTTAATATACTCATAGATGAGCTATATCACCATATCTAAGCACTGTGCTAAGTACTTTACATGCTTGGAATTAGTTAAGCCTTGTAACAATCCTATGACTCTGTGAGAAAACTGAGGCTTAGTAAGGCTAAGTAACTTGCCAAGTTTCTTCCTACTAATAAATACTAGAGCCAAGACCTAAATCTTTGAAATGTGTAAGCCTATGTACTCTTAACCAATCTGCATCCTTCCTCTCAACCTCTGCCAGATTCCCAAACTCAAGTTTCTTACAGCATAAGAATCACGTTCCCAGTGTTGGTGTAGATCACTTCTCAGAGCAGTGGTTTCCTGTTACCTCTTTCATCACAATAAAATACCTGGTTTGGTTTTAGAGTCCTTCTACCCATCTCATTTCAACCACTTTTCTGTGTTTTTTACTATGTGGTAAACCCTTTCGACATAGAATTCTCTTATCCATCTGAATCATCTTATATACCATTTTCTTACAATGAAGTATATTAAAACTCTAGGCTTCCAAGCAAAATATCGTGTTCCATCTTCCAAGTTGACTTTTTGTGTTCTCCACCAAGCAGTATTAAGACTGTTGGACAAACTGTCATACCTGTGATTGTACCTCCCCTGTTTGATTGACTTAGAGATAACACTAGTTTTCTGTTACTTGGATGAGAGCAATATTGTAATCTACCTTAAAAAATAATTCCAATTCATTATTAGACATTTGCAGTATCCCATGGATGAGGGAGAAATGAAGGTAGAAAAAAGAATTAAATGTCCTCTATGAGCTATAAGGATAACCTTAGTTGGAATTCCCTGAGAAGGGAAAATAGAGAAGTCTGTATGACATTGACCTTCACAGATCTTTAGGATCCTGATTTTTCCCCTTGACTCTATCTCATAATTCTTGTACATTCCTCAGTTCTCCCTCAATTCTCCTGCTATCCTTCAGTTCCTTCCTTACATATCTACCCTAAGTTGCTGGTTTCCATCCGTCTAATAACTCAAATTTCATCATAAAAATTGTTATTAAGATTTTTTAGATATCTGGAGTCCCTTGAGTGGGGACCAGTGCTGTCTTTGTCAGAACTCAGCAGGTAAAATAGATATTCTGTTGCCATGACAATGTATTAATAAAATTCTAGTGAAGGACCTAAGAGCTTTCAGAATTAAATTATAATAATTTCTCCTATACTAAGCAATATTGGATAAATGTTTCATTATTTTTTAATTGATTGGTGGGATTATAATGAAAGAGATTCTAATATTGGCTATTAGTAGCCAGCAGATAGGCATATAAATCACTTGAAATCTTCATTTCTGATAGTGATTTTAAAAAACAGGCTCAAATATT
This sequence comes from Equus przewalskii, assembly GCF_037783145.1. Lineage (NCBI taxonomy): Eukaryota > Metazoa > Chordata > Mammalia > Perissodactyla > Equidae > Equus > Equus przewalskii. Next base: position 16,060,824 of record NC_091840.1, on the reverse strand, counting down.
ACACTTTTAGCAGAGGTAAGAGTTCTCCTATTCCACAGCTTACTTTTGACAGAAAGCCATTCTGTTAACACCCTTAAGCCTTTGTTGCCATGGAGGTAGTAATGGGCTTTATTTCGTTTTTTTAATACACATTTAAAATATAAATATACACCCTAAAATTTAAATTGTGATTTAGCTGTCCTTAGGTTTTAACTCTTGGCGCTTTTCAAACATATTTTCTGTATTTTTCAAATACTTTGCTATTTTTATCCTCCAAAGAAAGTAGAGAAGAATTCTGGTCATTATAATGGCAAAGTTTTATATTATGTTTTACAAGCTCTTTTAGGAATAACTTAGAATTCCTTGTGGTTCAGTAATAGATGGGGATTTTGAAGAACATGCAGAAACTTTTGAAAAAAAGTACTGTGACTTTAAGTACTCACATGTCTTGGACACATATGGTTATGACACAATGTATAATGTATACAAATCAATTTCAGACTCAGCTGCTACTTTGATGCTATGCTAAGCATTTTAACTCTATTATAGTTTATTTAATAGAACTTAGTTTGAAAGTACCAAAGCAGTCTTCATAATTTTAACTTTTAATATATTTAATCGATTATTTAAATGTATTTCAATAGTGTTCCTTAACTTTCCCCTAAAAATCAGTGAATAAAATTTATATGAGCTTTCAATAAGTAAAACTTTCAATTTGTGAATTATACTTTATATTTCAGTCCTTACAAGAATGAATGGATTCCATGGCATGGAATATTACTATTCCATAGACCTCATGATTATATTTGTAACTAAATCACACATCTGTTTAGCATCCAGTGTCAAACTGGCATGACCTAGTTAATATCTTAGTCCACCAGCAGTTTTGACTTCTTACCTCAATAGCTGAACAGTCAAGTGATTGATTCCTTTGTTAAGCTAGGTAGATTAATCCTAGTTATGGTATTTAATCACAACTGAGTGTTATGGTTTGTTTCTGGATAAAGAAAACCTTTGACTACAATAATTATAAACAAAATCTTAAGACTTAGTTCTATACTTTCCTCAGTTAATACCTGCATTTAATGGCAAAGGAAGACAAAATAAGACAGCTCTTCGTTTTATAAAGAGAGAGAAAATAGCTATAGGTAATAGACAATTGCAACTTATGCTCATAGTTTTGAATATTAGATTTTAACTTTTCCAGTTTGCAGTGACTTTTTAACAAGGCCCATCTCCTCTATGAAGAATGCAGTTTATTTTTTTTCTGGCGCAAAAAATAGGGTAACCTGATCTGAGTCTGACAGAGTGTGTCGTTCATTTAAGTGCTTCCATCTGTTGCCTGCTGTTCCCCTTACTCATGACCCCTCTGTGTTTCTCTCTTTCCCTTTCCCCTTCTCCTTCCCTCTGTTTTTCTTTCCTTTTTCTTTCTTTTCTATTTTCTCTCTCTTTTATTTCCCCCTTCTCCCTCTCTCTGCCTCTTTTTTTGTCCTTAGCCCCTCTGAGGAAGGCAAAGTTTGTTGAGAGCCCACGAATTCCAGAATCCGAGCTTGGCTCACCAACCCTCACTTCAGCTCAGAAACTGGACGTGGATGAATACTGCCCTGGTAAGCATGCATGCAAAGTGTGTGCTTTAAAAGAGGGAGATTTGGATGAGGTCCGTCCAGCAGAGCAGTATTTTGCATGTATACTATTCATAAAAACATATCCGTTACCTCTTTTGCAATTGATCACATATTTTTCCTTATTAGAACATAGTTTTTACTGAACATCCTATTTGACTCGATATAATAATGAGAGTAAGTATTGAAAACAGTTTCAAAGATAATTTTCAAAAGAGTTAAAATAGTTTTGGTAGATAAATAGATTTCAGGGTGATTTTCATGATTTGAGATACTTGAAGAAATTTTGCTTTCGCCATGTGCAAACAGGAATGTTAAAGATATGAATAAAAATGTTAATTCAATACTAGCCTTAACACGTGACCTATTTTGCTTAATGCCTATTGGATTTCTGGACAGTTATAGAAAATTGTTGTGATGTTGGAAACATCAAACTTGAATTTGAAAAAAATCATTATAGGTTCCTGATTTGGACTCCTGGACACTCACTTTTAGAAATACCTCTTCTCATGAATGGCCTGTAAGGCACATGTGGGAGTTTGCTAATACCCTTCTTGTGTGGGAGCCAGACTGACAGAGACTCATTATCAATGCTTAGATTCTTCCAAACTTAGATGAGTTGCCTGGTAACATCCTTTACACTTACTCTACAGTGAGTCTATAGAACTGTGTCAGCAATGTTCACAGCTCTAGTTGAATATACAGATCAGAGGTTTAGTAAAGGGCCTTAGAAGACTTGGTTTTAGGACTTTTGTTTATTTCTGCTCATTAAAATTGATGTTAAACCACAGCAAATGCAACCGCTACGTATCTACATCATTAGGGGTCAGCAGAATAAAATGATTTTTAGTTCTAGGGAAGATATCAATAGCTCTACTCTGAACTATCAGGATAATATATCTCTGAAGCTAGCTAAGACATGTTTAAAAAAAATCAAAACCATAGACAAAAACTTGGGCCAAATCTAATCAGAGACATTTGATTTTATGAATGAGTTTTGAATATTGAAAGACCTGGAGGATTTCACTTTCAGGGTGCAGAACCCTGGGCTTCATCTGCTGTTGTAGATGACTGTTCATTTTTAAGACAATCACAGTTACGTATTAGGAACCAGCTTTTCTATTTCTAAAAGGAACTAAATAGCTCTTTAAATGGCACTGAAGCACATTGTTAGAAGAATCTTTTTCATGTTTTGAGGTATTGTCACACTTCTTGAGCAATGGAATAGTGTGCTTTGCGTTTCTTCATGCAAATTTTCGAGTAATAAAGTAAAATAAATAAATGCACTAATTCCCTATTCCTGCATTGAGTTTTGAAAGAGAAACCCTATCAGAGGCCTTTATGTTTTCTTCCAGATTTGTAAATCAGAATGAATGTGGGGAGACTAATCTTTCACTTCCTGTTTGCCCATCTAACGACCTTGATCTAATCTAGCTATTGTAATTGTCAAGAAGCAAGGTAGCTGCTGTTTATTGGAATGCCATTACTGAATCACTATGAAAAATCTTATCCATGTTATTATTTACATATATTTTCCACAAACATGAATTCTTTGCTGGATTGGAATTGAACAAAACTAAACCTCAGTTAAGATTTTCAGAAAACCAGGAAGAAACTAAAACATGTTGCCAAAACGTTAATTCCCGTACTCTGCAGTCTCTCCTTTTCTTTTCTGAAACAGGTTTAAAGCACAGTGATTTGCTCTTTTATAATGAAGTTATTAAACTCTGAAAATAAATTTCTACTGAGATGAGAGTAGTGACCTGAGGGATGAAGCTATTTTCTTCTACATAGTACCAAAAATTAACGGTAACCAAATGTATTCAGTAAACTCATAAAGCAAACGAATAACAGTCCGTTCTTTTTTAAGTTCTCTTACATAGGCTATAGTAACAGAACAATGATCATATTTTCTTGTATACTCATATGTTCTGTTGCAATTAAAGCTAGTGTTCTGATATCTTGTCCACCTGCTTTATTATCATATGAAAATTTAGGAAAATAGTATATCTCACAGAGGCAATAATCATAAGCTAAAGGTTAATGCAGTGATTCTCAAATTTTAGCATGCTTTAGGATTACCTGGAGGACTTGTTCAAATGCAGATTGCTGGGCTCACCCTAGAATTTCTGATTCATTAAGCCAGTTTTTCTAACAAATTCCTAGGTAATCCTGAAGCTGCTGGTTGAAGTTAGAGAACCAACTGGATTACAAGGCTGCTGCAGGCTGCTTATAAGTAGTCCAATAAACAATGCTGGAAATCTATAGGGTTAATTTTTGCTGTTGACTTCTGAGGAGTAATTGAGGATGTTGTTTCTGTATTATCTAAACTTAAACCCTTTGATGCCTATATTTTAGGTTGGAAGAATAAAGCTTTTGTGTCTCAGAAGTGTACTTATATTTTTCTTGGTTTGTCTTTTTGTACCTGGTATCTGTGTACCCATGTCTAGTTTTCAATGTTGTCCTACATGTAAAAGGAAATCATGGATCAAACCAGAGCAAGTCATTGATATTTGGTCTGCAAAGTCTAGAGAAAGCTACTCTGGGGTATAGCCATTGATCCAAAATATTTGTCTAATAAATTGAGAGATTGAGTCTACATAGAATTCGATTCCAGAGTACCTAATTTAGGTTTTACTATTCCTCAAATAGGATTTGTTGTTTGCAAAAAATGTGATAAAAATACAAGTAAATAGTATGTTTTGGTTCTGCAACTAAAACCATGGAGTTGATTGATACATAACTTGTTACTTAACTGAACTACCAGAGTAGGGAAAATAAAGTGAATTGTGTTTGATAATTGTCTTACAGTGGGGAAATCCACACCCAGAGAATTTAAGTGATTTGTTTAGGGTCAAGAGCAGGATTTATTATTGAACTCTTGAAGGGGACACAATGTAGTCCAGAAATAGATTCCTTTAATTCTATTACTGTGTAAAGTCCATAAATACCCCTTGAGTACCCTTAAATTAAAAAGCAGAAAATTCAGTTTTTAAGTATTACACAGGGCTATATTCTACTTTTAGGGTAACCAGCTGATATTGGTGATTTCAATAAAACAATTCCAAAAATAAGAGAACAGATTCATCCTACACTCTAACTTTTCTTCCTACATCATTACTTACTAGCTATGTGATTTTAGGCAAGTCACTTAACCTTTCTTAAGCCTCAATTTCCTCATCTGTAAAAATGGGGATGATAATCTTAAATCAGATTAATAAAGATAAAGCACTTAGCAGACTGCTTGGTTCATAGTAAATGTTCACAAATGTTACCTAGTTTTGTTATTATTACAGTGATGATCCCAAGGTATAGCATAGGATTTTAAAGTGTTTTCTAAATAATCAGGAAAAAAAAGATATAAAGGTTTAGGGTCATTTTTAGTTAAATGCGTCTTACTGTGTTTCAATTCTGATTTTCCCCTTATTAGTCTTGTCATCTTGAACATGTCTTATATATCTGTGCCTCAGTTTCCTGTCACTGCAGTATTATATATAACATGACATTATTTCCATACTTTGGCAAATTAAATATGTATTTGTATAGATACATGAATACACATTCACAGGTGAAAATGTCTGGAAGAATATACCAAACTAACATTGGTTGCCTAAAGAGGGAGAGAACTGGGGTTCTTGGGAAGTCAGTGGAGAGAGTGGGATTGGTGGGATAATGCTCATGTTAGCAGTGGTTGTATCTGGTTGGTGGGATTACAGATGGTTTTAATTTTCTTTCTTGGGCAGCATGTATTAGTGAATGAGAGCTCAGGTTCTGGAGTTAGATCTAGGTTTAATTTCTGAATCTGTCACCTACTAGCTGTGCGACTACATGTAACTTTCATAGCCTTAAATTCTTTGTCTGTAAAATTGTGATAAAAATAAAGTCTTTTTTTTAACAATAGATCTGTCTCATAGGGTTATTAAGATTAAATAAAATAATGTATAGCCAAATGCTTAGATCAGGCAAAATAAACAGTAAGAGGTTTTAGCATTCTTCCTGTTATTGTTCATCATTATCATTATACTTCCTTTTGTAAAATTTCTGCAATGAATTTGTATTGAAATTTTTCAGTAATCAGATGCCACTAAAGCATGGTGATACTCTTCATTTATATCTTAGTTTCTTAAGTTTTTATGTTGCACATTATAATAATACATAATTTCAAGTGTGTAGAACCTTGACACAGATGGCAGGCCAAGTTGACAGTTTTATAGGACTTGTGACTACATGTGCAAGGTTAAGGGCCAAAGTCCAGACCAGTGTTCTGAAAATAGGCAGGCTTTTATCCACACCAAATATTTTCAGAGAAATTTGAGATTAATCTTTTTATAATAGATCCTTTTAAATCTCTTTAAAAATGGCACTGCCCTTCAAAGGACAATGTTATTTAAGGTGACAACAAAATTAGGATGTATTTGAAACTCAAGAATGGGAGAGAATTTTATGATAGTTATTTGGCACATATTCATATTCATATTTATATTTTTTTGAATTTGTAAAGGATTTTTCATTTGGATTTCTTATCAGCATTGTACTTAACAGCTCAAGAACAAGCCACCGTAGATAAAAAATGTTTTATATAAAGTGAGTAGTTCCTTGAACCCTCTTTCCCAACTGCTATATAGTTGTAGTCATTCCATTTAAAAGAAAAGGATGATTTTGTTTTCTCATTTTCTTCCATTTTTTTTTCCTGAAAACATTATCAAATCTTATCTTTATTCCAAATAGTTAGGCTTTCTTCATATCTTTTGCTATGAATTTTGTACTTATAAATAAAACCCTCTATATGATTTTTGATTGACGTATGGGTACCAGGAGACTTTTTCTTGTAATTCACCTCTTCTGTTATGTTGTGTTTGTATTCCTTATTCCTCATGTCTTGTATTGTCTATATTGTAAACGCTTTAAATGTAAAGCAGGATTTTTAACCTGGGTTAAACTGGTGAGCTTCAGGGGGCTCTAAACTCCTAAAATTATGTGCAAACACTGTTCTCCATATTACATATGTTCTTCTTTCTTTAACACATTCTCAAAGCAGTCTGTGACACATACTTTCTCCACCCAAAAAAAGGAAAAAATAAATATTGTTGTAAAGGTTGAAATGAAACAAAGGTTGTGAATGGTACAAATATTAGAATGAAAAACGTTGCTGAAAGTTGGATAGTACACAGACTTGTAAGTCGATTAAAGGGAATATTTGAACTGCAGTGCTGCCCCAATCAGGATATGAAAGTCAGTATAGAAAGTAGAGATCAAAAGCAGAGAGCTAAACAGAAATAATTTCAGTATATTTTAAGTTTGAGAGATACTGCCTGATTACTGGCATTGAAAATAAGTATAACATCAAGGAACTAGAATATGGAGAGGATAGCTTTTCTTCCCCACATATCCTTATCTACCAATAAGTTCTTAACATGTTAGAAAGTTATTTTAGTGGACAGATACTTTGTTGAATAAAACTTTTCACTTGGAACGTTTTTAGTTGTTTTCCTGATTTATATTTTATTGTTGTTTAAAAGATAGTCTCATCACACTAACTTTTAGGTTAACTTCTCAAGGTGTTCTGTGTCACAAATTCTAAAGACTTGGCCTATGAATGTGATACTTAGATCCATAATTTAGTTAGATTTCCAAATGGATGGTTTTCCCATTAACTCTGAAAACCATTTTAACTTTTGGTTTTTGAGGCAGAAAAATGTTGAGAGTAAATGCATTAGTTTAGGCTACAGACAGTGGAGCTAGACTGCCTGTGTTCAAATATTACTCTGCCACTTAATAGTTGTGTCACCTTGGGCAAATTACTTAAACATAAGAATGATTAATTTCCTTATCTGTAAAATAGGGATTATAATATTACCTATACCATAGGAATGCTGTGAAGATGTAATAAATTAAAATATGTAAGATAATAAAAACAATGATGTGGTCCATAATTAGTGCTATGTAAATCTTATCTACAGTTGTTATGTTTTACAGCCTTTATTGCCTTTTATCTAAGAATACTGTGGGTAAAGGTATCATATCTTTTTTGTGAGTGCTTCTCAAAGAGGATAAAATTACGCCTATAACCTGTAGTCATTGGCCTGTTTTCACAAACAGTCTGTGTATAGATACGAAATTGTGTGGGGTTTGGTTATTTTTTTAATGGAGGCCGTTTTTCATAGTGGTAAATAGCTCAAGGTCTAGGATCAGACAAGCTTGGATTTAATTCTAGCTGTTGCACTTATTGGCTATGTAACTTTTATTACCTAATCTTTCTAATCCTCTGCTTCCTCATCTGTAAAATGAAGATAGTAATATTGCTTACTCCATAGGGTGTTTTTAATGATTAAATAAGATAATACACATAATTTACTCAGCACAATGTTTAGAACATCAGTTATTATGACTAATAACATCTCTCACATATATACATTATTGCAAATTTATTTCTGGAAAAAAATGAAGTTTTCTGTTATTCTTTTCCTAAGCAGTACATATGTTCCTTCAGCTCAATGTTCATCAAAAATTCTCAATGTTCATTCCCAAAAATGGGAACAGGAAGGGACAGAAAGGTATTCTTGACTTCTGTTTTAATACCCAAGAACCTAGAGATTTATGAATTCTGTATCTGATGTTGCCACTATCATTCTTGATCTCTAAGTCACTTAAAATCCTCTTTTTGTTTTTCCTTATCTAGAAGTTATTTGTTACAACATATAAATTTATAAGACTTGTGGGGAGTGTTGGTTAACTTCTATTCATTATTATTGAGTACCCTTGTGAATAGGTCCTTGTAGTAATCATCTATTGCTATATAACAAATTACCATAAAACTTAATAGCTTAAAACAGCATTTGTTATCTCTCAGTTTCTGTGGGTCAGAAATCTAGATGCAACTTAGCTGCACTCTGTGGCTCAAGGTCTCTCACAGGGTGCAATCAAGATAACGGCCTGGGCTGTAGTCATCTCAAGGCTCCACTGGGGAGGGATCCTCTTTCAAGTTTATACACTTGGTTATTGGAAGGATTCAGTTCCTTATGGGCTGTTAAATTGAGGGTCTCAGTTCCTCATGAGCTTTTGGCTAGAGGCCACCCTCAATTCCTTGCCGTGTGGGTCTCTCCATAAGGCACCTCACAATGTGGCAACTTGCTTTGTGAGAGCAAGCAAGCAAGAGGCAGAGAGTGTAAGCAAGATGAAAGTGGCAGTCTTTTATAACATAGTCTCAAAAGTGACAGCCTATCACTTTTTACCATATTCTGTTTGTTAGAAGCAAATCACCAGGTCCAACCCACAGTCAAGGGAGTAAGAAAGTTGTTTCAATGAAACAATGAATTTTCCTTGTTTTTCCTACATATTTGATATGTGTCATTCCATGGCCTGGAAGCATAAATCCTTCTTATCCTTGCCTTTCAATAAAAAAGTTCCAGGGCCAGCACCGGTGGCCTAGTGGTTAAGTTCAGTGCCCTCCACTTTGGCAGCCTGGGTTCAGTTCCCAGGCGTGTACCTACATTGCTCTGTTAGTTGTTATGCTGTGCTGGGCAGCCCACATACTGAAAAATAGAGGAAGATTGGCACGGATTTTAGCTCACAGCAAATCTTCCTCAGCAAAAAAATAAATAAAATCCATAGTATTCCAGGTATCCCACCCTTTTTATATTCAAAACTTCCCTGCTGCTGTACCTTCTTATAACTATCTGTAGGTCTTTCCTCTTGCTTAATCTGTACAGATTATTTACAGATTACAAATTTTTAGATTAATCTCTGCTGACTGTTAAGCAATTTGTAATCACTGCTATTATATACTCAGTGTTACTATGCCTTTAAATTTATTTTTATGGGCTTTGACTTATATAAAAATGTATATTCACTGAAAATAAGTAATGTAATTTATACCACTTTCATGAGGCTTGGAAAAATCTGTCCCATGGTGCCATATTTAAGGCTCTGGTGTTGCAATTAATATTTGCTGATTTATCTTTTAGTACTTATTTTTTTTTCTTGACCAACATGGAAGGGAAGAATAAAGAAAAAAATAACTTACCCCGACTTTGTACTGTACCTTTGTCTCTTACCACTATTCAAAAACATTTTTTTCAAAGTATAACATTGTTTCCCCTTAATAATATGTGATCAATCTTTAAACAGTCATGCTGAAAAAAAATACATGAACCATATACATTATAGGAAATTACTATATCCAGTTACCACCTTAGACTATATTTACCACATTAGAACAGATAGCCTTACTTAGAATAGGATTTCCTAAATTGTGATCCATGGAACTGAGATGTTAGTATATGCTAAATGAACTATGCTGAACTATTCTAAACTATAAGATCTATAAACATGGAACTTGTTCAACTTTTTAATCTCCGTATCCCTAGTCCTCAGACCAGTGTCTGCTATATAGTGGTCAACAAATACTAAATGAATAAATGCTCTCAATTGTGAAATAATAGCAGCTACTAAAAATTGAAACATTTTTCAAACAACAAAAATATCAGAATAAAAGGATGAAGTAAATGTTAGATATATTTAATAGTAGATATTAAGGATAGAAAAATGAATCAGGAGTATATGAAACATACTCAAATTCTCATAAAAGCTGACCCAGGAAAGTCAATTCTGGACCATTCTCCTACTTTCTTCCCTAACATTTCAGCTTTAAATCTCACATCATCAAACTGTACCAATCACTACCCTTCCTTATTGCAGTTTCTCAGGACTCTGAGGTCATACCGCTTACTCTTTGAAGATCTTAGCTCCTGGTTCGCCAGAATTCCTGGTCCCACCTTTTTTAAAACTCCCCAGCTACCCTTCTTATAACTGTAGGTCGTTTCCCCTGCCTAGTCTGCACTGACTAGTACAATACAGTGAAATACTTCTTCCTAGAATGATGTTTTTCTCTTTAAGCCTGGGTAATTATATCACATTATTTAAGCGTACAGTTTCTAGAATAAATCCCAGGTTTGGAAGCCAACAGAGAATAAATTTGCTATTTAGACAAACACGACTTTTGAGGATAATGCTTTTCTTACTGTGACCAGTATACAAATGCCTTGCTTTCCGCATTAGGATAAATTGTGCTATGGGTGAGGAAGTCCAGACCAATAAGGGAATAATACAGAAATACTATATTGCAGAAGTAGTGCATCTTTACCATATTTTGTATCTCAAACATATATCTACTCAAAGCAGATGTTAGAAACCTCAGTTTAAGACCCAAAGGAGCATTCAGTGAGAATCATCAGTCTTAGAGATTTCAGTAAAGCATTTAAGGTTCTTGAGCTTGTCAAATATTGCTTTTCATTTCAGTCAAATAGTCATCATCATACATCAATGTGCACGTGTTACTTCTGGTACATTGAGGGCAATTATGTAGGTAGGGAAACACTAGTGTAAGTGTTACCAAGCAATGAGTACTTTCTCTATATATATTCTGTCTCTGCAGTGATTCCCACTTCCAATGGGAGAGAAACAAAATAGTGGGAAGTTGTAATGGAAGATTATAAGCATTTAAAAGTCTGTTCTCTTAGCTAAGTGCCAAACTAATAGGTTTTAAAAAATACTGAGAATCCCTAATCTTATAAAAGCAAAAGGGAGAACCACTGTGTGTGTATGTGTGTGTGTTTGGAGGACGTTTTCTCCAGTTATTTGTGTATGTCTCAGTTATTAGTTAAAAGAGTATAGAATTATTTGAATAAGTAGATAAATTTACTTATTGTTTTTTAGACAGCATAATTTTTTCCAGCTTTATTGAGATATAATTGACATATAACGTTGTGTAAGTTTAAGGTGTACAACATGATGATTTGATATATGTATTCCAAAATGATTACTGATGAAATTTATGGGCACCCTCTCCAGAAAATTGTGCCTACATTCAAAATTGTGCATATTGTCTGGGTTTTCAAAAAAATTAATAAAACATTTAGATTTATTTGCCCTGCGTAATAGTTTTATCTGAAAACTAATCTGAACAAACCAAAATTACTAAGACTCAAAGACGAGAATGTTTGAGCGAAGTTGTGTTATTGCTAACTCCCATTTCATACCCTAAAGTTAGGCATCTAAGTACTCCCCTTTGCAACTAGAGAGATTCCCTATAAGTTGATTCTTTGGCTTAGGTCCTGGGGGAGTTAATTTAAAGAAGGCGGTAATTTAGTAAGGAAAGAGGGAAAAAGAAGGGTGAGTAGGAGAGATTGAAACACTTTCACTTTCAAGATAAGGGGATCCTATGATTAAAGGTTCCTTAGATTTTTGTGCACCTGCCCAAAACTTAGGCAGTTTTTCTCCATCTCAGTTGAGAATTGACAGTGGCCGGTGTCATTGAGAGCCGACCCTGGATCTAGTTTTCCTAACTACCTCCAGGAACCATTCTTCCCTTCTTTTCTGCCCTCTGGACCCTTCCATATTGAGAGGTGGTTCTTGGAACTATGGAAAACATCTCAGACCACCATCTTAACCTCCAGCTTATATTTAACTTTAAAACAGTAGGCAAGTTTTTCTAGAGACAGTATCAAAAAACTTTTTAGCGAGCACATTTTTAAAAATTAGAATTAGAATGCCTTCTGGCTGGCTGATACTCTGTAATTCAACATACACTTAATCATTTCCTACTACCATTATCCCTAGCCATGCCAGATATGTTAAAACTGCTTGTATCCGGAAGGTATTTGAGTTTGCTACCCCTGCTATGGGTTACTGGGAGTGGTTAATTTTTTTAGGAGGTGGCAAAGAAGAACTGGAAGATGGAAGAATGAACATTTCCCTTACTCTCTCCCTATTAAAACATAAAGTTTCAGGGGATGTACAGACTTCCAAAAAAGCATGTATCAGAGGACCTCAGATCAAGAGTTCCTGATTAGGTCCTCCATTAGTTTACATATGCTACTGTTTAGAATATGATTTGTTGTTAGCTGCTATGGTTTAGCTACACCAGGAGGAAGTATTATGCATGACTGAACAATTGAAATATGAAGTTACTTTGAAAAGAAAAGAACTAAGGGAGAATTTCCTCAACCAATAACCTCTACTGGTGTTAGGGAAATACCGTCTTCAACACTATTGTAATCATCAAATGACTCTTAGTCTTGTAACTCTTCCCCTGCTCTCTCCTTCCTCCATTTCCACCACTCATCTTCCCAGAGACTCTAGCTCTTTTCTACCACATTTTTACAACATCAAGAATTATCTTAAGAGATTAATTACAGTACTCCAACCCCATCACCTTTACAACTTTTCTTTTGCCTATTATTTCTGCTAATTCTCTTGTCTTTTATACACCTAATTATTTTTTTGTGCTGTATTTAATATTTGAAAAGATTCATAAAAGTAATCTGAAGGTAAGATGATTTTTTTTTTCTCTAGAGAGAATTTTCATTTGCTTCTGCCTCTGGGACCAATTCAATCCAAGTTCAGGGTTTGAGATTTTTCAGGCTAATAAGGTAACACAAATGAGGACTGCCAGACCTGCTTTACTTCTGGTTCATCTTCACTCCTAGAGTGTAACTCTTAAAGGTTTCAAGCCCAAAGTGTGGAGTGTTTTACTAGAGTTCCCACTCTTGGTGGATCCTAGACACTAGTTTTGTTCCCCTGACCTTTTGAGACAGCCAAAAGCACAGCTCAGCTTCTCAGTCATTTCCCCATTAACAGATGCCCCCAGTGCTAAAGTAGCCCTCCATGCTGGGCAAGATCTCCATTCTGGATTTCCATCTTCTCCCTGTTCTTGTATTGATTTACCACTATCTTGTTAGGTCTTTAATGTTTTTTAAAAGATTTTTCAAATATGTTTTGCCCAGTTTTTGTTAGTTGTCATCAGCTGGAAGGTCTCCAATTACTGAAGGTCCCTGCCGCCATTATTTCCTTTGGGGAAAAAAATTATAGCATTTATATTTTTAGATTGCATACACATCCTAAAGTGTATAAAAGGAATGCCTTTATTTTTCCATTCTCTGCTCCCCATGAAGCTACATGGGAACAGACTATACACTAAAACAGTCTTAGAGAGCACTGCCTTTTTGGACAAACCAGTTCCCTTAAATTCTGGGAGCTATATAATAAGAAATTGAAATGGTATTATTAGCCAGTTGATTACTTGAAATATAAGGAAGTTCTCTTTTCAGACAGACTTTTGGAGTTGGTTCATGGTCCATCTCTTTGAGCAAGTTGTCTCCTATTTGGACATAGAAGCCAAATCTCAAAGAAATTAGTATTTTACATAAAAATGTTGACAAATTTTGCCCATTGTGGTTATGATATTACACATGATACTGAATTGTTGAAAAACTTGCTTTTCTGCTCCTGATCTCCATCTGGCGTTATTTGACCTGTTACTATTAGATTGGGGAGGAAAATGTCTGCTTCATCCAGCTACAAATCCCAAATGTATTTCATAGATCATTGAGGTAAGTTCAGCATTTATGTTTTCTGCTTATCTTACTTTCTACAATAGCCATAATAGTTAAGTTATAATTGTGAGTAGATAAAGCTGATGTTTATATTGCTGCCAGAGAAAACAAATTTAAAAGGAGAGTAGGAGTCAACATCCAAAATGATTGGAGAATTTCTTTTAATGTTTGAAGAGGATAATGAGACACAAGCTTACTATAGTTTGGCTTTCTATTGCTTGGCTCTGTTGCAAACCAATTTTAAGAGGAATGTTCTTATCTGCTGATTAATGTTTTATTAAAACATTGAGTATCAAAAGCCACATAATACTTTTTTTTTTTTACATTTTTGTATTTACCACAAAATGCCTAAACTTACTCTTCTATTAAACACTTACTCTTCTGTTAATCCATGTAAATCATCTTTGGTACTGTAGAACAGAAGGCTACCCTTAATATCTAAAGGTATTATTTATTTTATATAAATAATTTTTTTATTTGTAAGTCTTAAAGTGAGAGAACACTGGTTAGAATTCATTTGTGTACAAGTAAAACTTCCATTACAGTCAAGGGCATAAAATATGGATGCTATTTTCTGGTACCTCATCAGAGCAATGATGCTTATTTTCTCAGTTAAAATTTATTTTATACAACAAATTCTCTAGTACAACAAATGCCTTATCTGGTCCCTAACCAAGTAACATTTTTTATAAAGACTTGGATGATATGCTCTTTGCCCTAGAGAGAAGAAAGAAAGAATTAAACTATAGTTGAATCATCACAGCGTTTTTCTAATGAAAACACTTTTGAATAACACTTTCTTTTGAATAACACTTATCCCTCAATCACTTCTTCTCAAATATCCAAACAACAAGAAAATAAACGCTAAAATTATCAAAAAACACCCATCTGGACAATTTGCTTATGCTTACCACTATATCCACAGTGCTCAGTATAGTGACTAATACATAGTAGATGTTCATTGTGTGTGTGTTGAATGAAATGAATCCAAAAAGTCGGAGGAAGGCAAAATAAAAAAATTTAGTATGTTATAAACATATGTAAATGACATAGTTTTCTCTCTAATAAGAATATGTCTTTTGACTTTCTGATTTACTACAAAGGGGCTTGTAAGCTTGAACAGCTGGAACCATGATTTCTTAATCTGTGTTTATAATGTGATTTTACTATGGTATTGGGAAAGGGGGAGTGGTATTTCTTTCAGTGGTTTTTGATTTGTTGTATCTTATTTGTTTTAAATTCTTACTAAACTTTCTCCTTCCATGGGATGAAGGGTATACACAGGGCCAATGTGACTAGCATGGGAAGGGGCATAAAGCTTCACGGGATCAGAATTCTGCCACGGCAGCCAACTGAGATCAGTCAGCTATGAGCGAATTGTAGTACATGTAGAGAACATAATCAATAAGTATGAAACCAAGAATGAAGATTTTAGGAAAATAGTATCTGCTAGCCAAATGTGACACATTTATCCTCAATGATAGGAAAAAGAAATATGTGAATAAACCTAACACTATCGTTTGAAAAACTGAATATATATACAATAGCCAGACCATATATAAAAATAGAACTCTGACCCCAATCTGCAGTGACCAGCCCAGGAGCCAACCTACTATCTACAAGTCAGACCTGTAAGAAGTCAGACTACTGTCTCTGGCAACCAGTCCAGGAAGGCAAGAATAACTCCTATAACACTCGGAGCAAAATGATGGGCGTTTGATTATTAACTGACAGCTTCTCTAGTTTTTGCCCTCACTTTTAACTTAGGACCAACCAGAGAGAGTTAAGTATGCACACCCAACCAATCACATAGGATGCATCTGCTTCTAGTTAGCCTGCTTCAGCTTCTCCATGCCAAGTACCTCCAGTCAGGGCATATCTGAAACCTTTCCCTTTATTCCCCACTGTAAAGGTTTCCCACTCCTCTGCCTGCCTTTGAGTCTCTGCCAAGTGCAAGTGATGGTGGCTGACTCCCTTGCTATATCAAGCTCTGAATAAATAGCCTTTGCTTATTCTTATTTGGGTGGTTTTCATTTATTTCCATACCTTTTTTCACATAACATAATTACAGTAGTCTAACATAGAACATATATGACTTCCATGCTTCAACGTAAACAAACATACATACAAAAGAAATGCTTTTTTGATAGGACTCAGACGTATGCACATAGAATGTAAAGTTTTGGAACTGGATTCCTTACACTTCATGAGAACAATTGCATACCACTTGTGGTTGCAAAATGACAAGAACACTGTTTCACCTGGAACAACATAGTTGCTATAATCCCCTTCTGTGAGTTATTTGTTTTCCTGGCCTGGGCGGGTTACACCTTTACCTTATCATCCTCTGCAGCCACTTGTACCATTCTCTCTTATCTGCACTTTGTGACCTTCATGACAGCTGCCATGCTGTCACTCCCAATGACAAAGGTAGATCTGGACATGACTTTGGCATTATTAATGCCTTGGTGATATATCACTTTCCACGTTAATTGATGTCTACTTAGTCATCTCATGGCACTAAAGCTGTGCTGGGTGACGGAAATCCCTTTTCCCGTATACCAGTATTACAGCTCTTCTCAGACTTCTAAATTAGAATTAACTTGCCCTTTTGGTTCTTTACAGTACCCCTAGTTTTACAGCTCTTTTAATAGTCTCATTTTCTTATAACCTTACAGTACCTCCACTCTCCCTGCCTTTATCCCCAGCTAGAATAACTCAGAATCAGATTCCTGGAGTTAAGTTTGAAAACATTATAAGTGACATCTCAGTGTCCCACACCAAATTGTTGCCCCTAGGAACACTAAAGAAAGTTTCTATATATATTTAGGGACATGCCTGAGGAATTCAGGAGGTAGTCTTTGTCCATCTCCCTTTCCTGTTTAAGAATCCTAATGCCAGATCTAGTTAATTCCAGGGTGTCTCATCATTGTTTCTTCCAAATTTGGTGTAAAGAAGCCCCTGATAACCTGCTTTGATATGTCAGTGTTCCACAGTGAATGCGGAGATTACCCTCCCCAACTCTTAATTACCTTTATATTATGTAAAATGTTTATATATTAGCAGAACAATACACAAACATAAGCCAATACTTGCAACGTTTCCAATTACATTTATATAAATGTGTTTATGTAAGTTGAAAAAAGGAGGACAGCAAGGTCCTTATATAAAAATCAGTAGTATTTCTAAATTCTAGCAAAGAACAATTAGAAAATTAAATCTAAAAGCAATATCATTTACAATAGCATCCAAAATCATGAAATATTTAGGGATAAATTTAACAAAACACGTACACTAAAAATTATAAATAAAACATTGCTGAGACAAATTAAAGATCCAGATAAATGCTCTGTGTCATATTTATGGATTAGAAGATTCAGTATTGTTAAAATAGTAATTTTCCTCAAATTGATTCAACACAAACCCAAGAAAAAAATGTTTGTAGAGATTTACATGATTCTAAATTAGAAGTTTACATGATTCTAAATTTATATGGAAATGCAAATGACCTAGAATGGCCTAAGCAGTTTTTCAAAGAATTACAAAGTTAAAGGACTTCCATTATTCTTCAGTAAAGGTCCCAGGGAAATTCAATGGAGAAATAAACATTGACCCTTACCTCATACCATGCATAAAAGTTAAAATGTATTGTAGACTTAAATGTAAGAGCTAGAAGCAAATCTTTATAACTTTGGGTAGGCAAAGATTTCTTGGATAGGACATAACTATGAGCTATAAAAGAAAAAAATTTAAAAGTTGAACTTATCTATCTAAACTTAAAAACCTTTGCTCTTCAAAAAACACTGTTAAGAAAAGGGAAAGGCAAACCATAGAATGGGATAAAATACTAGCATACATACGTCTGACAGATATCCAAAATAAAGAATCTTACAACTAATTAACAAGAAGAGAACCTAATTTTTTAAATGGTACAAAAGATTTGAAGAGACATTCACAAAAGAAGATATAAAATGGCCAATAAACACATGAAAAGATGCTCAACATCATTAGTCATTAAAGAAATGCAAATTAAAACCATGTGATACCACTGTGCACTCATTAGTATGGCTAAAATCAGAACAGCTCATAGTACCACATATTGAAGATACTAGAACTCTTATACACTGCTTGTGATAGTGTAAACTGAACAATCTCTCTGGAAACTGGCAATTTCTTATAAAGTCAAATTTTTACATTTTTAAACTTTATAACCTGGCCATTACACACCTATGTATTTGTCCAAGAGAAATTAAAATATATGTCCACATAAAAACTTTTACATAGCACCTTTATATGTGATAGCCAAAAACTGGAAACAATCCAGTGTCCATCAACAGAAAACAAGTAAAATATGGTGCATCCAGACAAAGGAATACTACTCAGCTATAAAAAAGAACAAACTATTGAAAGACTCAGCAACATGGATGGACTTCAAGAACATTATGCTGAATGAAAGAAGCCAGACAAAAAAGAATAAATACTGTTTAATTCTATTTATATAAAATTATAGAATATACGAACTAATCTAAGATAGCAGAAAAGAGGTCAGTGGTTGCCTGTGGCTAAGGGTTGAGGGAGGGTTTGACTTCAAAGCCACACAGGGAAGGTTCTGGGGATGATAGAAATGTTCTGTATCCTGATTTTGGTGGTTGTTTCACAGATGTCTATATCTGTCAAATTTTATAGAATTGTATCCTTTGTAGGAATATAATTTATTGTATGTATATTATATCTTTAAAAAGAGAAGATCAATAGATGAGTAAGAAATAAGAATAGAATCTGGACTAAGGTGGCAACTAGAAGTAAGTGGATATGAAAGTGAGTAAGTGCTTATATTGAACAGAAAATAATACATGGTAGGAAAAACCACCAGAAATTCATTATGATCTGCTAATTAAGTTATGGTTGTATTTTAGTCAAATTAGATATCTAAAAATTAAATGTTCACAATAATCCTATGTAACAAACCATCCTAAAACTTCTTGCCACCAAAAATAAGCAATTTTTTTCTTACTCAAGGATTTGCAAGTATTGTTTGGAATGGCTCTGTTTCAGGCTGCACCTTGGCTGAGGCAGCTCGAGTTCGAGCTGGGCTCAGGTCTGTGTGTATCCATTCTGGAACCCAGGCTGAATGGGCATCAGCTGGAGAGAAGCTGTTCTCCTGCTGGATCACCAGAGCACAAGAACAGAAGCCCAACTGCACAGGCACATTTCAATTCTCTGTTCATAACATTCCAAGGTCCAAATAAAGTCACATGGCCAAGCCAAAAAAACTTTTATGTAAAGTTTTAAAAATACTCAAAAATCCTTCCATGTACCCATCCCCCAGTTTCGACAGTTGTTTCATCTGTTTCCTCCCGTCTTCTTGAAATATGCCCCAGGGAACTAAGTGTCGCGAATGCTTTAAAGTGAGCCACTATGAGTGGAGATGAGCTATTGGTGGTTGCTTTGATTCTTGATTGCTGGTAGGCAGTGATTCTCACATTCGGGAGCTCAGTTTTGGGAGGTTGTGGAAGAGCTCCCATGCGGGCTTCAGCAGTTACTGTGACAAATAGCAGCCCCTGCTTTTAGCAGTCAAACATTTTCCAATATTCATCAGAAAAGGAAAAATTTAGGTAGTCATTTAAGAACTAAGAAATGAAAGTATAACCAGGTTTGCTTTGGCAATTGGGCCAAGCTAATGATAGGTTTTGTGACTCTGTTGGAGAGGAAACGTGGGTTTCTGTATTTGATTAAATTTGGTACAAATTTCTGAGTCTTGAAATAGATGAAAACAAGCAGTTTATAATTAACAGATCATAAAGGAAAATGTAAACAGCCCGATGTGAAAATGCTAAGAGAATGCTGAGAATTAAGAGTTTCTGGAACTAGACTATGTGTAACCTGCCGTGTTAGGAATACAGATTAGGGATTTGGATACATTAGCTTTTAGATGTTCATTTCTTGGCACAGTTTTAAACATTGTTTAATCCCTCTGCAGTTTGGCTGCTTTAAGTAGAAGGCACTTTTGCAAATTTTGTAAGGCGTAAACCATCTCTGAAAGGAGAATTGATGTCATCAAATAAATACCAAAATGGTCTGAAATATTCAGCACTTGCTTTTTTACAACATCCTATTTCTTGCCTGCATTATATTTCTCACAAATTTTAATTTACTATGAGTTAATTAAATTATTTATTTTCTATTTTCCCCCATTAGACTATAAGCTCCTTAAGGATAGGGACTATGCCCATTGTTCTTAAATGAATATCTTAACACCTAACACAGTACTGAACACACAGAAAGTACTCAGTAAATATTTATTGAATTAATGAATGCTTTCCTATATTGTCTATCATCAGATAATCCTGCTGGATGTTGTTAAAGGTAAAAATAAATAGCCATATAAACAGTTTATACTCAATAATCACATATTTCCTGGCAAAATAATAAAGTGGTTAAGAACACAGGCTCAGGAGCCAGACAGCCTGGACTTCAATATTGACTCTGTCACTTACCTAATTCTGTAACCATGGGCAAGCAAGAACTTAATCTTTGTGTGCCTCATTTCTACTGTCTATAAGGTTCGGAATGTTGTGAAGATTCGATGATTTAATACATGTAAAGCACTTAGAAAGGTACCAAACAGTAATATCTCAATGAGTATTAGTTATTATTATTACTACTAGCACTACTATCAATATTATTACTCCAGAAATAAACTTAAAACACTTTTAAAACAACATTAAATAGGCGCCAGCCCAGTGGCCTAGTGGTTTAGTTCGCACACTCCGCTTCTGGAGCCTGGGGTTCGCAGGTTCAGATCCCGGGCACAGACCTAGCACCCCTTGTCAAGCCATGCTGTGCTGGTATCCCCATAAAATAGAGGAAACTAGGCACAGATGGTAGCTCAGTGACGGTCTTCCTCAAGCAAGCAAAACGAGGAAGATTGGCAACAATTGTTAGCTCAGGGCCAATCTTCCTCACACACAAACATTAAATATGCTACATTTAATCAGTTTTGATCTTAAGAGTTCTGTGTTTCACTTGAACTGATAAGTCATACAGAATTTGAATCTGAAAATTGTTCTCTCTGTTCTTTTTCCCTAATTCTACTGTTGAAAAATCAAACTCAACCATTATAAGAATTTTTAGTATGGCCTCCTCCAAGAGCCTTCTTCCCTCTTTTTCCTCCCTCCACCCTTCCAAGACAAGTTTGTTTCTTTCTCTGCACTTTCTAGCACTTTCTTTAACTTAGAAAATATTTCTTATATACGTTAGCTTCTCTCTATCTTTATGTCATTGCTCCATTTTAAGTTGTTAACTGGTACAAGAGGAGTGGTCAAGTAATTTTTTATTTTATACTAAATTTTTAAATAATATAGCACTATTTCTTTTTTCATAACTCTAGACTTCTTTCTTGGAGGGAAAAAACCCCCAGGTATTGTGAATATTTTTGCATTCTCAAACCCAGTGTCCTGTGTCCTTAATATGTTTTCTGTAGTTTTTTAAAATTAAAATATAAATACAGAAAGGTACACAAATCATAATTATGCAGCTGTATGAAATTTCATAAATTGGACACATCTATATAATCACTACCTAAATCAAGCTATAGAGCATTACCAGCACTTCAAAAGCTTTGCTCATGCTTCTGCATCGCTGTCCACTCCCTACAAGCATAACCACTGTTCTGACTGTCATTATCAATTATTTCTTTTACCAATTTTCAAACGTTGTATAAATGAAATCATTTAGTATGTACTCTTTTGAGTCTCTCTCCTTTTGGTCAGTAATGTGTTTGTAAGATTCTCTTTTATTACTGTCATATTTCGTTGTAAGTCTGCTGTTGATGGACAATTTCAATTTTGGTTATTATGAATAATTCTTCTATGAATGTTTGTTACATATATTTTGATGCACCTATGCATGTTTTTTCTTTTGGCATATACCTAGTAGTGTACTTGCTGGGTCATAGGGTTTCGGGATGTTCAGCCTAAAAATTCTTCGAAATTTAATGCTACCAATTTACATTCCCACCAGTACAGTTTAAGTGTTCTTTACCCCATATTGTCAGATGTTTTGTTTGTTTTCTGTGCTATTCTGCACTGCACTTATGTAGGGTATCTCATTGTGGTTTTTATTTGCATTTCCCAGTAATGTTGAACAGCTTTTCATATGCTTATTGATTATTTGAATATCCTCTTTTGTAAATTCCTGTGTAGATTTTTTGTCCATCTTTTATTTGGATTGTCTTTATTTTTCTTATTGATTTGTGAGGGTTCTTTATATATTCTGGATACAAGTCCTTTGTTAGATCATATGAACTACAGATATCTTTCCCCACTCTACAGCTTGCCTTTTTACCCTCTTAGTGATGTCTTTGGTGAACAGAAGTTTTTCCTATTAATAAACTTCACTTTATCCATTTTTTCTTTTTTGGTTAGTCCCTTTTGTATGCTGTTTAAGAAATCTTTGCGTAGTCCTAGGTCATGAAGATATTCTATTAGGTAATCTTCTAGAAACTTTATTGTTTTACCTTTCACATTTGGGTCTATAGTGCATCTGGAATTGGTTTTTGTGTATGATATGAGGTAGGGACAGGATTCATTTTTATTCATATCATATTAATCCATCACCAATATTGAAACTACCATCCTGTTACTAAAATATTGCAGTGGTGCCTTTGTCCTAAATAAAATGATTATATATGTATAGATATGCTTCTGGATTCTGGATTCTGTTTCATTGGTCTTTTTATCTATGTTTCTGTCAACCGTACCCTGTCTTAATTACTTTAGCATTATATTAAGTCTTGATATTAATAGAAGTCATTCTTCTTTAAGTTTTCTTTACTGTTCTTGAACCTTTCCATTTTCATGTAAATTAGTTTTTATGGTGCTGTATTCTTCATTCAGTATTCTGGGAGCAAAGCCTATTGCATAAACACACTTTTCCCAAATAGCCAAAGTGAAACCAAGAGCTATAAATTTAAATAATTTTAATCAGCATAAAGTGTGAATGCTGTATGATTTATTTTGTGTATAATAGTGTCACAGTGATTATTTTCCAACAACCTACCAGCCATCATTTTTGTTTATCATACTCCAAATTCATGATTATTAAAGAAGTCACAGTAGAATTCCACTCAAGGAAAGTACTATCATTGTTTAGGGACATACTTCAACTGAGTGTGTTTGGTTATGAAGATGACACCCTCTTCACATCACCTGGTTAGTTATGGATGAGACAAAAAGATAGGTAAAATATTTAGTATGAGGATTTAAGAGGAATTTTGAGAGTTTTGAGCAAATACCTGGGCAGAAGGGAGGTAAGAAGTGATGCCCAGCAACATGGTAAGAGACTGGAATTGGGGATGGCAGTAAGTTTCAGGTTTAAGAGCTTGAGTTTTAGATCCAGATTGCCTGGTTTAGCCACTTACTAGCCACGTGAATTTGGGTAAGTTACTTATCCCTTCTGTGCTTCACTTTCTTTATTCATAAAATGAGGATAACAGTGTCTACCTCACAGGGCCGTTGTGGTAATTAAATGAGTTAATTTATGTAAAATACTTAGAAACAGTACTTGGCATATAGTTAATCCCCATATATGCTTGCTGTTATTATAATTAATAATAGATAATCTGTGAAAAATATGAGATATATCATATTTTTAATTTTAAGTTGTTCTGTGCCTTGGTATAATCCCCTACCCTTGACACACACAGTGTAACCCCAGTAAAGTCCTGCCTATTCATCACCATAAGACTAAGGTCCGTTGAAGGCTGAAAAGATTATAGCAGAATCCAGTACTGCAGAAAACATACCTCACACTCAGAATGGAAACAGCCCAGAGACTAAAAACTCACCGTAAGCCAGAAATTGAAGTAACTCTAAGAATACTCAGAAATAACAGGTTGGAGACTTGTCTGCGTACTGACTGTGTATTGAGAGTTCATCCAGTTTGACAAATTTTAAAGGATAACGTCATTCTAGCTGTTTTACGGTTTCCCAACCTCAATACTATTGACTTTTGGGGCTAGATAATCCTTCATTATGAGAACTCTCTTGTGTATTGTAGGATGTTTAGTAGAATTTCTGGCCTCTACCTACCAGGTGCCAGTAGTAACATCTCTCCCCCAAGTTGTGACATCCAGAAATATCTCTAGACATTGCCAAATGTTCCCTGGAGGCAAAACTGTCCCCAGTTGAGAACCACTGAGTTATTCAAAAGAAACTTCTTTGCCTAGTTTTTTACCCCAAATTCCAAATATTCATAGAAGTAGAAAATAGAATAATGAACTACTATGTACTCATTTCCCAGCTTCAATAATTTTGACCACTTTGTTTTAGCTATATCTTCCCCATTTTTTTCTGTAGTAATTTCAGCAAAACTCAATCATTATATCATTTCTCCCATAAATACTTCAATGTATATAAAATATGTGAACTTGTGGGCTTCTTAAAGATAATAAATATTAGTTTCTTTTCAACCTCTATCAGGGCCATAGAAGAAAAGCAGGTAAGAGAATAGAGTGATACAGTAATAATAAGAGTGACATGAGGATAAGAACCTAGAAGAAAAAGGAAGAGTTTGGTTTGTTTTCCTCTACTCTCTTTCTTAATTGAGTAACGTGACTTTTGTGAACAATGCATGAAATTATAATGTGATATATGCTGTGATAATAAAGCACAGGAAAGGCCTTTTCCATTTCCTTCAAATCATCTCACTCTCTCTCACCCCACTTCCCTTGTTTTCTTGATTTACCACTCCTTCATTTTCCCATATAGCTTCTTGCCTGCCATTTGTGTGTAGTGTAATAAGTGTTGTGAAATCTAAAAAGGTCAGGGACTTTTAAATTTTATTACAGATATCTTCAGAATAACATTTAGAATTTTAATCAGAAACTGTTGCCATTTGCAACAACATGGTTCTTGCCATTTGCAGCAACGTGGACATGGATGGACCTTGAGGGCATTATGCTAAGTGAAATAAGTCAGACTGAGATAGACAAATATTGGATGATCTCACTTATATGTGGAATCTAAAAATAGCCAAGCTCATAGATACAGAGAACAGATTAGTTTATACCATGTATAACACAGCTTTTTCCTGAGATTTTATGTTAGAGTACCTTAGTTAGGCAGAGGTAGGGAAATGAGGAACTGTTGGATATTATAGAGCCCCTTAGAGTTGTCTGTTGGTGGTGCCACCAACATCGCACACATTCTATGCTATGATTAAAGATAAAATTTTATTTAAAAAGTAGTTTATATTTGAGGAAACACATAAAACTTTTTGGTTTATATAGAAGACCTAATTTATTTATTCAGTCAGTAAAGATTTATTTGTGTATTATATGCCAGGTAGTACACTATATACTATGGCTAAAACAGTGAAAGGGACAAACAGGATCCGTCTGTTTGTTGAGCTTATATTCTAGTTGGGCAAACAGGCAATAAAACGAGTCAACTAATAAATGAGATGATTGTAGATCATGGTAAGTGCTGTAAAGAAATTAGCTGGATTATATAAAGATTAAACAAAGCTCTAAAGGATGAGAAGGAAGACAGGAAAACAAATGCAAAGTTCTAGAAACATTATACATGCATATGTGCATGTGTGTATATATATATATATATATATATAAAGAATATTTACAGGATTACAAAAACATCCAGCAGCACCCAAGTGAAAAATGCATAATGCCTGGCATCCAATCAAAAAAGTTACCAGGCATGCAAAGAAGCTGGAAAACACTTCCTATAAGGAGGAGTAAATTCAGTCAGTCAAAGTCAACCCCCGAATTAGCCAGGCGATAGAATTAGTAGACAGAAGCAATAAGACAGTTGTAACTTTATTCTGTATTTTCACAAAGAGAGGAAATAGTATGTTAGAAATGTGAAAACATAAAAATGACCTAATATGAACTTCTAGAGATAAAAATTACCATATTAGAGATTTAAATGAAAAATACAATAGGTGGAGTTAACACCCAATTAGATATTGCAGAAGAAAAGATGAGTGAACTTGAAGACATAACAATAGAAACTATTGAAAGTGAAACACTTAAGGAAAAAAGACTGAAAAAGTGGACTGTGGGACCACTTCAAGAAGCCTAATGAGGGCCAGCCCTGGTGGCCTAGTGGTTAAGTTAGCGTGCTCCACTTTGGCACCCCGGGTTTGGTTCATAGGCACAGACCTACACTGCTCTATTAGTGGCCATGCTGTGCTGGCAGCCCACACACTGAAAAATAGAGGAAAATTGGCACAGATGTTAGCTCAGGGTAAATCTTCCTCGGCAAAAAAAAAAAAAGCAGCCTAATAAGTGTGTAATCAGAGTCCCAGAAGGATGAGAGGAGAGGAGGGAGAGCATAACCAAACTATATATATATATATATATATATATATATATATATATATATATATATAATATATTATGCTATAACACATAACATATTTATAATATATAAATATAATAGAACATATAATATTTAATAAATAGATTATATATATATTTGAAGGAAAAATAGCCAGAAATTTTCTAAATTTCTTGAAAACTCTAAATCCACAGATCTAAGAAGCTCGGTAAATCCCAAGCACAAGAACCTGAAGATTATACTGAGAAACAACATTATAAAACTGCTTAAAACTAATAATAAACAGAACACTCAAAGTTAGTCAGAGAAAGCACACAAAATTGCATACAGAGAAAGAAAGACAAGGATAACAACCCACTTCTTGGAAAAACATTCAAGCTAGAAGACAGTAGAACAAAATCTTTAAAGTTCTGACACTGTATATATATCCAACTAGAATTCTATAACCTGAAAAGATATCTTTCAATAATAATGGCAAAATAAAGACTTCTTTCAACACATTAAAACACAGAATTTATCACCAGCTGACCCATACTACAAGAATTCCTCAAGATGTCATAGTACCTAGTGTTAACATGCACTTTAGAAAATATTTGGTGATTATCAGGATGACTTTCTAGAAGAAAGTGAAATGGAGCCCAAGAACATCTAGAGGTCAGGAATATATGCCGAGAAGAATTTGGAAAAACTTAACTAGTTTAATGTATAGAAGAGAAAGGGTAATTTGTGAATTTGAGTATGGCAGATACCTTTTTCTTTTATCAAGGAGTAGGAAGCTTTCAATTATTCTTTGGGAGAAAATACTAAATCTAAATATTTGTAATGTAAAAATAATCCTACTGATTTTCTTTCTTCTGTTCTGTGGTAGAGAAATCTATTTATGTTGGCTTTTGGAGGGAAAGTAGGGAAGGGAAAATAGAACCTGTTTTTCTATGCTGACTAAATTCAGTAAGAGTTCTATATCAATTTTCCCCACAGGTGGAATGCTTGAATGCAAGCAATAATAGCATACAGAAATACACATACAGTTTTTTCCTCTGACCCCCTGCTGCGGCTTTAGCACAGAAGTTTAGATAAATGTTAGACTGAATAATAATATAAATCTCACTTTCTCGCCATTTGGATTGGTTTAGTGCAATACTGAATAGCCTAAAAAATTAAGAAGCTATTGTATTTTTGGTGTCAAACCATATGATACTATAGCTAATGCTTGCTATGCTAAAAGGACATATCTGACTAAAAAGAAAAGATTTTTATAATGTCCTATAGGATCTATGCTATTGTGGATTGTTATGAGGTTAGACTAAATGCGTCTGAATGTAAAACAAAACCTGAAAAAAATGTTTACAATGAATCAAGTTAATGTAAATAGATATTCAGTTTAGGTAAATTATTTCTGCATCACGTTTAGAATAGATCATTTTGAGTTCCTGGCTTCTTTTTATGTGACTTCTATAAATTCTCTATTTGGAAATTTATCTGGACAGTGAGTCTGAGGAAGAACCTCATGTTGACTTTGTTTAGCATCCCTTAGTGAAAAGATTTGAAAAAGAATAATTCCTATGGTTGGTAACCACAGAAAAATAGCCTAAATAGAAAGAGAACCTAAAAAGCTAGTTATGTGGAAAGAATGTAACAGTTTGGAAGCAGAAGATTAAAATGAATGCCAGAGATCAGGAATTTTAGGGTCTAAATTTCAGGGCAAAAATGAACTTGAATGGGCTTTCTTTTTGGAGTGATGGAAATGTTCTAGAATTAGAGAGTGGTGATGGTTGCATAACCTTATGAATATTTAAAAGACACTGAATTGTACATTTTAAGGGGATAAAGTTTATGGCATGCGAATTATATATCAATTTTTTAAAATGATGCTGACTGTGGGGGAAGTAGTAGCTGAGGCCTAGCCAGCATGAGGTAGGAACCCAGCCAGGATGAGGAGAGCATCTGTGTGCAGGGTGGCAATGAGCAGTAGTGAAATTTGCTACATGTAGGGGGAATAGATTAAATAAGTAAGGATAATGAGAGCCAGGTTTCTCACTATTGGAGAACAGAGTTACAACTTTGGAAAAGAAAAAAACTAGAATTTATCCTATGGTACTGAATTGGAATTAGAGGCATCACTGTGAGCTTCTGGAGTGTGTGTTTGTATATGGATTTACAAATAAAAATGAATGTAAATATTTCAATGAGTTCATACAAATGGATGGATGGATGGGGAAAAGAAATTAACCTGTAGAAAAAGTAATGGATTTTTAAAAAATCACTATTTGGCAATCATGATAGTAATCAAGAAATATTAAGGATACTGAAAGTAGTGGTCAAAAGTTTGTTGTGGAGAGATTCAGACTGATACTTGTACACCAGTGTTCGTACTATCATTATTCATAATACCCAACAGGTGGAAACAACCCAAGTGTCCAGCATCAGATGAATGGATAAACTAAATGTGATATATACATACAATGGAATATTATTCAGTCATAAAAAGGAATGAAATTCTGATACATGCTACAACATGGAAAACATTATGCAAACTAAGATAAGGTAGACATAAAAGGACAAATATTGTATGATTCTACTAATATGAGGTACCTAGAATAAACAAATTCATAGAGACAAAAGTAGAATGGAGGTTACTAGGGGCTAGAAAGAGTGGGGAATGGCAAGTTATCATTTAATGGGCACAGAGTTTCTTTTGGAGATGAAAAAGTTCTGGACATGTGTAGTGGCAGTGGTTACACCACATTGTGAATGTACTTAATGTCACTGAATTGTTCACTTAAAAATGGTTAGGATGGCAAATTTTGTTATATATATTTTACCACAAAAATATTTTTTAAAGTTTAAAAGTTTGTTGAAGAATGGGATATTTACATGGTCTCAAAGTATGCCCCCCACAAAATACTTATTAATTACAAAGATAAAAAGTATAATTTTAGAGTGGAAATATCTGGCAGACACTACCATAACCAAGTGATCAAAGTTAACACAGCATTACTTTTATGATATTCCTGCCAAAAATGCATAACCTAGATCAAATCATGAAATAACATGAGATAAATTAAAATTGAAAGACATCATGCAAAACAACTGGCCTATAACTTCAAAAGTGTCAAGGTCATGAAAGTTAAGAAAAGGCTGAAGAACTGTTCCAGTTTAAAGGGAGAAAAGAAAACTGTGAACTAAATGCATTGCATAATCCTGAATTGGATTGTTTCTCTAGAAAGGACATTACTGGGACAAATGTGAAAACTTAAATGGGACCTGTGGAGAAGATTGTCATAATATACAATGTTATTTTCCCGATTTCTGTGCTGGTAGTGTGGTTATGTGAAAGAATGCCTTCGTTTATAGGAAATACATACTATCTAGGGATGATGGTTCATTATGTCTGTACTTTCAAATGGTTAAGGAAAAAATATTCTTTGTACTATTTTTGAAATTTTTTTGTATATTTGAATTGATTTCAAAATAATAAAAGAATATTTACACAAACAGTAGGGAAAAAAAGGATAAAAGAACCTGAATGAAGGTGGTGATTGTGGCTGGAAACTAGATCCCAAGACTAGGACTGTATTTTGAAAGGCTAACTGTCAAAGAAATGGGAAACTTTTTCTGTTCAGTAAATTACAAAAACATTCTCTCAAACTCAAGTGTTCAAAAGATGAGTTGAGGATAATCCAAGTAGACTATATATCAATTATATTATGTAAAAGTAGGAAAATCAACTTCTAGAAAAGGACCTTGTAATTTTGGATTTAGAATATGAGAACAAAGGAAATGACCCAACTAAATGGAAGAACAGTGCAGAACTAGCCCATTTTATTTTGAAAGATTCATGTGTTTCAATGTCTTCCTGTTACAGGTGATGCTGAACAGGAGCTTGGCCCCCCTCCATCTGTAGATGAGGCAGCAAACACACTCATGACTCGTCTGGGTTTCCTCCTTGGAGAGAAAGTCACAGAAGTTCAGCCAGGTGACCAATACAACATGGAAGTACAGGACGAAAATCAGGTAAACTGCTTGCTGTCAACTTTGATACATGGGACGAATCAGCCTGTTATACTAGGAAAGGAACAATGTTGCAGGGGAATATGTATGTGTATGTTCTGAGAAGAATAATCCCAATTGTTGAATGCCTTTTGAGGCCTGGGGATACAACTTAATTTTCCCTAATCACTGTATTTTTTTCAGTTTATGAAACATCTTTTAGTTTCATTCTTAGGTTTAAAAAGCCACCTTAAGGTTTTAATTCATTTATTGAATGAATGAGGAAATAAGTAAATAAGTCAACAAAATTGACATATATATGAACACTGCACCCAGAAATTGCAGAATACACATTGTTTTCAGGAGCATATGGATTATTTACCAGATGATGATATGGTGATACATAGAGCAGATCTCAGGAGATTTCAAAAGATTCGAATTACTGTGACCAAAGTAGAATTAATCAATTACAAAATGATAACTTAGAAAATGATGGCTAAAAGTTAGCTTAGAAAATCCCCCAAATGTTTGACTAATATTAGACTTCTAAATAGCCTTTGAGTCAAAGAAGAAATTAGAAAATATTTTAAACTGAAATAATAAAAACAAACTATAACCAAACTTGTAGTATATAGTTAAAGATATGTATAAAAATAAACTTTAGTTTTGAATACATATATTACAATAGTAGAAAATCTGAAAAATGAATGATCTAAATATTCATCTCAGAAATTTTAAAATGTCAGCAATTTGAAAAAAATTATTTCATAGATTTTTTTCTTTTGGCTATTTCCATTCTTTTCTGTTTAAATGTATCAAAGGAAGTACTAGATTCAGATTCATTTGTGTGGTCTTAATCTTTAAAATGATTGTCTTGCAGTGAATCATTTTATTCAGAAGATGACAAATCAATTTCAAATTGCATATCCTTTATAAATATTGATAAAGATTCTATGTCCTATGTTAGTGTTGTCATAAAATAATAAAGTAATAAAAGATTATTTGAATATACTGGTAGATGATGTTCAGGTGTTCCAGAGCTCTCTCCTCAGACTTCTTTAGTATTTATATTGTCCCTCCTTGGGTCATTGGTTTTGCTGGCTGCACATTATAATCACCTGGGCAGTTTTTATAAAGTTCAGATGCCCAGAGATTCTAATGATAATGAAACTCCCCCATTCTTATTTGTTTAAATGCTATCTTAACTCCTGAATTATCTCAAGCCCTGCCTTTCCCCTTCACTCTAGATCTGTATACCTAGCTGCCTACTACCTTTTCTACCTGTATGTCCAAGATACATCTCAAACTTATGTTAGGAACTGAACCCTTGCATTTTTTCCCAGCTCTGTCTGCAGTGTTTCCTATCTGAGTAGGTGCTATCACCTATATACTTAGGCCAAAAACATTGGAACCATTGTTGATTTTTCTCTGTCATATTCCACAGTCACTCTTTGTGCAAATCATGTAGACTTTGTCTTCAAAATGTATGCTAAATCTAATCCCTTCTCATTACTGCCACTGCTACATCTAAGTCCATGTCACTGTCATCTCTTGTCATAGCTACTGTGATAGCTGCTAGAATGTAAGGCTAGAAGGCCTGAAACTTTTGCCTGTTCTATTTACTGCCGTATCTTCTGCACCTCGAACAGTGTCTGCCATTAGTAGGTGCTCAATAAATGTTTACTGTATGAATAAAAGCCTCCTAATAGATCTCTGTTTCCAATCTTGCCTCTCTATAGTCTGTTCACACAATAGTCAGAGTGATCCTTGTAAAATGTGAATCTGATCCTTTAACTTCTCTGCTCTAAATCTTCTACTGTATTCCCATCACAGTTAGAATTAAACCTAAAATATTTACCATGGCCAGACAAGCACTTCCTGATCTTACCCCTTGCTACCTCCCGTGCATCATCTCCTACTCCTCTCCCTTTCACCTGCAGCTCCCCAGCAACACTGGCCTTCTTCTCATTCCTCAAACACATAAAACATTTGTTTATTCTGGAATGCTCTTCCCACATAACTCACTTCATTCAGTGCTCTGTTCAAATGTCACCTCCTCATAGAGGCCTCCCTTAATTATTTTATCTATTAGCACCTGCCCATCACTATATCCCCTTATCCTGCTACTTTATTTTCTTCATAGTTCTTATCATTAATTCATTCCATTACATGTTTAGTTGTGCGAATTTTTTGTCTGTATCTCATACAAGAATGTAAGCTTCCTGCTGGCAGGAATGATGATTGTTTTTTATCAGTTTACATTGAAATAACCATGTCAGTATGCTCTGCTCTATGCATAAAAAGTGGGAATAATATATATTTAGGGCTTTCTTAATATTGGTATAAACAAAACACCTATTTTACTTTTTATTTCTTTATATTCATTGCAAGTTAAAATGTGACTGTTCTAATAATAACCAAGTAACATGATGTTATAGTCTGAGTATTTACAAAGGATCCTGTTGTTTCTAAAAAGCTATATTTCTTCAGGTGCTAAAATTTATACTTGATTGTTTTTGAGATGCTTCATGTCACAGTATGGCACAGTGATTTCTGAATAAAGTCACCAGTCCGTGGAGTATGCCTTGTGCATTCACTGAATAAAATAGTCCTAAAATAAGTAAATAAGTAGGATCATTGATTAAATGTAATTAAAGTGATATAGTGTAATAGAAAAGTCGCTGAACCAAGAGGTAAGAAATTTGTGTTCTGGTTCCACCTCTACCACTTACCATTTTTTAAATTTGGACATGTCACTTAACTTCTCTGAGCTTTAGGTGTTTCATGTGTAGTAATAACTGACATTTCTTAAATGCTTATTGCGTACCAACCATTGTACTAATTGCTTTATTTGCCCTATTTTATTTAAACTTCCTTACAACCTAATGTGGTAGGATCCATTTATATTCCAATTTTCAGATAAAAAAATGGAAATACTCTGCCAGAAAGTTATGGAATAGTATTCAAATCCAGACAGTCTGCTGTTACAACCTGTTCTTAACAGCTACACTCTACTGTTCCAGCATAATATAGAATAATAACACCTGTCAGGATTGTTGTGAGAATCAAGTTAAGTCATGAATATGAAAACACTTTTTAAGCTATAAAATGCCATGTTAATAAAAGGTATAAAATAATATTCAATATAATTAGTATATAAATATATGCAGGAGCTGTATGATTTGGGGAAATTACTTCATTGCTTTCGTACTTAAAGCAGTTTCATTTTCACTTCTCTTAAGTGGGAGAAATAATATTCATTATGCCTCAAACTTGGTTGATATTGAATAAATGAAATAATATATTAAATTTTTTTTACACTGTAAACCATTAAACAGATATAAAATATTAATAATGAGACTAAATGATAGCCTTCTTGGAATATAATATACCATGAAATTACCTTGGAACCACAGAAGAAAGTGGCTAAATTGATCATTGAAATATCTAGTCTTAGGAAGATTATTAAGAACTAGGAGGTCATGTTCATTTGGTGACGTTCTTCTGAGCAAAACAGCATACTAACAAAGATAGATTGCTTTGTTTAGGCAGACCGTATGGTAATGGAGTCCTCAAAATAGTACTAGTAGTGACAGAATCCAGCACAGGCAAGTCAGCATATACCATTTTTCTGCAAAAGACAAAGTATTGGAATTGATATTAAACTGACCACTATATTTTCTTCTCTCAGTGGTTTCTGGGGTATTCCCTAGAACATATTCCCTTATGAATTCCATCATTAGGTTCTTATCTTGAGTATTTGTAGAACCTTTAAGAGATCCAGATTGGGCATTTTGGATCCTTCTGGAGAACACTAAGGATAATGGGAAAACCACTGAAAGGTTTTGGAAGTGGAGTGGCTTGATTAGATGTCCATTTTAGCCTACAGCATGAAGAGTAGATGATGTTATCTTTCTGTGCCTAGAAGAGATTTCTGTATCTCATTAACGAGCCTCCTTAAATAAACATAAAAGCCCACCTTTTAATTCATAAGCCATAAGCAATTTCCTACTTTCTAAACAGCTTGATCTTTCAGCTTTGTTTTTACAGTTAAAGCTTTTAAATCATACATTCTTTGATATGTGCTTTATTTTGCAGAAAATAACTTACAGTAAAAATAAGTGTCATTTAGGGGCTTAACCTCCATAATGGCTATCTTATGCATATAATACAGTTTCCTGTCTCAAGGAACAGACTGAGAATCTTGTCTAAAAACGGAAATGAGTTGCTGTAGAAGTAATAGATCCATACGAAATTGAAACTTTTTCAATATGGGATGAGTACAGATGTATCTAATGTAGAAGACCCGAAAAAAGTTCATTTCATCTACCCACATATTTCTTAAACTGACAATGAGGAGGTTAAAAATTGCAATGCCAGATTCTAACTAGGGAGGATTCTAATTCAGTAAGTCTGGAGTAGGGCTCAGTATCTGCCAGTTTTGTAGGGGAGTTTGTTTTATACGTTCCACAGGTGATTCTACTGCATCCCTAGTTAAAAATCATTGCTCCATTTTTATTTGTTTATTTTATACATTATCATTTTATAAAAATAGGGGAGATTACAAAGAAATTGAAACTCCTTCCTCCTCTGGAGAAAAATTATATAGTAGAAGAGAAATGGCATAGATTTGAGGGCTTATTTTGTTATTAAGAAAAATCAGTTCCTGAGGCTGGCCCAGTAGTGTAGTGGTTAAGTTCACACACTCCACTTCAGTGGCCCCTGGGTTCATGTGTGCGGATCCCAGGCGTGGACCCACACACTGCTCATCAAGTCGTGCTGTAGCAGCATCTCACATATAAAAAATAGAGGAAGATTGGCACAGATGTTAATTCAGGGCTAATCTTCCTCACCCCCTCCCTCCCAAAAAAAGCAAGAGAAAAATTACTTCCTAATATTATTGATAGGATTGAAAAGATTTACTTGGTTGCAGGGTTCTGAGAATATCATTTGTGCTTGGTTGAGTGTAATGTGTCTTTTATGACCTGGTTGTAGCATTTAAATTAAAATTAAAACCTGGATTCAACACGGATAATTAAATACAAGGGATTGCATCTGGAAATAATTTTAGGATGAGTCAAAGAGCCGTAATATTTCATATCTAGTGATGAACACATTTGTCAGTCAAGTTATTAAATGTAAATATTCAGTTTTAGCAGAGAGAATATAAAGACTCTATATGTGAAGAAGTTGAAAGACTTCTTTTAAAGTAAACATTTAAAGATGTCAAATTTATCATTAGTGCTCCTTCAAGTAATTTTGTCACTGATCACTTACCATTTTGAAAAGGATAAAATTTCTTTAGTATTTGAAAAAATACTTTTATTCATTATTTCAGTAATTTATTTGGGTTGAAAGAGCTAAAGAAAAGTGAATTATCAGTAAATTAGGTAAACCAGAATGTATTAGCACCAGTCTTTTTGGTGATTATTCATTCCTTCCTGTCCAAAACTTAAAAAAGAGTTAACTTCAGGTGTAAGAATCATTCAGGATACAAAGTGATTCAATCTATAATCAGTTTCTACAGAGAAATTATGTAGTTTTGTGTTACATTAATATTGTTTAGTCTGTTTTGTTAGGCTTTTAGAATAAGCCATTTTGTCTGCATTCATTTATTGTCTCTAGGCAGCCACCTATGTATCAAAAGAACACTTATTTGCATTAAGAGCCTTATTTTTATTTCTTCTCAGCTACAGAAATATTGATTTTTTTCTATCCAAAGAAAATTATTAACAAAGTTCCAAGCCTTCAGAAAAGTTTTATTGATTGGAAATAGCAAGGGCTATTTGTGCTTAATAAAAAATTCCTCTATTAATTCATGTCAGTAATAGAGAATACTTGTCACTGCACATTTCCTAGGAAGAAAAACTGGACACAGTCTCTGCTCATGTTAAATTGATCAAGTTTGACCTTAATTGTAGAATGCAGAATCTCTTATCCTGGAAATAGAATCTAATAGATACAAAAGCTGTGCATGTAGATTTCCTTCTTTTTCTCATCCAAAGCATATGTTTTACCATAAGATATATTTTACTTTAACAACTGATCGGTTTATATTATTTTTCATTCCAACTTTTCAGACCTCAGCAATCACCCAGCGGATAAGTCCCTGTTCCACCTTGACTAGCAGCACTGCCTCTCCACCAGCCAGTAGCCCCTGCTCCACCCTCCCTCCAGTCAGTACAAATGCAACTGCCAAGGATTGCAGCTATGGGGCTGTCACTAGTCCAACTTCCACCCTTGAAAGCAGAGATAGTGGTATCATTGGTGAGTTAAAGTTTTTATATTAATCATTTTGTGTCCTTTTTTTCTTTTTAAAATAATTAAGCAAGCTTAAGATTTCAAAAATTCTGCTTTTGTGTTGTTGAGATGTATATATAAAATGTATCCTTCTCTTTTTAATGATGCTGGAGAGAGAAATAAAGGTAAACGAAATGAAATGTATCCCTCCCTGCTTAACTACTCCTTTAAAGATATTACCTGATAAAAGAAGGGGTGGATAGAAAAAGTCCTTTCTACTTATTCCTGTAAATTCACATACTTCATCCATCTACCAACAGAAGTGGTTCAGAAAAAGTTTATTCCTCACTGAACTAGTAGAGTTTCATGGAGGTTCTCAGTTCTTCATATACTTATTGCCTATTATATACTTATTAAGGGAAGTTAATTAAATGGAAATGAATGAAGTTTTGGGAAATAAAGAATCTGAACAAAAGAAATGCAAAGAGAAGAAAACAGGACTGAGCACAGAATCCTAGGGCACATTGAAATTGAGCAGGGAATTGAACGTGGGAGAATGAGCCGGTGGATACCAAAACAGGAGCACTCGGACAAATATCAAAATTGGGACAGTGTAATGTTACTGAAGCCAAGGAATATAAAAGTTTTAAGGAAGGAGTGAGGAGAAGCTGGTCAACAAATGACAAAAGTTGAAGAGGCCAGAAAATGGGAACAGTTAAGGAATAAAGGAAATAAAATATTTCTTTCTCATTTGGCTTCCTTCTAAAGGTTATCAAATCAATATATTTATTTGTTTGGATGTAATGGCAGATATTAATGTTATGGCAACTAAGTATATCTCCACTACTTAAATGAATATATGTCAGTATATGAATTTATTCATTTTAACTAAATATTGAGTAGATAAAAAGAATATTTTTATGGCAGTGTTACAGTATACAAAATCACCACACAAAAACACATTGTATTTCTATACCCTAACAATGAACAATCCAAAAAGAAAATTAAGAAGACAATTCCATTACAGTAGCATCAAAAAGAATAAAACACTCAGGAAGAAATTTAACCAAGCAGGCAAAAGACTTGTACACTAAACACTATAAAACATTGCTGAAGTAATTTAAAAAGACTTTTAAAAAATGTAAGTTGGAGGACTTAGATTTCCTGATTTCAAAACTTATTACAAATCTTCTCAAAGGCAGAATTTATAATTTTTATATACCCTCATAATTTAGCATAATAAATTTCTAATTTGTGATTTACTTATATGAGAAGTCTTTATGAAGACATAATCATTAAATAAGTATTTTAACTAAATAAGTGAAGGGAAGGAAGAAGATACCCCATGCAAATGGTAATGAAAAGAAAGCTGGGGTAGCAATACTTATATCTCACGAAATAGGCTTTAAAACAAAAACTGTAACAAGAGACAAAGGTACTACATAATGATAAAGGGAACACTCCAA
Organism: Equus przewalskii; assembly: GCF_037783145.1. Lineage (NCBI taxonomy): Eukaryota > Metazoa > Chordata > Mammalia > Perissodactyla > Equidae > Equus > Equus przewalskii. The sequence goes on along the minus strand of NC_091840.1, from coordinate 16,022,776 downwards.
CAAGAGGATATAACACTTCTAAATATCTATGCACTCAACATAAAAGCACCTAAATATATAAAGCAATTATTAACAGACATAAAAGGAGAAATAGACAGCAACACAATAATAGTAGGGGACTTTAACTTTCCACTTACATAAATGGATAAATCATCCAAACAGAAGATCAATAAGGAAACATTGTCCTTAAATGACACCTTAGACCAGATGGACTTAGTAGATATATACAGAACATTCCATCCAAAAACTGTGGAATACAGATACTTTTCAAATGCACATGGAACATTCTGCAGGATAGATCACATATTAAACCACAAAACAAGTCTCAATAAATTTAAGAAGATTGAAATAGTACTAAGCATCTTTTCTGACCACAATGGTGTGAAACTAGAAATCAATTATAGGAGGAAAATCAGAAAAGCCACAGATATGTGGAGATTAGACAAAATGCTACTGAACAGGGGCTGGCCCTGTGGCTGAGTGGTTAAGTTCGCGCGCTCCGCTGCAGGCGGCCCAGTGTTTCGTTGGTTCGAATCCTGGGCGCGGACATGGCACTGCTCATCAAACCACGCTGAGGCAGCGTCCCACATGCCACAACTAGAAGGACCCACAACGAAGAATATACAACTATGTACCAGGGGGCTTTGGGGAGAAAAAGGGAAAAAAAAAAAAAAATCTTTAAAAAAAAAATTTTTTTCGGAAAAAAAAAATGCTACTGAACAACAGTTGAGTCAATGGAGAAATCAAAGGAGAAATCAAAAAATACCTTGAGACAAATAAAAGTGAAAATACGACATGCCGAAATCTATGGGATACAGCAAAAGTGGTCCTAAGAGAGAAGTTTATAGCAATATAGGCCTACCTCAATAAGCAAGAAAAATCTCAAGTAAACAGTCTAACAGTGCCCCTAAAGGAACTAGGAAAAGAAGAACAAAGCCCAAAATCAGTAGAAGGAATGAAATAACAAAAATCAGAGCAGAAATAAATGAAACAGAGACTAAAAAGTAATAGAAAAAGATCAATGAAACTAAGAGCTGGTTCTTTGAAAAGATAAACAAAATTGACAAACCTTTAGCTAGACTCACCAAGAAAAAAGAAAAGGCTCAAATAAATAAAATCAGAAATGAAAGAAGAGAAATTACAATGGACGCCTCAGAAATACAAAAGATTATAAGAGAATACTACAAAAAGCTATATACCAACAAATTGGATAATCTAGAATGGATAAATTCTTCTAATCATATGACCTTCCAAAACTGAATCAAGAAGAAATAGAGAATTTGAATAGACCAATCACCAGTAAGGAGATCAAAATGGTAATCAAAGACCTCCCAAAAAATAAAAGTTCAGGACCAAGTGGCTTCCCTGGTGAATTCTATCAAACATTCAAAGAAGACTTAATACCTATACTTCTCAAAATCTTCCAAAAATTGAAGAGGAAGGGGAGCTCCTAACTGATTCTATGAAGCCAACATTCACCTAATACCAAAACCAGACAAGGACAACAAAAAAAGGAAAATTACAGGTCAGTATCACTGATGAACATTGATGCAAAAATCCTCAACAAAATACTAGCAAATTGAATACAACAATACATTAAAAGCATCATCTACCATGATCAAGTGGGATTTATTCCAGGGATGCAGGGATGGTTCAACATCTGCAAGTCAATCAATGTGATATACCACAATAACAAAGTGAAGAATAAAAATCACATGATTATCTCAATAGATGCAGAGAAAGCATTTGACAAGATACAGCATCCATTTATGATAAAAACTCTGAATAAAATGGGTATAGAAGAAAAGTACCTCAACACAGTAAAGGTATGACAACCCCACAGCTAATATCATACTCAGTGGAGAAAAACTGAAAGCTGTCCCTCTAAGAACAGGAACCAAAGATGCCCCCTTTCACCACTCTTATTTAACGTAGTGTTCGTAGTCCTAGCCAGAGCAATCAGGCAAGAAAAAGAAATAAGAGGGATCCAAATTGGAAAGGAAGAAGTGAAACTGTCATTATTTGCAGGTGACATGATTTTACATATAGAAAACCCTAAAGAATCCATCAGAAAACGTTTAGAAATAATAAATGAATACAGTAAAGTTGCAGGATACAAAATCAACATACAGTTGTGTTTCTATACACTAACAAAGTACCAGGAAGAGAAATCAAGAATATAATCCCATTTATAATTGCAAGAAAAAGCATAAAATACCTAGGAATAAATTTAACTAAAGAGGTAAAAGACCTGTACACTGAAAATTATAAAACATTGTTGAAAGAAATTGAAGAAGACACAAAGAAATGGAAAGATATTCCATGCTGCTGGATTGGAAGAATTAATGTAGTTAAAATGTCTATACTTCCTAAAGCAATCTACAGATTCAATGCAATCCGTGTTAAAGTTCCAGCAACATTTTTCACAAACAGAACAAATAATCCTAAAGTTTAATGAAACAACAAAAGACCCAAAATAGCCAAAGCAATACTAAGAAAAAAAAAAATAAAAGCTGGAGGCATCACAATCTCTGACTTCAAAATATATGACAAAGCTATAGTAATCAAAACAGCATGGCAGTGGCACAAAAACAGACACAGACCAATGGAACAAAATTGAAAGCCCAGAAATAAAACCACACATCTGTGAACAGTTAATCTTCAACAAAAGAGCCAAGAATGTACAATAGAGAAAGGAAAGTCTTCAATAAAGGGCGTTGGGAAAACTGGACAGCCACATGGGAAAAAATGAAAGTAGACCATTATCTTGCACCATACACAAAAATTAACTCAAAATGGATTAAAGACTTGAATGTAAGATGTGAACCCATGAAACTTCTAGAAGAAATCATAGACAGTACGCTCTTCAGCATCAGTCTTAGCAGCATATTTTTAAGTACTGTGTCTGACTGGGCAAGGAAACAATAGAAAAAATAAACAGGGCTACATCACACTGAAAAGCTTCTGCACAGCAAAGGAAACCATTAACAAAATAAAAAGGCAACCTAACAACTTGGAGAAGATATTTGCAAACCATATATTTGATAAGGGGTTAATTTCCAAAATATATAAAGAACTCATACATCTCACAATAGCCAAGACTTGGAAGCAACCTAGGTGACCATCAAGGGAAGAATGGATAAAGAAGATGTGGTATATATGCACAATGGAATACTACTCAGCCATAAGAAAGGATGAAATCTTGCCAATTGTAACAACAGAGCATTTCTCTTGCGTAATTGACCTAATATAATAACAATAACCACCATTTTTTGAGTACAACCTATGGGCCAGGTATCATTATTTAATCTTTATAATCATCTTATAAGAAGATAGTTGTAAAGATTTCACAGGATCAGATAATTGAAAGGATGTATAAGACTCCACAGAGCATACTTAGAGAAAGCTTTTAGTAAAGATACAGTACAGCAGGCAAAAGAGAATAGAGGCAAGCACCGAGGACCCAAGACACTTCCAGGTGCCACTCTCCAGGTCCTTTCTTAATCAGATAGGATGTGCTCTGTTTCCAAAATATAAACCGCCAAGATTTGTACAAGGAATCTTGATTTCAAGGGAACTCCCCAAAAGTTTACAGTGAAGATTTTTATGCCCTTCTGGTCACGTAGCCAAGCCGGACTAAGTCCTCCAGGTGTAAGCTGTTAATAAACAACTAATTCTGGATGCTGCCAGGGGAGTTTCAAACTTTAAACAGCGAATTATAAATCATTAGTTATCCCAGTTGACCTTAGCTTGGCTAAGAGTCAGTACCAGACTTCCAGGCATCCCCAGAGATAAGCATAGGGCCGGCCCAGCCTACCTGTAAAATAATTCTATCTTACATAATAGTATAATCTTTCTTAGACTTAGAAAACTGAGATTCAAAAATAATTGGTCCCAGGTCGCATAGATAATAAGAGGCAAAGCTGAGATTCAAGTTCAGGTCTGTAGGACTTGAAAACCCATGGTCCTAATTATTACAAAACAGTGCATAGTTCTAAAATAACTCTGTCTCAGGATGGATGACCTAAGATTATTATCTGGCATTAAAAATTTAGTCTTTATCAACAAAATTAGAGTAGTGAATCACTATAAAAATTATTACTGTCAGCTTTAAAATATAGAAGACAAACAAACCAATTTTTAAGTGTGCAAAAGATTTGAGTAGACATTTCACCAAACAGGATATATGACTGCCTAATAAGCACACAAAAAGATGCCAATGTCATCAGTCATTAGAGAAGTGCACATTAAAACCACAATGAGATACTACTACACAGCCAATAGAATGGTTGTTACAAAAGAAAAAATAGTACCAAGTGTTGGCAAAGACATAGAAAAACTAGAACCATCAACATTACCAGTAGGAATTTAAAATGGTACAGCCACTTTGGAAAACAATTTGGCATTTTCTTACAAAGTAAACATAAACTTACCATACGACCTGGTGATTCTACTCTTAGGAATCAATCCAAGAGAAATGAAAACCTAAGTCCAAAGAAAGAAACATTGTTCATAAAAGCCAAAAACTGGAAACAATTCAAATAGCCATCAACTGGTAGTGGATATACAAAATGTGGAATGTCCGTACAGTAGAATACTATTCAGCAATAAAAAAGAAGAAACTATTAATAAAGGCTGTAGAATGAATTGACCTCAGAAACATTATGTTAAGTGAAGGGAGCCAGACATAAAAACTACATATTGGATGATTCTGTTTATATTCAATTCCAGAAATGGCAAATTTATAGAGATAGAAGAAAATCAGCAGTTGCCTAGGACTAGGATGAGAACAGAGATTAACTGCAAACAGGCACTACGGAGCTTTTTGGGGTTATGGGAACGTTCTAAAACTGAATTGTAGTGATGATTACACCGATCTATAAATTTCCTAAAAATCATTGAATTGTACATTTGTAACGGGTGCATTTTATGGTGTGTAAATTATAGTACCTCAATAAAACTGTTTTAAAATACGTGGAGTTAATTTTATTCACAATAAGCCTGTTTGTAAGCCTGTAATTCCTACTTCCTCACACTGTCTCCTCCTGGCTTATGTGGCAATATAAACAGACGTCATGTAAGCAGTTTTCAATACTGAGGTAGCAATTTTTTTCTATATCAAGGAAGGAAAATGGAAAAAATGTCAGAAAAATCTCTTTAATTACTTGAAATTCATTATTTCCGCACTATTCTTTGTTCCACCTGGGAATGATTAGGTCTAGAGAAATAGAAATAGAGATAGATTAGGTGTAGTGGAAAACGAATATGTATATTTTTCAATGAGGAGCCGTGTCTTCCTCTTCAACTCCATTCATAGAAACTTTGCAAATATGAGTGTTTAATTCCTGTAGGCCAGCTTATTTGGCATATAGACTGCATAGGTTTTGGACTTCTGAAACTTTTAGTAACTACATGAATCAAATATCAGTGTATGCTCTGATACTTCAGTCACCTTGCTGACCTTAAATTATGTCGTAAGGTCTCACCATAGAGGAATGGTTGAGTAAAATCGGATACGTCCATAAAAATGGTTAGTATGCAGAAATTAGCATGTTGTTATTAAAAATAGCATTCAATTTTGTGATTCTTCATTTTTTCTATGTCTGGCCTCTTTTCCCACAGAATTGTTCTTCTTCTGGGATTAAAGACTTAGGAATTATCTTGTTCACCACTGTATCCTGACACATACTAGTTGCTCAAAAAAATTTATTGGCTAGCTAGGTGAACAGAATTAACTAAAAGTCACCAAGTTCTGTGAAAAGCATCAATGGAGCAAAAATGCACAAAATTCCTAAATGAGAATGTTTACCCAGAGAATTTTACTTCTAGTATTTTATGTGAGTTGTCTGTTTACACTCTTTCCGTGCCCCAGAAAGATTCTGGACTGTTGAGCATTCAATAAAACTAATTTATTCATTCTTTCAACAGATATTTATTGAGCATATACTATGTGCCAGGGACTAGGTACATTTCTCTCTAGTAAAGAAGGGCAAAGAATACTCTGGGCTTCATTTTTTAAAAACAAGTGAACTGTGTAATAACACATTTGGTTTATGCAAATAGTACAATAGTAGTGCAAAATGACGTCTGCTCTTCTCACATTGGGAAAACTAGATGTCTTCTTTATCATTGCTTTTAAATACCATGACCATAAAAGCTCTTCCTCATTAAAAAATTTGGCATTTAAATAATAAAACAGCACCCACAGGCCACTGAACAATTGTCTTTGTGCCACAAAATAACTCAAAGTTTCTCACAGTGTTCCACCACCAATCAAGACTTTCATAATTTTTGTTGATAGATCCCATATTTTTGAAAAAAATCTTCAGCATCACTCTATTCATTATTCAGTAGTTTCTCATTTTTAATTTATCAAACATTTCTGCCAAAACCTCTAATCAAAGTGAGATTACTTATGTTCTCCCCCTTCAGGTAATTCTAGCTAAGTTTACAGAAACTTGCTGTTTTAGTTAACTAGTCACCAGTAAACATATTATTTATCAGTTATTTGAAATATTGTAGATAGTGAAACCCATTACCACCTTCTCAGACCTTTAAAGGTGTAGTGTTCCAGTCTTTGAAGCCTACTGATTGTGCTCATGGTTTATCTGGAGAAAAGGGATATATTTCTAGTATATACACCAGGTAAAACCACACAGACACAAGTACATCTTAGCCAACTCTAATTTGGGACCTAAGGATAAAAACTTTTGTTGGGGCACAACACAAAAACCCCCAAAGGGCAAGGGGTTAAATAACAGACATTTTGCAGGTGGACAAGTCCTCTGAGAAACGGGAGTCCTCATTCCCTAGCTTTCAGTATACTGATCCTAGCAGCTATGTGAACTCCAAGCATCTAGCTAAGAATTATAAAGCCAGCTGAATCATCACATCTTTATACCAAGTGAAATTACATTTCAAATTTTACTGAAAGAAAAATGTTTAAATATATTTTAAAGTAATGAGACAGTTTCTAGAAATTAGGATAAGAAGCATATATGTTTAAAAACAACAAACACAGACATATACACACATAAGACAAATATATACCTATATACTATCACTAAACACATTTAGAACTTATAAAATATGCTGTGGAATCCATAAAAATCTCACTGGAGAGGCTGCACTATTGTGTTTGGTGGCAAAAAGGTTAGGAACCATTGAGCTATTTATGACTGAAAGACTGAATATATTAAATGAATTTTTAATTAAAGTGCATAGTTTTGACCACATACCAAAATGATATAATAACTTAATATGACTTGAACGTTTGAATTAGCTTTAAGAATATCTAGCCCATGGTTCCCAACATTTTTACCAGCAGTACTGCCTTAGCCCAGGTTCCTTAGAAAATAGAGCCTGAGAGACAAAAGGTTATATGCTAACATTTTATTAAGGGAGTACAATTCAGGGAAGCAAGAGTCAAGGAAAGGAGGTGTGAGACAGGAAAGGAAGGAGAGCAAATATAAGGAATGACAGAGCTGGCAGAGGTAATTGTTTGGTCCTGCTGAAAGCCTTCAGAGAGACCATATATTTCTGAACTGTGGAAGGAGTAATTAGAAGGGGATTTTTCTGCTAGTTCCTTTCTCACATTGGTGTGTTTGCCCTAATAAGATGTTATTTCCCCCACTCTTCCTGTTGCACAAATCCAGTAGCCCTACTGCTTCTCATGTCTCAGTGGCGACAAGGAAATCCAAAGGTAGAGGAGAGAGGCTATACAGCAACATGCAGGGCATTGGTTGACTTGTACCCATGTCAACACAAAGGACTAGGAGCAGCCACTATAGCCAATCTCTCAGTCTGGAGCAGGGGTGTTAATAACAGGACCCAGCTCCAACCCATGGGAATAGTTCACACCACTGCGTAGGCAACTATAGCCACACAACAGGCAGGTGAGTATATCTAGGGTGGCAAATCAAATACAGTCCAACTCTTGGCACTATGTAGATCCAATAGTACTCTCTTTTGGCATCTGGTCTCACCTGGGAACATGATGATATGATATACTCAATTCTTTTCTGAGGGGAGAGGTCCAAATCCAGTCCTTCAAAGAGGGGTAGCCAGTTGCAGTCTCCCAAAAAGACATAGAAAGGATTAGTAAATGAAAATTAAGTCCCTGCTTGTTCCTACTAGTCCTGGAACCCATAATGTATGCTCATCATCTCCCTCCTCCACCCATTTCGGAATGAAGAATATCAAAATAGATTTCAGAACAAAGAATGATAACATATAAAGGAAGCTCATTTCATAATGATAAATGAGTCATTTCATCAAGAGGAAATAACAATCCTGAATGTTTATGCACCTAATATTAGAGCTTAAAAATGGAAGAAATCCACAAACATAGTTAGAGATTTCAGCACTTATCTCTCAGTAGTTGATATAGAATGAGTAGGAAATCAATTAGCATATAGAAGACCTGAACAATTCTATCGACCAACTTGACCTAATTGTTATTTATAGGACAGTCTACCCGACAAGAACAGAGTACATATTATTTTTAGACGCACACAGAAGATTCACTAAGATAAACCATATTCTAGTCCATAAAACAAGTCTCAATAAATTTAAATGGACTCAAACCATCAAAATGTGTTCTCTGACCACAATGTGATTAAATTAGAAACCAATAATAGAAAAATAGGAAATTTCACAAATACTTATAGAAATCCATTTCTAAATAACAGAAGCACAAGGGAAATTATAAAATATTTTTAATTGGATGATACTGAAAACAAAAGATCAAAATCTGTGGAACACAGCTAAAGAAGTCCTTATAAGGAAATTTATCACATTACATGCTTATTTTAGAAAAGAAGAAAGTTATTGTATCAGGAACTGTATTTTCACTTGAAGAAATTCAAACCAAAGTAAACAGAAAGTAAACAAAAACAATAAAGAGCGGAAATAAATGAAATAGAAAATGGTAGAGAAAATCAGTGAAACTGAAGACTGGTTCTTTGAGAAAATCAATAACATTGATAAACCTCTAGCCATATTAATCATGAAGAAAAGAAGATAGAAATTACCAATATCAGGAATGAGAAAGGGACATCACTACAGACCCCACAGACATTAAAAGGATGATAAAGGAATGTCATGAACAACTTTATGCCAATACATTTGACAAGTTAGATGAAGTGGACAAATTCCTCAAAATAACAAACTACCAAAGCTCATTTGAAAACAAAGCGATAACCTGAATATCTTTCTTTTTTTTAAATTTTTTTTTTTAAGATTGGCACCTGAGTTAACATCTCTTGCCAATCTTCTTTTTTTTCTTCTTCTCCTCCCCCACAAAGCCCCCCAGTACATAGTTGTATATTCTAGTTGTAGATCCTTTTGGTTGTGCTATGTGGGATGCCACCTCAGCATGGCCTGATGAGTGGTGCCATGTCCGTGCCCAGGATCCAAACAAGTGAAACCCTGGACCACCAAAGCAGAGCACGCAACTTAACCACTTGGCCACAAGGCCAGCCCCTACCTGAAGATCCTTACAGCTGTGAAATATAAATTGAATTTGTTGTTTAAAACCTTACCACAAGGAAAACTTAGTCCAGATGCCTTGATAGGTAAATTCTACCAAACATTGAAGGAAGTAATAATACTATTTCTGCAAAAACTGCTCCAGAAAGTTGAAGTGAAAGGAACACTTCATGAGGCCGACATGACCCTAAGACCAAACCAGACAGAGACATTACATGAAAAGTAAACTACAGACCAGTGTCTCTCATGAACATAGACATAAAAGTCCTTAACAAAATTCTAACAAATTGAATCCAGCAATATATAAAAAGGATAGCTCATCGCTAAGTGGGAGTGGAGAGCACTGGCATCTTTGAGAAGCCTAATGCTGCCTGCGCTCTCTGATGAAGTTGTTGGCAACAACAGGGAGATGATGCCATGGAACTGGGCTCCCTAATATCAGTGAGGATACAGAAACCAGTTGGCAGCACTTAATTCTCAGATGCAAGGAGCACATTTTATAGTAAAGACCAGCAAGGCTGGAAGGCAACCAGGATGTCTTTCTTTGTAATTCATCATCTTCCCTTGTTACTACAAAGTCCAGAACACCATTTAAATTTCCAAAGAGAAAACCTCACTAAAAAGAATCATGGAAATTACTTCATGAACTTAGGTCTCTTCTTTTTTAACAGTAGGTACATTTAAAATGTAAGGAGAATATGAACTAACATAAAAACTCTTCCGGCATGATATCTTTTGTTCTTGTTTTATAATTATTGCAAAGATTTTTATAATCTAGATTTTAATGTTTTTAGTCCTTCCGTTTCTAGGGTTGGTGAAAATTTTCCTGTTTAAAATTAGTCGTAAGACTGGATAAAATTCTAATGCCTTTTCAGTTTTTGTTTGATTTCATTAAGAGATTCAACGTATATAGGGTTAGAGCTACAAAGGGTAGCTGTACAAGGTGGCCCTGTATTGTGTCCTTATGTGGATAGATTCTTTCTCCTGTAGTACCTTCTGCTTAGGGACTGTTTATTTTTGCTAATTCTTTGTTATCTATAAAGGGCCAGGAAATAAATTTAAATGAGGGAAAATACAGGATAAAAAGAGTATATAGATCTTTTTGAGACCTCTGGAGCTCTCCAGCAATCCATGAAAATTATATAAATTCCCTTTTGATGAAATTCTGAAATTTTTAGCATTGATCAGCCTCAGTTGTAGGTACTTTAGCAACGATGTATGAATTTGTTTAGTTCATTTAAATAAAGTTGTTAAAGTAAATATATGAGAGAGATGTGAGAGAGAGGTATTTTTTGGTTTCAATTATTTAAACTTTATGGTGGAGATGAAATTATCATCAAGTAATTTTTTTTAAATAATGTTTCTAATATTCTAATCTAGTCACAAATTTGTACAGTAGTAAACAGATTAGTCAACAGGTTTTTTGTGTTTTTTAAAATTCTTTTCACTCTTTTTTTCAGCTACGTTGACAAGCTATTCTGAAAACGTGGAACGCACAAAATATGTTGGGGAAAGCAGTAAAGAATTAGGATCTGGAGGAAACCTAAAGCCTTGGCAGTCTCAAAAATCCAGCATGGATTCCTGTTTGTATCGAGTAGATGAAAACATGACGGCTTCCACCTATAGTCTGAATAAGATCCCAGACAGGAATTTGGAAACAGTTTTATCTCAATCGGTACAGTCTATTCCTCTGTATCTTATGCCACGGCCAAATTCAGTAGCAGGTAAGGTTTCTCAAACAATGATCATTTTACCAGCATATACATTGAAATGAAAATAAATTCTACTCTAATAGTATTTAAATTTTCCATTCATTTCCTTTGACTAAGCTACTCTTTTGTGTTTGGGTGTTATACATGGGCATATCTTTTTAACCTAGGGGAAGGCTCGAGTTCCTCAAGTGATCGTTTAGTTCTGCTCCCCAAAAATATAAAAGCACACATAAAATCAGAAACAGAAGCTATAAAGCATATTGTCAAGCTGCTAAAAAAGTCTTTTTTTCTCACATCAGAAGTCTTTGAAAGGATTTCAGTTGGAGATTTTAGTTTTTAAAAACTTTAGTTTTAAAAAACATTATTAAATTGAAGCATTATTTCAGTAGAATTTGTATTAGCAGAAATCATCATCCATAGTTTGAAGGAGTGGCAGGCAGGCAACAATTCAACGTCCCTATTCCAAGAGCTCAATATTTTCACAGTATCCTGGCTATCTTATCGTAGAAGGATCACCAGGTCCCTACACTGCTAAAGAACAACTCAGACAACCTCTAGCAGTTTTAGTCGTAAAGAAATGATACAGAAAGTTAAGTGGCTGGAGGATGGAGCCATTATTCTTTAGCAGCTGTTCAGAATTGATGTCAAGGGATATTTTTTATACAGCTAAGTTGCTATTTAATAATTCAGACCAGGAGCTTTGGGAGAATAGTTGAGCATTCTGACATTTTCAAAATGTATCATCATCTGGACTTCATCCATACTACAAAATCAAAGTTATGTTTGTCTTTCTACTTGCCTGGTGAATAGTTTTGTTCATGCATAGGTTTATCTCACTGATGCAAGATAAGAAAGTTCTTATTGTAGTCAAGAGCACTTATTTCCCAGATGTAACTATTTATGTTATGCAGATAGTAGTGTGATGCTTCTTGCCTTTCCCATTTTCCTTTTGTACCTTTTCTAAACCATTAATCTTTTTCTGTCTTCTGGGAGATCATCAGCATCTGTCATCAGATGTGATTATGGAGAGAATGGCTCATCTGGAAGATCAGTAACTGCATAAGATTTTAGTATTAATTTTTCAAGATTATTCACTTTCATAGAGTGACAGAAAATTTTCTCTCCTAGTTTCTGTTAAATATGTTGATCCCTAACCATGATGTCATATTTGAATCCTAGAATGCTATAACTTATGAGAAAGTGCTAGGCAAATTCAGTCTTTCCAGAAGAGAAGCATTTAAATCCTTGCCTATATAAAAATGGGGAAATATAGCTACCAGCTTTAATGGTACATCCCAATTTACTTGCTAACTGAGCTGCAGTGATTTCTAAGAAAATTCTGGCTCTATTATTTGAAAAGGGAGGTGAGCACTTAGTAGGAGATAGAGGTATGAGGTTCTCTTGTCTTCTTTTTAGTTTGCTGAAGAGATTATAAAATACTTTGCCGTTCTTGAGCATAAATGTCTATAGGGATTTATTATTTTACACTATGCAAATACTAACCTTAGGGTTTACAAAGAGTTCTCCAGGACTAATTAGCCAGATATGATTCTTCCCTCGCTGTCTCTAAAGCTTTCTAACACTATTGTTTTCCAGAAATTAGTATAAGGCCAATTCTGAAAGTATCAATGTCATCAATTATTTCTCTAACCAATATATATTGAATAAATTGTGTAATTCTACTGCAGAGAATAGAACGCAGGTTTCTATGTCAGGTATTTTAATCACCAGATAAAAATATCATTGGAAATATGTTAAAAAACAATTTTACTAAGCAAGCAACATTTTATCAGGTGAAGAGTACATTCTTCCATTACATGGATTGTAAGATTTCAGTTTATTTAGAATTCTATCTTGTAAGAGCTGATATTCTAGTTATTTAATAACATCTTTTAAATTGTAATCAACTTTCAGGGAATTGTCATTCAGTTTGTGAATTTTTTGAGCTTCTAAACTACCTCTCATGGTGTCTTTTTTGCTAACTGCCATTTAACAACTTTACTACTTATAGGCATCAACATAATTGTGGCTACAGTTGTACCTCAGTAAGTTTTTGCATGTCAATTGGAACAGTCACTGAAGCAAATATTAAGATAAGAATTTTATCTAGAATTACAAGAGGGAATTTTAATTGACATCCATTGTTGTTTTTGTAACATACTCAGCTACGATGTGGTAAATGCTATAATACAGTAATTTATAAATTTCCATAGGAACACAGAAGAGGAAGCATCTGAGTGCAAAGGGTGAGAGTAGAGAGGAATAAAAGACATCATAGAGAAGGACGAATAAGAATTCACCAGAAGGACTAATAGAAAAAAGAGGAAGGAGGCACCAAGAAGTTAAAGAACTTGGCACATTATTGGTATTTCTGCATGACTAGAACCTGGGGTACAAGAAAGGAATGGTAGAAAATGATGTTGAAAGGTGATACCAAGGACCTTATGTACTCTGATGATGAGTGTTGGGTTTATTTTGTGGATAGAAAGCAGAATAAGCAGGAGCCACATTATCAGATTTTCAGTTTAGAAAAATGACTATAGAGGCCAGCCCGGTGGGGTAGTGGTTAAGTTTCTGTGCTCACTTTGGTGGCCCGGCGTTCGCAGGTTCAGATCCCAGGCACAGACCTAGCAGCATTCACTGAGCCACCCTATGGTGGCATCCCGCATAAAGTAGAGGAAAATGGGCACAGATGTTAGCCCAGCGACAATCTTCCTCCCCAAAAAAAAAAGAAAAGAGAAGAAAAATGACTGATGTGTATTCATATGGGATAGACTGAAGGAGGAAAGGCTGGAGTTAGAGAAAATAGTTAAAAGCTTCTGGTATTGTGCAAAATTATAGGGGATGAATTGCCAGGTTAAAGGCTGTATTAATAGAGTTGAAAGAGTGGCTTAAGAGACTTTTCTTGTTTTTACCTTAAAAAATAACTTTTATCAGGTTTTTTTTAAATACAGGGAGATACAAAGAAGAAAACAAACGAAAAGAATGAGCTATAATCTCCTTGCCCAGCGATTCCTGCTGACATTCTAGAAATTAAAGATTGATGTATATTACATAATATATAAAGCAAATGAAAATTCAAATTCAAACAAAAAATACAAAAACAAAAGGAAAAGCGGCTCTCCCCTCTCTGCCTAATGCCTATCTCCAGAGGTTAATATTACTTATGATTTTTTTAAATAGATCTATTATACATATAATATACGTTATATGACTATAATGTATGTTAGAAACATGTAAGGTCAAAAATCGATAGGATTTATACAAGAGAAATGAAAACATGTTCTTGGAGCAGTTAAGTTAGCACGCTCTGCTTCGGCGGCCCAGGGTTTCCCCGGTTCGGATCCTGGGCATGGACATGGCACTGCTCATCAAGCCATGCTGAGGCGGCATCCCACGTGCCATAACTAGAAGGACCCACAACTAAAAATATGCAGCTATGTATCGGGGGGCTTTGGGGAGAAAAAGGAAAAATAAAATCTTTAAAAATACGTATGTTCTTACAAAGATGTGCACGAATCATCATAGCAGCTTTATTTGTAATAGCCAAAAATTGTGAACATCCCAAATGCCCATCAACAGGTGAGTGGATAAACAAATGATAGTCTGTCCTTACAATGGATACTACCCAGCGATAAAAAGAAATGAACTGTTGGTACTGCAACAACATATATGAATCTCAGGATAGTTATGCTGAATGAAAGAAGCCAGATAAAAAAAGAGTACATACTATATGATTCCATTTATATAAAATCCTAGAAATGCAAACTAATCTATCGGCAGAGTGCCTCTCTTGTAATGCAGCCATCTCCATGTGCAGGTATCGCCAACCCTTTTTGTATTGCCCTGTGGGAGTTGGGGCTCAGAGAACTGGCACAAATGTTGATAGTCTGGCTACTGCTATTCCTCTGAGAAATAAACTGTCTTTCATCTCTGACCTAGATGTCTAATTTCTTCTTCCAGCATCCAGGCGTGTTAGCTTAGAAGTAGGATAAAATATCAGATCCTTGACAGTTCTTGGCAATGAGATACTACTATACCCATACCCACAAATAAAAGTTAAAATGGGAATTCTGAGTATTAGTGAGGATGTGATGCAGTTGAAATTGTCATATGGTGCCGATGGGTGTATATTAATAAATTGGTACTATCACTTTGTAAAGCTGCTTGTTGAGATCTATTAAAGGTGTATAAAGCTGTATGCATGTTACCTACAAAACCAAGCAATTAGACTCCTGTGTAGGACGACCTTCAAAAGTAAGTCCTTATGTTCATTAAAAGAGAAATATAAGAATGTTCATATGAGTTTTATTCATAATACCTGAAAGCTGAAAATCATCCAAATACCCATCAACAGTAGAGTCAGATAAATAAATTGTATACAACGATAAAAAAATTGTCCGTACTACTCTTACAGACACCATGGAGAGTACATATCGTATGAAGTATATATATTTATATAAAGCTCAGAAAAAACAGACAAAACTATGGCACTTCTATGGTGATAGAACTGAAGTAGTGGTTACCTTTGGCAGGAATATCACTTAAGGAAGCCTGCTGTATCTTGATCTGAATGGTGGTTGTCTGCGTATATACATATATAAAAATTTATTGAGCTATACACTTAAGATTTATATACTTTATGTAGGTAAATCACACCTCACTTTAAAAAAATGTATAAGCTCCTGTCTTTCTAGAAGGATTTTTCCTTGTTTTTGGTTTAGAAATAGCAGTCCTAAGCAATGTAACTAGATCTTTGAAGAAATACCTGTTTTTAGTGTAGATTAAAAATAACCTAATAACTTCAACAAATAGATAATTTACTTAAAGTGTTCCATTTATTGAGAGCATAAACCTAGGGTAAGTACCCAAAATGGCCAGAAATGATTCTAATTGCCACCTTAGTTTAGTGGTAGCCTAGATAAAGTCCCAAAGCAAAAGTTTTTATGTGTATTTTCTTGATCCTTTTTTTTAAAACCAGTATATTGTCATATTTTACATGTCATAAAATTCACCCAAGTAACTCACCCAATTCAGTAATCTTTAGTATATTTACCAAGTTATGCAACCTTCAGCGTAAATCAGTTTTAGAAAATTTTCATCATCCCCGTAAGATTCCTCATGTCAATTTAATGTTAATTTCATTCCCACCCCAGCCCAGGCAACCACTAATCATACTTTCTATCTCTATAGATTTACCTTTTCTGGACATTTCATATAAATGGAGTCATACAATATGTGGTCTCTCATGTCTGGCTTCTTTGCTTAGCATGTATCTGAAATTTGTTCCTTTTTATTACAAATAGTATTCTGTTGTGTGGCTGTACCACACTTTATCTATCCGTTCACCAGTTGATGGACATTTAGGTTTTCTCCAATTTTTGGCTATTGTGAATAGTGCTGCTATGAACATTCCTGTGCAAGTCTTTGGGTGGGCATACGTTTTCATTTCTCTTGAATAGATATCTGGGAGTGGAATTACTAGATCATAGGGTAAATTTATGTTTAACTTTTTAAGAAATTCCCAAACTGTTTTCCAAAATGGCTACACCATTTAACCTTCCCACCTGCAATGTATGGAGATTCCTGTTTCTCCACATCCTCTCTACCATTTGTCTTATCTCTTATTATAGTTATTTTAGCAGGTGTGAAATGTTATCTTGTTGTGGCTTTAATTTGCATTCTCCTAATGACTAATGATATTGACCTTATTTTGTGTGCTTATTAGCTATTCATATCTTCTTTGGTGAAATATCTGTTCAAACCTTTTGCACATTTTTTTATTGGGTTGTTTGTCTTCTTATTGAGTTGTAAGACTTTGTTGTATATTCAGGATACAAACCTTGTTATCAGAGATGTGTTTGCAAAATATTTTTTCCCAGTGTGTTGCTTATCTTTTACTTTTCTTATTAATATATTTTGAAGCACAAAATTTTTGATGACATCAATTTATCAAATTTTTCTTTTATGGACCATGCTTTTTCTTATCTTTTTGATAGAAAATATACTGTTTATGTCAAGTATTATAAAACAGTGGTTTTTCTTTGTTACTGGAGTTTGTTCTAATTCAAGTATTGGAAAATATTTCCTGTACACACTTTAATACTTTCTCCCCTCTTCTTTTCCCTCTCCTGCCCCTCCCCCATGTTAAAAAATATAAAAGAGATAATATTAGCCTAAATTGTTGTACCTGTAGACGTTAATTGTTGATTATTTTTTCACGTATCACAGTGGTCATCCCCTAACACTGGCGTTTCTGGCTAACAGAGATTTTCAGATTCTTAAGCAGTCCTGATCATGCTTCCTCAAAGGAAGGGTAAAAGGTAAATGCACAGTCAGAAGCCAGATAGATTTGTGCTGGAGAATAGGATTTTGTCAGTCATAGGTCAGAGAATAGTTTGTATTGGGTTGTTTTCTGTATCTGGAAACTATGGTTTCAGTATCCTCACAAAAAGGCAGGAAAGTGAGCTATAAACCAAATGACTCAATTGTTTTCAAAATTTAATAGATTATAGGTTGAAAATGTTTCCAGGATGTAGAGAAATAAAATTACTCTTCACAGAGAATTACCCTGCTAACTGTATAATGTGTGTAAACATTTGATCAGATCACAGCCTCTGGTAGCTTAAATAATTAGATATCTAAATCATTTTTTAAAATAAATTTTCTTAGCTCAGGAGGGTCCTCTCTTCTCATTTTAGCTGTAGATGTACATATTTTCCTTTACTTTCTAAGGTGTACATAGAAGTGGTTCCCCAAACTTGGGGAAGATCAAATACTCAGATCTCCTTGGTGAACAGGAATTGAGAATTTCAAATATGAGATGAGCTTGAAATAGGGGGGAAAAATCCAGTATATTTATATTTATTAAATTGTTCTAGGCATATAAACACTTGGGGGGGGGATGATGAATGCCAATAATCAAAGGCCTCCTCAAATAGGTTTTAAATTTCTCTTTTTTAAACTTTAGCTCAGTATGAGTAACGTAAGTATTTATTTTAGAGACTAAATAATGTTGAATAATGATGTGAAAGTACCATTTGCATCACTTAAAAAAAAAAACCTGCAAGAATAATTGTTTAAATGGTCCTTGCTGTGTTACAGACTTCTCCCCACTTGGAAAAGAGAAGTGCCCTCTTTCACCCAAGCTCATTGGCATCTTTATAGGGCCACATCTAGCAGGACCAGGAAATTATCAAGGAATTATTTAAAATCCTTGAGGCTGCTGCTGGATTGAATAAAACTGTTTATGTTATTCCATAAAACCCTTGATTTTAAAAAGAATGGAAAGGACACATGGCTTTTGTAACATTTTTACTTGTAGGGAATGAAGTCAGCACATATGCAGAGGCTTATGGTCGTTTATTTTATAAAAAATTTTTCTGTGCTTTTAACTCAGGCACAACATAAATGGAAGAAATATATGTAATGAAATTTTTGAAACATGCTTTTCATTAACTATTAAAATAGAAGTCTGATTAATTTAAGTGTCAATATATTGGTCAATTAGATTTAGCTGTATACTTTTAAAAACATAAGACTCAAACAAGTCAAGTCTGTAGTTAGATGTACCAGTTAAAAGCTCCATATTCCACATACAAAGATAGTTCTATTTACTGAAAACATAAAAACTTCTAACTCAAGTAATGAAGTGACTAAAGGTGAGTTTTGACAGTCTGTAGCATCAAGGCTTGGGTTTTCCTGGAGTAGCTCATTTTTCTGAATAGAAATTTAGATGTTTATACACCTTTAAAGTTCTAAAATATGAAAAAATAAGAGCTATGTCTTTTATTGTTTTCAAAAGGTAAATCACTGTTGCATATTTATTTTTGAAGTTATTGTGTTGGAAGGAAGTAGAGAACCCTTGTGGACTTGCAGTTACATGGCAGAAATTACCAGAGTAGGCTGTCTATGGTCACCCTTGATGTCTTAAAATGAGATTGGCAATGAATTGAAGGGAAGTGGGAAGCAGGAAATGTTCGCTTGCAACAGCTGTCCTCAGTGCTTTGTGTGAAAATGAGGAGTCTGTCAGGGAAACATACAAACAACACAAGTCAGAATGTAAACTCTCATCATCTACTTGTTAATGTTTGGAGCTGCACATTTTCCTAAGACAAGGATCTTAAGAAACAGGTAAATGCGAAATGGGAATCTTGGGGGATTTAAATGAATCCAAACAGAATGAGAATTTTACAGAAAATCAAAACTGGGCTGTTCACCAGGCAGAATCTTGGCTTTATGAATCAAGGGTGTTTAAGGACAGCAGAGTGGCTTCTTGCCCAGGCTGTAGCAAACATGAAGTGTCGTTCCAGGCTCCCTGCTCAGGTCAGCCAGAATGACAATTGTGCTACTAAACTCTGTTTGCATTAGTGACAACTGATAGAAGAAGAAACAACTCAAACTGGTTCCAAACTCAATATAGAATTGCCTCTGGAATGTTTTGTACCAAATGTTGTCTGCTGGATTTTTTTCTGCTCACTTGTGTATTAAGTTATTTTGACTTTAAAAAGGTATGTCAGTTAAATGTTCTATACGTGAGTCAGCTGTTCCAATCTGATGAGATGTCAAAAAATAGATACTCCCTTCTCCACTTCCTTCATTCTCTGAAAACAAGACTTTTTAATGACACAGATTTTATGGGTTTCCTTTTTAAAACATTTTCTTTTCACATAAAATTTTTTATATGTTTCTCCTATTTCTTCAATTCAGTTCAACTTACCTAATAATCTCTTATACTTGTATCCGGAACATATTCATTAAATATTATAGTATTAATTTAACTTGATGGACTTATCTCAAAAAAATTGCCAGTACAGGTTCACAGTAAAAGTAGCAATATGAGGTAGGAATATGTCTCTCCCTATAGATTTATCATTGGTGTTTTATGGGATGATGATATATAAGGCATTGTTGCTATAGCCACCTCCTTTATCCTTAGCTTTCAAATAACCCAGTAAGACAAACCTAATTTATTATTCATTGATTGTTTAAATATAGCCAAACGCAAAGTGTATGTTAAATATAATTATTCAGTCATTAGACAAGCATTTATTGAGCATGTGCTATATACGCCAGGCATTGTTCAAAACACTTAAGAATTATCAGTAAATAAAACAAAGATTCCCACCCTCATGGAGCTTACATTCTAGCTAGAGAAAGTAAAATAAATGTGATAAATAAGTAATGTGTATGCTATGATAGAAAGTGATATGAGTGATATGTGCTATAGAAAAAAGTAATATAGGGATCAGCAGCAGCTGAAGGAAGATTATGTGAACATCATTGGAGCCAAGCATATTTCCATAGTGATGTCTGTTAAGCATTCAGCAGAGCGGTGAGGAGGGTTAGGACAGAGCCAGATGTCTAAGTAGGACTAGTCTGGAGTTCAATTCCATATTGGGCATTATGTGCAGGGCAGTCTGATTTACTCTAAAGGAATCGGGTTATCAAAGATAAATCAGACATTGTTTCTTGCCCTCAAGAACCTACTGTAATCTAGAAAGGGACGACAGACGTGTGAACAACTAGCTGAATAACACAAATTCTAATTAGCAATATATGTATGTGGTTGCTGAAAGGGAGAAACAATTAATTCTGACTGGGGGATCAGTCAGGGAAGCAGAGAAAGTGCAGCCTGAGCAAATTTTGACGGAGTGAGATGTTTCACCAAGTATGACAAAGACTTTTTCTCAGAAAGTGGTTTCCAAATGGAAAAGATGCAAGTGACTATGAGGAGAGTACAATTACATACAATTAGTAGAACAAACAGAATTTTAGGTCCCTGACTGATCTTTCCAATATTTGTCTCATATGCCTTTAAATAACGTACTTGAAGGGACAAAAATTTTGAAAATGATGAAGCAGAGGGAAACTGAAAATAGGATTAAGGAAAATAATGATTTAATAAGGAACAAAGGCAGTAAAAAATTATTTTGAATTATTTGATAAATAATGATAGATTCAGAGATATTAATTGCTAAAATAAGAAAAATAATGAATGTTTTAGTAGACTTAGGTAACACTAACCATAATTTAATTGCAGTCTGTGTTAAAGCAATAGTTCCCCATTGGCTGATTTCAGATCTGTCTAAGCCCTGAATCAGGACTTCAGAGCTACTGCAATTGATACTGAATATCACTGCTTTTCCTTAGTTCAGTTTGCCTGTATTTGGATTTGTGAAGGAATGAACTATTCATTTAGCTCAGTGATCACAGTATTTGTCTTCTCTTCTAATGTCTTCTGTCCAAAATTGAGAAATGAGCTCATTCCAAAATATATTTGCTGTATTTCTCA
Organism: Equus przewalskii; assembly: GCF_037783145.1. Classification (NCBI taxonomy): domain Eukaryota; kingdom Metazoa; phylum Chordata; class Mammalia; order Perissodactyla; family Equidae; genus Equus; species Equus przewalskii. Next base: position 16,001,281 of record NC_091840.1, on the reverse strand, counting down.
GTTTTGTGAAATAAAGCAATAGAACAATTGTTCATTTTCCTGGGAATTACTGTGGTAAATTCGGTTTAGTAAAATTTAAAGTTCACACTGAACATTTATGTTTTACGAAAGCTGCCAGCAGCTCTTCATTGAATATAAGAAGTTGAACATGTGAGACTAAGGCTGTGGCTGTGCCAGAGATTTTTTAATACAAAGAAATTAAAATAGGTTATGTAACTGCTACTTAATTTAAATCTGTACTCAAATTATAGATCTCCCTTAGTTTAATCTTTAAAAGATTCATGGATGGATATAATGTATAAAAAAAGAAAGACTCTAGGCTATTTTTCTCTTTTCCTTCTTCAAAACAGCTTTTTGCTTCACTCCATGTTGTATATTTCTATACTATTCTGCCTATTAATGAAATATACATTCTCCTTTTATTAAAACATATCAAACCATTTTAGTGCTGGCACATAGAACCATTATAATTTAAAAAACTCTGCTAGAACCTTGCTTTAAAATTATATAATTGTGCCATTAGTATTGTCATAATGGTAACCAAAAATGTCTATCACTCATCCAGCTGTTAAACTTTCATTCAAATTTTGTTTTAATGTAAATAAAACATTCTCATTGCCATTGATCTTCTTTTCATATTACTCTTCAGTTTATCCACTTAAAAAGTACCTCATGAGTATTTTTCTTATTAAAAAAATTAGAAATTTGAGGCTTTTGTTTGTTCTTTTCTTTTGTTTCTTACTGTGGAAAATATTTGAAGTGCAGAGATGTATTAGTCTATGACATTCAGGGCACCTATACTTTGCATTAGCATGGGCTCTATCGCCCAAGTTTGATTACTGCTCTTTGAAGCTATAAAAAACAGAGAATTGTGGGAAAGTGATAAAGATGAACAAGACATGGAAAAATAAGCCTTTTAAGAAGGAATTAAATCTTTTTAGCTTTAAAAGGGAAAGAAGGAGGGGCTGGCCCCATGGCTGAGTGGTTAAGTTCATTCACCCCACTTCTGCGGCCCAGGGTTTCGCCTGGTTTGGATCCTGGGTGCAGACCTGGCACCACTCATCAAGCCATGCTGAGGCAGTGTCCCACATAGCAGAACTAAAAGGACCTACAACTAGAATATACAACTATATCCTGGGGGGGGCTTTGGGGAGATGAAGAAGAAAAAACAGAAAAGTTCATTTACAAAAATAGGCAGCAAGGGGCTGGACCAGTGGCGTAATGGTTAAGTTCGTGCTCTCTGCTTTGGCGGCCTGGGGTTCGTAGGTTCGCATCCTGGGCCCGGACCTAGCACTGCTCATCAAGCCATGCTGTGGTGGCATCCCACATAAAGTAGAGGAAGATTGGCACTGTTAGCTCAGCAACAATCCTCCTCAAGCAAAAAGAGGAGGATTGGCAACAGATGTTAGCTCAGGGCCAATCTTCCTCACACACACACATACAAAAATATATATCTATTAAAAAAAAAAACTAGGCAGCAAGCTGCATTTCATCCTCAGGCCTTAGTTTGCTGACCTTTGGACTAGATGACCTTTAAGATTCCTTTCACATCTGCATTCTGTAATATTGCTTTATTATCAATGTCACCTATTGAAGGAGATTGTCGTTCAGTTGTTTTCTATCTTATCAGTCAGGGGCTAACCAAGAGAGAGAAACCAAAGTTATTTTAACAGAAAATTTGATATATTAAGTATCGTTAACTAGGTTTTAAAGGACTGAAAAGGTAAAAAGAGAACACTGAGGTATCGTGGACTTCACAACTGTAGGAAGCAACTACCACCTCTGAGCCTGTGGGACAAAGAGAAGAGGTTGCAATTATTAAGCTGTCGAAGGTTGGAGGAAAAGCTGAAACTCAGATCTCTGTGAAGGGGCTGTGCTCAGCCGATACTAATATTTCTAAGCTCCAAGGAGGGCTATATGGGGACGGGACCTCTGGTGGATCCTTCTTTTGTTTGGTAGTTACACACATATGGATAAAGAACCAAACAGTAGAAAATAGACTTTGGTTAGAGCAGGAGAGATTATATTAAACATAAGAAAGAACTAATTCACAGAACTACATTAGAATACCAGTGGAAATGGTGTAAGAGTCATTGTCCCACTGTTTTTAAATAAAAGATTAGATAGTTATCTGTTCTGGATAGTTTAATTTCAGAATGTGGAAGTCAAGATTATTTTTTATTCCTCTGATATTCTCTTCCTCTCTCTGGTTTGTAATGTGGCACTTGACTTCCTTTTCTTGGTTTAAGCTTCCAAGACTAGCTTTCAAAGACTTTTATTTCCTTATAGAAACTGTATCTATAATTTGGATGAATTTCTTTTGTCTGGGTTTCCAATAGACCCAAGTAACTAAGACAGTTGCAATAATTGGAGGATATGGGGAACATAGATCTCTTGTACTTCTTCTCTCTTATTCTCTCTTCCTCTCTCTCTCTCTCTTCTGTGTTCTCCATCTTTTCTCCCTCTTTTTCAGCTCCTAGAGCACTTCATGACTTTGTTTGTGCCACTTAGCATAATCCCCCTTATTTTATTGTTGCTTGTATCTTATCTTGACTGGGGATATGGCCAGTGCTTCATTGGAGCTCAGCAATCGAGAAACAGTGATCTCACTTTACTTCCTCTCATCCACTCAAAACAGTCACCAGAGGGAAAAGGCAACTAAGCCAGGGAGGGCACCAAGAGCAGTGCCCAGCACATAGTTGGCTCTCATAGTAACTGTCATTGAATGATGGAACTAACCCCCAGCACAGGATCTTACATAGTTGGCAACAAATTGAATTAATTGTTTAATTAATAATTTATAAGCTCTAGGTAACCATTTTCTGACAGAAGTTTGGGATTTTTTTTTCTTTTTTGTTAAAAACTATTTTGTCTTCAGTACTTCCTGATTCTTGATTTCTTCACTTTTTGGTTCGTTGTTGAGTGGACACAACAGCTTTCAATATACAGCAGAGTCAGTACCCATTTTCCCCCCCATCTTCTGCCATTTTCTCTCTCCCCTTTGTGCTTGGGTTAGGGGTTAAAGGATTTCTAGATGCAGTGGGAGGCTGTTATTACTTAATTATCTTCAGAGAGCAACAAAATGTTCTTTGGAATTCATGGACTTTGGCAGTTCCCTAAATGGTGTTTGTCAGTTCCCAGGTGCCCACCTTTCCAATATATACATATACACACACAAAAAATTGTTTTCGGATTTCATTTTTTACCACAAAGGGAAGTGCTTTATGTTCTTCTTACGGCTCAGTATAATTTGAGACAGATTTCTCTACTAATGATGTTTATATCTTGTTCTACAAATGGATTTGCGACACAAAAGAAGCAAAAACTAATAATCTTTGTTGTCAGGTACTAATGTGTTTGCCAACTTGTTGCTATACTCTCCGTAAGCTCAGGTAGTTGTTAGTGATGAAGGAGCTGAAGATAACTCTCGACATGTTTCCCTAGCATATGTTCTAGACATGGATGATGACTTTGAGTTCAACAGACTCTTGGTAAATATATCTGCTGGAGTAACCTGTGATTCCAAAGTTTGAGAGATACAGACTAACTGAAAGCTTTCTAAACTTGCATATTGTGACTAAACTCTTCTGTCTTGTCAGCCACAAGCTCTGCCCACTTGGAGGACCTTGCTTACCTGGATGAGCAGAGACATACACCTCTGAGAACTTCTCTTCGAATGCCAAGACAGAGCATGGGTGGTGCTCGCGCGCAACAGGATTTAAGAGGTTAGAACCACAGGAGGGCTCCTGGGAATGCCCAAGGGCAAATGGAAATGAGCAATAGGCAAAAAGTTCCTTTGTTTCCAATTTCCACACTTATTTAAGCCTCCTTAAAAGTGAGCATGGGGGCCGGCCCGGTGACGCAGTAATGAAGTTCGCATGTTCCGCTTCAGTGGCCCGGGCACCGGTTTGCATCCTGGGTGCAGACATGGCACAGCATGGCAAGCCTGGTAGGCGTCCCACATATAAAGAAGAGGAAGATGGGCATGAATGAAGATGGCTCAGGGCCAGTCTTCCTCAGCAAGAAGAGGAGGATTGGCAGCAGATGTTAGCTCAGGGCTAATCTTCCTCAAAAAAAAAAAAAAGAAGTGAGCATGTAACCATAGAAGAGACAGATAAACACAAATACATTGTACTCATCATAGAAAGACATTGTAGTTACCAACAGTTGGAGGCACTGATTCCTTGAAATCTGAAAGAAAACAAATATAAAATGTTGGTTGATGTGATGGGGGAAATAGCCTTTTTATGGTCTTGGATTTCAGAAGTGATTTTTGACCAACTTTAGCCCTGGTCATATTGCAGGTGAAATTGGTACTGATAATCATGTGTTTTGCTAAAGAATTTATTTCATTTTCATTCCAGTAGCCATTTCTAGTGACATGCAGTACTCTAATTTTCTTGCAGTTTTAGACAGTGCTTCTAGTCCTATCCTGGCAACTTATCCTTTATCCTTTTCCCACTCAGGTACCTGTTTCTTTACACTCTTTGTGCATGCTACATGCTTCTACAATCAGGAACCTGATCTTTACAAAGATTGTCATTTTGTTGTAACCCAGTCTAGTTGAGAGACCAGTTATTGGTATCTCTGCTTGTGCCTCTTATTTACTCAAGATGAACCAAACTCTCTGATAGCCTTAACAAGTAGTCTGCTTTCTCTAGTATCTAGTAACCATAGCTCCACTTCATCAAGTGCATTTTTTATTTTATCTTATAGATAATTTTCATCTTTCCTTTGCTCTCCTCCTCACCCCTTATCCTGTGTCCTGCTCTAATCTGTATAGTGCCACATGTATAACTCACACAAGAAGGGATTCATACATTCCTGCTGTCAATTCTGAAAGTCATTATGCTGACAGTTTTTTCAATGGTGGCTAGGCAACTAGGAGCATAAAATAATTGATTGTGTTGCTACAATTACCATACCTCTCATCAACAATAGTGACTGGATGGTCTCAGTCATAGTTTTAGTTCCCAATCCTATCCATCCTACTTGCTTTTTCTTCAGTTAGCCATATACTAGTTGCTTAGTATATGCAGTCATGTATTTCTAGCCCAGAAAGTGGAAATATATCAAGCAATACTTTAGTGCTGGTAGATTGATTATATCCAAAGCCCGAATAAATTTAGTCAAAAGACCAAATAAATGATTTGTGCTGAGACCAGAATGCATAGCCATAATGAGGAAGATTGGACACAGCTATTGATCTACATAGACCTTCAGATTTGGTTGAAAATCTGCCACATTGGCATCACCTTGCGTCTCATTACTGAAAAACATACTGACATTGTTGATTTTATTTTCTGCATTGCTAGTCATTGAATAATGAATTTTATTCTGCATACAAAAGAAAATTAATTGACAGATTTCAGCTGTGTGTTTTTGAGAACTCCACTTTGGGTTCTGTTGGTACTGGATGGCACATGTCTGCTTCTAGTATCTAAAGATTTAGTAAGATCTTCAACAAAGGCATTCTGGTGAGCTTGATGTTTACATACATGTATCAGTTGTATCTAGAATACAACAAAAATCTTTTCCATTGCATTGAACTTCAGCTTAAACAGTCAGTAAAACCAAAGTACATCCAAAGATCTTTCTGAAGCATACCTAAATCTTCAGGAAACTCTCTGCCTGAATAATGCATTCCTAACAAAACTAATTTCATATCCCTTGCAGATAGTGTCTCAACTTATTGTTTACATTAATATTTAAAGATAGAGTTTTTCCATGGATAAGGTGGTATGATATTAGTGCTTCCATTCCTTAAAGTTATCTTTTCTTTCAAGAGCTTTTCTTTTAGCAGTCTAAATGGTTAGAACATGCCATCCAGATGAGTGCATTAATCCATAACGGACTGAGTGTTTACTAAGCAGTATGTTGCCTTCTAAAATTAGCATACTTTAATTTAGAACTTTGAGGCCCTGGACAATAATCTTCCCTCAAAAAGTAACGTGTTATCTTGATTACTGTTTACAAATGAACTCTATGGCTTATGATATGACTTAAAACACATTAATAAGAAAGGAAAGCAAACTTGGACAGATTTTCCTTCTGTTTCTATAAACCTGCTTGTCAAGCATTTATAATTTGTATATTATATCTAAAACATTGCCGTTTGTTGTAGAAATAGAATCATATTGTTTTCTTGGCATAATTTTTAAAAAACATGTCACATCGTGCTTCCTAATTTTATTTAAAGGAACATACAAATTGCAGTCATATTTCAGTTTTATATCATTTTCTTCTTCTGGTTATAGTTGAAGTAAAATAATTTTACCTAAAAAAGTAATAAAGTAATTGAAAACCTTTTTTAGTATACATTAGAGATATCTTTCTACATTAGAGGTATATCTTTCTATATTTTAAAATATTACTCAAACAAGTCCTATGAAATAGTTTTTTGTTTTTGGGAGTTTTTTTGGCTGAGGAAGATTCTCCCTGAGCTAACTTCTGTTGCCAGTCTTCCTCTTTTTTGTCTGTGAGCCGCTGCCCCAGCATGGCCACTGACAAGTGGTGTAAATCCACACCCAGGAAGTGAACTCGGGCAGCTGAAGCAGAGCACACCAAACTTAACCACTAGGCCACCAGGGCTGGCCCTGAAATAGTTTTTTAATAACAATTTGGTTTTAAATGATCCTGGATCTTCAGAGAAGGTAGTTAATGGTCATGTACTCTGTAGTCTATCCAGTGTATCTAAATTTATGGACTGATTCCAAGTATAGAGATTGTCTGAAATAATATCCCTTGAATATATGTCTAAAGAGTTGGCAAGCGTTTATTGGGTACTACATACAGACAGTCTTGCACTATTCTGTTTAGAGCAGTGGTTCTCAAACTTTTTCGTCCCAAGACCCCTTTATACACTTAAATAATTATTGAGGACCCTGAAAACCTTGTATTTATATGAGTTATAGTTATTGTAACTTTTTACCATATTAGAAATTAAAACTGAGAAATTGTTAAAATATCTGTTCATTTTTTAAAAAATATAGTAGATCCATTATGTATTAACATCATGTAAGCTCTGAAAAATTCCACTTTATACTTGTGAGAGAATGAGAGTGGAAAAAGACAAATAACCTCTTATATTAGGAAAACAGTTTTCACTTTGTGGACCCCCTGAAAGTGTCTTGAGAACCCCGAGGGGTCCCCAAATCACATTTTAAGAACCACTGGTTTAGAGGATACTGTTGTAATTGAAGTTAAGTTTTATGCCGTTACAGTCTGCTTACCAAAATGCAAAAAAAGTATAGTTTGAGAATTGGTTATAAGTTGTTCTTGAACATGGTTTAAGAATACAGGCATAGTTCTTTTAACAGTTACCACCTTAATAGTAACTTCAGTTGTTTGATCATAATGGTAGTCTTATGACTACTGAAGCCAAAGTTGCTGGGGTGATATCTGAGCTAGAATTTGGATCTTCAAGTGGGATATTAACATTAACATTTGCTTCCTTAGTAAAAAGCTTTTTTTTTTACTTTTCAAGACAGCTGTTTTGAACAGCTGTTATACCAAAATTGATGTTTCCAGAGACCCAGCCCAACAATGGGTAGAAGGTCACATAAGTGCACTGACCAGGATCCCATTGCAGCAAGTTAGTAGATTCCTAGCTGTCAACCATCCAAGAGCTTGAGCTCTAATGATGAAATAGTTAGAGAATATTGTGTACTAGTGCAGAACATAGAGCTGGCTAACCTACCACAAGTGCCTTGTCTAGTCCCAAAGCCTTATGTCCTTGACAGATATTAATTTGAAACCTTATTAAAGTTTTTAACTCAAGTTTTTAAAATTATTTTGGGATCCACTTTTTAAAATTTAATAACCATTGTGTTAATGTGGAGTTTTGCTAGAAATTATCCACCTGAAACCTCTCACTCTTTCTGACTGTCTCAATGGAATCTCTTATCCCACAGAGACAGAAACTAAGTTTGCTGCCTAGTAAAAGGAAAGAAGAAGTTGTTGATTTTTATGAATAAATGTAATAAATCTTAGGATGGAATCCATAAACAGAACCAGGGGGAACTAAAATACACAAAGAAAACCGTAGCATAATGACTTCAAATAGTAGCTACTTGGGGTAAATTAACAACAAATTATTAGTGATAAGACTAACTTGCCTGATGTCAAATCGTAATCACACGGTTCTGCTTAAAGAGATTACACATTCCTAATTAGAACTTATTTCTCAAGGGCCAGCCCTCATGGCCCAGTGGTTAAAGTTTGGAACCCTCCGCTTCTGTGGCCCGGGTTCAGTTCCTGGGTGTGAAGCCACACCACTCATCTGTCAGTAGCCATGTTGTGGTGGCAGCTCACATAAAAAGAGGAAGATTGGCAACAGATGTTAGCTCAGGGCAAATCTTTCCCAGAAAAAAGAAACAAACTTATTTCTCAATATATGCTGATTTCCTTAGGACTTTTACTAAATCCCGTTACACAGATGGCCAGTCACAGGCATTGGGTTTAGTTAATAGCTGCTTTAATAGATAGTAGGTTGGAGGATGTATGTGCAAATGATAGTTTGACTCATTGGCAGAATTTACATGAAATTGACCCTGCCACAGTTAACTTGGCTTTGTCAAAGCATAGAATTGAATTTTTATCAAATAAAATAAGTGCTTTACACCATTTGTGAGTCCCTTACTTTTCCAAAACAATAAATCCTTTATGAAGATGACTAAGATGCATGTCATGAAGCTAATACTCTTTCGTTAGCCCACTGAGTCACACATCCCTGAGGTTGCTTAGTCATCTTGATCTTTGCCTGGCTGGCTCTCACATTTACGAGGGAATATTTCCATTGTTCTCTTCTATCTCATTGTTTTTCGTTTTATTTTTACAAGATTAAATTTCTTTCTTTTTAGGTAAATTCAAAATCCAGAGATAAGGTTGCATGCACATAACTGCCTAGATAAACATATTAGACGGGAGATTGTAGGCTTTATTGTATGAGGTTGAGCTGCTCGCCCTCAGCCAGCTCTTTTGCAGAGTACCCTAATATTTGAAATGTGGTGCTCAAACTGGATGTCTTTGAATGTGTGCTGGAAGCTAGTTTATGCTTTTTGGAGTGGTCTGGCTGTGACTTTTTTAAGCAGTTCACTACTTGTTAAAGTGGCTTCAGGTAGGTGCACAGATCTAGTTTTTATATAAGCAGGTTTATTTGGTAAATTCCATCTTAAAGTTTGAAAACCCAAACAATAGCTAATATACAACAAAGTTCCCACCATAAGACCTGCAAGGGAGAAATAACCTTTGAGAAAAGAAAGAGTCTATAAACCATATAATCTTCTAACAGGCACATACTGACCTCTTACATTAAATAACACACTAGGCTGTGGAGTAACATGGAGTAACATGAAAGAAGTTCTAATCATAATAGCTAATTCTGCAAGAATAAATCACTGAAAATATTTTTAAATGGCTTAAGTGCAATAAAGAAAAACAGCTAACCATTAAGCCATTTTGATGTTTTGATCTAGATTAGAATTAAAGAATCAGCTTCCCAGTTAATCTTTCTATCATTGTTTTCTCCAAAAATGAATAATCTTATTAAAATAAGAATAATGCCAATAAATTTACTTAGGTAACACCTGGCAAACTTTTTTTGATTCAGCAAAATGATCTAAGCTTTCCAATTTTGTAGTATAAAAGAGATTTTTTTTTATGGAATAACTTCCACAGATACTGATAAAATACAGAACTGGAGAATTTCCTTTGTAAGGCTATAGCTGTTTCATCACTGAGAGTTCACTTAAAAATGTTTAATCTTAAATTTCAAGTAATTAGCCAGTTTTGTTGCTCCAGTAAAAATAAATCTTATGTCTCATCTTCAAGGTCACCAATCTAATAGCACATAACTATGTTGACATAGTTATATAATTTTATCAAGTGCTTCACATTTTAAAAGTTTTACTGTTTTTATATTTTCCTGCATTTTGAGGTATTAAATGCAAGGAAACATAAAAAGTGGCAACATTTGAGATAGTTGGGTTTTCACTATTTCTTTTACTGTTTTCTGAAGATCATTGTGCCCTTCCTGAAAAATTCACTCAGCAGTGACTCCAGACTTTTCTCAACAAATGTTTTCCTGTAAGACCAATATTAGAAAGTTGAAATTCAATATACAAGTTATTCAAAGACTCAAAAGTATTATTTTCCAGAGTAAAATAAGTCTTGTCTCCTTTTTTATCCCCCCATTAATAGAATACAATCAACTTCTTAAAACACTAAGACAAATGGTGAGAATGGCACACTTTTTAATAGATATAAAAATGATAGCTTACATTTACTGGAGTTTTTATTCTTTATAGACACAGTGCTCAGAGCTTTAAACATGTTCATATTTAAGCCTCACAACTCTTTGATGTAAGTAGTGGTAGTAAGGAAACTGGGACTTCAAGAGGTAAATAATTTACTTAAGGTTACATATCTACTAAGGCAGTGCCAGGATTCATTTCATATTTGGCGGACTCCAGAACCTGTGCTTTTAACCACCATGCTATAGTATGTCATAGACAATATAATATAAAAAATGATACATAATATAATAATAGCAATACAAAGACTTATTGTAGCTATTCAGTACTCTAGAGTGTTAGAGATGGGAAATAGAGTGGCGTATGGATACTAATTGCCATATGGCTGTCCTTTCTAGGGTGGCCTATCGTCAGAGAAGGCACCACCATGATTCATTAGCCACACCGGCTCATACTTCCTTATTTCTATTAATAGTGCCTCAATTTTCCTCTCACTCAGGGTTTAAATCCCAAGGCAACTTTGAATCACCATTTTCAGTATCTCCTATATCCAGTCAGTTATAACGCTCTGAGGGTTCTACTTTCACAGAGTTTCTCACATTCTTCTCATGTTCTCCATTCTCAATACAGCTAATTAGCTTGTCTCCCTCCTCTGGTCTTTCCATATTCTAATCAAGCTAATGCCTGGTTGCCAAATTAATCTTTCTAAAATGCAGCTCAGATAATGTCATTTCCCTGTCTTATAGTTATCATTGCTATCATCCCTGTCTAGTACAGAAACTAGAAAAAGCAGTTTTGGAGAAGACAAGTTTATGGTTTGTTATTACCTTTAAAATTAACTCTCTTGAGGAGCCAGCCCCATGTCCTAGTGGTTAAGTTCGCACCCTCCACTTCAGCAGCCCAAGGTCTCACCAGTTCAGATCCTGGGTGCGGACATGGCACTGCTCATCAAGCCATGCTGAGGTGGTCTCCCACATAGCACAACCAGAGGCACTCACAGCTAGAATATACAACTGTGTACTGGGGGGCTTTGGGGAGAAGAAGAAGGAAAAAAAAATAACTCTGTTGATACTTAAAAAAAGCTAAAGAATTGTTTTTTCAATTGGACAAGGCCAGGTGGACCGTGAAATAGAATGTGTGACAGACAAAGAGTAAAGGAGCAAATATGCTGAGATAATATATGAGAAAATACTTAATGAATTTTATTAATTCATTCAGAAACAGAGACTAAAATCACTTCTATGCCAGTTGAGAATTAACCCAATAAAATGTATAGTAAGACCCTTTTCCATATGGAGTCACTGGCAGTAACTAACTGTTTTTAGTTGTGTTGACTGAACCATAACAGGAGAGACAAGTAGAATAATTAAGAAAGAATAAATAGAGAAATAAACGTATTTTAAATCACATTCAAGATAAGGGAGAAAAGTTGAATTCTAATGTGAAACATATCTAGAACCCATAAGTAAAGGAATTATAATTCAAAGAAATTACTTTGGCATCTGTATTTTAAAGTGCTTAAAAAGGCAGCCTGCAGAATGAGAGAAAATATTTACAGACCATGTAACTAATAAGGGGTTAATATCCAAACTATATAAGGAACTCCTGAATCGCAATAGCAAAAAAAACAAATAACCTGATTTAAAAATGGGCAAAGGACTTGAATACACATTTCTCCAAAGAAAACATACAAATGGCCAACAGGTCTATGAAAAGATGTTCAACATCACTAATCATCAGAGAAATGCAAATGAAAACTACAATGAGATGTCACCTCACGCATGTTAGAATGGCCATTATCAAAAGAACAGAAAATAGCAAGTGTTGATGAGGATATGGAGAAATTGGAACACTGTTGTTAGGAATGTAAATTGGTGCAACTGCTATGGAAAACAGTGTGGTGCTTCCTTTAAAAATTAAAAATAAAGCTACTGTATGATTCAGCAATCCAACTTCTAAGTATTTATCCAAAATAATTGAAATCAGGGTCTCAAAAAGATATTTGCACTCCCGTGTTCACTGCAGCATAATTCACAGTAGTGAAGAGATGGAAACAACCTAAATGTCCATCAGTGGATGAATGGATAAAGAAAATGTGGCATATACATACACTGGAATATTATTCAGCCATAAAAAAGAAGGAAATACAGGCCTACCCTGTGGCTTGGTGGTGAAGTTCACGCACTCCACTTTGGTGGCCCAGGGATTGTGGGTTTGGATCCCAGGTGCAGACCTAGCACCGCTCATCAAGTCACACTGTGGCGGCATCCCACATAAAACAGAGAAAGATCTGGCACAGATGTGCTCAGCAACAGTCTTCCCCAAGCAAAAAGAGGAAGATTGGCAACAGATGTTAGCTCAGAGCCAATCTTCCTCAAAAAATAAATAAATAAAAATAAAGGAGGAAATAATGTCATATGCTACAACATGGATGAACCTTGAGGACATTATCCTAAATGAAATAAGCCAATCACAGGACAAATACTGCACAATTCCACTTATGTAAGGTATCTAAAGTAGTCACACTCATCAAAGCACAAAGTAGAATGGTGGTTGCCAGGGTCCATGGGGAAGGAAAATGGGGAGTTGCTATTCAGTGGCTGTAAAGTTTCAGTCATAAAAGATGAAAAAGTTTTAGATATCTGCTTTATAACGTTGTGTTTATCATTGATCATCTTACATTCTTATGTGCCATCAAATATCTTCTTCGGTGAAGTGTGTATTCACATATTTTGTCCACTTTTTTATTGGGTTGTTTCTTTTCTTGTTACTGAGTTTTCATAGTTTGTTATATAGTTTGGATACAAGTCCTTTATCAGATATGTACTTTAGAAAAATTTTTTCCCAGTTTATGGCTTGTTTTTTCATTCTCTTAATGGTGTCTTTTGAAGAACAGACGTTTTTAGAAGTCCAATTTATGAATAATTCTTTGATCATTCTTTTGGTGGTGTATATAAGATTTCTTTGACTAATCAAAGGTCACAAATATTTTCTCCTATATTTTCATCTAGAAATTTTACAGTTTTAGGTTTTACGTTTAGGTCTATGATTGATTTTGAGTTAATTTTGTATATGGTGCATAATATATATCAAAGTGGGGGGTTGGGGACATACAAATATACAATTGTTCCAACACCATTTGTTGTAAAGACTATTCTTCCTCCACTGAATTCCTTTTGCACCTTTGTCAAAAGTCAGTCATCTGTACATGTATGGATCTGTTTCTGTTCCGTCCTGTTTGTCCATCTTGCTGCTAATCCATGCCTTTTTAATTACTTTAGTTTTATAATAAATCTTGAAATCAGGTATTGTTAACCTTCCAATGTTCTTGTTCAAGAGTTGTTTTGGCTATTCTAAGTTCTTTGCCTTTCCATATGAAACCTTGTAAAATTCTATGAAAAGCCTGCTGGAATTTTGATGGAAATTGCATTGGATCTATCAATTAATTTGGGGAAAGTTGACTTCTTCCAATCTCAATATTGAATCTTCCAGTACATAAACTTAATACATCTCTCCATTCATTTAGATCTTCCTTAATTTCTCTCAGCACTGTTTTGTAGTTTTCAATGTACAGATGTTGAAAATATTTTGGCATATTTATCCTTCAGTATTTCATATCTCTTATACTATTATGAATAGTATTGTTTTCATCTTAATTTCTAGTTGTCCATTACTAGTATATAGAAGTACAATTGGTTTTTGTATTTAGACCATTTGCATTTATTTGATTTTTTATTTGGGTAGGTTTAAATCTGTCATTATGGTAGATCTATCATTATTTGCTTTCTATTTCTCCTATCTATTCCTTTTTCTCTTTTCCCCCTTTTTCCTATTTTTCTCCCATTTTTTGGATTGAATATTTTATGAGTCTACATTATGTCCTTAGTTAATTAGCTATACTCTTGGTTTTTTGTAGGGGTACTTTATTATTTTTAGTATATATGTTTAATTTATTACAGTGTACCCTCAAGTGATATGATACCATTTCATGTATACTTTACAATTCTTGTGTCAGGAGTGCCCCCCAGGTTCAGTGATTCACTAGGAGGATTCACAGTACTCAGCATTAGTCATTCCTGTAGCTGTGCTTTGTTCCAATGAAAGGATACAAAACAAAATCAGCAAAAGGAAAAGGCACATGGGACAAAGTTCGTAGGAAACCAGACACAAGCTTTCGAGTATCCTCTCTCAATGAAGTCATACAGAATGCACGTAATTCCTCCAGCAATGAGTGGTGATCACAGGTGTGAAATGTTGTCTGCTAGGAAAGCTCTTTAGAGATTCACTGTCCAAGATTTTTACTAGGGTCTGGTCACATAGACCTCCTTGCCTAAAACATGCCAAAATTTCAGACTCCCAGAAGAAAAGCCGGTGTTCAGTTTAAACCATATTGTTTATAGAAACAATTTAGGCACAGTGAGCCACTCTTAGTTCCAGAAATGGTGGGAATTCTCTCAAAATCTGTGTTCTCAGACTTCAGGTAAGGGCCAGTCTTGCAACCAGGCTTTCTAAGGGGAGCAGTCTCAGGACTATTATGTTAACTGTTTTCTGCATAATAGTCTATTTCCATTTCTCTCCTTTCAGCCTTTTTGTTATTGTTGTCAGACGTTTTACTTATATAAATGTTATAAACCCCACCATATAAAAGTCAGTTATCTTTTAAAGAGTTTTAGAAATTAAGAAAAAATCTTATATATGAATCTATATAGTTACCATTTCTGTTGCTCTTCATTTCTTTGTATTAATCCATATTTCTATCTGATGCCATTTTTCTTCTGCCTGACGGACTTCTTTTAACATTTCTTGTATTTCTGCTGGTGATTCAATTTTTTCAGCTTTTGTATGTCTGAAAAAGTCTTTATTTTACCATTATTTTTGAAAGATATTTTCACTGGGTGCAGAATTCTAGGTCGACAGGGTTGTTTTTTATTTTATCGTTTTAACCAAATTTGATTATGATGTGCCTTGGTGTCATTTTCTTCATATTTCTTGTGCTTGGAACTCATTGAGCTTCTTGGATCAGTGAGTTTATAGTTTTCTTCACATTTGGAAATTTTGTAGCCATTATTTCTTTAAATATATCTTCTCTCCCCCTCTTTCAGGGACTCTAATTACACCTATATTTGGCCACTTGGAGTTGTCCCACAGTTCACTGATGCTGTTTTTCTTTTAGAGGATTCTTTTTTCTCTGTTTCATTTTGGATAGTTTTTATTACTATGTATTCAAGGTCACTCATATTTTCTTCTGTAATGTCAAATCTGTCACTAATTCCATCTAGTGTGTTTTTTCATTTCTGATGTTGTAGATTTTTTTTTTAGAAGTTCTATTTGGGTCTTTTATATTTTCCACGTCCCTACCTTTTGAACATAGAGAATATAGTTATAATAACTATTTAATATCTTTCTCTTCTAATTCTAACATCTGTCGGTGCTGGGTCAGTTTCAATTGATTGATTTTTCTCCTAATTATGGTTCATATTTTCCTGCTTCTTTGCATGCCTGATAATCTTAGTATGGATGCCAGACGTTGTGAAGTTTACCTTATTGGGTGTTGGACATTTTTGTATTCTTATAAATATTCAACTTTTTTCTGAAATGTGATTAAATTATTTGGAAACAGTATGATCAATTTTGAGTCATACCTTTAAGATTTGTCAGGCAGGACCAGAAGAATATTTATTACACTCATTATTCTATACTACTGAGACAAGACTTTTCTGAATAGTCTACCCGATTGTGAGGTTTTCCATTCTGGCCAATAGGAATAGGCACTATTCCTGACCTTGTGTAAGCAGCAGGCACTTTTCTCTCTAATTCTCTGATAGGTCTTTCCCCCGTCTTGGGTACTTTCCTCAAATACATGTGCCAATCAGTACTCTGCTGATTGCTCAAGGGTTACTCCCCACAGATCTCCAGGATTATTTCTATACGGCTCTCTCCTTCCCAGTACTCTGTCCTTTGAGCAGTCACTGTCTTGGTCTCTCTGGATTCTCACCTCCATCTACTCAACTAACAGAGTCTGCCAGAATCTGATTGGCCTCTCCCTCCCTACATCATGGCCTGAAAATTCTCTCAACTCAGTAGGTGGACATAGGGTTTTCCTCATTTGTTTTCCATCTCTCAGGGATCACAATTTTTCATTGCCTATGTCTAGTGTCTTGAAAATCATTGCTTCATATATTTTGTCTAGAGGTTTGTTTGTTTTGGGGGTTTTTTTAGGGAGGGTAAATCTAGTCTTTGTTACTCTATCTTGGCCAGAAGTGAAAATTCATGTTAAATTTTTAAAAAGAAAGTTAAAGATGAAGAGGACCAGAGCATAAACCCATCTCATCAGAAAGTGACTTGCTTGGTAGTTAGAATTGGGTTCTCTGTAAACTTAAAATACATATTTTACCTATAATACAGAAGAATTAAGTATAGTCATTATTTGCACAATAAATCTCACATGTAGCATTAGCAAGACCTTAGTTTCTAGATGGATGTGTGTGGATCCAGCCTTCTCAGTAACTTTTTTAAAATAAAGGAAAAATAGTCTTTGAAAAAATGTATCCTGTCCTCTTTGGACACTAACTCTAAGGCACATTTTCTCCCTTCCCCCAGCTTCCTGTAGGAATGTTATTCTTTGATTGTCAGTATCTTGGCCAACATCCAGACTTTGCCTGTGATATGCACAGAGCTTGGAAAATAAAAGTTTTTCTTCCCTGCCTTGTTATTTAATGGCCCTCTTGTTTATGACAGTAGCATTTAAACAGAAATGTATCCCTGAAAGTGGCAAACAAATGTTTCATTTCTTTTTATTATTATGGTACAGAGCTGTGATTTTCAAGGACCTGGGTTTGCAACCTCTAACAGTCTTCCTCTAGCCTTCCTGTTCTACCAAAACTGAGTCTATGCGCATTTCCCTGCAGTTGAGAATGGAAAATTCATATTCACAGTTTTCATTCTTGAATTCATTTATTAAATGTTATTGAATATACATACCCTATGACAAGAATTTTACTATTAATAAGGACTTAGTAGGTTGGGTGATTGTGGTAGGGTAAGTTAATGAGATATGAGGGTAAAAGTTTAGGGGTTCACATGATCATGTCAGATATATTTGGTGGCTATATTCAGAAGGGATGTGTAGGATGCAAGGTTTCATTAAAAGCTCGTTTAAGTACATAGTTAAAAGCAAAACATGTTGAGAACCTCAACTATATGGCTATCGTTCATTGAGGATTAACTAGGTTCTGAGGTAAGAACTTTATGTACATTTTCTCATTTAACCTTTCAAGGTACATGTTCTTATTCTCATTTTATAGGTGACAAGACTGAGGTTTAGCATGATCCAGCAACTCCTTCAAGTTTATATCACTATAAGTAGCAGAGGAATGGGAAAAGAAACAAGGAATTATATCTGAGAGGTATTTCTCAAGAGTAATTGATAGGACCTGTGGCAAATTAGATGTAAAGATTAAGGAAGAAAAAATCCTGGTGAGTCCCAAGTTTCTATCTTGGAAAACCAGGCAGATGGTGATATTTCATTAACTGAGATAACAAATGGAAGAGAAAGAATAGGTTACGGTGAGTGAGAAAATAAGTTTAGTTTTACACATCTTAAGTTTGAGATTTCTGTGGGAATCCAAATAGATAGCTCTTGTAAGTTGTTGGAAATGTTGTACAGGAATTTAGGAATGAGGTCTGGAATAGAAATATAAACCATCACCACTTGTGAAAGCCATTAGTCTCTTCCTTTGAGATTACCCAGGGAGCTCACGAAGAAGAAAAAACAATAAAACTAAATACCTAGGATTGGCAATATTTTAGGGATGGGCAGAAGAGGAGGAATCATTAAAGATATATCAGGAAGAGAGGGCAAAAAAACAAGAACTAGAAGAAAGTGTTGTCATGGTAAACCCAAGAAGGGAATGTATTTCAAAAAGTGGGGTTTAGGGGCTTGGCCGGTGGCGCAACAGTTAAGTTTGCACATTCCGCTTTGGTGGCCTGGGGGTTCGCCGGTTCGGATCCCGAGTGCAGCCATGGCCCTGCTTGGCAAGCCATGCTGTGGTAGGCGTCCCACATATAAAGTAGAGGAAGATGGGCACAGATGTTAGCTCAGGGCCAGTCTTCCTCAGCAAAAAGAGGAGGATTGACAGCAGTTTAGCTCAGGGCTAATCTTCCTCAAAAAAAAAAAAGTCGGGTTTAGGTAAAAGTGTTAAATACTGAGGAGTGGTTAAGAAGCATAAAGACTTAACTAACAGTTAAGTCTAACTTAACAATTAGAAAGTCTGTAGTGATTGTAACCAAAACAATATCAGCAGAGTAATATGGGAGGAAGCCAGGCTAGCGTGGGTTATTGCTATGGAAGGGAAGATAGCAAGCATGGCTATTTCAAAATGTCGGGTAGTGAAAGGAAGAAGGAAGCTAAGTCAGAAAACTCAAAAGGGAAGAGGGCTCAAAGAGAGTCAGTATTCTCAATTTCCTTTTTTGTTAGGTTTTGACGTAAGTAAATGTGTGGTGGAGGGAGGTGATTATGGTTACACTGGATGTTGTTTTTGGCTTGATGATGTGTGGATAGTGGTAGCACCTAACACAGTTAACAGCCAGACACCATCCTAGGCACATTACGTGTATTAACTCATTTAATCCTCACAGTATCATTGTTATCCCTCTTTTAAAGATGAGGAGAACAAACATATCAAGAGCATAAGTAACTATCCTAATGTCGCACAGCTAGTAACTAATAGAGACAAGATACAAACAGAGGCATCTGGCTCTGAGTCCACAGTTTTACCTACTCTGCTGTATGTTTCCCTGCTGACCCAAAAAGTGATTCTGCTTTATTTAATCCTTTTTTTTTTTTAAAGAGAAGTTACCTGGAATGAACATTTCTCAGACTGTTATCTTTAGATTGTCATTTAGGACCTGCTTCAAATTGCTTTACATTCTCCAAAAACTCATTTCCTGGCATACGATTAGCTGCCCACTGAAGTCCTTTTCCCGGGCACCAAGAATTAAACAACAGACCTTAAACAGATTTGACTCTTGTATATGATAAAGTGAGTCTTCTAGGAACTCAGTAGACAAATGAGCCCCTACCTTGGTTTAATAAGTGTTTCTTGAGAAAAAATGTGGTTTTTTGACTTATGTTTGGTGCTAATATGATACCAGGTTTTGTCTGAAGCACATGTGTTTTTCCTTTGCTCTGTGTAGAGAATAACATGCATGGCATGAACGCTAAGAATAAGCCTGAAATCTTTTGTTCTGAGGAACAGAGGTGCTTCCAGGCTAGACTTTACAGTCATTATGAAAGAATGTGAGGAAATACAGCTCTGCTCCTGTTTGCACGAGCCCTTGGCTATGTTACACACACCCTTTCTTCTGCCAGTCCTGTGACTGACTTCTTTTAAGATGATTCATGGTTGTTTTCAATGAGTAAATATGTTTTAGTCTAAATCCAGTTAGAGCATTTTTGCCTCCATTTCCCCTTCCCCTTGTCCCCTTGCTGCAGCTGTTTGTATTTGCATTTGGGCAAGCTAATCTGTTAGCCTTAATGCACTTTCATTTGTTTTTTAAATATTTACTCTTTGCCTTAGTTAAAGAAAGGTTAGTTTTCTCTATAAGCCAAGATATGTCATTATATTTATTGATGGTCTCACAGAGACTGTTTCCTAGAGAGAATTCATTTGTCTGCCTCAAAACTAATTTGCGTTGAAGAGATGCACACACTGATCTGAATCTGGAGTGGTTATTAAGTCCCTTTAAAAAACTGCTTTCTATAGCTTGTCTCATTTGTGTGCCCTATTGCAATGTTTTTCCTTTGTGTTTTTTCCTTCAACATTTTATTAAGAAAATTTTCATATATACAAAAAAATGAATTTTACAATAAACACTCATATAACCGACCACCTTGATTATATCACTAACATTTTACTGTCTTATTTTATCACATATCCATCAATCTACCCATCTTTTTATCCACAAATCGTTTGTTATGAATTTTGAAGTAAATTACAGATATCAGTATACTTTATTGGAATGTTTTGAGAAGAATGGGATGGTCTTCCTGCTCTGTTGCCACCCTGGGACTGCCACCTGTTGGGTTCAGAGGGTAAGAAAGCCACATCTGTTACTAAATGGTATTGCTTAGCTCATCTTTTTCCCTTAGCTCAGCTATGGTTGCATTGGTAATTTTTCACTGGATTATTTCAGTGGTTTCTGCCTTATTAAAATGTCTTGAAAGCCAGCTGATATCTCAGACAAGGAAACGTTTATTTAGGAATATGAACTCCACAAAGAATATTCATTACTTCCATGTCCCACAGTGCAAGCCAAAGTGCTTTCTTGTTTATATGCCCTAAATTTATTATCAGTATGTCGGAAGTGTGGCTTTCTATTATCATATTGATCTGACAAAAGCCTTAGATTCTGAGTTACAGAAATTGTTTCTAGGCTGTTCTTGGTGTCTACAGTTGTTTTACCATATGGCACCGGGCTAATTTTGTCTGTTCTTCCCTTGAGGCTTTTGTGAATTGATTACATTTTTAGAAAAATTTTTAAATAACTTTTGAAAATGTCAAAGCTTTCTCAGTAGAATAAAATATGATGAGAGATTACATCAACATTAGAACAAGTTATCTTAATAGAATTTTTCTCAAAAACTTAAGTATTTAAATTGTCTGTACTTATTCCATATTACAAATTAGCATTGGTCGTATTCATGAAAGCTGCTTTTGATACAAAATGTAAAGTAATCTTGGACCTGAAGGGAAAAATCTGTTAGTTTAGAGAGCTACTGAGAGAGATACTGAGTATCTCAGTAGCTCTTCTCTCTCTGGAAAGGTCATCCCTGGCCAAGCACACAATTCCTAACAGGAAGAACAGGAGAGGTAAAGGAGAAAGAAAATAGCCTGGCCAGTCAGCTAAGCCTAATCATTTCTTGTCATCAGTAGGATAACTCGTGTCACTTTCAGATTTAACAGTGACATCCAAAGAGCAGTTACAACATAATACAATAAAAGAAACCTGGATTTTGGAGTCAGAATTAGGTTTTTATTCTAGTTCTGAAAACAGCTGTGTGACCTTAGGTTTTTCCAGGCCTAATTAGACTCACTTAAGTCAACTGATCTTCTCTTTTCTGCTTCCTCCCTGGGAGTCCTGTCACTGCTCAGCCAGAGCTCAGCATGTTGCCTTGAGTGTCTGCCCACCAAGGATACTCAGATACTCAAGAAAGCCCCTACATGGTTAGCAGTCCCCTATTATCAAGTGACATCATGGAAAATGGTGGAGTAAGGAGCTGCAAGAATCAGTCCCTCTGCTGAAGCAACCATTAAGCTGGCAAGTCTGACAGAATCAACTTTTTCAGAACTCTGGAATCTAATAAAAAACTTAAAGCATCCAGGGGAGTACTTAATGATGAAAGAGACTGCTAAATTTCAGCATTTAATGAAATCTCTGTCAGATGAAAGGCTGACTGCTGAGATGACAGAGACTTGAGTGACCACACACAACAAGGAATAGAGTCTTTGTAAAGATAGTTCAGAAAAGTCCCTAAACAAAGGGACAACTGCAGCCCTCAGCAAACAACAAGAGCCAACCCTGGGGGATGGGGAGAATCTGATTTACAGAGTTCCCATATTATAGTATTCAAAATGTACAACTTTAACAAATTACAAGGCATACAAAGAAAACAAGAAAGTATGGCCTATTCAGCTAAAATAACTAAATTGACAGACACCATCCCTGAGGAAGCCAAGACATTGGACTTAATAGACAAAGACTTTAAATTAGCTGTCTTTTTTATTTTTTTAAAGATTGGCACCCGAGCTAACAACTGTTACCAATCTTTTTTTTTTCTTCTTCTCCCCAAAGTCCCCCAGTAAGTTGTATATTCTAGTTGTGAGTGCTTCTGGTTGTGCTGTGTGGGACACCACTTCAGCATGGCCTGATGCGCAGTGCCATGTTCATTCCCAGGATCCAAACTGGCGAAACCCTGAGCTGCTGAAGTGGAGCACACAAAGTTGACCACTCAGCCCCAGAGCAGACCCCTCAATTAGCTGTCTTAAATTTGCTCAAATGGCTAAAGGAAACCATGGACAAAAAACTAAAGGATACCAAGAGAACAATATATGCATGAATAGAGTATACCAACAAAGAGAGAAATTATAAAAAGGAACCAAATAGAAATTCTGGAGCTGAAAAGTACAATAGCTAAAATAAAAACTTCACCAGAGGAGTTAATACCATATTTGAGCAAGCAGAAGAAATAATCAGTAAATTTGAAGATAGGACTGTTAAAATTATCCAATCTGAGAAGGAGAAAGAAAAAAGAATATAGGAAAATTAGCAGAGCCTAAAAGACCTGTGGAACATCATTAAGTTTACCAACACACACAGTATACAAGTGCCAGAGGAGAAGAAAAAGAGAGAGAACAAATTCAGCAAAGTTGCAGAGTATGATATTAGCCCCCCAAAATCAGTTGCATTGCTGTACACCATCTATATTATGGCTGAATATTGTTAAGATGTCAATACTACCCAAAGCATTCTCTAGGTTCAGCACAATCCCAGTCAAAATTCCAGCAGCCTTTTTAGCAGAAATGGAAAAGCCAATTCTTAAATTCATATAGAATTACAAGGGGTCCTGAATAACCAAAACAATCTTGAAAAAGAAGAAAATATTGGAAGATTCACACTTCCTGATTTCAAAACTTACCACAAAGCTACAGTAATCAGAGCACTGTGATACTAGCATAAGAATATACATATAGACTAATATAACACAATTGAGAGTTCGGAAATAAACCCATACATCTATGGCTCTTTGCTTTCAACAAGAGCGCCAAGTCAATTCAGTGGAGAAAGAATAGTCTTTTCAACAAATGATACTGGGAGAACTGGATATCTACATGCAAAAGAATAAAGTTGAACCCCTACCTCACACTATATACAAAACTTAACTCAAAATGGATCACTACCTAACCTAAATATAAGAGCTAAAAGTGTAAGACTCTTAGAAGAAAACATAGAAATCCTCATGACCTTGGATTGGACAAGGGATCTTAGATATGATACCAAAAGCTACAAGCAATACCGACAATTAAATTAGGTAATTTGGACTTAATCAAAATTAAAAACTTTTGTGCATCAAAGTACATTATCAAGAAAGTGAAAAAACATCTACAGAATGAAAGAAAATTTGCAAATATGCGTATCTAGTGAGAGTCTAGTATCCAGAACATATAAAGAACTACAACTCAACAACAAAAAGACAACCCAATTAAAAAATGAGTGAAGGACTTGAACAGGCATTTTTCCAAAGAAGATGGACAAATGGCCAACAAGCACATGAAAATATATTCAACATCATTAGTCATTAGGGAATGCAAATTAAAACCACAATGAGATACCATTTCACAACCATTAGGATGGCTATAATAAAAACAAAAACAAAAAATAGCAAGTGTTGGTGAGGATGTAGAGAAATAGGAACTTTTGCGTATTGCTGATGGGAATGTAAAATGGTGCAGCAACTATGGAAAACAGTTTAGTGCTTCCTTAAAAGGTTAAACATAGGGGCCAGCCCTGTGGCCGAGTGGTTAAGTTCACGTGCTCCGCTGCAGTGGCCCAGGGTTTTGCTGGTTTGGAGCCAGGGTGCAGACATGGCACCACTCGTCAGGCCACACTGAGGCAGCGTCCCACATGCCACAACTACAAGGACCCACAGCTAAAATATACAACTATGTCCTGGGGGGATTTGGGGAGAAAAAAGCAGAAAGGAAGAAAAAAAGAAGAAGATTGGCAACAGTTGTTAGCTCAGGTGCCAATCTTTAAAAAAAAGAAAAAAAGTTAAACATAGAATTGCTGTATGACA
Organism: Equus przewalskii; assembly: GCF_037783145.1. Lineage (NCBI taxonomy): Eukaryota > Metazoa > Chordata > Mammalia > Perissodactyla > Equidae > Equus > Equus przewalskii. The sequence continues at coordinate 15,977,173 of NC_091840.1, read as the reverse complement.
TAGAAATTCCATTCCTAAGTGTATACCCAAAAGGATTGAAAGCAAGTCCTCAAATACTTGTACACAAATATTTGTAGCAGCACCATTCAGAATAGCCAAAATGTGGAAACAACCCAAATGTCTATCAATGGATGAATGGATAAGCAAATTGTGATATATACGTGCAGTGTGTGTTATTCAGCCGTAAAAAGGAATGAAGTACTGATACAAGCTACAACATCGACTAACCTTGAAATATGCTAGGGAAGAGAAGTCAGATACAAAATGCCACATATTGTATGTGAAATATTCAAATAAGTAAATCTATAGAGACAGAAAGCAGATTGTTGTTTGTCAGGGATTGGGGGAGAGAGGAGTAGCGAATGACTTGATTAGTGAGTATAGAGTTTTCTTTTTTTTTTTTTTTTAAAGATTTTATTTTTCCTTTTTCTCCCCAAAGCCCCCGGCTACATAGTTGTGTATTTTTAGTTGTGGGTGCTTCTAGTTGTGGCATGTGGGATGCCACCTCAGCATAGCCTGGTGAGTGGTGCCATGTCCTCCCCCAGGATCCGAACCGGCGAAACCCTGGGCCGCTAAAGTGGAGCTGGGGAACTTAACCACTCAGCCACGGGGCCAGCCCCTAGAGTTTTCCTTTGAAGTCATGAAAATGTTTTGGAACTAGATAGAGATGGTGGTTGCACAACAGTGTGAGTGTACTAAATGCCACTAAATTGTACACTTTAAAATGCTTAATTTTATGTTGTGTGAATTTCACCTCAATAAAAACAAAAAAAAGAATTTTTGTGAGAATTTCTATAAAAATCTACACCATGCCAGAAACATAGAAGGTACTCAATAATATGATTTTCCTTCTTTCTCACCCCTAGCCTATGCTTTAAAATGTGGTAGACATTATCCTTCCCTTCAAAGAATTTATGATCTGGTTGAAAAAGTAAGATTTAAAATGTTAATGAACAGTATAAATCAGCATATAACTAAGCACTAAATTGTACAGTATGAACTTAGTTTTGGAACAGGAAAATGAATGAGGACTCAATTAGGGAGGATATTGTAGAGAATATGAAAATTAACCTGGATCATGACGCGTAGACGGGGTTTGAATAGAAGAAAAGAGGCATTTCAGGTAAGAAGGACAACCTGCCCTAAGGCACAAGGAATAGAGGAGAGTTTATCAAGGTTCTCTGAGGAGACTGACTAGTCTACCTCAGATGGCATTCCAAGGTGAGTTGTGAGGAATGGAGATGATAGAGTTGAATTATGTTACAGAGAACCTTGAAAATCTGCTGAGCAACTCAGATCTGAAACAGCAGAAAACTTGGCCGTTGGAGATTTTAAAAGGGAAACGACATGATGCAATCTTAGTAATAAAGAATTGGTCTGATAAAATATGTTAAATGGAGGATCTGAGGCAGGAGGTGAAGTTAGGGAAGCAAGGTAGGAAGTCAGAAGGGTAACAGAAGAAGCCTGCGCTAGGATGGAAGCATTTGGGAGTCAGCAAAGGCCACTGATCAGAGATCTTTCTAAGAACAAAATTCACAAGACTTAGAGACAGACTGGGATTGCTAAGGCAGGTAATTTTTGACTAAATAGCAGGAACTTTCATTTTAATTATAATCTTGAGATGTATGTGGGCTCTGATAAAATGACAAAACACTTCTTTCACTTTTCCCCTCTCCTAAATCATAAAAGTTCTTTTAATAAAACTCTTATTTCCTTCCATAATAGTCATTCATTCAACAAGTATTTATTGAGCCTTTCCTATCCCAGACGGTATGCTGGTGATACAGTGATGGTTTCTGCCTTCATAGAGTTCTAGTTAAGGAGACAAGAAGAAACAAGGAAAAAAAAAGAATAAATAACGTTGTGCCAGAATGTGCTGTGTGAGAAGAAAATAAATACAGGAATTACTATTTTTGATAAATTCTCTGAGAGAAACAAATAGCCCGCTAAAAAGAAATAATGGGGGATAAGGAAACCAACTTTAAAAGATCAGGGGAAGTCTCTCTGAGAAAATAATATTTAAGCTGAAACCTAATAATGAGAAAGAGACTCCCATGTGAACAGGCAAGGAAAGAGCATCACAATTAGTCAAAATAGCAGGTGGGGGGCCAGCCCCGTGGCTGAGTGGTTGAGTTGGCACACTCAGCTTTGGCAGCCCAGGGTTTCACTGGATCAGATCCTGGGCACAGACATGGCACCGCTCATCAAGCCATGCTGAGGCGGCATCCCACATGCCACAACTAGAAGGACCCACAACTAAAAATATGCAACTATGTACCGGGGGGCTTTGAGGAGAAAAAGGCAAAATAAAATCTTTAAAAAAAAAAATAGCAGTTGGGAAAGAAATGAAAAGACCAGCATAGCTGGGGCATAGAGTGACAGGGAAGTGATACGAGATGAGGAAGCAGTGGTAATCAGGGACCAGATCATCCAGAGCCTAGAGGGCCGTGGACAGGAGTTTTGATTTTATTCTAATACAGTGGGGAACTACTGGAGGGTTATTTTTTTTTTTTTTTTGAGCCCTCAGCTAACATCTGCTGCCAAATCTCCTCTTTTTGCTGAGGAAGACTGGCCCTGAGCTAACATCTGTGCCCATCTTCCTCTCCTGTATATGTGGGACACCTACCACAGCATGGCTTGGCAAGTGGTGTCATGTCCGCACCTGGGATGCAAACCGGCGAACCCCAGGCCGCCGAAGTGGAACATGCACACTTAACCGCTGAGCCACCGGGCTGGCCCTGGAGAATTTGATGTAAAGGTGTGTTACGGCGGCCCTTTCTGTCATCAGACAGACAGGCACTGGTCATTCCATTCTAAGCGAGGGCTACCATAGGAATAGTAGGTGAAAAGATAGGTCCCTTTCTTTTTTACTACCTCTGCTTTGTTAGTGCTTATCTTGTGAGCTCCTTACTCCTCTCAGGTGACTGCCCTTTCCTATGTGAGGATGTGCTTAGAGAAACTCATATAAGTTTCTTTGTTCTTTATCTAATGTAAAAATAATTATCAGCCAACTTGTCTAGGACATTCAGACGTCTATTCTACACATATTCCTCATCTCAGTTGCCTACATAAAACATAGGAAACAGGAGATTTCTGTCCAGTTTTGATGCTCTATAGAATTCAAAGCCGGAGTTGAGGCCTTGAATGAGTATAGAACAGTCGCTTTCCTGATCTGGAGAAAATTAAATCGTTCATATGATCACAGGAGAATATTGGTATGGCTCTTTGACTTTTGTATAGAAATTAACTGAGTGGATCATTTTGTTTGCCTCAGTTGAAATTTAAATTTGAGCATACCTCTGATGTATCCAAAAATTTAATCCTTTGCCTCCAGATGTTGGGGCTTTGTCCCTAATTCCTATTTGGGGGGAAGCCTACAGAAAGAAAGCAGGAAAACTGTTTCTGTCCAACAGTAAATCTCTTCTTGATGTATTGAGATTTCATTGCTCCTCAGCTCCTTAATACCTTAGACTTGAAACTTTGGAAAAATCTTGGACTCCTTCCTGTCGCTATCCCACCACATCTAATCTTTTGACAGGTCTCGTACATACCTCCACTCTTTCCGTTCTCCCTGGTTCAGGCTTTCATCGCATCTTCCCAGCACCGTTGCGGTGAGGAGTCTCCTAGGTGTCACCAGTCTGACTCTTCCTTCTCCAGTGATCCTACACTAGCGTTAGATCCACTGAAATGGGTCAGCGAAGGAAGTGCAAACCACCTGCTCAGCCTGGCATTCAGACTGTCCTGACAGAAGTAGCCTATTTCATATATGTTTTATATATTTTTTCAATCATTCTATGATAGCTAAAATAATTTAAATTCTAAACTAAATATACTTTTCTTTATTTTTAAAAAATGTATGCACAATAATTGTGGGGAAAAAAATACTGAGAATATAGATGTTTGTTTCAGTTAACTGATGTAGTTTAGTTAATTGTTGGGTTGGACAGTGATTATTCCATGAGAGAAGAATCAATGATCTTGATGAAATATTTTCTTCTTTTGTCTTTGGGTAAAATAAACAATTTATTTTTAAGTTTTTTGATATAGCTAAAATTCATATTGAAAAATCCTTTTAAATGATTGTAATTAAAAATATCACCATTCGTCATCTCTTCACTTTTATTTTTGCATATTACCTTCTATATGCATATACTTTAAGTTGTAATCATAATATACATTCTGTTTTGTGTCTTATTTTGTTAAATTTAATATCATAAATATTTCCGTATTTCCATGATTCTGCAAAATCTTCAATATTTTGTATTTTAATGGCCATAAAATCTTTGGTAGGTGTGCCTTAGTATATTAAATCATCCTCACTAACACTATACATGCTGCAGATAACTTTGTGTGTGTATGTATGTTTGTTTCTTTTGAATTATTTCCTTAGAATAAATTCTCAGAAGTGAGATTTTGAAGTAAAAGTGGCATTGCTAACTTTTACTATTTCCCTAAAAGTTGGACATACATGTATAAGCCAAATATCTTTGTTTTGTTTGATTTTACAAGCAGTACAGGTACAAAGACATTAGGTGAAAGTTTGGTTTCTGCTTCCTTGGCTTCTTAACATATTGAAGACCCTTTAAACCATCAGAGCTCATAGAGGCTTTACTTCCCCTAATAATATACCTACTAGATAAGAGAAAAATACCATCATGAACTTAAAGAAATTACTGTTTTCATTGATATTGTCAAACAGACAAGCGCTCTTTGCTTTCTAAAGGACTGCTTTTCAACTGATATGTACTAGTATGGCCATGTTGGTTGTTAAATGTTGAAGTACATCCTTAATGGTTGGTAAAGAGCTCATGCTGTAAGCAATCTGGATACCCCACCACAGCCTGGTCTCTCTCCCAGGAACTCTAACCCTACATCTCCCCACAATCCAACAGTTAAAAAGTGATCCCCAGGCATGGAAGGAGGCTTTAAAGACCTTATTTCTTTACTACTTTCCATTCATCCTGATTACTGGTGCCCAGGCCATGCCCGTTGTTTAATAACTTTGACTATCACCCTGACTTTCTGACTGTTCCATAAATCATTACTGTTTTAACAGTGTTTGTGTCCTGCAAACTAGAGTATCAAATGACTCTAGCTCACCTGCCATTGTTTATCTGTGTAGAACCAAAATTTAGAGGTTTGTTATTTTCTGAATAACCCAGAATACCATCATACTGTAACTCTAATAGTCTCCTAAACCACACTGCTTTTTTTCTTTGTTTCTCTCGATGTTGATGGTTTGGTCTAAGCTCTGTGTTCTCTCATTATTCCTTCCAGTTCGCTTTGCGCCTTACAGGCCTCCAGATATCTCCCTGAAGCCTCTGCTCTTTGAAGTGCCCAGCATCACTACAGAGTCAGTGTTTGTTGGCCGGGATTGGGTTTTCCACGAAATAGATGCTCAACTTCAAAGTTCCAATGCCAGCGTGAACCAAGGAGTAGTGATTGTGGGAAACATTGGGTTCGGCAAAACTGCCATCATCTCCAGACTGGTGGCCCTCAGCTGCCATGGTACCCGGATGAGACAGATTGCCTCAGACAGCCCCCATGCCTCCCCAAAACGTACGTATTCCTTTTTGAAGAACTCCCTGCTTCGTTGCTCTGAAATTTCTTCTGTTATATTTATGTTAAGTTTCATGTCCTTTTATTTCCTTATCTACAAAACTTGACTTGCATGTGAGGACCATTAATTCAGAGTTGAGGGAAAGAATGTAATACTCTGTTTATATTTAACGCACATATCCAACAATCACCTAAGTGTAACTGAAAAAACCTTTCTCTCAGAATAAATTTATTCCTCTTTCCTACTGGCTGACTGTCTAGTCTGTCTTTTGGATAATGACTACTACAGTTGCTTATAAAAGCTGTTTGCATCCATCACTGTCAGCTTTTGCTCAGTCTGTACCCATGTCTTCTTGTTACATGCCATCACAGTCTGTTTGCGGCCTTCATTTCCTTGCTATTGATGTCAGTATTGTACTGCTTAGGCTTGAACTTCATTGTGTCCTTGAAGGGTTTCTCCTGATTCCTTGTAAAAAAGATCCTGAGATTTCATATATATTCGTGCTTCTTTCATCACTGGCAGGGCACAGCTTAATGATCACCACCAGGACCTTGTTTATATATTTTTAAAATACTCATGGTCCTTAGTACCAGGCAATCTCTAAAAGCTTAGCAAACATTAATTTATCCAATCCTCTTGTCAACTCAGTGAGGTAGTTCCCTTTATCTTCATTTCACAAATAAGTGATCTGAGGCCCAGAAAGGTTAAGTAAGCCCCCCAAGTTTCATAGTCAGTAAAGGGTGAAACTAGAATTTGAGCCTACGCAGTCTGGCTTTAGAGGCCATTCTCTTATCCATTGTGCTATACTGCCTCTCCTTATTGGAAAAACTCACTTGAGTAAAGAGATAAAAGGAACTGTATAGATGTTCTTCCTATGTGCACTATGTATAAAACCAGTCTACCTGGCTTGTGTTAGTTATAAGAAAACAAAAAAACAGAAACTATTGCTCTACTAGTCCAAATCAGTAATCCAGCTCACCACACATTTTCAGATAGCACCCACTAGAAATGAGTTGTTTGAGATCATAGTAGTTACAGAGTTCAGCACAGTGCTAGAAACTCAACAGAAACTCAGTGAACACCCTGGCTTCTTGTTGAAATTAATTGGTAATCTCATGTCATTAGGTAGGCAGACTGCTTCTGGTAAACTTATGCATATATAACATGTAGAAGAAGAATTAGTATCTAGAAAGAAAATTGGTTGAATCAAGAGTCCCTGTTTATCAGGATATGGTAAGAATTGGTATGAAAGAATTCTTTTCTTAAGAGCAGTATCATGCTTAGTTTCTACATGAAGCTTTTCAGAAGTATATTGGCATAGTGTTATGGGAGTCGAGAGCCCAGAGTTTGAGCCCCAACACTCAAACTAACTATACTTTGTAACCTTGAGAATTTTACATTGTCTTTAAACCTCTTTTCTCATCTGTAAAATGAGGAAGTGGGACTAGGTGATCTTTAAAATTTGTTTCTGTGCTTAAAATTCTATGATTCTAAGAACACCTTCATGGTTGAAAGTAATTTTCTACACCTATTCCAGTATTTTCCTTTGAGTGCTTATATATCACACCAAACTACTTCTTATCTGAGTAATCCAAGAGGTTAACTATTTGAGTGTGTCAGAAAGAAAACCAGATAGCTATTAGTCTCTCTGGCTTGTCTGTATATCACTGTTGCAGACAACAGAATGGTAGAATCATGCATGACAGAGGATAAATCCCAAGGGTAAGAAGAACTGCTTTCTCAGAAAGCAAAGGTACCTAGAGGCCCCCGCTCTGAGCCTGGGAGAACAACAGTTAATAGAAAACAGCCCATGTGCTCTCCAAAGCACAGGGTTTTTTAAAGGTATTTCATTAAGTTATTCTCTAACATACATTGCCTTTTATCTCCAGAGAAACTCTGAAAATACCTAGATAGTCTCATTCGTGAGGTAAACGTCCATATGTTGAGACTGTAGATTTGGCCTGATAGTTAACTTTCAAAACTTGAAAAGGTGTCAGAGGAGCTAGAGTGTGTAGTTATGCACTTATCAGAATTACAGAGAACCAGCAGTTGCCTTGGACAAAATAACGTTTTGTTGTAATCTGTTGAGGTCCAAATTACAGTCTACCTCTGCCATCTTTACCAAACCACTAGTCCTTAAAAAGGGTCAAGAGTAAGTGACTGATATAGTGCAAGTTATTTTTCAGCATAGCTCTGTCACTATATGAGCCAGCACTGGAAATGTTACTAGCAGTAGCAGGATTTTTTTCATTAATGAGTAAGAATGATGTCTGTATAGAGAATTGGCTTAATTTTTTACAGAATTTAGTTTACGTTAAGCTTGAATAGGTTTATTTAGAATTTCACTGGCTTTCCTAACCCTGAGTCAGTGATACCAAGGATGTAGTTGTAGTAATAATGAAAACAAGTGGAAAATTATTAGAGCTCCCAATTTCCATGTCTGTATCACGTGTCGTTCTTTCTCCTGCCCCTGCCTCCTCCCTGCTGAGCAGCACTGCTGTGGAAGATGTGAGCAGTTTAGCCTGCAGTACTGCTTTGCCTGGTTCTGTCCTTCCTCCACAGACATTCAGCCCCCAGTCCGCCCCCTCCTTGTCATTTCCCAGGGAAAGTGCAGAAGAGCTGTCAAGGCAGGCACTAGTCTGTCATCCTGCTTTCCACCTACACCCTTCCCAAACCTGACTCCCACGTCAGTCTCCACCACCACCATCGTCACCCACCCCGCGACACACACACACACAAAGAACAAAAACATTTTGTGAAAATAGACCTGTTGTGTAATTCAGGCATTATTACATTAACTATAAGTGTACTCAGTGCGGTAGTTAGGGAAGCTCTGTTTAGTACAAGACTATATTTTCCTATCACTAAAAGTCTCAGTGTAGTTATTATTTGAATTTGACATTTGCCAACAGCTGCCAAACCCTTAAACAGCTGTTAAGTAAGTAACCCCTACCCTACTCGTTTCGGAAGTCTGTTTTGCCAGTTTGCTATGCACACTGACTGCTGCCTGCCTATTAACTTTTATTTCTCCTGTTCTCTGAATGCCAAACAGAAAGTAAAGATATCCAAACAAAAAAGAAGGCATCTCTAAAAGAAAATGGCTAGAACACAGAGGGAAATCAGACAATAATTGCCCACAAAATCAAATACCAGATAAAGGGGAATGGAGTGGGGAGAAGGAGTGAACAACAGAAATGAAACGGTGACGCACAGTGACTGAACTTTACTGCAACTCACACATTTCTTCAGGTTTTTTCACTGCCATAGCCTGCACTTACTCTCCTACAATTATTCAGAACTCTATCCAGTGACCAGGGAATTTACTCTACCAGTTGGATGGAAGAAGTCTCAGTTCAGTCCTACTGATAGAGAGTTAAGTGGGGGCCACCTTCCCCCATTCCCCCACCCCTTTAATAGCTATTGTCCATCAAACAACAGTCTATTTATTTTGGTACCCATTTTTAAAGTATGGTCTGTATTCATAAATATAGTCTATAATTTCTAGTAGTAGGAAAGACATTTTCTAAATAACAAGAACAAATGGAACTTTTTAAAAACTGCTTTAAACTACAATTCACATTCCATAAACTTCACTCATTTAAATTTTCAATTCAGTGTTTTTTAGTATATTTACAATTGTGCAGCAGTCACCATAATCAAATATTAGAACATTTTCATTCCCCCTGAAAGAAATCCCATGCCCATTAGCAGTCAATCTCTGTTCTCCTCCTAATTCCCTACTTCCACCTGTAGGTAACCACTAATTTACCTTTTGTCCCTAAGGATTTTCCTATTTTGGGCATTTCATATAAACAGAATCATAGGTGGCTTCTTTGGGTGAGTCTAATATTCTCAAGGGTTATTTATATTATAGCATATATTGACATCTCATTTCTTTCTTTTGTCGAGTAGTATTTCATTGTATGGGTATACCACATTTTGTCCATTCATCAGTTGATGGTCATTTGGGTTGTTTCTGCTTTTTGGTTATTATGAATTTTGCTTCTCTGAACATTTGTGTACAAGTTTTTGTATAGATATATGTTTTTATTTCTCTTGGGTACATACCTAGGAGTAGAATTGCTGGATCGTAGAACAAATGGAATGTAACCAATCTTTCTTTGATTCAGAGTTTTACGATTATTTGATGCAAACTGTCTCATCTTTTTAATCCAGATGTGGATGCCAACAGAGAGCTGCCACTCACACAGCCACCTTCAGCCCACTCATCCATCACCAGTGGAAGCTGCCCAGGAACTCCAGAAATGCGCAGGCGGCAGGAGGAGGCTATGCGGAGACTAGCCTCTCAGGTACAATAGGATTCTCAGGTTGCAGGCATGCTAGTTCCATTTTAACATCAAGGGGGCAAAGGTAGGGAGACCCTTGGCAAAGTGAACAAAAATGTGTACAGATATACCATGAGAACCTGGAGAAAAGTTTCTTTCTTTGCTGTTCCTAGAAAAATACTTTATTATTATGGCATCTGAACCTTATTGTTGGAAAGGCCCTTAGAAATAACCAGAGTCCCATAATAAATAGATAAGGAAGTTGAGACTCAAAGAAGTTATACAGTTTACCCAAGATCACAGTATAAGTAATCAACAGTTTTTTGTTTTCATTCTTAGCTCAAAACTCTTCCTGTTATATTACACTGTGATTTTTTTTTTATCTGTTTGGGTTTTAAATCTCTGTTTTTATCAAAGTAACATATGCATATAGTTTAGAAAATGAAATAATGCTCAAAGACTTATAATAAAAACCAGCAATTCGCTTGCTCTCCTCAACCCACTCTCTTCCCAAAGGCAGTCACTTTCAACTCTTAGGGCTGTTTCTCTGATTTTTACCTCCATGTTCCTAAACAATACTCATATACTGCTATAACTTTTCTCATCTGTTTTACACATTATCTATTGCTTCTTATTATGGATGGTGAGAATTTTAGCTCTTCATCTTCCTTCCTTCCTCTAATATCTCAGTACAGTTATATCATGATTTTTGTCTGAATCTATATTGTAGTATTTTCAGCATTGATACTGTATGCAAACACTGCAGAACCAAGGATAGCATTTCCTTCTTGAGCAATTTTGTTTTCCCTGGGGTTATGAAATGCCTCATTTTAAAATTTGCTCATTTTTCTTCACACCTATGGCTGTCATTCCATAACTCTTAATAGCTTTGTAAAATTCTTCTCAGTACAATTTTCCATCAGTTACATTGTTCCCCCCGGAGACATTCATCCTAGTACCCTCCATTGAGCTCAGTCTGGACCTAGGATGCTCTCAAGGCTTGCCACCTGGTTGTTATCCAGGAAACCCGTGTTCTCTTCTGTGTTTGATCCCATGTCATCTTCTTTCTTGATTTTATTCCTCATTTTGGTGAAGCACATCCTTCACTAGCTTCCTAAGAAATAATACATAGGAGATAAGTTTTTCGAGACCTAGTGTTTCTAGAAGCATCTTTATTCTATTCTCATAGGTTACCATTTGTTCAACATAATATAATTCTAGGTTAAAAATTATTTTCCCTCAGAGTTTTGAAGGCATTGTTCCATTGTCTTGAGCTTTCAATATTGCTATTAAATAATGTGGTACTATTCTTATTCCTAATTATTTATATATATCTTTTTTCTCTCCGGAAGCTTTTAGAATCTTCTTCCTTCCTTCCTTTCTTTCTTTCTTTTTTTTTTCGGTGAGGAAGATTGTCCCTGAGCTAAGATCTGTTGCCAGTCTTCCTCTTTTTTTTTTTTTGTTTGGCTTGAGGAAGATTGTCCCTAAGCTAACATCTGTGCCAATCTTCCTCCATTTTGTATGTGGGACATTGCCACAGTATGGCTTGATGAACAGTGTATGGGTCTGTGCCCGGGATCCAAATCTGTGAACCCCAGGCTGCCAAAGGGGAGCACCTGAATTTAACCACTATGCCCTTGGGCCAACCCCTAGGATCTTCTTTTTATCACTGTTGTTTTGGGGTCTTTTTTCATTTATTCTGTTGGTACCTAGCAAGCCCTGGAGATGTTCTTTGATTCTGGGAAATGCTTTTGTATTGTTTATTGATAATTCCCTCACCACTATTTCCTCTCTTCTCTTCTTCTACAACTTCTTTTAATCAAAAATTAGGTTTGCTGTACTGACACTCTAGTTTTCTTAACTTTTCTCTCCTGTTTTCTTTACTTTTGTTTGTCTATTTTGGTTTTTAATCCACCCTTAAGAATTTCCTTAATATTACTTCCCAGTCCTTTCACAAAAAAATTTTTGTGCCTGTCATAGTCTTAATTTCTAATAGCTGTTTCTTTTCCCCAGTTGTCCCCTTCTTTTCTGTAGCATCCTGTTCAATATGGATGCAGTATATTCTCTTATCTCTTACTTCATAGTTAGGTACTGAAAAACTCATGGGAAGCTTGTGTGTATAGAGAGCTTAACTATAGAGCATTAAGACAACCCACCATCTTTGTTGGAAATAGTCAAAAGTCAGGGTCCATAAGGTTTTTTTCTTGTGCTCTTCATCTTCTCTAGCAAAGAATCCACCAATCTCCTCCCTGGAGGGTCTCTGTTCTGGGTACCAGCATTCTGGAGCTAGGCAGGAGAAAGGGGCAGTTTTCGCCGTTCACTATGCAGACTTTGACTTAAGTCCCTTGTTTCAGTCCTGCATCTGATCCCTACCTACTCTGTGTCTGGTGTCCCTAAGTCTAGATTCTCTCTAGTTTACTTTGTCTAGTGAATATAATTATTTTTCCTGTGGGTGTTGGGGAAGGTAGTCACCTGGCTGGGCAGGGTGGGGATAGATATCTAGGGATCTAACTACTCCTTATATAAACTTTGACTAATTTCTGTGTTGTCAGCTCTCTTCCTCACCCCCACCCTCCACAGAGCCTGGTGCTTCTAACTCCTACACTTCTCTGAGGTTTTACAGATGATTTGGCTTCTCCTGCTTTGTTACTACCTCCAGCAGGTGTTTGTTTCACCTTCTTCTGTTAAGTCATTTATGAATCCTGCATTCACCTCCCGTCTTTATATATTATAATCAGAGATTATAGCTAGATATCCTTATAGATGGATTTTGAATTCCTGTTTCTTTTTCTCCTTTTATTTTTGAGGATTTTCCAGAGAAGAATAGAGTGTAAAATGTCTGTCTCCAGTATTTAAAGAAGTCTCTTGTCATGGTTAATTAGTATTGAGGAACAGGGAGTCATCTAAAATATTATCAGCTTCTAATTTCTTTATCGAAATTGAGTTCAGCTCAGAGCCACAAGCAGCATATTTCCCCGAACTACGTTTTTGATTGTCCCCACTCATTGGTGCACACTCATTTATCAGTGGGCTTCCGAAAACAGTCTGAGATTCCCCTCGTCTTCTTTGCTCAGTGCAACTTTAAAAGACGTCTCTGTGTTTTCCTAAATAATCCTCTGTAAACTGGCTGCATCCTCCTCCTTAGATAGAACAATCAGAATATATTACCTTAGAAATACACAAATGCTGAAGAGCTTGCATCATCACAGTCATTCATTTAAAACGTATGTTTGGAATGCCTGGAGTACAAGACTGCAGTTAAAGCAGTGAACAAAACAGACACAACCCCTGCTGTTATGTAGCCATGTTCTCATGGTGGGAGAAGGCCAGTAAACAAATATATAACATGTCACGCGGTAATGAATGCTGAAAAGAGCTTAGAGAATTAAGTCTCCCCGCATTGTCACTTCTCAGTCTGTCTCTTATTGAGAGAAAAAGTCCCAAGATGTTTATGTTTAATATTTTAAAAGTATTTTATATGTTGTTAGTAGGAAATTAGTGACTACACTTACATTTTAAATTCCATGATTGTATCTTCCTTAGGCAAAATATAAATATTTTTTGTACCTAGACATTGGATATTTTTAAGTTTGTATTAAACATTGTATAAGAAATGGCCCTTTAGATTAAAATTGATGTGTATGTTCAATATTTGGAAAAATGTTAAATACTGGAAGTAGGAAATTAGTGATTATTTAAATTTTATGATTATTTCTTCCTTAAGTAAAGTATAATTAACATCTGTTTGCATCTAGAGATGGGATATTTTTAAATTGGTACTAAACATTGTATAAGAAATGATGTCTTAGATTAAAATTGAATATTATCCAAGTAATCGTGCCACATATTGCAGTTTAGGTATACAGTTTGTGCTGTAGAAGCATAGAGCAGCAGCAGCCAGCAATCTTATTTCTCATCTATAACAAATCAGTAAGCAGAAATTCTCTTCTCAGTAAGGTTTTCAAATCAGTACTTTGATGAAGTAAGCTAATACATGAGAATTAAAAGTGTCCTTGAAAAACCTCTTAATCTGATAGACAATGTTCTTAGTGTCAATTCTTATATAACAGTGATTATCATTGGTATTTCATAGTATTCCTGCTGCTTCCTGTGCTGCTACTTAGTTGAGAACAGTGAAGAGTTTTTGTCACCGCTTTAGAACAATTTTAGTTATTCAAGAAACACTTTCCACTTGAAGTAACAGATTTTGCTAGGTTGGCGTCCCTTACAAATATTCCCAGTTAATATTACATATTTCTTCTGAAGTATAATCACAGGAGAGGGGCACAGAGATCTCATTAAGGGCCTTTCCTAGATACGTGAGTTTAACTCTCTAGCTTTTCCAGGCTTCGAATCTGTTACTACCAAGTGGTTATACATGCAGAATTCACCAGACAAGAAGAAGCCAGCTTCCGTTTACTGAGGGCTTAATGTGTGTTGACTTCAGCACTATTTATATTTATTGTTTCATTTCTTCATTCTTACCTTAACCCTGTGAGGTGGTCATTATTATCCCCATTTTACAGATAAGGAAACTGCTTCAATGATTAGTTTTTTCAGGGTCACGCTATTAGTAAATGGCAGATCTAGGATTCAGAGCTGGTATTCACCCCTCTGAGGTGAGTCCTGTTATTTTCCCCATTTTACAGATAAGAAAACAGAGGCTCTGAGGTGAAATAACTTGCTGAGATAAATAGTACATAAACAAACTGAGTCAGGCAGGTTCCAGAGCCCATGCTTTTAACCACTATACTATGCTGCCCCTCTAGTGTGACGGGAAGGATTTTTGTTTAGTATTCTTTTGGAAAATCTATCAATAATTGAATGTGGCTTTAAAGCAAGAAAATTATAATAAAGGAGCACCTTTCAGTCATTCTTTTTCAGAAAAGGGCTTCATGCAGCTAGAAGCTCCTGTCACATTAGATAAGTTTTCACTGGCTTAGTCCTTAGACTAAGAAGCTAATACATCTGAAATAAGCTAATTAGAGAAACCAGCTAATTTTAACAAGTGACACAGAGATACAAAAAGCAAAGTTTTTTTTCTCTAAGGAAATCTATGTAAGAAAAAGAAATGTCATCCTTGCCAAGAGACTAGTTCTGTACTAAATCAGGGGGATGTCAAATGATCATGGTTCCTGAAATTATTGCTGCTGCTGTTAAACCTGTCAGCCCCAAAGTAACCATTTCAGCAATCCTGTAATAGGAGCGCATTGAGCATGATATGGAGCCTTAAGAGACCCACACCCGCACATATACACAGAGGAAAAAAACAAAAAAACAACAGCAATGAAGTCTAAGATTTGATTTATGCTGCACTTGGCTATTTTTGAAAATATTTACATTTTAGGAGAAATGGGATCCTAACTAAATAACAACGTGTAGATGATGTTTTATAAAATTTGTATAGGACATTTTTCCTCTAAAAATTAATACTGAAATTTTATAGTCAGACTCAAATTTCGTCTACATTCAGGATGCTGAATATGGGAAACAACCTTGTTTGTTTGTCAATTTCAGTGTTTTTTTAATCTGTCTCTTCCACGAAAATGGGTCAGTGTTTAAATTGTTGCTCACCGTTGTATCCCTCACTCTTAGCACAATGCCTGGTACATAAGTATTTGTTAAATGAATGAATAAACTGTAGTCTATTCTTTATACTGAAGCGTGAGTAATCTTTCTAAATCATATATTATTTTTTGCTACTTAAAACCTGTAAATGCTCCTCATTCTCTTGAATGAAATTCAAACTCCCTTCTTAGAACATCACATAAACTGTAATAAAAAGGCCTTTACTTTTTAAATCTAGCCCAGGGTTTCTCAGCCTCAGCACTATTGACATTTTGAGCCAGATAATTCTTTGTTTGTGTGGCTGTCCTGTTTATTGTAGGATGTTTAGAAGCATCCTTGGTCTCTACTCACTACGCAGTAGCACTCCTCCAACCCATAGTTGTGATAACCAAAAATGCCTCCAGACATTGCCACATGTCCCCTGGGAATCAAAGCCACCCCCAGTTGAAAACCACTGTTCTGTCTTATCTCCCACCATTCTCCACTCACTCACACTCTAGCCACAGTAAAATTAATTTCAATTCCTTGAAAGCGTAAAGCTGTATCTTGCCTGAGGGCCTTTGTATGCACTGTTTTCCTCTGCCTGGAACACTACCGTCCTCAGTTCACTCCTCCTCAACCTTCAGATCTCAGCTTAAATATTACTTCTTCTAAGAAGCCTTGTCTGGCTCTCCTAAGTTACTTACTTAGATGACCCATCTGTAGGTTGTCCCAGCACCTTATATTTCCTCTCTCATAGTGCTTTTTTTCCAGTTTCATTGAGACGTAGTTGACATATAACATTGTATTAAAGATGTGCAATGTAATGGCTTGGTATGTGTATATATTGTGAAGTGATTACCACAGTAAGTTTAGTTAACATACATCACCTCACGTAGTTAGGAAATTTTTTCTTATGATGAGAACTTCTAAGATCTATTTAGCCACTTTCAAATATACAATAGTTTGTTGTTAACTATAGACACTGTGACATTACATCCCCAGAACTTATCTTATAACTGGCAGTTTCTACCTCTGGGCCACCTTCACCCATTTCTTCCACCCTTCAACCCCCCCAACTTTGACAACCACCAATCTTTTCTTTGATTCTGTGAGTTCAGTTTTTTTAGATTCCACATATAAGTAAGGTCATACAGTATTTGTCTTTCTCTATCTGACTTATTTCATTTAGCATAATGCCCTCAAGGTCCATCCATGCTGTCACAAATGGCAAGATTTCCTTCTATTTATGGCTGAATAGTATTCCATTGTGTATATGTACCACATTTTCTTTATCCATTCATCCATTGATGGACACATTGGAATTTAACTGATACAAATGCCAGTCATTATGTAAATTAAATTTTTGTGTCCAAATGAATTTCAGATATTCAAAGCTGCCCTTTTTTTATGTGACATTAGCTTAATCCTGTCACAGACTATTCATTTGAGGTAGAAAATGATCTTTGGAGAGTGCAGGCCTTAGACTTTTAATACAAGCCTGACAGATTTGCTGCCAGCCAGTCATTTGATTAGAGCCTTTGATGAGAATTATCCTTAGTTTTATCATTTCTTTTGTACAGCATTAATTCAAAAGCTTTTTATACCCAAGGCTATACTGACCTCTAGTCTTCTTTTGTCGGTATAGCCTACAAACCTGCTCTTTTCACAGAAGTAATCTGAAATTTACTCACTGTCTTCTTCAAAGAATTAATACAGTTCTGATCATATCAAATATATTTTGGATAAAATTGTTTTAATAAAGAGTTTAAGCATTTAACGTAAGAAAAACTTGAGATGGAAAAAAATTACTAATATAAGAAAGACATAGCTGAAAATGAAATTTCAGCAAGTCATTTTGAGAGACAAGCATTCACCAAGGATAAAGGTTTTATCTGCTGATTTATTGGGGGTGGACTAATTCTGAACCATTTCCAAGAAGTTGGAATAATAATGACTAAGTATGGGTGGCCATGATGACTTCCTCAGAGCTGTAGAGAGTGATCTAATATCTATCACTGAACACTGGTACATTGAGAGACTCGAAGAAAAAGCTACATTCCCAGGCTTAGTTCCTATTTTTATACATAGGGAAAGTTGTAGATAATGTCAACAGACACTTTGGGGAAAGTACAAAATGTTTTTGACAGATTGTATGTAATATACATTTATAACTTCTATATAACACATATATTATATAAGTACTTTGAAATGTCTAGTAAATACCTCTTATGAGCCACAGTGCTAATGTCATGAAGAAGTTGAATGGTCTTTCCGCCTAATTTCTGTAAAAGAATTGAGACTTTATTTTGAAATAACAAAGAAATACCTAAAAGAAAGAAAGGCAGCTACAGAAGGGGCAACTTTAGCATTGACCTTTGTTAGATAAAACCTCATTCAGCCAAGAGCACAAATGATTTTTAATGAAATCAGTGAAAGAACCTTCTTTCTAAATTTCAGAATATTTATCTTCAAACTTATATCCCATTACTTTAGATAAAGGGTAAGCTATAGCTGATTTATTCAGCAGTGCTTCGCCTCGATATGTGAAATCAATTGAGGTAAAATATGAAAATTCACATTGATTCAGAGGTTTGCTGTTTGCTTTTTTTAAATTGGAGATTTATATCCATGTGGACATAACCACTGACATTCACTGTTCATTGAGAGGACAGATCAATTGCTGCCAAGTTTTCTCTTTGGGTTCCTTACACTGTGCTTAAGATAGGTAATAAAGCAATGACCAATCTATCTAAAGAAAAGAATGGAGATTTTTTAAACACAATTTCTCATTTCCAGTTCCATATTATACTCTGACACCATTGCTTCACTCACAAGCAACGTGAGTTATATGTGTACTATCCTCAGCTTTGTATGTATACTAACATTTCCTGTATCATTCAATTTTTTTTATGTTTAATGAGAAAGATTTCAGGTGTTTAAAAAAAAGTGACATTTCCAGCATTTGTTAAAGAGCTAGGATGACCGTACCTGTAGAGTAGGAGTCTTTTCAAAAGGGTATTCAGAAAATAATTAATGATAATTCTTAAATCTGAATTATTTCATTTTTTATTGTGCTGCTTATAAAACAATTATAATTTAAAAAGTGATGACTTGGAACCAGTCCTATACCCCAGTGGTTAAGGTTCTGTACACTCTACTTCAGCAGCCCAGGTTTCAGGGTTCAGATCCTGGGCGCGGACCTCCTCTACTCATTAGCCATGCTGTGGAGGCATCACATATACAAACAATAGAGGGAGATTGGCACAGATATTAGCTCAGGGCAAATCTTCCTCACCAAAAAAAAGTGATGACTTGGGGCCAGCATGTTGGTGTAGTGGTCTGCTTGGGTGTCCTGGGGTTTGTGGTATCAGATCCCAAGCGTGAACCTACACACCACTCATCAAGCCATGCTGTGGCAGCATCCCACATGCAAAATAGAGGAAGATTAGCACAGATGTTGGCTCAGGGACAATCTTTCTCAGGCAAAAAAGAGGAAGATTGGCAATAGATGTTAGCTCAGGACCAATCTTCCTCACCAAAAAAAGGAGGGGGATGACTTATAAAAAGCATATGTGTTTGTTGTGACTAACATGTTTTTTCTCTGATTATTTTATTCCTAATGCTTTGTTATAAGATTAGACTTTCTATACTGCTCCATGCTGAATAAATATTAGAGAGATTAATGTAAATCTTTATTCTCAGACTTGCTTCCTATTTTTTATAATCCAGAGAGAAAACTCAATTTGTATTTATAAATTTTAATTGTGAATTTTGATATGGTATGTATATAATAGAAATATTGTATCAAATTTCTGATCTTAGATTGGGCAGTTTCTGAGTTAGCACCTTTTATTTTTGCTTGAAAAAGTTGAGGAATGGGGAGACAGAAGACAATGTTAGAGAATGATTATATAATAACATGGCTATTGTTCTTGCTACTGATAAACCTGTCTGCATTCTCATCTTTCTTTTGAAGGTGGTTGCCTATCACTATTGCCAAGCGGATAATGCCTACACCTGCCTGGTACCAGAATTTGTCCACAACGTTGCTGCCCTGCTCTGCCGCTCACCTCAGCTGGCAGCCTATCGGGAGCAGCTTCTTCGGGAGCCTCACCTACAAAGCATGCTGAGCCTTCGGTCCTGTGTTCAAGACCCCATGGCCTCCTTCCGGAGGGGAGTCCTGGAGCCCCTGGAGAATCTCCACAAAGGTACAGATGAGGTGCAAAGAAAGTGAAAGGTGGAGGCTTTGGAGCCCAAGTTCACCTGGGGCATGCTATAGAAATGATTATTTTTATCACATTGCCGAAACTAAATGTTCCATAGCTGATGTCCTACAGGATACAGTAACAGATAAAAGATTTTACTTGAAAAATAAAAATGTCAGCAGGAATAGCCACTTCCTCCTTTTATTATAAAAATTCTCACTCTCAATTCCAGATATAATGCATTTTTCTTGTACTGAAGATAGTAGAGCTTCCAGTCCTTTCTGTAGAGTTCGAATAAATCAGTAAAGCCATAGCGCTAACTCAGTGTTGTGTAGTTTCTATGTGTAGAATCAGTCTTTGTGTTTGATTTTTTTTTCTGCTTTTTCTCCCCAAATCCCCGCAGTATATATAGTTGTATTTTTTTTAGTTGTGGGTCCTTCCAGTTGTGGCATGTGGGACGCCGCCTCAACATGGCCTGATGAGCGGTGCCATGTCCGTGCCCAGGATCCGAACCATACGTTTGATATTTTTTATTACTCCACAGTTTAGGTAAAATGAAACGGCATCTGTAGTTGTACAACTCTGTGTATATACTAAAAATCATTTAATTGTCCACTAAAAGGTATTTAAAAGGTATAAAGATATTTTTTTTAAATGGGGAAAAAGTGAAATTGAATCCATCTCCCTCTCATGCTCATACCTTTTCTCCCTTTTTTCTTCTGGAACTCTAGTGTTGGCTGTGCCCTCAGTACAACCGTCTCCTCCTTCACCCATCTCTGCCCCATCCTTTTAGTAATGTTTTGTCAATGCTGGAAGCCAAAGCAAAGGATTTGAGTAAGCGTGAGATTCCTGAGCAACCCTGTTTATTCCTGAGAGACTTATATACCTTTCTCGAGGGTTTCAGAGGTACTCATAAGAAAAGATGATTATAATTTCTATTCTCCTGGCCACCATCTTCTGTTATTTCAAGCTCCGTGCTAGTTAATTGGATGTCAAAGTTTCTCTTCTCAACTCTGATGACCTCTGTCTATACCTCTCCCACATATTAGCTTTACCTTACCCTAGACTTTTTTAAACCTTGGAATTTCTCCACACCTCATATATCACTTACATTAATAGATGACTTCTAAGTAATTCCTTCAAAGGAAAAGAATCTCAAAAACAAAGCCAAGATTTAGAACAATATAATTATCTTGATTAAGTGGGGCAAATATTCCTTTTTTTAATAAAAAAGAAATATATTGTCTACTCATGGGATGAATAGTATAATCTACTGGGAATTTATGCAAATGAAAATTTAATTTTATTAGCAAATGAATTATTCATTAAAGTGTCTAGATCATAATTTAAAGGATGTTCTTCATCTTTAGTCTTGAGAATGTTTTTCCCAAAGAAAATCTCAACAGATGCATTATCATCAGCCTTTTCTCCACTTGAAAATCTCACTTTATTATGAAGGAGCCTGGGTGAAGTTAAAGGAGGTACAACTGAAATGCTGGAGACAGTGGTGTGCTGGTACATTTTTAACAGCCAGCTGGGGGAGGAGGGCTGATTTGTAATATTTGCAGGTTTCCGTTGTGTGAATAAATATTCCCACCTTGGCCAAGTTCAAGCTGCCAGTTGCTTAACAACCAACCAGCTCTTGAAAATATTGTGCTGGGCTCTCCTGAACCAGTACAGGACAGCTCCAGCACACCACTGGGTGAGGCTAGGTAATGGTACTTAGTAGCAACAGATAGGTCTATTATATCTGCCAAGCAGAGTGCAATTAGAAAATTTCTCTAGGGAGGGGCTGGCCCCGTGGCACATCGGTTAAGTGCACACGTTCTGCTTCAGTGGCCTGGGGTTCACCGGTTGGGATCCCGGCTGCGGACATGGCACGGCTTGTCGAGCCATGCTGTGGTGGGTATCCCACATATAATATAGAGGAAGATGGGCACGGATGTTAGCTCAGGGCCAGTCTTCCTCAGCAAAAAGAAGAGGATTGGTAGCAGATGTTAGCTCAGGGCTAATCTTCCTCAAAAATAAATAAATAAATAAAGTAAAAAAAAAAAAGGAAAAAATTTCTCTAGGGAAATTAAAGACACTATTAAGCTTAAAGGAGCCAGGGTCCTCAAAATCAAGAACAGAAGAGCCCCAAGATGTTTGCATAAATCCCAGTTAGTTCCAAGCAACTCCTCTCGCTTCCTTTATTCTTTGACTCCCTGAAGAAATAATGTGTTTTCTTAGTGCTACATCATCTAGAATGCCATTTCATTAATAATCATTGTTAATAGTTAGAGCTGTAATCCATAATTCCTTTCTATTCCTAAATAGTCGCCAGATGAAAACAATAGTTAAAACTCTTCATAATATGAGAACTGACTTAGAGTACTTAGAATTGAAATTAAATTCCTTTATATAAAGCTTGAACTTTAGGGGAAGAATAGAAAGGCTTATTAATCATGCAAAAATATCTGTGTATTTTCACATGTGAAACTAAAATAGGTAGAGTTTCAGTTGCTCTTGATTCTTTTAAAGACTAAAAAAGCTAATCTCTTACTGAAGTCCACAGACTTTTCCTTCTGTCCCCAGCTGCATCTTCTTTTTCCTCCTCAGATATAATCTATTTCCCACTTCAGGCACTCATAACTTCTTGGCCTCTTCCCCCTGCTTTCTTTCAGAACCTATAAAATCCTAGTAACTTCTACTTGTTACTCACAATTCATTTATACTACAATGTTCATTCAACCTGAGGATCTTTAAATTTCTGATTGTTCGATGTACTCAAGAATCAATAAGCATTTAATGAGAGTGAAAGCCTGAAATCTCACCAAGCCTGCTTCTTCAGCCTAGCCCTAAAGATAAACTGGTTTTGTCAATTTAGGATAGTGTAGAGTCCAGGAGGAAAGTAAACACAAAAGTAGCAGATATTTGTCCTTCCCACATGGCTCCTTCTCCCCTGGGAAGATTACATAAGTGTCTGGTCTGATTGAAGCTGCTTTAGGAATAATCTAGGAGGCTTCTAGTTCTGTAAGATCTTGTGATCCAGGCTGCCTGGTTCAGAGCTGTCTGTTGGCTGGGATTCCTTTTCTCTTTTCCTCCAACCCTTCTTTCCCACTACACATTCACTTGTAGTCCCACATAATGCTCTTGACTTCAAATTAAACCTTTTTCTGTAAATTCCCAAAGGAACATGTGATACTGTTCTCTTTACTGCTATCAGATAGAAGAAAACAGAACACAGTTCTTTCAAATATGAGAGAAAAATGAATTTCCATGTGCAAATTCTCGTAACTGCAGTGCTCAGGCTGTCTCACAACTGATAACATGGGGGAAACGATGATGATACATACACTTCATATATTATATATGTGACAAAAGCTTTCACACCTGCTGAGAAACAAAATGAATTCACTACATGAATTATTTTGTCTTTTTAATAAATTATATATACCCTGAGCATTCAGTAAACACACGAGACCTTTTCTAATATTTTTTTTCCAAACAGATACATAATCAAAGACCCCAAAAGAACTCACTTATCCATTTGGTAATTATTAAGTAATTTGTTTCTTTCTATCTCAGAGAGAAAAATCCCAGATGAAGATTTCATCATCTTAATTGATGGATTAAATGAAGCAGAATTTCACAAACCGGATTATGGGGATACAATTGTATCATTTCTGAGTAAAATGATTGGAAAATTTCCTTCCTGGCTCAAACTAATTGTAACAGTTAGGACCAGTTTACAGGTATGTGTTTGCTTGCTTTTGGACTGTAAATTATTTCCCTTGGAGAGTGCTTAAACTGAAAAAGTTCTAGGTCTGTGTTCCCTTAGTGATAACTCTTTCTAAACCTCTACCATGTCCTACAGCACTAGCAAGAGTAGTTCCCAAAGAGCCTGTTTTGAGAGTAAGAAATATGTCCTAGAGAGAATGTTCTCCGTACGTGGCCCTCTTAGCTCAGATTCCCATTCCCATTGCTGTGGACAAGTTTTGATAAAGTGTCCCTCAAAATAGCATGAAAAGAAGTCCATTTTTCTAGACTTTGTCCTGAGGACAGCAACGCAAATAGAGTCCCTAACACTAATTTACTGTTTGGCTTTTGTTTTACATTTTTTATCGTTTAATGTCGTGCAAAATTCAGTTCAATCTACAGTCAAGAGTCCAATTTTCTAGTTCTTCCCTCTGGTTCTGCTTGAACAACTTTTCTATAGCATGAAGGTGGACTTTCTTCTGTGTATGCCTTCCTCTAAGAATGCTGGCAATATTAGGGATTTAGAATAAATTTACTAAACCTGTGAGATAAGATTTTTTTTTTTTAATTACCTTCTCTGCTCACTCATTGATCACTTAGTGACCTGGAAGAAGAAGCAGGAATGTGGAACTGAGCCTGTAAAGATATATGGGCTACTTAGCCCATAAAGGACATAGCCCATAAAGGACAAATGACTTTACCTCCTCTACCATTTTCATTTTAGCTGAATTGATATCTCCCGTTCTTTACATAGTCACACTTGGTTTGGAACAGGGTTCCTCAACCCTTTTTTCCCTAAACCATCACCTCTTTTGATGAACATTAATATCTCACACATTATATACCCATACCACTATTTTGATGCAGCCCCCTCATAACAATTGCTAATATACAGGAAATAGTCTTAGCTCCCTCCTTTTCCACTCTCCCAGGTACTTAGTATCATTCCTATGTATTGAGCAATTAGCTTTACTGCCTTCTTTGATCAGAAACTGTATTTCTGATCCTAGTCACCACTTTACAGATGTTTGTTATTATCTCAAAGTAATTTGAGTTAAAGAGTGTGACTGAATTAACATAAATGCATCTTTACAACTAAAAATTATATGATCTACCATTATTAGTCAGTAGCTTGATTGTTAAAGATGGAGGATAAAGAGAAGGAACTTCTAAGAACACAATCTCTGACTAGTTTTACTAAATGCATGTGTAGGAGACATTCTCGTTCATATTTTCACATAATGCCATGTACAATCTCAAAAGATTTTTTTTTCTGCTTTTTCTCCCCAAATCCCACCAGTACATAGTTGCATATTTTAGTTGTGGGTCCTTCTAGTTGTGCCATGTGGGACGCCGCCTCAACATGGCCCAGTGAGCGGTACCATGTCCGCGCCCAGGATCCGAACCTGCGAAACCCTGTGCCGCTGAAGCGGAGCACACGGACTTAACCACTCAGCCATGGGGCCGACCCCTCAAAAGATATTTTAAGTATGACTTAGTAGAGCAAATGACTAATTTTTCAGTTATGCCAAAAAAACAGGAAAAGTACTATACATATTAATCTACAAAGTCCAAATTTCAGTGTCTTCATAAATCAAGACCTGCAATAAACTCTCAGATACTTCACTTACTTTGACCAAGAATTTTTGAATGTTATTTTCATTCAGCTTTGACAATTAAATAACTCACAGGTCTTAAAAAATGAACCCTCATATTTGATCATTCATTATTTCCACAAACATTTCTTAAGTCCTTAAGTGTGTCACGTACTTTCTAGGAGCTTGAGGATATGGCAATGAATAAGACAGACAATATCCCTTCACTCATAAAGCATATAGTCTAGTGAGGAACATAAAATGTAAGTAAGTAAAAAATTAAACATATTAAAATTTTAGGTAGTGTTAGTGCTATGAGGACATAAAGTAGGTTAAAGGAATAAATGGGGATAATAGTTACTTTAGACAGGGTGGATAGGAAAGTCCTCTCCAAGGAGGCTTGTAAAGTGTTGAGATCTGATTTACCTTTTTAAAAGATTTCTTTGGCTGATGGCTGTGTAGGGAATCGATCAAAGAAGCAAAAGTACAGGTGAAAGATAATGGTGGCTTAGACTAGAGTGTTAAACGTGGAGACCCTGTGAAGTGGTCACACTTGGACTGTATTTTGAAGGAGAGTCAAAAGGACTTGGTGATGGGCTGAATGTGGGTGTGAGCGAGAAAGAAAATGCAAGAATGAATCATAAGATTTTGGTGAGCAGTTGGGTAAATGCTGGTTTGAGGAAAAGATAGTTCATACGATTTGGTGGTAGGGTCAATGGTAATGCCATTTATTGACATGGGAAGGTTTTTTGGTAGGCAGAATTCAGTAGTTCTGATTTGGTCACATTAAGTTTGTCTATGAAACATCCAAGTGTAAATGTTGAGTAGACAGATATAAGATGAGAGCTCAGGGAGATGACTAAGCTGGAAACATAAAGTTAAGCATCATCTGCATATATACATAATATTTAGAACCATGGGACCAAAGAAGCTGTTCTAGGGAATGAGAGTGGCTAGATAAGAGAAAAGAATGGAGACCTGAGCTGCAGATGCCTGAGAAATGAAAAAGGAGCAGCAAAAAAGGCTGGGTAGGAGTGGCCAGTGTGCTAAGCAGAAAATCTGGGAAGCATGCTATGGAACAAGCTTCAGAAAGTGACTCGGAAAGAAAGGTGTGATCAACTTTGTCAAATACTGCTGAGAGGTTGAGGAAGATGAGAACTGAAATTTGATTATTGAGTTTGGCAAGGTGAAGATTACTGATAACCTTGACAAAAACCATTTCAGTGAAGTGGTGGAGTTGAACCCTGATTGCAAAAGTGGAGGAGAGAATGAGAAGGGAGGAATTAGAGATAGTAAGTAGAGAAAACCTTTCTGTGAAGTTTTGCAAAAAATAGGAACAGGGATATAGCATGGGACGAATATGGGGTCGTTCATATGATCCAGTAGAGAAGAAGAAATTAATACAGGAGAGAGGGTGGATACTTACAGGAGCAAAGTCTGTATGCAGATAAGAAAAGATGGAATCCAGAGCTTGAGTCACCACAAAGTCCTATCACCTTCCCCCAATATAATTTTCAAGCAGATCACCAAGGTACCAAGCTTCCCATTCTTAGAAGTGGTTTTTTGGGCTAAGGCATCTCCAAAACGCCTACATTAAATGCAGTCATTTTATTAGGAGGGTTAGAGAACAACATTTTTATATGGCATTCTTTGAGTCCTTATACATTTCTCTTAGTGAATTGTATTTTGATATTGTGCCATGGTTTATATTGAGAAAAATTTTGTGGCATTCCATTTTAGGAGTGTTATTTGGCATATTGACTATTAAGTCAGTCCTAAAGTACCCTTTATGAAGACCCATAAAAATTATTTTGTCTCAATATTAGGAAAAGTTGTGTCCCTCCTATGCAACTAATATATTTTAATCTATGGACACTAATATTTGATCATATTTCCCTCTTTTCTTTGGCCGCTCAGAAGTTCAGAATAAATTTGTAGACCTCATAGCTTATCATAAGAGTTAGGGGAAACTGAAGGTCTTTCTGTCTCTCTCTCTCTCTCTCCATCTGTTTTAGGAAATTACCAAGCTGCTGCCTTTCCATAGGATATTTTTGGATCGACTAGAAGAGAATGAAGCCATAGACCAGGACCTGCAGGCTTACATCCTGCACCGGATACACAGCAGCTCAGAGATCCAGAATAACATTTCACTTAATGGCAAAATGGACAATACTACATTTGGCAAACTCAGTTCTCATCTCAAGACCCTCAGTCAAGGGTCCTATCTATACCTGAAACTCACATTTGACCTCATAGAGAAAGGCTATCTAGTGTTAAAGAGCTCTAGCTACAAAGTAGTTCCTGTTTCGCTCTCTGAGGTTTATTTACTCCAGTGCAATATGAAGTTCCCCACCCAGTCTTCCTTTGACCGGGTGATGCCTCTCCTGAATGTGGCAGTGGCCTCTCTCCACCCACTGACTGATGAACATATCTTCCAGGCCATCAATGCTGGTAGCATTGAAGGCACACTAGAATGGGAGGATTTTCAGCAGAGAATGGAGAACCTCTCCATGTTCCTAATCAAGCGCAGAGACATGACTCGTATGTTTGTACATCCTTCTTTTCGAGAATGGCTTATCTGGAGAGAAGAAGGAGAGAAAACCAAATTTCTCTGTGATCCCAGGTAAGCCATAGACCTGTAATAAGCAATTCTGAGTCTATTTTGTATTTATTGCATGGAGCATGGGTATTGAAAGCAGTGAGAAGTGTTCTTCATTGAACATTTCACATAAACAAAACATCATCTCTGTTTCTTCTCAAGACAAGGCTATAATGAAGGTAACTAACTTATTTTCTCACAATGTTATTTCCTTAAGACTCAAAATCTGCATATTTAAAATGCATCCCTACATTCCTGTATTTTCCTAAGTAATTTTCTCTGATCCCCCTAGGGATCCCAGGCTATAATTAATTTAGCCATTTAACAGGCTTCCTGTGTTCTTCACATATGAAGAAAGAGTTGATATACTGTTCACCTCTTTGACTGAAAACAGAATCATTTAAAAATTGTCATTGCCCTTTTAAAAGCCATACCATTGTTAAAGTCACCATGACTAACCCCATTAAGCCCAGCTGATGCTAAAATTTACACTGGAAAATGGTATCTTAAACCTCAAAGCTGAAAAAGACTTGAAGAGATCAGCTGGTATAGCCACTCTACCTTTAGATAAATAAGGTGTCATTATTCCCATTTTACTATAAAGGCCTTAAGATGCTGAATCACTTGCCCTAAGTCGTAAAGTTAATAGGCGGGAGAAAGGAGGAGGGATAGAACAGGGATGGCAGATAAAGTTAATAGGCGGGAGAAAGGAGGAGGGATAGAACAGGGATGGCAGATATATGGTATGTACCACCACTCCCGCACCCTGCACCCTGCACCCATGACAGACATCACTGATTTACCCCTGCACTCTTTCCTGATGAGCTTGACCCTGACTTAAGAATCTTTCTCAGCTCAACAAACCAGACTAGATATGAAACTTTCCCATTCTCCTGGGTAGAACCTACATCTGTAGCATCCCTGTGGGGTGTGCTTTCCACTCCTCCACACCACATTTTTAAAATAATTATTCCTTTAATAAAGTTGGTGTTTTCAGAAGCAGGTATATTCCTGATTTCCTGGAAACAGAGAAGACACCAACAACATAGCTGGCAAATGTAGAGCTTATTCTGCCTCAGAAGGAAGATAGGCTAATTTTGCCTATGTCTCCCACTGTGACTCATCAGAGAGACTAAACCTCTCTGACCAAGCTGGGGTTTTCTTACTCTTGTGGCCTGTTCTTCACCAGGCCTTATTAGAGACAACTGTGCTTGTGGGCATGCTGCTCAGCCTGCTTCATGCCAATGCATTACAAAATTAGTTCCAGATTCTGATGATGATGTTAAGCCAGGCAGTAGATTTTGTGGTTATTTTCTCCGAGAGGGAAACTTTTTTTAAAAGAAACATGCTGTAGTGGAAAGAACATGAACTTTTGAGTCAGATTACCTGCATATAAATCCTACCTTTTCTAAGAATTGTGACCTTCTAAAGTTACATAATGTTTCTGAGACAATTTTCTTATCTACATAAAAGGAGTAATAATTCCTAGAGTTTTTGAGAATTAAGTGAGATAATGCCTAGAATAGTACAGAGTACAAAGAAAGTGTTGGGGTATGTTCTTTTTCCTCGCCTCTCTTTGCAGTAATAGACCCTTCAGGTGTTATACCTTAACTACGTCCTGTGGCTAGTTGAATAGGCAGCAACAGTCTTCTGCTGTTAGCATTTTGGGGCACAAGATTTAAAAAAAACAAAACAAAACCAAGTCTGAGTCTCTCCTATGAATTGTATGGCATTCCCAAAAGGATTTTATTATAAACCCCACTAGTACCCACTGCTGATGCTTAATGCATAGAATTGGCAACCACGTATTTAAGAAAAAGACCAATCTAGAATTACTTAATAGACACTTTGAAATCAGTTTCCAAAGAAACTTTGCTAGCTGATCTGCTCTCTCATCTTGGAACATCTCAGAGGATTGAAAGCTGAGGTCCAAGGCAGCCACACTACTACTGAATTAACAGTATCCTTAGAATGGATGAAACCCTCAGGGGCTCCCAAAGGAGAAAATAGGTATTTATGCAGCCATAGTGTGGCTCTACAGGTTTACCCGTCTCAACATTGTTTATTTACTGGGAGTATTTCGGCAACAGGCTGATGCACTGGGACAAGAAGAGCAAACACTGCTAACTTCAAATGCTGTGTAGGCTGTTCCCTAGTGATTGAATAACATTCAGGGCTGCTCAGGGATCATCATATATCGCCTAATGGCAATGAGTAAAGTAGTAAACAGGACCAGGAGTTCTCAAAAAAGCTTCCTAACATTTCATTTTAGCTTGAATTTAGCCTTCTACTCAGCACTATCTGGCACCAGCTTTGTTACTAAAGTATTGATCTCAGAGCTTGAGGCCCCCTGGGTCAATGAGATGGAAATTCACTAAGAGTTTAATGATATTGGCAAAGCCCAAGCTGGCCTTTCAAAGAAACCTGCTGTAATTGCTTTCCATTTCAGGCAAGTCTGATTAGCAGGACTCTCTCCAGGCAGGGTTTGTCTTTGTGGCCTTTAACCTCTACTTCCTGTACATTGTTTCCCACTCTGTTCTCCACATTTTCTCCAGCTTCTCTCTAGAGCATGTAACATATTTCACTAGACCAGGGGAGACCAACTCAATGCCTCCAAAATCACAGTAGGTAGGCCAGTACCTGACATGCATATCTCTGTATAAGGTGGGCTCTCAGAAGCGGCAGAACTGGTCTGTCTCTTCTAGTCCATTTTCCTGGGCTTTCAACACTCAGTTGTTCATCCTGAACTTGTTGACCTTATTAGGGAATTAGACACAGATGAAAATATTCTACTGAAGCCAAAAAGTAGTTGATCATCAGAAGTAGGCCACCCAGAGAGATAGCATCTGCTAAGATGAAGAGAGTCAGTAATCTGAGGATGGTGCTGGAAAGAGGAAATAGCAGAGCCAGAGGTGATTGCTACAGCTAAAATAGAGTTTTCTTTATTTTAAATATCAGACTGCCTGTTGTCCCAGAATCAGGGCAGAGAATTGACATCCCAGAGAGAATGACCTAATGTTGCATAGACATATAACTGTCATAGAAAGAAAGGAGTTATAGATGTCTTTTCTTGGCTTAGTAACCAAGGGGGGAAGGGGGGGTGTCAAACTAAGTGAAATATCACTGAAAAATCTATCACATCAAAAATTCTAAGATTTTGGATTTACGTTCTAAATAAAAGCATGCCTCTTGAAGCACTCACAAACCTTAGACCTCACCACCTTATTCTGCTTTATATTTCCCATTATTCATCACTGTCATACTTTTGTCATACTCAGAAATTAATCTGTCCTATATTTTATTCCCTCGGGCACTGAGAAATCAGATTAGCTCACTAATCTAATAAACTAATCTCTGCTATTATGCTAATAAGATGGAGGTGGAAAACCCATTGGAAGCAACTTGTGCATTTAAAGTAAGGCGCTTGAGAGAAGTCACCAGCCTTTGTTATCCAATCTATTAATGACTTTGATAGTTGAAATTTGAGGCTGATAGAGTAGACAGTTGGGGGCTGCCAACCTTATAGTGCTGCTCAATTACTGCTTAATATTTCCACACAGCTTTAAGTTAGCCTTGAATAAATCCCCACTCTTTTCTGTTTCCTTTCCTCATTATCTCTCTTTTCATGGTATCTGGCCTCTCCTTCCCTAGAAACAGCTCACGGATCAATATTTTGACATATGCATATGCCACATTTTGATATAGAGATTAGAAGACTCAGCTGCCTTATTTTTAACTGTTTGAATAAAATACAGGAAGCTTGTTGTGAACTTTATTTAATGAGTATGGAGCTGATAGAACCAAATGAGGTTGTGATTTGGAAGCCTAATTTGGGTTGATGTAGAAGCAAACTTTATGGCAGGTAGGAAAGAGAGAAGGCTATACAAGTCGTGCATATACCTGTGGGGATGGTTGAGTGCTTACTTGATTCTTTGTGACCAAAGTAATTGCTTATAATAAATGGTCGGTTGAGATTTTTCCTAATTATTTGTCCATGTTAGTCAGTGAATTACACATTGGAGACCTGATGTTCCAAAACTCATGCCACAAAGCAGAGTGTCAGAGAAGAACCAGTTTGTCCAAGGGAAAAAAAGAGGGCATTTTCCCTGTAAAGGAAAACTAACTCCGTGCCAGGGACCTGTACAGCCTGGCCTCTTATAGAATACATGGGTCTAAAATGGCCACACACTAGTGATTTGCAGGGTTGTGGTGATTTTGTTTATTTGGTTTCTTAATCCAAACATGAGCCTCCAGGCAAGATGGCATTTAACCTTGCCCTCACTGAAGCGCAAACTCGAGGTTACTTCTCCTGATAGCCATTGCAGGCTCCCACAACAAATCCTTAAATTGGGGGATGGGTTCTGCTTTCTAAAAACATTAGGAAAGAGTTCAGCACAGTCATGGATCATGGGAGAAAAAAGGGCTCCTGGAACTCAATCAGCCTTTAGGAGGTTTGGAAGAATTAAAGAGGGGCCAGCCCCGTGGCTGAGTGGTTAAGTTCGCATGCCCCGCTTCGGTGGCCCAGGGTTTCGGCAGTTCGGATCCTGGGCACGGATATGGAGGCGGCATCCTTCATGTCCACATGCCACAACTAGAAGGACCCACAACTGAAATATGTAATTATGTTCTGGGGGAATTGAGGGAGAAAAAGCAGGGGGAAAAAAAGAAGATTGGCAACAGTTGTTAGCTCAGGTGCCAATGTTTAAAAAATAACAATTTAAAAAGAGAATTAAAGAGAAGGGAGGAGTAGCGAACATCTTTTACTAGCACTTGACTATTAGTAGATGATCTTACCTGCCTGGAAGTATTAGCTCTCTAATCTCTGTTCTGTATCTAAATCTGCTTCCCTTCTAAATCTTTTCTACCACTAAGAGGAAGTCAGTCTTCTGATTTCATGATTTGCGTTTGTAATTTCCAGGGAAAGATTTCATTGATCTATAATATTATTGGAGATTTGTCTAATTTGCCAATAAATAGTTTTTCCTTATTATCCAATCCAGTTTCCGACTCCCTATTGGCATCAAGAATAAATTTGAGACTCAAATTGGCAATATTACTTTAGTGACCCAGGATCATGGCCTTAGGGTATAATTCAAGGGAGAAATTATGTGAAATCTAAGGTATATCTTGAAGTATGTCTGGTTTGCCAATGCGCGAATGTCTTTCAACCTTATAAACTTGTTTTTTTCAGCACAAATAGTGGGACTCACATCTATCAGTCAAATAGGCAAGCTGTTCCCATCTTTAAAACTTTCAAAGATGAGCAGCAATAACATTTTTTTTTCCTTTTCTAAATACAAAATTAAGTTTGGAAAAATCTGGTAATCGTAATTCTTCTCCAAACCCATTTAAAATTGATGACTATTTATTCTTACTGTCATAAAAACTCATGCGAAGTTTGCTAAATAAGTTTACAGAGAAATAGCTCTGCTTATGATAAAATGGGGAAAGAGCCTCATTTTATGACTTGGCAGACATGCAGAAGAGTTGACTAATGAAAACAAAAGACTTGTGCTCTCCTATATTGTTTAATTTTGCTACAAGAAATTAATATTTCTTTATGTGTTTAAAAACACATGTATAGCTTTTTTTTTTAGGTGGGTATGACTGGTATAGCAAATACTGGTTAAAACAACTTCACCTAAAAATCTGAAGTGGGGAGGAAGTAGAGCAGATGACTCAGGGAAATTTTTGGTACTGAAAGTAGCATAGGAAATTTGTCCATTAATGAGTCTCTGAAGCAACACTGGCTGAATGAAAAACTGGAAATCCCACAGGCTTTCCTGGGTTGTCAAACCAAGATTAATGGCACAGCAGTCAGAAGGAGTTATCGCCAGCTTAGTGGGATATGACAGCACATTTTCTTTTTTCGAAGTAGAGCAATTTACCCAGCTGTCTCTAGAGACTTTCTTTTTTTTTTTTCTTATTTATTTTTTTTATTGCAGTAACATTGGTTTATAACATTATATAAATTTCAGGTATGCATCATTATATATTTCGTTTTCTATGTAGATTACATCATGTTCACAACCCAAAGACTAATTACAATCCATCACTAATTACCCCTGTCTCCCTCCTCCCTCCCCCCCTCCCCTCTGGTAACCACCAATCCAATCTCTGCTTTCTGTGTTTGTTTGTCATTGTCTTTATCTTCTGCTTATGAGTGAGATCATATGGTGTTTGACTTTCTCCCTCTGACTTATTTCACTTTGCATAATACCCTCAAGGTCCATCCATCTTGTCACAAATGACCAGATTTCATCATTTCTTACGGCTGAGTAGTAGTCCAATGTGTACATACCACATCTTTATCCATTTGTCCCTTTATGGACACCTAGGTTGCTTCCAAGTCTTGGCTATTGTGAATAATGCTGCAGTGAACAGAGGGGTGCATGTATCTTTATGCATTCTTGTTTTCATGTTCTTTGGATAAATACCTAGCAGTGGAATAGCTGGATCATATGGTAGATCTATTTTTAATTTTTTAAGGAATCTCTGTAATGTTTTCCATAGTGGCTGCACCAGATTACACTCCCACCAGCAGTGTATGAGGGTTCCCTTCTCTCCACATCCTCTCCAACACTTATTGTTTCCTGTCTTACTAATTATAGCCATTCTGATGGGATTGAGGAGATATCTCATTGTAGTTTTGATTTGCATTTCCCTGATAGTTAATAATGTTGAACATCTTTTCATGTGCCTGTTGCCCATCTGTATATCTTCTTTAGAGAAATATCTGTTCAGATCTTTTGCCCATTTTTTAATTGGGTGGTTAGTTTTTTTCTTGTTGAGATGTATGCGTTATTTGTATATTTTGGATATTAACCCCTTATCAGATATATGGTGTGCAAATATCTTCTCCAAATTGTTAGGTTGTCTTTTCATTTTGTTGATGGTTCCCTTTGCTTTGCAGAAGCTTTAGTTTGATAGAGTCCCATTTATTTTTTCTACTGTTTCCCTTGCCCAGTCAGAATGGTACTTGAAAATATGCTACTAAGACCAATATCGAAGAGAATACTGCCAGTGTTTTCTTCTAGAAGTTTCATGGTTCCGGGTCTCACATTCAAGTCTTTAATCCATTTTGAGTTAATTTTTGTATGTGGTGTAAGATAATGGTCTACTTTCATTCTTTTGCATGTGGCTGTCCATTTTTCCCAACACCATTTATTGAAGAGACTTTCCTTTCTCCATTGTATCTTCTTGGCTCACTTGTCAAAAATTAGCTGTCCATAGATGTGTGGGTTAGAGACTTTCAAAAGCAGATAGATCTCCACATTTGGTAAAATCAACACTAACAGCCTTCTATCCTCTCAATCATAAGAACCCACAGCTGTGAGACACGTATTTACAGTACCCATCAGCATACCCAGTTGGTTCTACTACGGAAATTTTACATGTAAGTATCCACTTATTTCCATTTCTGCTCTCATGTGGACTACATTAGCCTCCTATTTGGTCTCCTCTTCAATCCCTTCTCCATCAGCAACCAAAGTGATTTTTAAAAAACGCAAATCAGGCCCTGTAACCTCCTCCTGAAAATCCTTCAGTGGCTTCTTATTGTGGTTAGAATAAAATCAAAGCCAGATTCTTCAAAGCCCTGTATTACAAAGATAGCTTCTGCCTGCCTCTCTTAAGTTGAGCTCATTCATTCTCCCTCTTATTCACAATTTTCTGGTCATAATAAGTCATCTACCAGTTCCTAGAACTTGCTAAGCTCTTTCCCACCTCTGGGCCTTTACACTTAATAATTCCCTCCATCTGAATCTCACTTTTCCTCGCTCCTCTTTCAGATCTTAGCTTAAGCCACCTCCTCAGAGAGACTTCCACTTGTCACCTTATCTAAGTCAGTCCCTCTTGGTTTTCTTTATCATGGCAACCTTTATACTTTCTAATACTTATCACAATTTATTATTAATTTGTTGTATGTGAATACTTGTTTCTTGTCCACTTTCCCCTCTAGAATGTGAGTGAGCTCAATGAAGACGGGAACCTTTTCTATCATGCTCACCTTGGTCCTCCTAATGATTAATAGAGAGCCTGGCGTGCAGTAAATACTCAGTAAATATTTTCTTAAATGATGAATTAATGAGTGAACAGAAGAATGACAAGGGGTGCTAATTTTAAGCTTACAACTGAAAATAAGTGAGAAACTCTTCTCACAGTTCAGTAGACAGTGTCCTTTGTTCATCTTTTACCATGCATCAGGAGTAAGCGAAGATACGCATTTCAGCAAGCATTCAATGAACATTTATTAAGTAATATATTCAAGGCTCTGTGTTAAGCACTGCAGGGGATACAAATGTAAGTAAGATAGATCTGTCTACCAGGACTTAGAGGTTAGTGGTTTTAACAGACACATTTATAACTAGCTATAATTCAAAGCAGAGTGCTGTACTAGAGGTATAAACAAAGAGCTGAGGAACACAGAGGAGGAAGAGAGAAGTGATAAATCTTCTGTGCCTACTGTTGATGTTTCAAACTGTGACAATTCAATGGAGTCATAGCTCTTCTGCCTCAGGAAGCCCTGCCAACTGCCTGAAGACTTCATCGTCAGGGGAGAGAGGTGGCCATTTTCCTAGGGCCAGTGATGCTTTAACAGAACAGAAGGGCAGGAGGAAACTGTGAGGCAAAGAAGGAGAAATCAGAAAATTCCTATCCAAAGTCTGTATTTAAAAAGAAATAATGCTGCTCCACCCATTTCTGCGAAGGTACATCTTGGGCATACTTTACGTATGGTCTGCTACTTATAGTTTACTTTCGTCAGGCTGTTTCTTTTCCGCATGGAATATGAAACCGTAAGACAGGCTGACTAGAAGTATATTTTATATTCAGGTTCCATTAGAAAGCCATGAAAAGAACATGCCAAAGCAGTTACTGACTGATAAGCTAAAGATGGAGGAAAGAATTTTTGCA
The DNA here is from genome assembly GCF_037783145.1 of Equus przewalskii. Classification (NCBI taxonomy): domain Eukaryota; kingdom Metazoa; phylum Chordata; class Mammalia; order Perissodactyla; family Equidae; genus Equus; species Equus przewalskii. Next base: position 15,940,727 of record NC_091840.1, on the reverse strand, counting down.
AGGATGTGTGGGCGTCATTTGCTGAGAATTGATAGCAACAAGCAGACTGTAAGGCAGCAGCCATCAAAGTTTAACTGCAGGCAGAATTTTTAAGATGAGAGGTGAAAAAAGTAAGGATTGTCAATCTATTCTCAATATTTGAGTCATAGTCACAGTCATTTCACAGTCAAACAGTGGCAACAGAGATGCCTGCAAATGCAAGGCTAGGGTGGTGAATTGCAAAGTGGATCTGGAAGTCCTTGTGTTGCTCTTCCTTGAACTCATCTACCTAGCATTTATTTTTTCATGAAACATTTATTGAACTTCTACTCCACACCACGCACTGTGCTATAGACTGGAGAAACTTAGGTGAATAAGACACCCCCTGGCACTATAGCCGTTACCCTCTAAAGTGAAGTCAGACACAGAGCAACCAACAAAAGTGCCATAGTGCAAAGTTCCATCAGAACCTAGACAAAGAGGAAATACTTTGCAGAAGAGGTGACATTCAAGTTCAGTCTTGAAGGATGAGTTGATTCCATTATGCAGCACTGGAGTGGGAGAGCACTGTAGGCAGGCAAGAAAAGGCGGGAGCAGAAGTAAATGGCAATGTGAAGATATGAAGTGCCTTTGGGGAACTGTGAGAAAGTGTGAATAGAGAATAAGACATATGTTCACAAAGAGTGATAAGAAGTGTCACTCAGAAAAAAGCCTTGAATGCTATGTTTAAGACTTTACAATTTATTCTGTAGATAACAAGGAGTCTCTATAACTTTTTGAGAAAGAAGAGAAACAATGATCGGATAACTGATGATGTAAAAAGTAGCTCTGGCAAGTGGTGTAGGGAAGATGGGTTGATGAAGAGGAGAGACTGAAGGTAGGGATACTAGTTGTGATGTTTATAGCAATAGTCTAGGTGAGAAATGCCAAGACCTAAATTGTGACAATAGAGAGCAAGGTATATGTGGGAAAGGCATTTTGAAGATACTCTGAAGCACTTGTTTTTTTGTGTGTGGAAGGTAAGGGTGGAGGGATAAAAATTGACTCGAAACTTATCTGGCATGTTGGAGGATAGTGAAGGTACTGCCCAACATAGAACATTCTGAATAGAGGAGGAGTTCTAGCATGAGCAAAGGTAGGAGGAAGAACAGGCTTATAGGGAGAAGGTGAGTCCTATTTTGGACATGTTTATAATGAATTGCCTCCAAGGGAAGATGCACAAATATATTTAGAAACATAACTTTGGAAAATATGAAAAGAGAAAGCTCAAGGCACAGGGTTATGGGTTTGGGGAGTTATCAATGAATAACTGACAGTAGAAGCCATAGGGACTAAACAAGATCACCTAAGAGTATAAAACAGGAAGTTTAGAAGATTGAGGACAGAATTGTTACGTGTAAATGCTAGAAGAAAATGATGAGCCGTGAGCCAAATAATAATTACAAGGGTAATATTAGAGTTAGAAGGAGAAAGAAGAGAAAGTAAGGTTGTGGAAGTCAAAGGAGAAGATTCTTTTGGGCCAGGTCTGAAGTGATGAATACAATTTCTGCCTATATTCCATTAGCCAGAACTCAGTCACATGATTACATTTGAATGTGAATGCAAGGTCCCTAGCAAAGGAGCCACTTCCCAACAACAGCTTTTTACTGTGGAAGGGAGCACAAATCTTTTGTAGGCAGCTATCAATCTCTGCCACATAATTCTAATCCGAGTAGGTCTCCCTAAATAATTCCCCATATTTACCTAAATAATATAAAGACATTCCACAGCGGCACACAGTATTTCAGCCCAAATTATAAGATAGGCTTTAGATTGTAAACAATTCCTTCACAGCTAGTTCTGACTGTACCCCTTTATCACATCCGAGCACCACACAGAAGAATATCAAAACACCTAGGTGTTGTTTCTCTGAAACACTGAAATGTTGTATATTGTTTGTCATCACAAGAGCTAATGAAATCTGTGTGACTACACATTAGTGACTATGACAAGGACAATGGAGAAAACGTCCATGCTAGAATTATGAGTCCATTTGTTACCATGTTTCAGTACTACAGATAGAAACTTTAAGACTAGCTATCTCCCTGAGGTGCTAAATGAAAATCTATTAGAAAAACAAACATAGTGTCATTGTATATTTTGTGTAAAACAGCTGTTATCCAACTTCCAAACTGTTAAATGGGTGGAGGGAAGGAAGGGTGATTCTTGCTTTAGAAAGTGTTTTTTCTCTAAAAGACTCCGTAGTTCTGAACTCCTGAGTTATAGGGCAACAGTGTAAGGGTAGGGTAGCTCCTCACTGCTTTATAATCCATAGTTGGCCAAGGGTGAGTATCACTTGTCTCCAATAATCCATTATCGAGGGGCTGCTGATGCCTGCAAACGAGAATGGAGGTAGAATTAACCCTCTACTATTCTGAATACTGCCTTCTCTGCATTTCGTCAGAGCACATATATCCAGGATAGGGGTGAGGGAACAGTGCTGGGGAAGGAATCTTCAACACTGACCTGTGATTGATTCTCTCTTAAAATATGTAATATCAAATATACCTTGAATGTAGGGCTTAATATCCTCCTGAAAACCTCTGATCTACATGGGAAATTTATATTGCTCCTGTTAACTTTTACCTTATTTCTTAGGGACCAGTGAGCTCTGTTCTTATTCCCTCTCTCTGCCTGAAGTTACGTTACCAAGTTTTCCTGCAGTGACTAACAGTGAATGACATCCATACCCAATGATTTTTCCCTGATCCTTGAATTTGCCTTTTGGCTGTAAAGGTAGTGGGGCAAAGTGTGGAGAGGTAAGGATTGGGGTGACAATAGGGTATCACATTTCACCCTACTGCACACCTTAAAGATTAAAGTTCTATTAACTTTAACACTCATCCTCCAATATGTTTAAAAGTCATTTCTGGTTAATGTTCATTCCTTTAGTATAGCACTATGTTAGTTACTATGGAGGATACAAAAGAAATATAAAATACATTTCACTTAATATATCTCACTTAATTCCCACCACAGTCCTGAGAGATAGGTACTACTGTCACTGTCTTACAGAGAAGTTAAACAGCTCGTCCTAGCTTGTAAAGTTTGTAAGTGACAGAACTAGGATTTGAGCAGAGGTCTATTTGATTTTGTTTCAGAGATGAAGAGGCAGCAGTGTGAATGCAGGCAGGGAAATCTGCAGGATTACTTTGAATCACAAAGTGATCTCATTATATAAGCTATGTGGAAATAATAATTCTGCCCCTCACCATTGGTCTTTATAACCACATGTGAACCCACATTAAAGTTGATTTTGATTACCATCATCTTTAATTATAGAGGGAGAACATAGTTGTGTTCAGTCATGCCTAAAACAAGTCACACTGACTAGGGCTGTGTCTTTGTTAAATCCTCTCTCCCAAAATGCCAATCAAAAAATATCAAAATTAATAGTTGCTGATTTTAATTATGTTAAGAATTCAGAGTTTATGCTATGCAAATAAATATATTGTTCTTTACATCGGTCGACTTTTTCACACAAATCTGCCCAAAAATAAGAACCAAGTTGCACATCTTGTCAGTGTGGTAACGGAACTAGGTTTCAGTGGAACTAGGTTTCCGAAGACCATAGGTTCTCATCCCGTCTCTTTTACATCCTAGTCCTGTGAGCTGGGGTCTGTCCTTCAGTCTTGCTAAGTCTCAGTCAATCTTCCACCATAATATTAGGAGTAATGTTTACTCCTATGCCTATAGTATAGGTGTTTGTGAGGATCTAAAATAATGTTAAAGTATTTTGAAAACCATAAGGTAGTGTTCAAATGTAAGTTATTAATAGTTATTCATTCATTCTGCAAATATGTACTCTTATTACCTAGAAGTACATATGTGAAAAAACATAGGTTCTATCCTCAATACAGTCTAGTGGGAAGACTGACATGTAAACACAGTGTGCTGCAGTAGGTGCTGTAATGGAGATGTGTACCACATGCAACTAGAACCTAAAGGAAACCCCCCGACTCCATCTGGGGGGCCAGGGAAGGCTTCACAGAGGAGATGGTGTGAACTGAGGCTTGAAGAATGAGCAATAGTTTGCCTAGTGAAATAAACGGGGAAGAGAATTCCAGGAAGAAGGAAAGCATGTTTGCAACCCTGAAATAATTTACTCTGTCTCAAATTAGAAGTACAAGGTAAGGAGGTAAAGACAGACAAATAGACAAGGGGAAAATTATGGAGAACCTTTGAATACAATGCTATGGAGTTTAGATTATGTATAGGAGGAAATATAAAGCCATTGAAGAATTTTGAGCAGAATTTGATCAGGTTTCTGCAGAGTATTGGCATGAGCCCAGGTGCAGGCAGTGGAGAGAATGAGGCTCTTGTAATTATCCAAGAGAGAAAGTGTAAAGGGAGGAGAAAAACAACTGCTGGTTCTTATGCCTGAGGTACTGGCAATATTTTTAAAAATAAAGAACTCTTAGGGAATTTGGTTTTGAGGGAAAGCTTCAACTTTAAACAGTGTCATATGACAGGTCATTTGAATTGTTGTTTGAAGGTAGAAGGATCCAACAGGCAGAGAAGCAAAAACAATATCTGAGTACAAGAGATGTCACCATGGGAGCCATTCACATTGAGGTGAGAGTTGAAGCCAGGAGACTAGAGGAGAGCTACCTGAGAAAGAAGAATAAATCACCTACATAAATCACCCTTACATCGCTAAAGGAAATGGGAGAGAAAGTACCAGGGTAGTGTCACAGATGTCAAGAAAAGAGAGTTACAAGGGAGATAGTCAGTAGGGCCTAATGCAGGAAGGAGAAAACAAAAAGAAAATAAATCAAAGGCTAAAAGAGAACTGATTAAGAGGCTACTGATGATCTTAGAGAACAGTGAGGCAAGGAGTCAAAAGGAGTAAGGTTCAGGAGTGAGCAAATGACAAGAAAAATAGAAATAAATATAGACAAGTATCGTATAACACATTCAGACCACAGGTTAGCCAGGGGCACCATATTTTATTGGAACAGTAAGGTACAAATGGAAATGACAGCATGTAATGTAAATTGCTGTTACCCTTTCTGTCCTGAACACCATAAGCTTTGAGTCCATTGAACTCATCAGAATCATTCTTTTATGAATAATGTGATATGCTTGTATCCAAAAGGAAATGAACTATAGTTGTCACCTTCATCTTTTCATTGACCTGTATTGCTTGCTGTTTCTCCTCAGTGCCTAATCAACAACAAAAAAGCAAGCACTATCATTTATAGCTAGCTGAAGTGCATGCTACAAAAATGCAAACATTTTACCAGGATTTCTTAGTTATGGTAGTAAAATGAAAGCATTAGGGAAAAGTCAATCCTGTGTCTAACTGAAAATTTGTTTCCTTCTCAGACATGCACTTTTTACCTTAATCCTGATAGGCATGGATTCTCATTAACGGTCTGAAGCATAGGTAGTGGCTCAGAGGTCTGTATTCAGGAGTTCTAGTCACTGTGTACAGCCATGGATGAGTCACTTAAAGTAGTAATTCTTACATCAGGGAGGCTACAATCATTTCACTGTTAATAACTGGATAAGATTTTGAGAACTTGAAAGGGCACTTTATAAATGCTTCTCATTTTCTTCTAACTTATCTATGCTTTCTTAAAATAGCCTACCAACTAAATTAGGCTTTCAAGGGATAAATAAGTGTTCAGTAGCAATTTCCAGATTTTGTGAGTGTGAAACAACCCTAGCCTCATACCTTCAGATGATACTGATGATTCCATGCAGGCTACACTTGTCTGAGACAGTCTCTCGATTAAATAACTTCCTTTCCATTATGGCTAATCTTATCCAATCAAATAAGGTGGCATGGTATCCACTAGAATTAAGAAGTTCTGTGAAGCTCAAGGTTAGAAAATGGTAGAATTTCTTTTTAAAGTCTTATTGGAATGAAACTTCTCTAAGATGATTCCTATGTAGGATGGGAGCTGTCCTGTTCCCTATTCTCCAGCTTCTTTATTCAACTTTAAAAAAAAAAGAAAGAAAAAAAGAAAGAACATGTTTGTTTTTCAGACTTCAGTGTGAAGTATCTTCAAATGTTAAACCTGGCAGAGTAGCCAATGTTCAGTATGAGAGAAAATCATCCAGTAGGCATTTGGGCCTCCTTTCAGGGACGTATTACCAATGAAAATTCCATTGCTACTTTTTCCTTCTGTTTGATTTATTCATTAGACTTGAAACTGAGATAATGGTTTCATTTCCCTCTTCCATGACACTCCACGTAAAAGGAGCAGGAGGGTTGTGTTACCAGTGGCTTACAGAACTCTGCTGACCACTAACCTAGTGGGGAGTAGAGAGACAGTTCTAAGTGTCCACAGTTCCTACAGCCTAGAGCACATGTGGAAAGAAGCACATCTCGAAGGTGATCCAGTGTCCTTTCTTTAATGACCAGTTTTCTCTTGCCTCTGAAAAATTTCATTGAGAATTCTTATATGCAATACTCTGTTAGGCACTCTGGAGAATATAAACTCAGAAGGTAAATAAAAATACACAAAACCGTATTATACACACATATCTTACATACATACACACATATACATACATACATTCACACTTAAAGGAGTATATCATTAGGATGCTTTTAGCTGGAAGAAAAAACTCCAACTCAAATGGGTTAAATAATAAAGAAACTTATTACTTCATGTAACAGTAAGTCTAAAATGAGGGCAGCCTCTGATGCTGTAGAGTCAGAGTTCAGGCTCTAATTTTCTGCACTTCTCTTAGCTTAGCCCTCCTGTTGGCTCTGTCTTCAGACCAGCTGACCACATGGTTACAGCAGGGCTGCGGCAGCTCTGGGCATCATGGACGGATAAAACAACATCCAGAGACAGAAAAAAGCGTTTTCTTTCATAAGAGATCAGGGATCTGTTAGCAAGGAGATGGGGGTAATGGATGCCATCAGAAAACCTACAGTCTAGTAGAGGAGAGAGCATGTAATAGTATGGTAGATACTGTACTAGAGGTATATACAATCTATAATGGTAGTACAAAAGAGAAAGTACTCCCCTTTCTCGACTGCAGGGAAAGGTAGAGGCTGATCAGAGAAGACTTCACTTGGGGAAGAGATAGTTAATCTGGTTTGGGACATGTTGAGTTTGAGGTACTATGGAACCGCCAGGTGGAGAAATCCAATACATAGTTGGATGTTTATTGGTCTAAGGCTGAGAAGTCTAGATAGAGAAAAGATACAGGATATAGGTGGTGGTGAAGGCTCTGAGGATGGATGAGCTGATGGAGAGAGAGGACAGACTAGGACCAAAAATGAGATCCTGAGGAACAGTGACATTTAAAGCATGGGTGAAATAAGAGGAGTTAACAAAGACAGAAAATAAAAGTGAAAATCTTTTCATGCCATCTGTGTGTGGGTGGTTGTAAGCCAACTAGAAATGACATTTTGTGATATTCACACATGTGATTTGGGTAAAGGACTGGTAAAAGCTAGAAACATTGCAATACCCGTTATTTACTCAGTGGCAGATGCCCTTCCCTAAGAAACTGGTTGAATGAGAGAGTTTTGCTGGAGGTATGGCTAAACCTGAACAGTCCCCCACCCAAAGCAGAATTGGGGCATTAAAATTTCTAAAATCAGTCTCTTTTTCTTTGCAGGAGTGGACACACATTACTTGCCTTCTGGTTTTCCCGCCAAGAGGGAAAACTAAACCGACAGCAGACTATTGAACTGGGACATCACATCCTCAAAGCACACATTTTTAAGGTAATTAGAGAAGTTGAAAGCTTTTTTTCTTTTCACCTCCATCAGTCTTTCCTTAATACTGTGTGTATGAAGCTACTGTTACCTCAGTGTAGTCTCTGCTTTCTAAAATTATTTTGTTGCAGAGTTGGTCTATCTCCTAAAATTTATAGCCTGTTCCTCCTTAGGGCTTTGGAAAGAGAACCACATTTGTCACCTCCCAGTTTAGCAAATTGCTAGGCTTTCCAGGAAATGTACGTGTATAATCATTTAGGTAAGAAGCATATACATATATATATGTGTACTCCGTATGTGACCTACCATCTCCTGATGTAGTAGGCATGTTGTAGTAGTCAGTTGCAGGTTTTCACAATGTCAAAAAAAATCACTGACAGCAGTTACTCTTTCAATGTTCTTAGTATTGCTTTACAAAGATTTTAATATTCCTGGTGATATGATTTTCAAGCTATTTATCTGGAACCAACTGTAACCTTCCTTTGAGCCACTTTCCTCATTCTCTGTTCAAATTATGATCCCAGTTTTTCTCCCACTAGTTTCAAAACTTTTAAGAACTCTACAGCATCATCTTCCCTCTCTCAACATTCCCATGGCGAGAATGAAGGAGCCAGAGGAGGGCACATAATCCATCTGTTTGTGCATGTATGCATTCATATTGTTTATTCACTGCTTACTGAGGCATTGTACTAGGGATACAAAAACAAAAAAGATACAGTCCCTAATCTCAAGGAATTTATAGTCTAGATAACAGTTTTGGGGTAAAGCATAAACATCAAGGAAGAAATTTGTTCTTCTGGTTTTTCTAGCCCACAGTTTGCTATTGCGTCTGCTACCTACAATCCCTACGATCTCTTCAGAGTGCTTTGAAATCCTGCCTCAGGATTGAGAAATACAGGTATTCTTCCCCCAAGGGATGCTATTAGAGATAAAACCGTTTTCTTCAGAGAGAAAGATGGCATTAAGGGCACCTCCAAGAAACTAGCAAATTCTTCCCAGTATATAAGCACACAGCCAGAGAAGCCTGTCATCAGACAGAAGTAAAACCCACAGTCCTTTATCTGAATCATAATTGTCTTATCTAACAAATCACTGTACCAAAAATGACCTTACCCAGTGACCTTAATGGGAGCAGAGTGGGACTAAAATAACAGCAAAGTGTCTCATTCCAATTTCAAGTGGACCGAAAAGTATCTGCTACTTCTACAAACTCTAAGATCATTATCCTTCAGTTAGATAGGAATGTAACTTAAGTATTAAGCATCACTGCTTCAAACACTTAGGCTTTTAGCATTGCTGTCTGCCTAGGATCAGACGCAAAGAAGTTGATGCCTGTCTTTTCTGCACCATAAACTAAACACCACTTTAACAGATAAATGATATGAAGTTTCAAGTTTCATTTGACTCAGTATGACTTTATCCAATACATGGAAACCTACATTTAAGCCATACATTCCTGTCATTGACGCACTTTTGTCTTAGGTTGCTGCAGACAACATGGTTGCCTGAGATAAGACTGGCTCCCTGTGTGATTCAGGCCATAAATACTTGGGTGTATAGCATATGGTGATGACACGACTGAGAACTGAAGAATGTAGACTTGGACTATGGTTTTCCTGATGGTGCACTTTTCGGGATCCTTTAACTGTGAAGTGCTCCCTGTTGGTAGGCTTTAGCTTCTCCCAGACTGCTGGAATTCTCAGTCCCCATCAGCTGAGGGTTGTGAAAAGGCAAAAACAGACTCTATGGTAATAACCAGTACAACTTACAACTTCCAGTCAGCAGTTACATATAGTCAAATTTATATTTCTTTTCACTTATTTTTCCCTTATTTTATCTATGTTCATGAAAAAATTGCATATAATGTCATTACTCACCTTTAAAATATGAGATCGAGGGTCTATAATTCTGGATATTTAGCTGGCTGTGGAACCCTTTTCGTTCTTTTTGTTTTTAACAGCTATATTAAGGTACAAATTTATATACCATAAAATTCACCCCTTTTAAGTGTATGAGTCAATGACTTTTAGTATATTTACAGAGTTGTGGAATTATCACCACTGATAGTACATTTTCATCACCCTAAAAATAAACCTGGTGCCCATTTGAAATCACTCCCCATTCTTCCCCCAATCCCTGGCAACCACTAATCTATTTTCCGTCTCTATAGATTTGACTTTTCTGGACATTTCATGTAAATGAAATCATACCATGTGTGGTCTTCAGTGTCTGGTTTCTTTCACTTAGCATAATGTTTTCAGGGTTCATCCATGTTGTAGCATGTATCAGTACTTGATTCCTTTTTATTGCCAAATAATATTCTATTTTGTAGATATATCACATTTTGTTTATCCAGTCGCCAGTTGGACATTTGGGTTATTTCCACTTTCTGGCTCTTGTTAATAACACTGCTATGAACATTAGCACACAGATTTTTCCCTTTTTTAATTTTTAAGAATAAAATTAGACATTTTAAAGTGAACAGCTCAGTAGCATGTAGTCCATTCATAGTGTTAGTGTTCAGGTTTTATGTGGACATGTCTTCAGTTCTCTTGGTTATATACCTTAGAGTGGAATTACTAGGATCTGTAGTAACTCTGCTTAACATTTTGAGGAATTGCCAATCTCTTTTTCAAAGTGGCTGCACCATTTTACAGTCCCACCAGCAATGTATGAGGGTTCCAGTTTTTTCAAACCCTTGCCAATACTTGTTAGGCATTGTCTGTCTTTCTTATTTTAGTGGGTGTGAAGTCATATCTCATTGTGGTTTTAATTTGCATTTCCCTAATGACCAATGATATTGAGCACCTATAATTCTTTTGTAATCCTCTAATTGCCATTTAGATTTCTTTTTAATCTACGGAAAGAAACAGGATATTTGTGAATTGTGACCAAACATATTTCAATCCAGTTTATAATGCAGGGTATTTCATTGGATTGAGTCTAGTTACTGGAAGGATTTCAGAGTGCTCTTGTGATCAGCTCCTTAAATGCTGCCATCTTAAATGTTTCTTTGATTGGTCAATCCTGTAACATTTCTTACCAGAACAGAACTATTGGCCAGGGGAAAAAAGTGCTGTAAGTAGGCATCTGGAGGTAGAAGAAAGAAGCAAGATCCTTTTGGTCAATCAAAAGGCATGATTTCAAGTACAGACTCTGCCATTTAAGTAGTTTCAATTTTCTCCTCTTTAAATTGTAACAATATTTAACTCTCAGGATTGTTATAAGGATCATAGATATGATATATAGAAAAAGGTACATTTACAAAATGTAAAGTACTAGTCATACATCTAATAGACGGTTTTGTGACCAAAATTATTAGTAATAATCTCTTTCCTGATAAGTAAGACTTAATAACAAGCATAAATTCCAGATAGTAGTATCACTCTTTCACTTCAGAGGTTACAGTGATTGGTAAATATGGCTTTGCAGTCCATATAGTCTCTTTTGAAACCACCTATCCATTGTAGCTCAGAAGCAGCCAGAGACAATACAGAAGTGAATGGGTATGACCGTATTCCAGTAAAACAGGATTTATAAAAACTGGTGGAGGGGCCAGCCCAGTGGCACAGCAGTTAAGTTCACATGTTCTGCTTCTCGGCAGCCTGGGGTTTGCCGGTTTGGATCCTGGGTGCGGACATGGCACCACTTGGCAAAAGCTATGCTGTGGTAGGTGTCCCACGTATAAAGTAGAGCAAGATGGGCATGGATGTTAGCTCAGGGGCAGTCTTCCTCAGCAAAAAATGGAGGATTGGCAGTAGTTAGCTCAGGGCTAATCTTCCTTTAAAAAAAAAAAAAAAACTGGTGGAAGAGCCGGCCCGGTGGAGTGGTGGTTAAGTTCACACGCTCCACTTCAGTGACCCAGGATTCGCAGGTTTAGATCCTGAGCATGGACCTGTACACTGCTCATCAAGCGATGCTGTGGTGGCGTCCCACGTACAAAGTAGAGGAAGATTGGCATGGATGTTAGCTCAGGGTCAATCTTCCTCACCAAAAACAAATGAACAAAAAAACTGATAGAAGGCTGAATTTGGCCTTGGACCATTGTTTACCAGCTCCTTCTCCACAGTGAAAAGCACCATTGCCTTTATTTACCAGTATCCTTTTATTATAACCAAACTTGGCCACGTGGATGATCAGATAAGAACAGTAGTAATTCATTTGAGACTCTTGGATATCTACCAGTGGATTGCTGATGATATATCTGTAAATAATTTACCTTAAAGAAATTTATTGGTTGGGGCTGGCCCAGTGGCACAGTGGTTAAGTGCCCACGTTCCACTTTGGTGACCCAGGGTTCACCTGTTCAGATCCCGGGTACAGACATGGCACCGCTTGGCAAGCCATGCTGTGGTAGGCGTCCCACATATAAAGTAGAGGAAGATGGGCATGGATGTTAGCTCAGGGCCAGTCTTCCTCAGCAAAAAGAGGAGGATTAGCAGCAGATGTTAGCTCAGGGCTAATCTTCCTCAAAAAAAAGAAAAGAAAAGAAACTTATTGGGTAAGTCCTAGGGTTAGTTTTTGCCATGATCTTAAGATCCTGAGCCATAGCTAAGATCCTTTAGATGAGATTGCTCTTCCTGCTTTTCCTTTTTTCTTGAAATATTCAAAAATACTGAGCAAGCTTTCTACAGGCTGGTAAGCAGTGTTATAAATTTAAGTTCTAACAAATATTTAAGGAAGGACTTCATCACCATTTATCTCTGACAAGAAGAGATCCCTTCTTGCCTAAGCAATAGTTCCAGATACTGAAGAGACACTTTTTCTAGTTATCTGAACCTAAAGTTCTCACCATCGGCTCAGAATTTCACTATGGATTATTTTTGGCTCCATCCTGCCTGGCAGTGGGATCCTACCTGTCACCTTTGTTGAGCTGAGTTTATCTAAACTGAAACTCTTTCCTCTCATACTTCATAGGAACAAAGGTTCAAGCCCACCAAGCAGAAGAAATCAGTAGAGCAAGTCCATGGTACAAGTAAAGTTAATACTCCAAATCCTAGAGTCTAGCTCTATATTTCAGGCTTTTATTTCCTGTGTATTTACTTCAACCTCACTTGGACTCTCAGTGCTGCTTCGTGGTCCATTTACTGGACTATTTAATTGAAGTTCATTTACCAAAGTCTATTCTTACTCAGCTCCTTTTCTCATTTCTTTTTCCTCTAACTCTTAACCAACTCAACTCACTCATCAAACAGCCTGACTTGTGAGTCACTGAAAAAATCAAAGCCATTGACTGTGACTTCCCTTAACTACTCTTCTCTCACCTATAAATCACTCTCTATTATCATCAGTTCTTACATCTCTTTTTCTTACCTCAGAGGAAGAGCTGTCCCTATTCCTTTTTTTACAATTTTATTATGAAATATTTCGACCAAGTAGGAAAACACAGATAACTAAAGAATTAAATATTGTCTACCAGATTTAACAGATGTTAAAGAGTTTTTGAAGTTTGCTTCGAATCTTTTTCTGTTTTTTAAGAAATGAAAATGTAACACATACAGTAGAAACGCCCTTTGCATCCCTCTCTTGCCCAGTTTCTCTCCCTTCTTGAGATAATTTCTACCCTAAAGTAAGCATGTGTTCTTCTCATCCAGATTTTTTACTTTTCCAACATAGGTCTGTATTCATAAACAATATACAGAATTATTTTATGTTTTTTAAACGACGCAAATAGTATCATACTCTTCATATAATTATATAACTGTTTTCACTCAACTTTGCATATTTGAGATTTATCTATAGCTCTGGATCAGTGGTTTTCAACTTTGGCTATATATTGGATTCTCCTGAGGAGCTTTAGAAAACACACACACATATTTCTGAGCCTTACTCCCAGAGATTATCATTCATTGTTCTGGAGTAGAACCCAAGCTTTTTTTTTTTTAACTAATAGACTTTATTTCTTAGAGAAATTTTAGGTTTATAGAAAATACAGAGAGTTTCCATGTACTCACTCCTCCCACCACAGTTTCCCCTATTATCAACGTCTTGCGCTGGTGTGGTAAATTTGCTGTAATTGATGAACCTATATTGATACATTGTTATTAACTGAAGTCCATAGTTTACATTAGGGTTCATTGTGTTGGACAGTTCTGTGAATTTTGCCAAATGCATAGTGTCCTATATCCACCAGTACAGTATCATACAGAATAGTTTCACTGCCCAAAAATACCGAATCTATCGAAAGTATTCCTCACTGGGGCCAGCCCAGGGGTGCAGCAGTTAAGTTTGCACGTTCCACTTCAGCGGCCCAGCATTCATCCAGTTCAGATCCCAGGTGCAGACCTATGCACTGCTTGTCAAGGCATGCTGTGGCAGGCATCCCCCATATAAAGTAGAGGAAGATGGGCACAGATGTTAGCTCAGGGCCAGTCTTCCTCAGCAAAAAGAGGAGGATTGGCTGCAGATGTTAGCTCAGGGTTAATCTTCCCAAAAAAAAAAAGTGCTCCTAGCTAACTCTTCAGAATTGGCGAACACACCCTGGGGGAAAGCAGCTCTATAAACTGCTCTCCTGGGCCCCATCCTATCCCAGATCCTGGCCCAGTAATTCTTTTCCAACTTGTTAGTCCTCCCATGTCTTCGGGGAGGATGTTTTTTAAATTTTGTTCAGCTTTTCCTAGTTGTCCTTAGCAGGAATGTTTGTCCAAACTAGATCCACTATTACCAGAAATGGAAGTCCTCCCAAGTCTCCTTGAGCAAAAATTATGGCTCGACATTCTGGGAACATCCAGCCTTTCTCTATAAGCATCTTAGGCTTTCTCATCTAAGATTACTTTGGTACCCCTGAATGACTGAAACTGTCCTGGGTATCACCCAGGAAAAAGAGGCAATTTACATTCAAGAAAACTAAATCTAAACTTGTAGGGCCTGAGCAGAGGAATGAGTTGCTACATCTTTCAGAGAAGCTAAATACATCATTTTTGAATTCCCTGTGATGCCAGAGACTTTGAGCAAAAGGAGAATTGCCATGTGACTTTAATAAAGACTGATCCTGCATTATTCTTCTGTAAGATATAATATTCATAATAATTCTTGGGATTAAGTGAACATATCCAAGAAATCCCACTTAAGTCAATGCTTAAGAGAAAGTTGACTATTGCAGGTCATAGTAATAGTTGTACTTTAAATTTCGTAGTTGAAAAAGAAGCAAATAATGCTTAGTTGAAATCATAAGAGTAAAGCCATAGGAGTAGATCAGATTGTCTGGGATAAAAAAGGACAGTTTTGGGGGCCAGTCCAGTGGCATAGTGGTTAAGTTCATATGCTCTGCTTCGGTGGCCCAGGGTTCACAGGTTCAGATCCCAGGTGCAGAGCTATGCACCACTTATCAAGCCGTGCAGTGGTGGCATCCCACATACGAAATAGAGGAAGATTGGCACAGATGTTAGCCCAGGGACAATCTTCCTCACCAAAAAAAAGGGGGGACAATTTCAGAGAAGAGGCCCAAGGATGGAGAATGGTTTGGATTAAAAAGTAAAGGGAGAGGGGCTGGCCCCGTGGCCCAGTGGTTAAGTTCGCGTGCTCCGCTGCAGGCGGCCCAGTGTTTCGTTAGTTCGAATCCTGGGCGCGGACATGGCACTGTTCATCAGACCACGCTGAGGCAGCGTCCCACATGCCACAACTAGAAGAACCCACAATGAAGAATACACAACTATGTACCGGGGGGCTTTGGGGAGAAAAAGGAAAAAATAAAAAATCTTATAAAAAAAAAAAAAAGTAAAGGGAGAAGCCAGGAATCAGCTGCTTTGCCTATTCTAGTTGCTACTTTTCCAGCTAAGAATTCAGAATTGACGTCCCAACTCAGGTACATCTGCTTTTTTTAACTTGGTATAATGAAAAGAACATGAACTTTAGAGTAAAAAAAGACTTGGCTTCTAATTCCAGCTCTATTTTTTTTCTTTAAATGAGTTTATTTATTTACTTTTTGGTGGGGAAGAGTGCCCCTGAGCTAACATCTGTTGCCAATCTTCCTCTTTTTGCTTGAGGAAGATTGTCCCTGAGCTAACATCTGTGCCAATCTTCCTCCATTTTGTATGTGGAACGCCACCACAGCATGGCTTGATGAGCAGTATGTAAGTCTGCACTCAGCATCTGAACTTGTGAACCCTGGGCTGCAGAAGTGGAGCATGCAAACTTAACCACTACTCCACCAGGCCAGCTCCCTCCAGCTCTACTTTTTAATAGCTGTGTGACTTAGGAAAAATTACTTAACCCTCTCTAGTTGGTTCCTGCTATATAAAAATAGTGATAAATTCTACTGCATAGTACTGTCATGGAGATTAGATTAAATTAAAGGAGTGAACATATGAAAAGGCCCCAGTACAGAATCTGACACACAGAGGATACTGAATAAATGTTAGATTTCCTTCCTTTTTTTCCTTCAATCATAATATATAAAGCATGTCTTCCATTGCTGAAAGTTCTCTATTGGACTATGGATATTAGTTTCTTTCTAGTGTTTTTTCTGTCTAAGTGGTTAATATAGTTTTTCATTGCTCAAATGGTCTTGATGAGGCCCACACATAATCTAAATTAGGAGACTGAGGCCCAAATGGGGAGTTGGAGATAAGTTTCCTGGTTTTCCAGGATCTACGGTGGAGGTGAGCTCTAGAACCTAACTTGTCTAGACTCCAACCCTGAGGGAGTAGCACCTGGAATTCTTCCAAAAAGAACTGGAAATATTCAATCTCATGTGTCAGAATAAACAATCATAACTGTTTAACAATGAATTTACTTCAGTTTTTGTATTTGTTTGCATATGAGTTGATTAGCCAAATGAGAGAGTTTATGATCCATGTCCCTGTTATTAGCACAAAGGAAAAGAAGTTCTGAAGTAACAATGAGCAATCAGAAAATGTGGTATGTTATTCTGATTCTTATCGGTGCACCCAGCTCTTGATGCCTAGATGGATACTCTAACAGACAGTCACAGCAGAGCTCAGCCTCCTTAAGGCCAGAGAAAATAAGGATAATGTAGAAGTGTAGTAGCCATTTTCAATCATAGAGCAGGATAAAAGTAGGAATAATCTCCTTGGACTGTAAGGGACTAAAACCAGATTTTGTTTCAACCTCCCAGCATGGGATTGTGTTCTGGTAACCCAGAGATCTGCTGCATCAGGACTTGGCCCAGTCTTTTTGGCTCACCTCGTGTCCATCATTTATAAGTGGGATAGGAAGGAACGAGAGGAAGAGTAGACATAATTAGCATCATGCTTCCTCATTTTGTCAAGTTTGCATGTTGTCAAGGATTGCATGTTGGGAATGTTTAGACACAGGCAGCCACACTGACAAAGCCATGTCAAAATGGCACAAAATACAAAAGCATCCACTTCTAGAGATATATCCTATGGGTATACTTGCACAAGTGTAAAAAGGTATATGTACAAGGATAACTATGGAAACGTAGTTATAATAATGAGAAAAAACAACAGAACTACCTAAATAGCCAACTCTGGGGACCTGACTTAATTAAATTCTGATTTGGAGGCATCCACATAATGGACTACTACATCTCTCTTGAAATAGAATGAGACAAAAATATGTGTACAAGTATGGAATATGTCCACAATATTTTGTCTAAAAAATTAATAGAAGAATATCTACTTTTCCTTTACATTCATAAAGTGTTTTTAAACCAATTATAGTATATGAACCTTATGTGGATCCCAATTCAAACCAAAAAAATTATTTCTTTTTTTGATAAAATCAAGGAAATTCGAACACTGTCTAGGTATTTGATATTATAGAATCCTTGTTAATTATATGTATGATAATGATGTTGGACTGTGTTTTTAAACCAGTCATTATCTTTTAGAGATGCTTACTGAAATAGTTACATGTTATCTGATAAAATGTCTGGGATTTGCTTCAAAATAATCCAGTCATGGGGGAAGAAGACTGTGGGCAGGAGTGTAATAAAACAAGGTTGGCCATGTTGCTGGTTTGGACGAAAGGATGTATTCTAGGCAAGAATGACCTTCATTTCAGGGAACAAGACAAACAGAAGTAACTTAAGTTTTTAAAAAGAATACCTCCCCAGATCCGCTTATTATGTCCCAGATTTCATTGTTAAATCTTCCTGCCCTCAGGATTTCCTGCTTTAACTCACTTGACCCAAATATAGGCAGAATAGTATGAGGATTGCCAGAGAGTCTTGCCCTAACAGCAGGAAATTTAAAAAACAAATTATTCTAACTTCCTTTTAGAGAAGCCCAAGTGAAAGGGGCAAACGTTAGTAGATGCAGTGGGACCTCTTCCAGTCATACTGGAGAAAATTTGTTGCTGATCGTGATCAAACCTATGGTGGTGTTTTCCTGAGGATGAACAGACTTGAGATCATTTTAGGGATGTTAGTCAGGGTGAGAAATGCCAGCTGCTATAACAAACCTGCAAAATCTCAATGACTTAATAAAGGTTTATTTCTCACTTACTTTGCAATCCAATACAGATCATTGGGCAGGCTTGCTCCATGTAGTAGTTCTGAAATCGCCTAGGGCCTCAGAATCCTCCACTGGATCCTCTGCATCTGGCCTGCCATCAAGAGAAACAATAGGAAGTGTGGAGAAATGCACAGGGGGTTTGGGGCCAAGCCTGGACATGACGTATGACTTCTGCCCAAAATTTAGTCACATGGCCCACTTAACTGTAAAGGAGGGTAGGAAATACAATTTTCCCAAATGCCCAGGAAGAAAATGAGATGGAGATCAATGATCACATTGCTTTATCTCTATCACAGTGTATATTTTAGTAACTTGAATTCAAGAGATTGATTCAAGAAGGCTAATTGAAACGATGTGGGAGGAAAATTACATCCAGATAAAGCATAAAAGAGAGATATTAAGTAGATTTGTTGCCAGAAACTACTGAGATAGAGACAATTTAAGTTAACTTGTTCCTACAGGACTAATCTTTGTCCCTATTTTTGGATTGGTTTTGCTGGGCATGGATGTTGTTAGGGCAAGACACCACTCTCATTTGTTAGTACCATAAACCTGGAGGTCACTAACTTACTACTGATGGTACTTTTTAGCTGGGCTAATAATTGACATGTTTATATTTCTTTTTCAGGGTTTGAGTAAAAAAGTTGGTGTATCATCCTCAATCCTCCAAGGTCTCTGGATCTCCTATAGCACAGAAGGTCTTTCCATGGCGTTGGCATCTTTACGAAATCTCTACACTCCAAATATAAAGGTAAATGCATATAAATTACAGACAGATTAAAGAATTAACTGAAAAATAAAATTAGAAGGACATTTAAGTGGCTATTTAATTGATTTTTTCTTACCTTAGACTGTCTCCTATTAGTTAGCCTTTTATTGATAATTTAATGTATTTTGTTACAATTTATTCTGTGAATTGAAGACCAAACCTACTGACCTTCTGTAAGCTGACTCTCGTTTATAGGGTCAGTCCTGTTGCGTCCTGAGTACATGGACCTCAGATAGCCTTGTTTTGGTCCGAGCTTTTCTGACTATCAGGCCAGCGTTCAGCATTACAGTAGGGCTGGCTTTTGTTACAGTTTCTGAGCAGTTTATATAAGGGAGACATTGTACATTCCTTTCCAAAGGCAAAGTACTGAAAAAGGAACAAATAAAGATTATAAAATAAAGCAGTTACTAAATGTTCCTAGATACTATTGTGGGGTCCTTAATAAAGGTACTTAATAAAGGCTGATTAATAGGATGTGACTGATATTTGTCTGAATATTACTTCTATTTATTTACTTATTTCTAGGTCAGCCGACTGCTGATTTTGGGAGGTGCCAACATTAATTACCGGACAGAGGTTTTAAATAATGCTCCAATTCTATGTGTACAGTCTCATCTTGGTTACACAGAAATGGTGGCCCTGCTGTTGGAGTTTGGGGCCAATGTGGACGCATCTTCTGAAAGCGGTCTGACTCCTCTGGGCTATGCCGCAGCGGCAGGCTACCTGAGCATCGTTGTGCTGTTGTGCAAGAAACGAGCCAAGGTAGTGGCTGCCTGACTGCCGGTTTTTTCTTCCCTTTTTCTTTCTTCTGCTGTAGTCTTCCTTATCTGCTGTGTCACCCCACGAGTCTAGGTATTATGGAACAGATCAAAGGGAGTGCTAGCTCTGCATACATCCCAGTGTTTGCCCACTTGCCATTGCCAGTTCCACGCTGCATCTGGACACAGTCCTAAACCTTTGACAGGCACTTAGGAAGCTTCATTTATCAGAAGCCACGAGAAGTCCCTACCTAACAACCAAGAAATCCTCTTCTGAGCTCAGAGTGAGGAAGGAGAAGTGGAGGAATAGGGAGACTGTAGTGGGAAGTCTGAACTGAATGGTGTCTGCAGACACTAAGCCTTTCATGTGTAGAGAAGAAAGGTTAGCCATGGAGACAAGAACAGAGCCCAGACTCCCTCATCCTATCCTTGAAGACTCCACCACAGAGGTTGGGGAGAAGATGATTCTCCTTATTTATACTCAGACTGACCAGAGGCAATCAGAAGTGTTTCTGTTAGTATATTTTAAATCTCTGAAAACATTTCTAAAAACTGTGTTTGCTTTATAGTATCTCAAGAGCCACTGATATAAAAGAACTCAATTTCAAAATATTGGTGAAAAGAAAAATGCTGGTTTCGGGCCGGCCCCGTGGCACAGTGGTTAAGTTCACACATTCCACTTCTCGGCAGCCTGGGGTTCGCTGGTTCAGATCCCAAGTGTGGATGTGGCACCACTTGGCACGCCATGCTGTGGTAGGCATCCCACGTATAAAGTAGAGGAAGATGGACATGGATGTTAGCTCAGGGCCAGGCTTCCTCAGCAAAAAGAGGAGGACTGGCAGTAGTTAGCTCAAGGTTAATCTTCCTCAAAAAAAAAAAAAAATGCTGGTCTCAAAAATATAGACCTCTGGGAAAAATTGTAGTTTCCTGGTATTTTGTTTCAGTCCTGAAAACAAACTGAGGATTTTGGTGGTTTTGCAGTAAAATATCAGTAAAATGTATGACCTCGCTCTGAGGTGTTTGATGTTTTTACCAGTGAGGAAAGTAGGACTCCTGAGATTTTTTTTGGAAACTGGAGCTGAAACTCTCAGTGAAATCCCAAAGCCTTAAATGTTTACTTTGACACAATCATGGTCCACCTATAATGTCCCAGTCGTTTGAATGAACACCTCTAGAAACAGAATGACAACTGGACCTTATTACTGTTGCTGTAAATTCATATTCTAATTTCCACCGGTCTTTTCTGCTGCTCAGTTATCATTTTATTCATTTGTCATTTTCCCCAGAGCAGCTATGTAAATCATTTGTACTCTTCTCAAGAACCTATCAATCCTGTTTTGCTCTCCTACTTTACTGAGATTGAGTTCATCTCAATGTACCTTTATGTCAGAATTCTCTTAATCTTTTCCTACACTCGTCTTTACTTCTGCCTCAAAGAAGGAAGTGTTTACCTTCCTTTCCACAGTAATTGCCTCCACTTATATTTTTATCTCAGTTATGTTGCTCATTCTCTCGCTTTTCATTTCATTCTTTTCCTAAATTCACACTACCTTTTTTCTCAATTTCTACAAACCTGTGAATCTCTTCTGACCTGAAAGAGAAACTTCCCTCTCTGCCTGCTAACCAGAAGCTGTCATCCATCCCCTCTCTTCCCTTCAGAGTCCACCAGATCTGTCCTAAGAGTCATCTCTGCTTCCTTACCTTGCTTCCTTACTCCTCCCTAACCACTTGTAGTCTGGTTCCCATGAGAGAAAGAGGAGGCAAGTCATTAAAATCATAAACTTTGGAATCAAACTAAACTTTTTCAAAGCCCACACTCACACTTACTCTTTATAAGGGCTTGCACAAATCAATTAACCTCTCTGTCTCACTTTTTTCCATCTGTAAAAAGGATTATTAGGGTCAGTGTGAGAATTAACAGTGATAAAGCTTTTTTATTTATTTATTTTGTTTTTGGTGAAGAAGATTTGCTCTGAGCTAGCATCTGTGGCCAGTCTTCCTCTTTTTTTGCTTGAGGGAGATTCTCTCTGAGCTAGCATTTTTTGCCAATATTCGTCTTTTTTTACTTGAGGAAGATGGTTGCTGGGCTAACATCTGTGCCAGTCTTCCTCTGTTTTATGTGGAATGCTCCACAGCATGGCTTGACAAGCAGTGCTAGGTCCATGCCCAGGCTGCGAACCTGTGAACCTGGGCTGCCGAAGCAGAGCACGCTGGACTTAATCACTATGCCACAGGGCCAGCCCCCAATAAAGCCTTTTTTAAAAGGCTTTGTAATTAAGAATTATGTTTTAGGGAGATGTTTGAAACTAGGCAGATATCTTGTTTCTCATGTTTTTGTCCACTAATTTTAGGATTCATCAATGATTCCTGCTGCAATAATTATTGTTATGGTGTTTGCCTAATGGTGATACCTATTTCTCTCATTCTTTCAACATTTATTAATTATATTCCTAATGTAAGGAAGAGCTGTCCCTTCTCCTCCATGTATTTATTTATTCAATTATTTATTTATAACACCATTTATTTATGGATTCCTAGATATTTATTTTATACTACGATCTATAACCCATTGCAATTATTATTTATTTCGTTGCTCACATTGTCCCAGATTTGGCCACTGGGAGCTCCATCAAGTTGATTCCTGTGTCCTTTCAACTTCCTCTCATTATTTTATGAGCACTTCTCTACTGTCTGGCACTGAAAGATGTTCCAGACTCATCTTTTACTGTTACTCCCCCAGCCCTGGGATCCACCACTTCACCAAGGAGCCAAGATTCCTTTTATTCATCCCCTTAGTTTTTTTTTTCCCCCAGTAATTTTATTGAGATCATAATTGTTTATTTATAACGTTGTGTAATTTGGGGTGTACCTTATTATTTATCAATTTCAGAATAGACTTCTTTGTGCTTACCACCAGTAGTCTAATTTTTGTCCGTCACCATACATGTGTGCCCCTTTACCCCTTTCACCCACCTCCCAACCCCCATCCCCTCTGGTAACCACTAATCTGTTCTCTTTATCCATGTTTTTGTTATCTTCCACATATGAGTAAAATCATGCAATATTTCTCTTTCTCTGTCTGGCTTATTTCACTTAACATCATACCCTCAAGGTCCATCCATGTAGTTGCAAATGGGGCGATTTTGTCTTTTTTATGGCTGAGTAGTATTCCATTGTATATATTTATATACAACATCTTCTTTATTCATTCATCCATAGGAGGGCACATGGGTTGCTTCTACATCTTGGCTATTGTGAATAATGTTGCAGAGGACATAGAGGTGCATAAATCTCTTTGGATCATTGATTTCAAGTTCTTTGGATAAATAGCCAGTAGTAGGATAGCTGGATCATATGATATTTCTAGTTGTAATTTTTTGAGAACTCTCCATACTGTTTTCCATAGTGGCTGCACCAGTTTGCATTTCCATTAGCACTGTATGAGCCTTCCCTTTTCTCCACATCCTCTCCAACATTTGTTGTTTTTGGACTTGGTAATTATAGCCATTCTGACCAGTGTAAGGTGATATCTCATTGTAGTTTTGATTTGCATTTCCCCAATAATTAGTGATGTTGAACATCGTTTCATGTATCTGTTGTCCCTCTGTGTATCTCCTTTGGAATAATGTCTGTTCGTATCCTCTGCCCATCTTTTGTTTGGGTTGTGTTTTTGTTGTTGAGTTGTATGAGATCTTTATATATTTTGCAGATCAACCCTTTGTCAGATAAATGATTTGCAAATATTTTCTCCCAGTTGGTGGGTTGTCTTTTCATTTTGTTCATGGTTTCCTATGCTGTGAAGAAGCTTTTTAGTCTGGTGTAGTCCCATTTGTTAACTTTTTCTTTCATTTCCCTTGCCCAAGGAGACATGGTATTTGAAAAGATGCTGCTAAGTACCAGTGTCAAATAGTGTACTGCCTATGTTTTCTTCTAGGAGTTTCATGGTTTCAGGTCTTACATTCAAGTCTTTAATCCATTTTGAGTTAATTTTTGTGTATGATGCAAGATAATGGTCTACTTTTATTTTTTCCCATGTGGCTGTCCAGGTTTCCCCACACCATTTTTTTTTTTTTAAAAAAAGATTAGCCGTGAGCTAACATCTGCTGCCAATCCTCCTCTTTTTGCTGAGGAAGACTGGCCCTGAGCTAACATCCGTGCCTATATTCCTCTACTTTATATGTGGGATGTCTGCCACAGCATGGCTTGCTGAGCATTGCCATGTCCACACCAGGATCCAAACTGGCAAACCCCAGGCCACTAAAGCGGAATATGTGCACTTAACTGCTGTGCCACTGGGCCAGCCCCCCACACCATTTATTGAAGAGACTTTCCTTTCTCCATTGTATGTTCTTGGCTCCTTCATCGAAGATTAACTGTCCATAGATGTGTGGTTTTATTCCTGGGTTGCCGATCCTGTTCCATTGATCTGTGTGTCTGTTTTTGTGCCAATACCATGCTGTTTTGATTACTATGGCTTTGTAGTTTATTTTGAAGTCAGGGATTGTGATGCCTCCAGCGTTTTTGTGTTTTTTTCACTCAGGATTGCTTTGGCTATTTGGAGTCTTTTGTTGTTCCCTGTAAATTTTAGGATTCTTTGTTCTATTTCCATGAAGAATGTCATTGGGATTCTAATTGGGATTGCATTGAATCTGTAAATTGCTTTCGGTAGTATGGACAATTTAACTATATTTATTCTTCCTGCCCATGAGCATGGAATATCTTTCCACTTATTTATGTCTTCTTCAATTTCTTTCAATAATGTCTTATAGTTTTCAGTGTACAGGTCTTTCACCTCTTTGGTTAAGTTTATTTCTAAATATTTTATTCTTTTTGTTGCGATTATACATGGGATTTTATTCTTGATTTCTCTTTCTGCTAGTTTGTTGTTAGTGTGTAGAAATGCAACTGATTGTTTTTCATTGATTTTTGTACCCTGCAATTTTGCTGTAGTTGTTGATTATTTCTAATAGTTTTCCGATGGATTCTTTGGGGTTTTCTATATACAGAATCATGTCTTCTGCAAACAGCGAGAGTTTCACTTCTTCTTTTGCAATTTGGATTCCTTTTATTTCTTTTTCTTGCCTAATTGCTCTGGCCAAAACCTCCAGTACTGTGTTGAATAGGAGTGACGAGAGTGGGCACCCTTGTCTTGTTCCTGTTCTCAGAGGGATGACTTTCAGTTTTTCACCATTAAATATGATGTTGACTGTGGGTTTGTCATATATGGCTTTTATTATGTTGAGGTACTTTCCTTCTATACCCATTTTATTGAAAGTTTTTATCATAAATGGATATTAGTTCTTGTCAGATGCTTTCTCTGCATCTCTTGAGGTGATTGTGTGATTCTCATTCCTCATTTTGTTAATGTAGTGTATCACATTGATTGATTTGCGGATGTTGAACCATCCCTGCATCCCTGGTATAAATCCCACTTGATCATGGTGTGTGATCCTTTTAATGTATTGTTGTATTTGGTTTGCCAATATTTTGTTGAGGATTTTTGCATCTATGTTGATCAGCGATATTGGCCTGTAACTTTCCTTCTTAGTGTTGTCCTTGTCTGGCTTTGGTATCAGGGTAATGTTGGCCTTGTAGAATGAGTTAGGAAGTGTTCCCTCTTCTTCAATTTTTTGGAATATTTTGAGAAGGATAGGTATTAAATCTTTGTTTGGTAGAATTCTCCAGAGAAACCATCTTGTCCTGGACTTTTGTTTCTCAGGAGGTTTTTGATTACTCTTTCAATCTCTTTACCTGTGATTGGTCTATTCACATTCTCTATTTCTTCTTGATTCAGTTTTGGGAGGTTGTATGAGTCTGAGAATTTGTCTGTTTCTTCTAGGTTATCTGATTTGTGGGCATATAGTTTTTCATAGTATGCTTTTATAATCCTTTGTATTTCTGCAGTGTCTGTTGTAATTTCTTCTCTTTCATTTCTGATTTTACTTATTTGAGGCTTCTCTCTTTTTTTCTTGGTCAGTCTGGCTAAGGGTTTGTCAATTTTGTTTGTCTTCTAAAAGAACCAGCTCTTGTTTTCACTAATCCTTTCTACTGTTTATTTTTAGTCTCTGTTTCATTTATTTCTGCATTATTTCCCTCCTTCTGCTGACTTTGGGCTTTGTTCTTCTTATTCTAGTTCTCTTCGAAGCAGTTTAAGGTTACTTAGTTGAGATTTTTCTTGTTTGTTGAGGTGGACCTATACTGCTGTGAATTTCCCTCTAATTATCACTTTTGCTGCATCCCATAAGAGTTGGTATGTTGTATTTTCATTTTCATTTGTCTCTAGGTATTTTTAAATTTCCCCTTTGATTTCTTCATTGATCCAATGGTTGTTCAGTAGCATGTTGTTTAGTCTCCACATGTTTCTGACTTTCCCAGTTTTTTTCTTGTAGTTGATTTCTAGTTTCATAGCATTGTGGTCAGAAAAGATGGTTGAGATGATTTCAGTCTTCTTAAATTTATTGCAGGTTGCCTTGTTTCCCAAGATATGGTCTATCTTTGAGAGTGATCTATGTGCACTTGAGAAGAATGTGTATTCTGCTGTTTTTAGATGGAATGTTCTCTACATATCTATTAAGTCCATCTGATCAAGTGTTTCATTTAAATATACTTGTTGACTTTTTGTCTTGATGATCTGTCCATTGATGTAAGTGGGTTATTGAGGTCTCCTACTATTATTGTTTTGCTATTAATTTCTCCCTTTAGGTCTGTTAATAATTGTTTTATGTACTTTGGTGCCCCTCTGTTGGGTGCATAGATATTAAGAAGTGTTATGTCCTCTTTATGGTATGTCCCTTTTACCATTATATACTGCCCATCTTTGTCTCTCATTGTCTTTTGCAATTTGAAGTCTGCTTTGTCTAAGTAGGCAACACCTGCCTTCTTTTGTTTTCCATTATCTTGGAGTATTGTCTTCCATCCCTTCACCATGAGCCTATGTTTCTCTTTAGAGCTGAGATGTGTTTGCTGGAGGCAACATATTTTTTGGGCCTTATTTTTTAATCCATCCAGCTACTCTGTCTTTTTATTAGAGAATTCAATCCATTTACATTTAGAGTGATTATTGATATGAGGGCTTAATACTGCTATTTTATCTCTTGTTTTCTGGTTGGTTGGTTGTTATGTCTAATTATATATGGTTATTATGTTTCCGTTGTTTCTCTTCCTTTGTATTTCTGACTGCCATTTCATTTTCTTAGTTTTCTGAGAAGGTTTTCTCAGTTTTCTCTCTTTTTGTGAATTGTGGCTCTGCTCTGATTTTTTGTTTAGTGGTTACCATGAGGTTTGTATAAAAGATCTTCTAGATGAAATAGTCCATTTTCTCATAGCCTCTTATCTCCATCCCTATCTTCTTCCCCTTCTGAGTTATTGCTGTTGCAAATTTTTCTGTTTTTAGTGTTGTGAGTTTGTAACTAAGTTGAAGTGTTTATACTTACTTTTGATGCTCTCTTTCCCTTTATCTTTTAAGTTATAATTGAGTATTTGCCTCCGTGTTCTGATAGCTGCAGTTTTCTGATTTTGTCTATCTCTTTGCTCAAAGTTTTGTAGACCTTTGCCTTTTTGTTTCTAGTGGGAGGGCATCTTTAATTATTTCTTGTAGGCGAGGTCTAGTGCCAATGAACTCCCTCAGCTTCTGCTTATCTGGGAAAGCTTTTATTTCTCCATCATATCTGAAGGAAAGTTTCACTGAATAGAGTATTCTGGGCTAAAAGTTTTTGTCTTTCAATATTTTGACTATATCATCCATTCTCTCCTAGCCTGTAGGGTTTCTGCCAAGAAATCCACTGAAAGCCTAACAAGGTTTCCCTTGTAGGTTATTTTCTTCTGCCTTGCTGCCCTTAATATTTTTTCTTTGTCATTGATTTTTGCCAGTTTTACTATTATACGCCTAGCTTTGATGTAATTACACTTTCTATTAGCTTCATGTATTTGTCTGTGTTTTTGTTTGTTTGTTTGTTTTTCAAAGGAAGAACTTAATTTTGTGGGTGTGAAGATTTGCCCTGAGCTAGCTAATATCTGTTGCCAATCCTCCTCTTTTTTTTTTTTTTTTTTTTTTTTTGCTTGAGGAAAATTAGCCCTGAGCAACATCTGTGCCCATCTTCCTGTACTTTGTATGTGGGATGCCTCCACAGCATGGCTGATGAGTAGAGTAGGTCTGCATATGGGATATGAACCCATGAACCCCGGGCTGCCAAAGCAGAGTGTGCAGAACTTTGACAACTTGCCCATGGGGCCAGCCCCAGCTTCATATATTTGTAAATCTCTTTCCTTCCACAGGTTTGGGAAGTTCTCAACTATTATTTCTTTGAACAAGCTCTCTGCTTCTTTCTCCCTCTATTCTCCCTCTGGAATATCTGTAATCCTTACGTTGTTTTTCCTAATTGAGTCAAATATTTCTTGAAGAATTCCTTCTTTTCTTTTTTTTCTAAAGATTTTATTTTTCCCTTTTCTCCCAAAGCCCCCTGGTACGTAGTTGTGTATTTTTAGTTGTGGGTCCTTCTAGTTGTAGCATGTGGGATGCCACCTCAGCCTGGCCTGATGAGCAGTGCCATGTCCACGCCCAGGATTCAAACTGGTGAAACCCTGGGCCGCCGCAGCAGAGCACACGAACTTAACCACTCAGCCACAGGGCCGGCCCCTCCTTCATTTTTTAAAAATCTTAGTTCTGTCTCCACCTGTAGAATTTCTTTATTTTTATCCTCTAAATTACTAGTTCTTTCCTCCATAACATTAGCTCTATTTTTTAATAATTCTAAATTATTTTTTATTTCATTAATTGTGTTTTTCATATCCAGAATTTCTGCTTGATTTTTTTAATAGTTTCAGTCTCTTCAGTGAAGAGATTCATTTTATTCCTGAGCTCACTGAACTGCCTTTCTGTGTTCTTTTGTAAATCATTGAGTTTCTTTATGACAGCTATTTTGAATTCTCTGTCATTTAGATTGTAAATGTCTGTGCCTTCAGGATTGGTTTCTGGAGAATTGTCACTTTCCTTCTAGTCTGGTTTGTTGCTGCAGTTGCTCGTGGTGTTTGATGAACTGATCTTTTGTCAGGGCCTTTGTGGTAGTATTAGATCACAGATTCCACCTGCTACCACTAGAGGGAAGCAGAAGAGTTTCTGGTCCCACCCCGTCTGCTGGAAGCTGTGGGAGTATTATAGGTGCTTGCACCAGCCTGGGGAGCATTCAGGTGCTTGTGTGGACTGCTTGGTGGTGGGGAGCTTCCTCACCTGGAGGAGCTAGGGCCACTCCTTGGGTCTGCAGGGGCATGGTGGGCTCCCCCACCCCCCGCCCCACAGGGAAAGCCATCACCAGTGGACTAAGGGCTGCCACTGCCTCTTCCTACATTTGCCCTGGCGCATGTTCCCGCTTTTGGGGGGTTTGTGCCAGGCTCAAAAGCATCTGTGCAGATGCATGGGGCTACCAGAGGAGGGCAGGGAGTGCTCACCTATCTCCACCACTTCCCGGAGGGTCAGTCAATCCACCCTCAGATCTATAGCTGCATAGTCTCTCAGGTGTCCTGTTGTGCTGTATGGGCTTCCTCCATTGGTTAGTGAATGTCCATTTAGTTGCAGTTCAGAAGGGGGAGAGAGAAAAGGAACAGCTCACTCTGCCATGTTGCTAACATCACCTCATCCTCTTAGTTTTTGAAAATACAGTTCTGATCTTGAAAATTCTCAATGACTCTCCATTACCTACTGATTAAAATTTAGACCACTTAGTCTGGCATTCAAAAATATCTATGCTCTGGTCTCAAAAGACTCTCTCAACTTTGTAATTTAAACTTCCCCTTCATGTACCCCCGACCCTGACAAAAACTAGAATTAATCATTTCCTATCTCAGTCAGTTGAGATAGACCTTTTCTTAGTCCATTTGGGCTGCTATA
The DNA here is from genome assembly GCF_037783145.1 of Equus przewalskii. Classification (NCBI taxonomy): domain Eukaryota; kingdom Metazoa; phylum Chordata; class Mammalia; order Perissodactyla; family Equidae; genus Equus; species Equus przewalskii. The sequence goes on along the minus strand of NC_091840.1, from coordinate 15,911,173 downwards.
ACAAAATACCATAGACTGAATGGCTTATAAACACCATTTATTTCTCACAGTTCTGGAGGATAAGTCCCAAGATCATGACTCCAGCAGATTCGGTGTCTGGTGATAGCTTCCTGGTTCACAGACTGCACCTTCTCCCTTTGTCCTCACATGGTGGAAGGGAGCAAGCAAGGTCTCTGGAGCCTCTACATAAGGACACTAATCCTATTCATGAGGGCAGAGCCCTTATCACTTCCCAAAGGCTCCACCTCATAATACCATCATCTTGGAGGTTAGAATTCCAACATGTAATTTTGGGGGGACATAAACATTCACACTGTAGCAACTTTCCTTCTGAATCCATTCCTGATTCTAGCTGGGAATTCTCTGAAATTTTATTACACTTTTACTTTCTTTATGACATTTATTACATATTCCTTTTTGTTGGACAGATTTTTGTCATATTGGTCACATCTCCCCTACCTTCTTGGAAAATCTTTGAGAACAGAATCCGTATTTTACTATCTTATTCACCTTTTTATCCTATGTGGTACCTTGCACATAGCAGACATTCAGTAAACATTTGTTGTATGGATGGCTGGGTGGAAATAAAGCTGAAGAGAACAAGATACAGAACTCACATTTCAAGTACTCTAACTACCACTGGAAGGGAACCTGCCTACTTGCCAGAAAAACACTGCTCATCTATTGAGACTTGTAGCTAGGGACCTCATGGTTGGTTGATCTTAATTAGGCTCTTCTTTTGAACTAAACTTGTACCCAAGACTGCAGTTGTAAAAACTGCTGTTGAAACTTAGTCTAGCATTAAGCTCCGAGTACCTCTAGCCGTTTGGGCCAGATCTTTGAGATTCTGCCCTCCCATTGGAAGAAAGAAGTGGCCTCTGCCTAAGCTTCCTGGTCAAATGTGTGATTCATGATATGAGATATTTTGCTTCTTTGGAAAACCAAAGAATTGGAGCCTCAAAATGTTTTTCTTCCCTTTCATGATCTCAAAAGACAGTTTTTTGTGCCAACAGAGCCTGCAAGTCTTTCAAATCTTTGTCCGAAAAGAACTATTTGAGGACAAAGGAGAATTACCTCAGAAAAGCAAAGCTGGAGCTGGGAGTTTTGTTTTTTTGCTTATTTTGATATGAAAACAAAAGCCTGACCTTATGAAAAGAGGGGCATCTACCAGAGTTATAGCTCAATGATGATCTAGCCTGAGTAGGAGAATATCTTCTAAATTTTCTCAGAGATGGTTCAAGGAATGGGAAAGGATGAATTTTAGTAGTCCAGACATGTGCAATGGGCTGATGCGACTAGATTGGGAGTACAGCCACAAGTCTTTGTTCACACAGATTTCTCTGTCCCCTCCGCTTAGGTGGATCACTTAGATAAGAATGGGCAGTGTGCTTTGGTCCATGCTGCGCTCCGAGGTCATCTGGAAGTTGTCAAGTTTTTGATTCAGTGTGACTGGACAATGGCTGGTCAGCAGCAAGGAGTGTTTAAGAAGAGTCACGCCATCCAACAGGCCCTCATTGCTGCAGCCTCCATGGGTTACACCGAGGTAAGAAAGCAGGTGATAAGATTTGGGGGTCTTTTTTTCAAGCTATGTGTTGAAGGCCCTAGGAAACTGGGAGAAAAGGGTTGCATTATTGCAAAATTGCCAGCCTAATTAATATGAACTAGCTTTTTGATCCTTGCTCTCAGGAATAGGGAGATTAGACTCACCAAAGCACTTGAATTCTCAAATGCCAAGGTACCTAGAGTTGTGGGCATAGAACATGAGACTTGGAAAGGATCTTGGAAATTATCTAATCCAGTTCCTCCCCACTTTCCACCACTACTTAACAGACAATGACACTAGGCTCAGAGTTATTATTTGTTGACCTGCGTTCACATGGGTAGGCGTGTAGAATGGGAAGAGCACAACATCTGGAATCTTAGAAGGACCAGATTTGAGTCCCAGCTTTGCTACTCAGTAGCTCTGGACCTTGGGGAATTTACCCAATCTCTCAGAACCTTAGTTTCTCGTCAGTAAAGTAAGGCTAATAAATTCTTTTTTACAAGACTGGTATGAAACGTGCTTTGTAAACTGTTAAACACTATACAAATGGTATTTTTGCTAATTTATTTATTAATGATAGTAATAATATAGTGGCAAAATACATGGATTGGTAGTGTACTAGGAAATGTTTAACAATCAGCTCTTGGGAAGGGAGTGGAGTAGAGCAGGAATGTATGTGTGTTTGTGTGTGTGTGTGTGTGTGTGTACCTACATACTTAAATGTATTATAAATTTTACTTTAAGATAATTTTTTTTAGTTGTAAAGAACATGTAGCACACAGTTTACAAATAGTAATGAAATATACAATACTCTTAATTGAATGCTTTTGTTGATTTTTGCTAAATTTGTATCCATAGCCAACCTATGATTGCAACTCAACCATGATTTGATAAATGGAGTTGCACCCCAATTTGCCCTTTTCCCAATAATTTTGTCATTAAATCTGATGTGTGATCTACTATTAAACTATTTCTCACCTTCATACAAATTATATTCATTAAACTGGAACCTCTTTCAGCTTTAGTACTAAATGAAATTCTGAATTGTAATGTTTGCCAGTTTCCAAGGTGTAAACAGTCTCACCATGGCTGATTTCAAGCTACCAGTGTGGCATCACTGAACACAAAGCTGGGAAGAGATGCACACAGTAGCACACCATTATGTAGTATTTCCACCATACAGAGACAATAAATATAAAAAACTTAAAGAGCACAAATAATAGTAAAATGTAGTTAAATAACTAGGAAGTTATGAAATTTCATGTTTTTAGCCTTCGTTTTTAACATAACTTATTTGTTATTTAATTTTTAATAAACATCTTTAACAACCGACTTTCAAAATTCCTTAAAACTTATCACTCCGCTTTCATGGGCTGGTACAAGTCAGCTCATCACTGCATTGGATGCCTCAGTGATAGGACTGCACTGTCAACCTACCTGATATGTCACCAAGGAAATAGTTAGTAAAATCAGAATTTTTATTATCTGTGGGAGGCTTTTTAGCTCTCTCTACAGTCAAATTCCTGGAAACAGAGCTGTTACTTTCCTTTGTTGTTAGCAGCTATTCTCCCTTTACTATCCCCAAAACAGTCCTTGTACTTCTGAGAGGAAAAAAGAAAATAATTGCTCTACTCTGAAGAAATACAGGCCCTCAGTTTTCTCCATATTTATTTTTTGGTTTCTGTTTATTGATTTTGTTTTCTCTTTATTTATTGGTAATTTTATCAGGAGGATGAGGGATTGTTTCTTGAACTTAAATATGAGAAATATGTAATTTTTAAAAAATCACATGCTATATAAGTGAATTGTGTTCAAGAGAAACATGTAAACTGTACCTAATAGAACAGATGCTCATCATGGCAACTTTGGGTTTCTTTGCTAGGACAGTCAGTTCTGATTCCTTTTGTGTGCAAGAGATTTCATGACACTGATCATCTAAGTATCTTCCAGACCTCATAGGCTGGTGTCAGTAGCATAGTTTTCTACCTGAAGTTTGAGCTGACACAATTTCTTGTTTCAGATTGTCTCCTATCTACTTGATCTTCCAGAAAAAGATGAGGAGGAAGTGGAGAGAGCACAGATCAACAGCTTTGACAGTCTTTGGGGAGAGACAGGTACTTCTCACAGACATTACTCTCTTCTCTCGTGAATGTGTGGAGACACTCTCTGCATCTCCCACCCTGACTTTTTCTCCGGCGTACCTTTGGCAGTCTCTGCCTTATGGCTTTCGTATTAAAGTCTGATTCAGCCAAAATAAAAAGTCAAGCAATTTCCTTCTTTCAATCCTCTTGCCCTTTGGATTCTCCAAACCATTAGTACTGGAGTCTCCTTTCAAACAAAACTTTCCCCTGCTCTTGTTTCCAAATATTTTTAAAAGACTGAAAGTTTCCTTACAATGTGCCAAACCAGAGCAGAAAATAGTTGTGGACTTTCTCTTTATGTGATCCTTGTAGCTGTTAGGAATAAATATTTCTCCCATCAAAAGAACTCTTTCCACCTGTAGTTGTGAACCAGGAGGTTAAATTTTTAGCCACACCTCTGGCTTAACCAAGTGTTATTATGGCAGAGTGGTATCTGACGTGGTTAAACTGATTCATTATGAGGAAAGTTGCCATCTGAAATGCAAAATGAAGGTACCACCCTGTAAGGCACAGCCCTGTGCAAGCCCTCTTGGTGTGTAGCAAAATGATTTCTATATTCCTTGGGACTTACTATACAAACAGAGGCTCTTCTTGTGGCCTTTGCAGGAAATTATTATTGTCTTTCCCCTATGTCTAAACTGGAACATCTGGAGAAACATTAGTAACCTTTTATGTATTTTTATGAAACCAGGGCAATGAAAACTATAGAGTCACCACAGATATGTGTCATATTTGCCAGGAGAATTAGACCAAGATTGAGTTGGCCAATTTAGGGAGACTGTTTTACTAAGTTAAAAGGGTATATGTTTTGGTTAGGGTCAAAGGGTTATTAAAAATAAGAGAAGACACTTGAATTCATTTAAAATTTATAATTACCTGTTCAATTGTGATATTTCTACCCATGGCAAAAATCTTAGATAGTTTTCATAGCTTCTTTAACATCACGAAGAATGGTCCCAAGCTCAGGAATTTACTTCTCAAACAATCCCTCCCTCTGTAAGAGCCAAAGAGAGCAGATGCCAGGCAGCTGCAGCTTAAGAGTCCATGAGAGATTAAAAGAAAATGTGCAGCTGGAGACAGCTGCTGTCTCTGGGACCCCACCCTGAGGGAAACCAGAGGACAGACTGAGGGAAAGGGACTGACCAGGACATTACAAGTTCTGGAGTATGCATACTGTGAACTGGAGCTACAGAAGGGACATGTTGCTTCACTGCTCCTATCAGCACAGCCTTCCCCAGCACAGTGTTGCTCTACCTCCCAACAGACTCCTGTCCGCCAGGTCGTGCACATGTAACCACTGGAGAGGGCAAAGAAAAGTAGTGGCCCAGTGGTGATAACGGATAGGAATTACAGGACTAATAGTCATAGTCATGAATATCAAACACATCTAGTGCTGTACTTGAAAGAATTCCTTAAAAATGTTCAAGAAGGTTGTGGACTAAGTGGAAGACTTATTTTTATTGATATGAATTTCTTATTAGAATAAAACTTTATGGCCTCAGGACTTTTAAAATATTTCATGCTTTAAAGTGTGCAATAAAGTTTGTTACGTTAATTCTCTTACATATGTATCATATCTCAAGATTGTAAAAAATCAAAGTTTCATGTCAGTTTGTTTGCAATCAGAATTGTGTTGTGTTTAACTTGATATTTATATGAAATAATTTCAGCATTATAAACTTGAAATGCTATTTAATTATGAGTTAGAATAAAATTCATTCATAGTATAATTTATAGATCTATAAAAAGTTATTTGACTGGGGCTGGCCCCGTGGCCGAGTGGTTAAGTTCGCGCGCTCCGCTGCAGGCGTCCCAGTGTTTCGTTGGTTCGAATCCTGGGCGCGGACATGGCACTGCTCGTCAGACCACGCTGAGGCAGCGTCCCACAAACCACAACTAGAAGAACCCACAACGAGAAATATACAACTATGTACTGGGGGGCTTTGGGGAGAAAAAGGAAAAAATAAAATCTAAAAAAAAAAAAAAAAGTTATTTGACTTCAGAAAAACTGGAAAATAATGTCTTTGCTATGTAAAAATGTCCCTACAACTCACCACTAGTATAAAATAGACTATGGGTTGCTTTTCTATTTATAATGGTGGATTTACTAAGTATACATGTTTCTTTCTAACTTATAGCACATAATCATTTAAAATTTATAATGACTCATTGAACTGTCATGTTTCCTCCAATGACAAAATCTTATATATGTTTCCCTTATATAGTGAATGAAGGTCTATGACTTGCAGGTGGTTAGGGTCTCATAGCTACAACCCTGGCCTAAATTTTTACCTATGGAAAATATGATGGTCATGATGTTTTCAATAATCTGCATCACTTACTATATCAAATCTACGATACCACTAACTATAAGAAACTATATAACCATTATTTTATGTGCCACTACAAAAAAATCCTCTGCCTATTAAACTGACACAATTCTTTATTATCACATCAATTGTAAGATGCATCCTGATTTCAGAGGTGTTAAAATGTGAAGGAAAAAAGTGTGTCTTAGAATCAATGAAATATCTCTTAGCATATAGTGAAATATGAATTGAGATGTAATTTTTCTCTATCTGATTTTCTAAAAGCAGATCACTAGAATGTCCTAGTTGCCTTTGTCCTCCTTTTGCAGCCTCTTTATCCTTCCAGATAACATCTTCCTACATCCAGCTTTCACCATCTGACTGACCCCTCCTGTCCCACAGGGTTTTCACAGACTTCTTATAGAACAACTCAGAAGAAAAGCAATTAAGGTGACAAGATTGTTCACCACTCCCTCCTCTCCTTTGTCTTATGGGCACAGACCAGGACCAGCATTAAAAGCTTCTATCAGCTCTTACCTGAGCCATTCCATGACCCCAAAGAAGCGAGAGCTCACAAAATAAGCAAGATACCCTTAATTCATGCCCTCATCATCTTTTACCTAGATTATTGCAACTACCTCCCAGCTGATCTTGTCTCTAACCTCACTCTTTTGTGATTCATCTCCCAGACTTCAGCCAAAGTGATTTTTCTGAACCACAATCTGTTCATGTTGCTTTCCTGCTTCATTGACCACCTGTAGCATGAAGTTATTTAATGTATCATAAAAAGACCAGTCCTGATCTCCAGCCTCATCTGTTGCCTGTCGTCTCCAGTAACTCTATAGCAATAAACATGCTGTTTCCCACCTCACTGCCTTTATACATGCTCTTCCTAACTAGCATGCCTCCCCCATGTCCTTACATGCCTGTAAGTCTCCTATTTTTCCTTCCGCACCTAGCTCAGATTGTCATCTCTTCCTGGAGACCTTCTCAGGCACTTATTCCTGTGTGAAACCCCATACAACTTCCATGGACTTATCGCTGTTATGCTCATCACACTGTATAGTATTATATTTCTTTATTTGTCTGTTATCCTTACTCAACCGTGAGTTCTTGAGAGCAAAGACAGTGTCTGACAAATAGCTCAATAAATGTTTACCTAATTAATGTTGTTTTGGATAACAGTGCTCAGTTTATGTCTCCCCAACCACCTCCCTCCCATTGGTCTTATGTGACCTGTCTGTACTGTACTCTTTCAAGGTTGAAAATAGATAAGCAAAAGGACCATTTGCTTCGCTGCGTTCTCTTTAGTGTCTGCATTCCATCCAAGCAGACTTTGGCTATTTCCCTAACTCTGAGCTGCATCCTGTCTGCCTCTTCAAACTCTTTAGATGTTTCCCTTTGAAAAAGGACCGTTGATGTCAGATAATCTCATCAGATGCGGACAAGCTAGGGAACAAATTCTGTCACTGGTCTCTCAGGAAGAGATTGGGCTCCAAACTGCTGTGTTTGCTCTAAAAATCAGTTTGTTGTTTTACAGAACTGGCTTTACCTTAATCTTATTTCTTTCAAAAGGTTTTAACAGTTTTTGATAAGACATACAAGATCCAGCCAAAGCAACTCCTTGCTCTTGGATTTTGGAAAGTACAGATCCCATTTTACATAGTTCTGTAGTTCTAAGATGAAATTGGCCAGCTGTGTTAATGACCATGTCCAGCTATCAGCTGGAGCTTCCTGCCAAATTACGTCATAACCTAAGCAACAGAGATGATAGAAACAAAGAAAAAGGCCAAATGGAACATTCTCTCTCATATAAATGTGTTATCCAGTGGGTTGGAATGGGCCAGCCAGAGCAATACAATTCCAGGTTAGAGTAGACAGTATAAGTTTAACTTTCAAGATCAGCACTGGTTGAGAATTTTCAGCTGTGTGCAATGAACTGGAATCATGGGTTAGAGGCTTGATTCTGAAATACTGTGTGTGTTTTCCAGGGCGCTATAAATTCTTTTGTGAAAAAGAATGTATTTACGCCCCCCTCCCCCTCATACATAGAACATTATCACCTTATCACCTAACAGCTACTTTAAATGGGATCGGAACATGGAAGTTAGATCCAAATCATTTGTTTTATGTATCAACAAGATGATTCTTATGGTTCCTACTGAGCGTCTAACCCAGTCAAATTCTTTTTTTTTCCCCAGCTTTACTGAGATATAATTGACATATAACATTGTGTAAGTTCAAGGTGTACAGTGTGATGATTTCCAGCCAAGTTCTTAAGCTACTCTTGTGTTCTGACCCAAGAACTAAAGGGTTTTTTTTTTTTTCTGAAATTTTAGAAATATGAACTTGAAAAAGAGGAAAGATAACTTTGATTGAAAGAACAAGAGACAAAGCTTCTTTGTCAAGTAAATAATCATACCCGTCAATACCTGTACTCATCCATTCAGGGCTTGGAAATGACCCTCATCTCAGATAGGACCAAGCCTCTGCACTTCTGTAAGGAATAGGACAGAAATGCCATTGTTAAGAGTTTAGGGGCTGGCCTGGTGGTATAGTGGTTAGATTTGCGTGCTGTGCTTCAGTGGCCCAGGGTTTGCAGGTTCAGATCCCCCACACGGACCTAGCACCACTCGTCAAGCCACCCTGTGGCAGCATCCTGCATAAAATGGAGGGAGATTGGCAACAGATGTTAGCTCAGAGCTAATCTTCTTCACACACACACAAACACACAAAAGGTCAAAAATATAACTGAAAATACACATAAGACAAGGAGTAGATACGTCTAGTTTAAGAGTGAATATATCTTCTAAAATTGTCACATTCTCCTTCATAAGCCCTTCTTATCCTTGAGGAAGGAAAAGATTAGTTGAAAGTTTATCTTAGTGGAAATTACAGGTAGTTTTGGTTTTGCATATGAGTCAGTTGTGGATAAATTTGACTAAGCCTGCAGACAAAATGTCATAATTTGCACCTACATGAAAAAAATTACAAGTGACCATTTGATTGGAATTTCAATTGCTTCCCTGACTAGATACCAACATTTGCAAACTGAAATATCTGCATCTACCAAATATCCTTTTCTGATGTGCCATTGGAGTAGGTGGCCATAATAAAGGAAGGACTTGCTAACTGCCACATCAAGTTTCCAAGTCTGTTCGGAAAAAAAGTTTATCCTCTTTCTTTGAAAACATACTCCTGCCATCTTCTAACAGTGTTTACCATCCTCCCAACCTTCATCCATTTTTAAAACACACCTTATGCGTTTGAGATCCCCTGGTTAAATGAGACAAATACATATTTGTTCACATACAGACTTAGTAGAAAGTATATCTCTAAATTCTTCTTACTACTATTGAAATGATACTCAGAGGATGAAATTGGCACTCACAGACTCTCCACTGCAGCAAAGCTCATAAACAGTGGACAGTAGAGCAAAAAGAAGAATGTTTTAACTATAGCTGTTTTTTATCTATGACTCCATTATTTTATATTCAGAAGAAAAGAACCTTTGTCACACCTCTTCTCCCATCTTTAACCTTGAACAATTCTGACTGTAGTATAAAAATAGTTGCAAATGTACTAGAAACTTCTGTCTAGAAACTAATGAAGAAAAGGAATGAAAACTGGCCCCAAGGCCCTTAGACTGTGATTCCTGATTCTTGGAATTTAAGGTCTTGGGAGTGGAGGTTGGCCAGAGGTGTTTCCTAGTTCATTCTAAAAAGAGCTTACCCTGCAAAGGCCTTTCTTTCTGCATTCCACCCATGCAGAGACCAGTAAAAGGTTGGTAGCTAGGAAGAGGTACCAAAAAAGAGGTTGGTGAAAAGCAGACAAGACAGTCTGGGTAGGAAAAATGAAACCAAGTGAGTTCAATCAAAGGTGATTTTTCAATAAATTTGTTATTATAATTGTCTCTATATATTGTAAGCTCATTTAAATGTGACTTTATTCATTATTTTTCTTTAAAAATTTCCTTCATGGCAAAAGTAGATAAAATCATTATTCTTGGAGATAAAGTAGCAGTTATATTAATCAAACACAGACATAGTGCTGTGCTTAACATGAGGGCTGGAGAGGGCAAGAACCACCTGTCCTCAGTCTGTGTTCTCTGCCCTTAGCCCTGACAGCTGCAGCCGGAAGGGGCAAACTGGAGGTGTGTCGTCTGCTCTTGGAACAAGGGGCAGCAGTGGCCCAGCCAAACCGCCGAGGGGCAGTGCCCCTATTCAGCACTGTTCGCCAGGGCCACTGGCAGGTAAGCAGGGTACCTATTTCCAGTCCCTCAGGCAGGGGTGAGTTCTAAGTGGGAACTTCTGAAGCAGAGAGCAAAAAAAATTCACAAAGTTTGGGTTACCCAGCAGTCATCAGGTGTGAGGACTTGGCCTTTGTTATTAATATTTTGGTTAATTGAGAATATGTCAGAAAGTTAACATTCAAAATCATCATCATCATCTATATTTTATAGAAAGATTAGCTACTTTTGGCCTGATCATGAAATAACCTCTTTATCACATTTCATAGTATCCGCAGGTTCTCAACAGATCTAACCACTTACTTGCAGGTCTCTCAGACTTGGTAACAGAAAATGTGGTGTATGTAAATTCAAGTTATGTGATCTTTCCAGATATTTGGATTCTGAATAAATGCTAATTTATACACTTATGGTGGAATGGAAAGCATATCAGTAATAATCTTTGGAAGTATTTGAGTAGAAGAAAGGCTCTAGAAGCCAAACCGTGCTGAAGAGTTATGAGAGCACTTGATTATATTCAGTTCTATCGTAAATATTCACTGCAGGCACATTTGCAACTCCTAGAGATTAATAAAATGACACTGACATAGGTATTGACTTCTGTTGGGGCTTTCATTATGGGATTGTTTAGTCTACATCTTGGCCTTTGTTATCTTAAATTCTTTTTTACTTAGTGGCTACGTAAAACATTCAGAGTTGAATTCTTCTCATTTGGCTGTCCCTAAGAGAATCAAGAGATCAAATCACATGGTACTAGGACTGAGCAGGCACTAGAAGGGGTTCTTGCAGTGGAAAGTCACATGTAGAGGGGACTCACCTGTACAGCAGTGGGCATTCACACAGTGTAGGGACAGCATGCATGTGTCTACTTAGCAGCTCTTCCTGGCTAATTGATACCTGTTTCTCTGCACTTACAGATTGTTGATCTTTTACTCACCCATGGAGCTGATGTCAACATGGCGGACAAGCAGGGCCGTACTCCCCTGATGATGGCTGCTTCCGAAGGCCATCTAGGAACTGTGGACTTTCTGCTTGCACAAGGTCAGTCCTGGGATGCCAGAACTGAATGGTCAGTGCCCATAATAACCCAAGAAACTCATGATTTCCAGTGATGGATTCCAAGAGGTGTTAAGGATAGATATTATTAATCTAGTTGGTTAGGAAATGAAAGTCCATCTCCTCTCCTCTCATATACAGGGGACCCTTCTAACTCTGACATTCTCTATTTCTTTATGGCTTAAGGGGTTTTTGGTATCCTTATCAAGTTAACGTATTCTGAACTCTTTAATTCAAATAGGTAATCTCCAAACTGATTTTTTAATGTACACTCAATAAATGTTCATCTTCCAGGGATTTTATTTTGACTTTAACTTCATCAATTCTTTTGTAAGCCTGCACAACTAATATTTTTCTTGTATCCTAAGGAGGCAAACGAAGGTTAAGAAAGTTGTTAACAATGGGACCCTATTTGAGGAATCAGGATATTATTATCCTCCTGTTGTAATAAATCCCTTTTGACATTTACCAACATTCAATATTCCCTCTAAATGGGAAATAAATTAAAGGAGATCGTTGTCATACCGCCATCAAAAGCATTTCAGGCTCCTTTTGATTACTGTGACCTCAATCATCTATGCAAAACAGTGGTAAGTGATGGTGGGCCTCTACAATAGAAAAGCTCAAATCACTGGTGGCTCTGCAGTACCATCTAGTGGAGCTTGAGCGTTTACATGAAGCAGGAGATAGTGTGGCCAGCCTTGATCACTCCATTCCAAATAGCCATCCCTGTTAGTAAACTGGACCTAAACATCTATGCACGCATACCTCAGATATATTGCAGGTTCAGTGCCAGACCACTGCAATAAAGGGAAATAAAAGGAGTCACACAAATTTTTTGGTTTCCCAGTGCATACGAAAGTTCTATTCAGGGGGCTGGCCCAGTGGCATAGGGGTTAAGTTCACACGCTCCACTTCAGCAGCCTGGGGTTCACTGGTTTAGATCCCAGGCGCAGACCTATGCATCACTTATCAAGCCACACATGGCAGGCATCCCACATATAAAATAGAGGAAGATGGGTGCAGATGTTAGCTCAGGGATAATCTTCCTCAGCAAAAAGAGGAGGATTGGTGGCAGATGTTAGCTCAGGGCTAATCTTTCTAAAAGAAAAAAAAAAAGCTCTGTTTACACTATACTGTAGTCTGTTGTGTGCAATAGCATTAAGTCTAAAAATATATATACATACTTTAATTTTAAAATATTTTATTGAGGGGCTGGCCCCGTGGCCAAGTGGTTAAGTTTGCGCGCTCTGCTGCAGGCGGCCCAGTGTTTTGTTGGTTCGAATCCTGGGCGCGGACATGGCACTGCTCATCAAGCCACGCTGAGGCAGCGTCCCACATGCCACAATTAGAAGGACCCACAATGAAGAATATACAACTATGTGCTGGGGGGCTTTGGGGAGAAAAAGGAAAAAATAAAATCTTTTAAAAAAAATATTTTGTTGATGGGGCAAGCCCAGCGGTGTAGTGGTTAAATTCTCACACTCTGCTTCGTCAACCTGGGCTTCACCAGTTCGAATCCCTGGTGCAGACCTACACACTGCTTATCAAGCCATGCTGTGGTAGGCATCCCACATATAAAATAGAGGACGATGGGCACAGATGTTAGCGCAGGGCTAATCTTCCTCAGCAAAAAGAGGAGGATTGACAGTGGATGTTAGCTCAGGGCTAATCTTCCTCAAAAGAAATATATATATATTTTATTGCTTAAAAAATGCTAACCGTCATCTGAGCCTTCAGCAAGTCATAATCTTTTTGCTGGTGAAGGATCTTGTAAAACAACTTAGTACCTGTGAAGCACAATAAAGCAAAGCAAAATAAGGTGTGTCTGTAATTATATCCACAAGCACATACACTTCAAGGAAACCAGCCTCCTGAAGAATCATGCCCAGGCCAGAGTAGCTAAGGGTAATTGAGTTAGGAAGAAGATGAGGTTTCTTCTGAGATTTCAAACTGCAGGCTAGAGACTGACTGGATCTTTAGCCATATCCTCCAAAGAAGATTTGTTTCCACAACTCATAAGATTTGTATCAGACTCAGAAGGGTGGGTCGGAATCAGAGACCTGCTCTCCTGGTGTGCAGAGTGGTTCTTGCTTCCCCAATACGAGCCACCAAACGAGTCTAGTTTCATGATATCTATTCTCACGTCTGCTAGAAGGGGGTTGGGGGAGAAAAGAGGTTGTGCCTAGATTCTTGAGATAAGATATGGCAGGGGTTAAATGTCCCAGAACAACCGGAGTCCCTGGAAAAGGCAGGACCTCTTCAGCCACTGATAACCTTTAGATAGCTGCAGAGTGTCTGCCACATGCCAGTAGAAGCTCATCAGGCACAGAGGCCAGAAGTTTGTTCTCCCTTACCACTGCAGACATTCTGGTCTTTGTATTATTTCATTTTTTTCACAATTAAATCGCTAAGTCAACAAATTCTACAGGCATTTACTTAGCCTACATTATTTTCAGAACTCTATGCTAGGAACTGGGAGTAATTTCTTTTTTAAATGAAACACTATAATCTGTGCCCTTAAAGGGGTCTATAATCTGACAGGGAAGGGATGAAACAAAGGTAAATAACTACCTTAAAAAGCAGAGAATCCTAAGTGCTCTGATAAAGGTTTTTGAGTTAGAATAGGGCATACTTTGAAATTTGAATAAGAGAAATGTTCTATATTTAGGGAGGGAAAATAATGTAAATGAAAGGTCAAGGAGGAGGAACAGTACACAACAGGTTTGGAGAAATATGTGAGTTGTCTAGTGAAGTATACGTGAGGACTGTTGGGAAATAAAGTTGGAAATGTATGTAGAAAAAAGTTGAAATGGAACAGATTAAAAGAGTTTAAATTCTGAAGGTAATGGGAGTCTTTCAACATTTTTAAAAAGAGAGTTGATGCCAGAGTTGTGCTTTAGAAGAAAAACTCACTCTGGCGGTAGTGTGAATAGTAGATTTGATGAAGGAATTATAGAGGACCAGGAGGATCAATTAGAAGCCATTGCAGGAGAATAAATGAGAAGTAATAGGCCCCAATCCAGGTGCAGTAGCTGTAAACTCCACTCTCCTTTGTGGCCTGGGCTCAGTCTCTTCCCATGAGTCCTTTTCCCTCACATTCTAGGGAGGGAGAAAGTGGCCTGGTACTATAATCAATGATAAACATGTGCTGAGCTCCTATTTTATAAGAATCTCTCAAGGAATTTATACTATTATAAATGAAAGACTTTCGCTGAGTTCAGAAAACATTCATTGAGAGTTTATTACATGCAAGTAAGATTCATACAAAAGATTAATAACAGAATAAGGTGACACATGTTAAGCAGATTGAAGATGAACTAGTAGTGAACCAGGAGAAGCTTCGTGGAGACCAGGGGAATTTGAGATAGTTTTAGAGAATGGGTAGAAATGAGGCAAGTCGTGGGGAAAGAAAAGGTATTCCACACATGGAAACAACACAACCAAAAATGGGGATACGGGAATATTTAGGGGAGATTCTGGAGGCAATGAGCACATCCATTTGGCCAAAGTAGAGGATTCTCATAGTGGAGTAATGAAACTTAAAGATAGAGAGTAAGCTTGGGGATAGATTGTGCATGACCTGGAATACCCAGTAAAACAACTGGACTCTCTTCTAGTGATAGCTTGTAGGATCCATTTTTTTAGCAGTTTTTTTGAAACATAACTCACATACCAGAGACAAAAGCTGTGCTTCAGCAGAGTGTCCACCTTAAGTACCAGCCTTCCTTCCTGTTGTGAATTTTCATGGGTTTTTTTTTAATGCTTAATACAATTCTGATGCGCTTTTTTTTCCCAAAGATTTTTTAGCCTCTTTAAAGATGTGCTTTTTTGGTGAGGAAGATTGACCCTGAGCTAACATCTGTTGCCAATCTTCCTCTTTTTTTTTTCTCCCCAAAGCCCTAGTACATAGTTGTATATCCTAGTTGTAAGTCATTCTAGTTCCTCTATGTGGAATGCCGCCACAGCATAGCTTGATGAGCAGTGTGTAGGTCTGCGCCCAGGATCCAAACTGATGAACCCTGGGCCGCCAAAGAAGAGTGCACAAACTTAACCACTTGGCCAGGGGCCAGCCCCAATTTTCCTGGTTTTCATGTTTCCTCAGCCCTGTGTTATACTTGCTCTTCTAGGTGCCTCCATTGCTCTAATGGACAAAGAAGGATTGACAGCCCTCAGCTGGGCTTGTTTGAAGGGTCATCTTTCAGTAGTTCGTTCTCTAGTGGATAACGGAGCTGCCACAGACCATGCCGACAAGAATGGCCGCACCCCACTGGATCTGGCAGCTTTCTATGGTGATGCTGAGGTGGTGAGTGCCTTTAAACCAACCCTCATGGTAGGGATAGGGAAGGTTCTCCATCCGTAATGTTCTCTGGGATTGAGGGTTGAATAACATGTTGATTATTCATGATATAAAGTTCTCGGATCTATACTTGCTAAAGGCAGGAATATTCAAAACACTATTGAAGACCAAAAATATAGACATGGCCTGAAATACCATGGCTACGCAGCCTGGTTCAGACCAGCAGTTGAATAAAGGTCAGGCAGCAGCCAGAGCCCTCAGTGGAGAAGTGCTGGGCCATTGTACTTGTGTTAACTGCTCTGCTTGATGTATGTCCTAGGTCCAGTTCCTGGTGGATCATGGGGCCATGATTGAGCA
Source organism: Equus przewalskii (assembly GCF_037783145.1). Classification (NCBI taxonomy): domain Eukaryota; kingdom Metazoa; phylum Chordata; class Mammalia; order Perissodactyla; family Equidae; genus Equus; species Equus przewalskii. The sequence continues at coordinate 15,895,218 of NC_091840.1, read as the reverse complement.
TGTTGACTACAGTGGAATGCGCCCTTTGGATAGGGCAGTGGGGTGCCGGAACACTTCTGTTGTTGTCACTCTTCTGAAGAAAGGAGCCAAGATAGGTAGGAGAAAGGAAAAAGGTGCTGGCCATCTGTGCCCAGGGGCCAGACTGGTCCAGTGGTCTGACTGCCTGGGGTGTTTGGTGTGTGTGTATATAGTTTCCCCTCTGCCCTGGCCCAGTTATTGTCCAAGTAAACAGAAAGGCTCTTGGCCCAGAGAAAGTACCATCTGAGCCACGGTCTACAATACCTTGTGTCCAAAATCACATAGTTAGCTGCCATGCCCCTAGTAGCCTTAGCCAGGAGGCTGCTGTGACCTTAAGTACATCTTAGTGCTAATGCCTCTGTACCAGGCCCACCCTATGAGCATCCTGGATCCCTGCACTGCCGTGAGCCTTTGCTTTCCCTTGCTCTGTATGTGCTTCAGACTCTCAAGCCCCTGCTGCTGCTGTCCCATCTGCTCCCCCATCCCACAGACCGGTAGACAAGGGTTGGCTGATATGCTGGCTTTTTGCTGCCTGCCTCTCACTGCTGCTTTTTCCTTCTTTTTTTTTTTTTTTTTTCACCTTCATCCATTTTTTTTTTCCTCTCCTACAACTTTTTGTTTTCTCCTTTCTTTGAAGGTTGTCAGACGTTACCGAGTCGCCCACGAGGTATATTTCACCGCTGTCAGCATCAGGCGTGGTCTGATAGCTTGGTCAGCTTTGCCTTCTCCTCTTTGATTTAGCCTGCATGAGTTCCCTACACCTCTAATCTTTTAATTTACTTCACCTTAAAAGAAGATTTTTTTTAACGACTGTTGTAGAGAATAACTTGAACTTTTGATAACTAACCCTGAAAAGCTTAGTTGGTAAATAATTCAGGCATCTGTAAACTAATCAATTTAACCTTTTCTTTCTCTTTGTGGGTAAAGTAGTCCTCAATAATGTTGGCTTGTTTCACGTCTGTTTGTCATTGGAACTGTGCTCCTGGTTCAAAGCAAATCCCAGGGAGTCCTATTCGATACTTAGAAATTAAAGGAGCCTTTGGAGTCTTTAATGATTTCCCTTCTGCAAAGTACATATTTAAAAATTAAGAGACTAAACAGCTGTGCATTTTCAGTCCCAAATTCTAAAATAAATTACCCTTTTTAGATTTTTTTAAATCGTATGGTGACATTTAATGTAAACCATTTCTCCCAATTTCCTTATTTAAAATAACTCCACACTAAGCCATTGCCTGCCAAAATACAACATGCAGACTTTGCTGCCCTTCTGTGTGCAAGCTCAGACAGTTCAGATATTCTTATTTTAAGGTGAATACAAATCCAGTGCAGCTTCTTGGCAGTGGGAGTCCTTAAGATACTCCCAGGTCTAAAAGATGAGGAAATTGTTGTGGAGCAAGTTGTTCTCTCAGCAGAAATTCCCCCAGGATGTTTTTTTCACCTAGCTTCCTACCACCCTTGCATTGTATGAGTTTTTTACCCATCATGCATCCTGTACACTACAGGTCCAGCCACATGGGCGATGGCCACCTCCAAACCAGACATCATGATCATCCTCTTGAGCAAGCTGATGGAAGAGGGGGACATGTTTTATAAGGTGAGAGGAGAGGAGAACAAAGTTTCCTAAAAATAGCCACTGACTGTTTTCTACATGTAGAGTCTACCAAGTCTTGACGTTCTCATCCTTGGTTCTAGAGGCCCTTTAAAAAGAGAGAATGCCATCCCTCAATGATGGATGCATAAATTAATCCTGGGTTTTTGCCTTCTCAACAAGGGAGAAAGAGTAGCCTACTCATGTGTACAGCTGATCAACCTAAAGACCTAGTTTTACCTGATCATTAATAGGCAGTTACATAGATTCTACTTGGAATCTGCTAGGTGAGAAATTCATGGGACAAGTAAAAGTAAAATTATGTGGTACAGATAGGGATTCCAGTAGATGCAAAAGAGGCCTTGATCTTAGCTTTCTTATTTAATATATACACAAATCAAAAAGTCTGTAGTAATAATAGTTTATCAGCGTCTCTGAGTAAGATAAGGAAACCGAGACAAATAACAATTATAAGATTTGCTTGAAGTCATTCAGTGAATGACAGCAACCTGAAAAAGTATGGAGTTTTTTTTGTACTCACAGTTCAAGCTGGAGGCTCCATACCCTAACACAAACTCCCATGACCTATGGGAAGTCCCTTAAGAACATTCCATGTCAGTTACCCTCTAAGATTAGCTGAATCTTCTTCTCCTAAAACTAAATACAAATCCAACACAGCTTTTGGCAGTGGGTGTCACTGAGACATCCCCAGGCCCAAAGATGAGGAAATGTTTGTGAATCACATTATTCCCCCCTTCTGTAAGGAGTATACAGAGTTCCTAGGAGCAGAGTTGTATTTCCTGAGAACTCTGAGCGAGAGTTGTGATAATCTAGGACTCTTAGGCTTCTAGGAAGCTTGAGTGCTGACCTAACCACGATTTCACATGAGTTCAAAGAAGGGCCTCGTGACTCTAGCTGTCATATATATGAACTTGAGAATAGCATTGCTCTCAAGAATCTAAGCCCTGATTATAACATAATTTCTGATATTCCAAGACAGGGAGTCCTACCTCCTAATGAGAATAAGCAGAGCTACTCCTCTTCCCACCCAGAATTCTACCTTGGAAGACTCCAAATCTCTCCTTAATGAAAGATGCTAAAGAGAAAATAAAGATGGGGCTCCTTAGTGGAGTTGCCGCTCTACAGAAGGTATGGAGAGGATACAGATCAGCTAAAGGAATGAGAGATACTACCTTCTGCATCATTCTGAGCTCAGCTTATAGATTTTCAGATAGAAAGTGTAAGAAAAGTTCAAGGTCCCTGTGACCAGGTCCCTAGATTGGTCATAGATTTACTTCATCTTGGGAAATCCCTCCTACATAGTCAGATGGAATCACAAATTCTAAACTTCACTCCTCTGCTACCACCCTACCCCAGGCCTTTTCCAAAAACAGGAAGAAAACTGATTGATTTTACTTTATGCCATGAGATTAGGGAAGCAACAGCTAGATTGTTTTAGCACTCACATTTTTTTGTGGGAAAGAAAATGGCCTCTTCTAGAAGACTGACAAGGTGGAATGTCAAACAGGAAGAGTTTTCCAGACAAGCCAAAATTAAGGCCATAGCAATAACTTTGGAGTGTTTGGGGCTAGGAAATACTACGTGTGCCAAGGAAATCAGGTCTGGAAAAAGCTCCTTTGAAATCAACAAGGTCAGTCCTTCGGAAATCCAGTTGGGACACTGGCGTCCTGGGCCTTTCACATGCCAAGGCTTTGTTTCTCTGGGTTGTATCTTGGGTATCCCCTGCAACATTGCCTTCCTGCCCGGTGAGGTTCCTGTGGAAAAGACTGGACCCTTCTGCTCTCACCGTCAGAGCCAGACCTACTCCTTAGGCTGGTGTTTGGGAGAGCTAGCCCTTAGTAGTAACTGAGAGGAGGAAGGGAGTGGGAACAGACTTCCTCAGCTGCTCAGCAGACCAACTGTGTGTTTTGCCATCTTGTACTCCCATCAGAAAGGTAAAGTAAAGGAAGCGGCCCAGCGCTACCAGTATGCTCTGAAGAAATTCCCTAGAGAAGGGTTTGGTGAGGACTTGAAAACCTTCCGGGAGCTAAAGGTGTCTCTTCTCCTCAACCTCTCACGGTGCCGCAGGAAAATGAACGTAAGTCCCTCTCATCCCAACTCCTTTCTGCAATCCTAGAAGTTGACAGTTCATGTCACTCACTAGCTTTCACCAGGCCCCTGAAATCCTCCTCTGCCCCATTTGGAACTTGGTTGTCCTTCACAGAGCACTGACATTTGCAATTTGAAAGAAATCAAGTCTAAGTACAATCCTTGTCTCAAACTGTAAAAAAAGTTAATGCTGTGGGTACTTTGTAGCTTTCTGAATTTTCATGATTCCCACTGAAAGTGATTGGAATGCCATTATCATCCTCCCCTACCCCGAAGTCAGTTTTCTGGTCTTCGGGGAAATGTGAGAGCAGTTGTCATTAGAATTCCAGCTGCAATTAGATATGAATTTTAGTTATTCCCTTCCTTTCTGGTAGACCCCCTAGTCCTTTAAGGAAGGGCTGGAAAGAGGGCTCAGGACCATGGACTTCAAGGTATAATTTCTAAGGCTAATCTTGAACTTTTCACTTCTTTCCTCATCTTTTTGTTAAAGCATGCCATGTCTCTTCTTGTCGCAGAGGGAATCTTAGAATTCTTCCTGGTCCTTTTGTATCTCCCAAGTAGTCCTTGGTCCTTCTTGCCTGCCTTGCAGATTCAGTCTCTGATGCCCTCAGCAACCTTGACATGCAGACACTCCTGGGCCAAGGACTCTTATCTCAGATACTGGGAATAGCTAAGATCATTTCAGGAATCTCTGCCATCCACCGGCCTGAGGTCTCACAGTTCCTCAGGAGATAGATATAATCCAAGCCAAAAAGGAATGAGATCAATAAAGAACTCAGCTGTACAGAAGTGAGATTTCTGCCTCAGTGGCACGAGATCTGCTGTCAATTCCAGAAAGATTATTTGTGTATATGACCTTCATATCATCCATCTAAAACCTGACAATGAAAAGAGCCCTGATATAGACTTAGGTACCTTGGAGGACACAGTTATGGCCCTAAGAGGCAGAGTTACTGGGGGTGTTAAGGAGAGTGAGGGTGTGGTAGAGTTTCCCATGAGAAGGGAATGCCTTAGGGGAAGGCAGTGAGGTGCTTACTTGAAACAGAATAAACAGCACCACAGGCCTCCTTTAACACCAGCTAGTGAGAATAAGACAAAAAGTTCAGGAGCTGCTGTCAACCTGCTGGCTTCTTTTTTGCCTAGCAAATAATCCACTTCTTAAAAATATTCTAAACTTCCCAGAAATAATGATTATCCCAAAAGAAAAAATTAAAGGGTAAGGTTGGAAACCCAGTAGAGATAGAAGATGAGCCTATAGGATAGACTGCTTTCTCTCTAGCTCCACGTTTGTTCAGAAACAGTTCATCACCTCCTTTGAAGTACTAAGCACTTGAAGTCTGTCTTCTTCAGGAGAAAATTGCCCATTAATTTTTTTTTTCATTTATACCTGTGCTCCAGGACCTTTGTTCTGCCTAAGGCCTCTTTTCTGCCTTAGGAATCACAAGTGTAACCAGAGGCTGCTGTGCTGTACTATGACTTCGTGTGGCATTAAAGGAGCAGAAAACCCTTCCTTTTTAGTTTAGTATGTAAGGGTGTCTTAAAAACTATGGCTTTGTTCTCCTGATCCCTGTTCCCAGGGGTTCTCAGAATGGGGACAGATGAGACCGTGTTCCACCAGGGAGCCTCAGTGATCAAGAGATGAGGTGACAGCACAGACCCCAGTCACAGCCAGGGTTCTCTCTTGTTTTATTTATTTATTTATTTTTATTTTAAATGTTTCCTAAGTAAGGAACCAGTTAAGAGAAGGAACAGGCCAGAGAAGCCTCTGTGAAATAGGAAGGAAACTACCATTTATTGAGTATCTACTATGTGCCAGGAACTGTGTATGGGGCTTTCAGATGCTTTATTGCTCTCTTGATCCTACCTGTGAAGTAGGTATGGATGAGAAAACATAGAACACGCCCCTGAGTGATTATGAAGCAGACCCTAGAGTTGAACCCATGTCTGTCTGACGTCCCTACTCCATCTGTCTCCAGAGTCAGTCAGTTCTCCTTTACACAAACCCCATCCTCATGGATTTCATTCATTCCTTAGAAAGCCAAGGAATAATGGGTACAGCAGATGTGTGTGTTTGCCTCATACACATGTGTGTAACAGGAGTTCAGGTTTCCAACTTCAAGAGCTTCATTGCGTTAACATTTGGCTTCTGGGCTAGAAATAACTTTGTTAGACAGGCAGAAAGAGGGAAAATCAAAAGTATTTTAAAACTTCTGGGCAGATAAATTCCCATGAATGGTTGTAGGGCCACACAGGGCAAAGGCAGAAGGAACTTTCTGTCTGGGCCACATGGCTAGAGCCATGCCAGGCATGTCAAGAATCCCAAGGGTTCCATCCATAAATGTCAAAGAAATGTACATATATCTGTTTTATTCCCAAGTTGTCTATTTTTCATATCTCTTCAATGACTCATTTGCACACCTATTGTAATGACAGGATTTTGGAATGGCGGAGGAATTTGCTACTAAGGCCCTGGAGCTGAAACCGAAATCTTATGAAGCTTACTATGCAAGAGCAAGGGCAAAACGCAGCAGCAGGTGAGGAGAGAGAGAGAGAGGGTGAAAAGCAAGAGGTCTCTTTTCTGAAAATCTGGCCAAGGCAATGTAGGCCATCCTGGGGCATTTGTACCCAAATATGTCTATCCCTAAGGACTCTTAGGGCCAAGCTTTGGGGATGGTTTGCGTAGCACAGTACTCAGCTTAAGATCGGCAAATCTGCGGGGCAATGGAGATCTAGACAATTTGACTTTGTGAGAAAACTGCCTTTTCATTGTTGGAGAATGGCACCTTCTTCCAAGAAACTTCTGCCATATCTCAGTCACTTTTTAACCCCCAAAGTAGGTAACATAAAGAGACACCAGTGGCTTAAGAGGAGGTCACTTAACAAAACATCCTCCCGACCCTTTTAGAGGGAATAGTAGGATGGGTCACTTACATCACGGGCTCCTCTTTTCCTATACGCCTTTGGGGGAATCCCTGGATTATTTAGTCTTCCTTCTAGGGTCTCCTCAAATCTGGTGGCATCAAACCTCCTTCTCACCTAAACTTCCTCCCAACACCATACCACACCCTCATGGAAACAGGAGGTGCTGCTGCCAGGATTGAGCGGGCCCAGGAGAAACTCCATCCCTCCTGCCCATCTGCTGTGGTTTGGCCAATGGGCAGGAGACGCTCCAGAAAGACCTAGAACCTGCCACCAGTGATCTTTGGATAACTTGCCACTGTCCTTGATGCCTCCTGCCCAGCACCCCACCCTTCTCCCAAGCTCTGCATGGGAAAGAAGTGCTTCAGGTTCACTCCTGTGACCAGGGGGCATATGGTCCTGAAAATCAAACCAAGATTGAGTCTAGTGATGATGGGGTTAGTGATATTAGTCTGAACTAGCTGGGGTACCAAAGTTCTTATAGAAGCTTGACTATCAAGTTCTCTTTACCCCTGGATTATTCCTTCCCTACAAGGCCAAGTGCCCCTTTTCTGGGCAACATTAATAGAGAGAATGGGAATACCTCTGACAGTTCATGTCTTCATTTGTAAATTAGAATCTGAGATGCCTAGTCAGCAAGCCTACTACCTGCCGAGCTTTGATGTAGTGGAATGGAGGAGCAACAGGGCTGTGGGGCGAGGGGTAGAGAGGGCAGAGGACAGGGCTCTTGCCTAGGATGGAACAGGCCTGAAAATTGGAGCCAAAATATCAAGAATATAAAGAAAAAATTCTGCTGGATCAGCAAGATTTTTAAATATTGTAGTTACAGTTTTGTTCTTAAGCTAATTGACAGTGACCCTGTAAATGACAACCCCACCCAACCTCATACTGCCTGGTGTGCATTTGGGCACTAAGAGAATCTTCCTGAAGGGCCTGGCTGGACTGACAAAATGGAGACATTTCTCCACTAATCCCAGAGAGGCCAGAAGGAAGATGGAGGCTGAATGGGCTAGGGAATCATTCTAGACTCTTCTAGAATGACAGCCTACCTATTTCCTTCCTTACAAATCAAATGAAACCAAAACCCCCCAGACTCCCACAGATGCTGCCACAGTTCTCTGAAATAGTGCCCATGTTCTCAACTCTTGGTGATTCCTGTTGATTCAGAATAATTCCAGTTCCTGTGTTTACATTTTGTCAAGCAGACAGTTTGCAGCAGCCTTAGAGGACCTGAACGAGGCCATCAAGCTATGTCCAAACAACCGTGAGATCCAGAGACTTCTGATGAGAGTGGAGGAAGAGTGTAGACAGATGCAGCAGCAGCAGCAGCAGCCACCACAGCAGCAGCCTCAGGAGCAATTACCAGAAGAAACAGAACCTGAACCTCAGCATGAAGATATATACTCTGTTCAAGATATATTTGAGGAGGAGTACCTGGAACAGGATGTTGAAAATGTTTCCGTTGGCCTCCAGACGGAGGCTCGGCCCAGTCAGGGGCTCCCAATAATCCAGAGCCCACCCTCTTCTCCAGCCCATCGTGACTCAGCCTACATCTCTAGCTCACCTCTAGGCTCTCATCAAGTTTTTGACTTCCGGTCCAGTAGTTCTGTAGGTTCTCCCACTAGACAGGGCTATCAGTCCACCTCACCTGCTCTTTCTCCAACTCACCAGAACTCTCATTACAGACCTAGCCCACCACACACTTCCCCCGCTCATCAGGGTGGATCTTACCGCTTCAGCCCCCCTCCTGTGGGAGGGCAGGGCAAAGAGTACCCAAGCCCTCCCCCTTCCCCTCTCCGTAGAGGCCCTCAGTATCGGGCCAGCCCTCCAGCTGAAAGCATGAATGTCTACAGATCCCAATCTGGTTCACCCGTACGCTATCAGCAAGAAACAAATGTTAGTCAGCTTCCTGGCAGACCAAAATCTCCATTATCCAAAATGGCCCAGCGACCCTACCAGATGCCTCAGCTTCCTGTGGCAGTTCCCCAGCAAGGGCTCAGGCTGCAGCCTGCCAAGGCGCAGATTGTGAGAAGCAACCAGCCCAGCTCAGCAGTTCATTCAAGCACTGTCATCTCCACAGGGGCCTATGGCCAAGTAGCCCATTCAATGGCTAGTAAATACCAGTCTTCACAAGGGGACATAGGAGTGACTCAGAGCCGGTTGGTTTATCAAGGGTCAATTGGGGGGATTGTAGGGGATGGCAGACCTGTGCAGCATGTCCAGGCCAGCCTAAGTGCAGGTGCCATCTGTCAGCATGGAGGGTTGACCAAAGAAGACCTTCCACAGCGACCTTCGTCAGCCTATCGAGGTGGTGTAAGATACAGCCAGACACCACAGATTGGACGTAGCCAGTCCGCATCCTATTACCCAGTCTGTCACTCAAAACTAGATCTGGAGCGTTCCTCTAGCCAGCTAGGTTCCCCTGATGTGTCACATTTAATCAGAAGACCTATTAGTGTCAACCCTAATGAAATCAAACCTCACCCACCAACTCCCAGGCCACTGCTGCACTCCCAAAGTGTAGGCCTTCGCTTCTCTCCATCTAGCAATAGTATCTCATCTGCCTCCAACCTAACTCCTACCTTCCGGCCATCTTCCTCGATTCAGCAAATGGAGATCCCACTAAAACCTGCTTATGATAGGTCATGTGATGAGCTGTCACCAGTGTCTCCCACTCAGGGAGGTTACCCCAGTGAGCCCACCCGATCCAGGACCACACCATTCATGGGGATCATAGATAAAACAGCCCGGACTCAACAGTACCCCCACCTTCACCAGCAAAATCGGACCTGGGCAGTGTCATCAGTGGATACCGTTCTCAGTCCCACATCTCCAGGCAACCTGCCTCAGCCTGAGTCCTTCAGTCCACCATCATCCATCAGCAACATTGCCTTTTATAACAAAACCAACAATGCACAGAATGGCCATTTGCTGGAGGACGATTATTACAGCCCACATGGGATGCTGGCTAATGGGTCCCGTGGAGACCTCTTGGAGAGAGTCAGCCAGGCCTCCTCATATCCCGACGTGAAGGTGGCTCGGACCCTCCCTGTGGCTCAGGCATACCAGGACAACCTGTACAGGCAGTTGTCCCGGGACTCTCGACAAGGGCAGACATCCCCTATCAAACCAAAGAGACCATTTGTGGAGTCTAATGTTTAAAAGACGTTTGTTGGAGTGAGACCCAAATGTTTTCACTGCACATTTTCAGGCTTGGTTTCCACATTTGAGGTAGTTCTCTGGCTTAATTTCTCATGTAGTTTCTGTGTGGTGTTCAGAGGTGGCAGCCCACATGCTGAAATCCTTTGCATGCAGCCGACTGGGAAGCTGGCCTCCAGTGAGCCAGGACTTCAGTTTTCTTGTCTGTGCCCCAGCCACATGCTCTCTCCCTCCTTCAGATGCCAACGAGGAGATTGTTGTGCCATGTGCTTTAACCCAGGGAGATCAGACACACTGGTCAGCTTTTTCCAGGAGACAATCGCTTTCACTGATGTTCTTGTTGTGTAAATGTCTCTCCTTTTTTACAAAAGTAAGATGTTCTTGTTCGTTTTCTTCTAGGAACTTTAGAAAGAGTATAACGCCCCTTTGCCTTTGCATTCTTAACCAGTGTTATCCAAATAGCCAGCCCCCAGTGCATTCTTGTGCCATGGTCTCCTCCCCTGGACCGCCAGCTCCCTGCAGTCATCAGGTCTAGAATGTTCATTTAAATTATTGCTGGTCTTCCTGTGATGGTAAAAGGATCAAGGAGGAAGAGAAGAAATAAGTCTGTTAAATTGGAAGGAAAAAAACAATATAATTATTTGAAATATTACTACATTGATTTCCCAAAAGGCATTTTAGGAACATTTAGAAAACAAGCAGCCCTTTAAATATTTCAGTCAGCCAAGGAAATTGGATGAGAATCATGGATATTTTTAAATAATTCACTGAGAGTTATTCTTTAGATTTTTAACCAAATTAATCATTAAAAGCTACTGATTTTCCATGGCTGGGTGGGAAATAAATATATAGAAAGAGAGAGAGAGAAAGAAAAACTGTTGTGGATTCTCAGTGAAAGGCTGTAAAAAGTCTGTCTTGGAAGAATCTACTTTTTAGGTCCTGATACATCACTGAGCATCGTGTTCCACCAAAAGCAAACTCTTCTGAAGGTTGACTGATGCAATAATCCTGTTAGTTAGATCTTTGCCTAAAAGCCAGATTTTGTTCTACTGGCCCTCTTTTTTTTAAATCAGGATGGTATAGTGAAGAAATTGGTTCTTTGAGAAGCAAATTGAATTCTCATGGAACTGTAAGACTTATTCCCAGGGTTTGCACCCAGGGCCATTGCATTCCGTGCCAGGTGTTGTCTATTCCATTTCGAGATCTATAGTTTCATTATCTATTATTACAAGAATTGTTTCTTCTTTTATCTTTCTAGGTAGGAGTGTTTGTGGAGTGATATTTGAAAACCAGACACAACAAAATATTTCAGGGTAAAGAAAGACCTCTTCAGCCGTGGGTGGGGGCACATGAGATAGACAGCAAGTGTTCTGATCCGGTCACCCTCCACACATCTATGTCCTGAGGTCATTTGCTAACCTGTCCTTTGAGTGACTGAGGCCAGCATGAGATGGACAGCAAGAACACGGAAACCAAAGCCTTAGCACAGGCCTGGTACTGACCACATCAGCTCTCAAAATTTAACAAACTAAACAACTAAAACTAAACAAAAGAGAATTAGTTATTTGTTATTAGGAATCATTCTGCTCTTGTTAGTAAAGGACTTACAGGAAGGGCACTTTCCTGAATAAAAATCCATATGTGACCAGACCTGCTTATAATAGTATCTTCTGAAAGCATATTTACAACAATGGGGAGCATGAAACTAAGATCAGAAACATTACTAATTTAGATCTTGCCAAATAGAGGGACCCCAAGCCTGAAATGGGCCAGGATCTGTCTCTCTGTGCTAGAAGCAAACAGCTGTGCTAACTCAAGACCCAGACTCTTGCCACTCTCTCTGATGCTTAAGGACTATCTCCTACTCAACTAGACCAGGGTGGACATCGGTGTCTCTTCTCTTCTTTCCTCTCTCTTTCTCTCATCAGGAAGATGGAATGTACAGCTCTAGCATCAGCCTACAGCCAGGAGCCCAGCAGCCTCTCAGCTCTTTCTGTCCAGGTCTCAGCCCTATTGAGCTGTTTGTATCTTATCCCCTTTTTTTTCTTTTCCTTTTCCTTTTTTTTTTTTTTTTTCTGGTGAGGAAGATTGACCCTGAGCTAACATCTGTTGCCAATCTTCCTCTTTTTGTTTTTCTCCCCAAAGCCCCAGGACATAGCAGTATATCCTAGTTGTAAGTCATTCGAGTTCCTCTATGTGGGATGCCGCCACAGCATGGCTTGATGAGCAGTGCTAGGTCTGCGCCCAGGATCCGAACCAGCGAACCCTGGGCCACAGAAGTGGAGCACGCAAACTTAACCACTCAGCCGCGGGGCTGGCCCCCATCTTATCCCCTCTTAACCACCTCTCACTGAGGAGCTGCTGCTACATTTTGAAAAATTTCTCAGTGTCTATTAGAAAAGTGCTCCTGCTTATTTGGAACCCCACACATACCACCTGTGCTCACTTATGTAGGTGGCTGAGCAGGTTCTGTAGTTTTACAAATAGCCACTAATGCCACTTTTCCCCAGGGTTTCTTTCAGTTTTCCAGGACAAACAGGAGACTTAGAGTCTATGCCTTATTGGGCAAAACACCTAAATGTCAACAGTCAAAACGCAGTTCTTTTTTAGCCATTGTAAGAGGGAGTGAATATCACTACTGGGCGCCAGTTGCTTTTGACTAGAAAATGCCAACTGAACCTTACTGGGGCAGGAGACAAAGCTCTTCCTTGTCAGTGGACTGCCTGAGCCCTGTTTTGCTACTTCACTGCCATGGGATGATCTTAGTACTGTATCTTAGAGACACCCCGTCCCCAGCAGCACTTGCTGAGTTGATGTCTGGCTTCAGGTGGGGGAAATTTTTCAAATGAAACTGGTAAGTTCCACCCACCCAATTCACATCACCCTGAAATGGAGACAGTGGTGACAAACTTCAGCTTACAGGTTTCTCACCAAATTGTACGTTCCGTTTGCCCAGAATTCTTGCACTAATGGATTTCCATCACATCATGTCTATAAATGGGTGCACTTTACTGTTTGAATTTGTAACTCTGATAAATACTGGATATTTAAGTGTGAGTAATGTCTTCATTAGAAAATAGCAAAACCGCTCTTGTCTTTTAGTGTATTTTTCAAGAAAAAAAAGGAAAGAAATCAAGCAGTGGATCACAACATTTATAGCACAAAAAATAACTGTTGTATATAAGCATCAAAAAGATTAAGAATTTTTAAATACAAAAAATATTTGCAGTGATTTTAAAGTGCTTTTCCAGCAATTTTCTTAGGGACTCCTGAGACATGGTTACTTTATTTACTGGATCAGTAAGGCACACAATTAACAATTAAAAATTAATGTTTATTTACAAAGTAAAGGGAAAACCTGTGTAACATGAGAATTTGGCATGGACAAAATGGAGACCATTTTGTATCTGCTGTTGTATCCTGTCCGGGCTGCAGATGTGCACTATTAAAGTCCCCAGTTAATAGAGCACAACCCTTCTTGTTCCCCTCCCAGGTGCCCCTCTTTTTAGATGTGTTTAACTTAAACTTGAAGGCTCAGGAAAATTCCACTGATTAGAATCATGTACAGTACCCCAGGTCATTGTCCAGAGATACAAGTTTGCTAATTTAGTTAAGCCTGGATTACTAAACACTTTTCCTAAATTATTGTAAACAGAACAGCTTAGAGAAAGGTATTCTCAGTCCTTATATTGTATAGTAGTTTATGAACCCCTCTCTAAATATTGGTATTTTTATATTCCAGAGATGTACCCAATAGAAAAAATCAATCAGTATCTAAGTTAATATCCATAAGTATTTTCCTTAGATTTTAGTCACGTAAGTGGGTTATGTGGATGTCACCTTGCTTCACCATGCTTTACCACGAGGTGTCACTGTGGCTCTGCACCAGGCGTGTCTGGTAGCAAAGAATGGCAGCATCTGCCCTGGAGGAGCCACTTGCAGGGCAGCAGGCAGGCCCATGGGCTCAGAGGGCTCAGGAAGGAGGGAACAAAGGCCGGAAAGGGGGCTTCACACACGTCCAAGCTGTGGCAAGATAAGCTCTTTGAACACTACGTGCTTTGGACCTTCAGCCAGGTGGAGGCTGGGAGAAGGTTGCCTAGAACTCCCTTCTCCAGTGGATGGATGGGTATGTAGAGGATCCCTTTCTTCCCCATGAGCACCCCTCTCAGTTCCTCTTGGCCTCCAACTTTTATAACTCCAGATGTGTCACAGTTGGATGGTTTGATTCAAAGATAGTTCTTTTTCTACTGCAGAAATGCCTTGGACAAAACCAGTTGCTCCCTGAATCTTTGCCACAAAATGGAACAGGCTCCCCCAGAGGGTAGGATGTGCCCACCCTTGTCCCTGCCTCGCCTGCCCTGCCTGTCTGTCGTTGGGCTGCCCACTACTCAAGAAGCTAACCTGCAAAGGCAGCCTGCTGCTGTTTCCACACGGAGGCCTCTGCTGCCCTGTTGTATGAGCACTGGGAGGTGTGGCCTTTTCTCCTTTTCCTCCAGGAATTCCAGAGTGACCATCTACCATGACTAACAACAATGAACACAAAGGGCTTAGGGGTAAGAGCTACCTACAAAGACGTGTCATGGAAACCTTCACCATGCAATGCCTTGAACTCAGCTCTGGCTGCTCCCGAGAAAAGGTGGCTGGCTGGGGGTCTGGACACAAGCACAATGGGGCTGGTGGAGCCACTGTGCAGAGCTACTTGAATAATCACTGGGTCTTCATCAACTCCTTTTGTAACACAGACCACTCAAGGGCTGAAGTGTTGGTAACCTGCATTTCGGTGTCCAATGCCTCACAGCAGCTGAACCACCCTGAGATGCTTGTGGCCATGTAGTGGCCACAGTCAGAGCTTTGAAAGTCAGTACCAAATGAATGCATAATTGGACACCAAAAATCAAGTGTTACTTTCATGTTTCCTCACCCATATCATCTCATTTCTTCCTGCTGACTCTGTGATATCTCCATTAAGCTGACCTGTCAGGTTTTAGCTGGAAGCATGTAGACGCAGGCCAGCATCGCTGTCGTTTTTCAGACAAACGTACTCTGTGGAAAGGAAGGAGCCTAGCTGCTTTGTTTTTGTAGCTCTTGCTGGCTGGATTTTTCTCTCACCTAATCACTAACCAGAACATCTGGTTAGGGGGACTCAAGTCATCTCTTCAGTCCCCAGGACCAGACAGAGGGTTAATTCTGGAAAATTCAGTACTTGAATGTACCTGCCTTATTGTGTACCAACTTACTGGAAAAAAAGGGTTAGAAATGCCGGCTCCAGATCTCTACTTCATTCACAGGTTATTTTGGAAATCTTGTAAGTTAACACTTCCTGTTCTGGTCTGTTTTTGTTTTTTTTTGTTTTTTTTTTTTTCCTTTGGCTGATTCCTGCTGAGTGGGGCCAGTTCCTTGTCAGGCTCAGGGCAGGTGCCATTCTCAGGCATGGCCTCCTTTCCATCTAGCACAGCATCTTTGTCTCTGTTCTGTCTCCTCCAAACCCAAGATGATTTTAATCAGTATAGACATGTACAGTCTACAATTAAAGAGTGATTTGTACTAATATGATTTCGATTCTTCCTCCTCTTTGCTGTCCTTTCAAGACACTTGCTGGAAAAAGCTTTAATGCACTTAGTTTTCCTTTAGGTTTTCTATAACTCAGATGTAAAGGACTTTCTCTGTACAGTATATTATCCAACGCATGTTTGTTCTCTATCCTGATATATTGAACACCACACAGTTGTGAACTCGTGCAGTGGGGATGTCCCACACTCAGAGGCATCTAGCCCCCTGTGTATAAGGAAAGACATTTTCCTTTGCTGTACTTGCTTGAGCAGTTTTATTGTCTGTACATGTGAGCTGTGTGAGATAGATGTGAAAAGTTAAATGAATGCATTTTCCTGCCCATGTATACAGATCGCCATCTGTACAATGAACTGTATGTATGAAAGCAAATGTACTTATTTATAAATGAGTAACACTTGGAAACCATGGCATTGTGGTGCTTTCTCCTTCCGTCCCAACACCTCTCCAGGGAGTTGACTCTCAGGCTCGCCCTCACTGAGGCCCGTGCGGCTGGGGAAGCCACCCCCAAGGACAGCTTTGACAGGTTAAGGTGAAAACCACATTCCTGATGATTTGCTTGGTCTCTTGTGGGACATTCAGAGTGACCCCTTCAGGCTTTTATTCACTCAGTGCAGATATTGAGCACCTGCTCGGAGTCGGACATTGTGGTAGGCACTCAAGAGAACCGTGAAGAAGAAAAGATGTTCTAAGGGCCTATCAGCAAAGGCTCGCTGCATTTGTTGAGAAAGGGAGGCTTTTTCTTCAGCGTCAGAGGTTTTCTCCAGCCGTAGCAAGGGAGCACAGAGCCCTGCTCCTTGTTTCATTTTAACAGTTGAGGCCACACCCCAATCCAGCTCCATACCAAAAGCCCAGGCTGACGGGGGCTGCCAGTTAGAGCTCTTCCGTTCAGAGACGGCATGCCGGAGGATGAGGGGACAGCCCTAGCTCTAGTTCCCGAGGCTAACTTGGTGAAAGCTTGAAGCCCACTGCTTCCAGTGACTTTGTTTTTCTTCAGAATTCTGGCTAGAAGTTTGAATCTTGGCCATATAGAGACCTAGGCAGCTGCATTGTGAATGGAGAGGTTGCAGATTTCCCGAAACTGGCGAGAGACTCGATACCTTTTTCTAAAAGTGCCCGGCACTGAGTCCGGCAGCCTTTCCTGCCTAGCTGCTACTTCCGTCTACTTGAGGGACAGGCAAGGAAGGAGACCACTTCCTCTAGACGCCAGATTGTGTTGAACAAACATCCCTGCTGTGTAACTACATCAGTTTCCCCCAAACAACCCAAGATGAGGAAGCAGGAAAACTCGAGGCATGCACCAGCACCCCGGCCTGGACACCAGAATTGCCTTTGAAGAGGAGAGGAGAGAACTCTGTAAGGAACCACCTGTTCGATCTGAAAAACATTCCTGGGCTGTTCCAGTTATTTCATTAAAAATCAAAAGTGGTGGGGCCGGCCCCATGGCCGAGTGGTTAAGTTCGTGTGCTCCGCTTCAGCGGCTCAGGGTTTCCCGGGTTCCAATCCTGGGCGCAGACATGGCACCGCTCATCAGGCCACGCTGAGGCGGCGTCCCACATGCCACAAGTAGAAGGACCCACAACTAGAATATACAACTATGTACTAGGGGGACTTGGGGAGAAAAAGCAGGAAAAAAAAAAAAAAGATTGGCAACAGTTGTTAGCTCAGGTGCCGATCTAAAAAAAACCAAAAAATCAAAAGTGGGTAAGTGGTTAGTTTCAGCTTTTTAAGGATTCCTGGGGCATTGGAAGAAAGGTGAAAGGTAGTGATTCCTAAAAAGCTAATTCTTAAAAGGAATTTGCCCTTAACCTGACTAAAAAGCCACTCAGAGCAGCAGCAAACAGTGAACCTATCAAGTTCTTTGTAGATTCTCAGAAGTCCAGAATCAAACTGCCTTCCCGTTGCTATTCTCAGGCCCTAACAGGCGCCCTTCAGCAGCACTTTATAGCTTGATGCACCACGGTGCGCACGTGCACATGGTAAACTGGACCCCCTTCAGTAGGCCAGGATGGGTAGGCAGAGATGGGGAGGGGAACACAGTGTCACCCTCTTTCAGCTTTAAAACAGAAGCTGGAGGAGCTTGGAGAAACTTGGAAACTGAGTCCTCCCATTCTCAGGAATAAAGATAGCACGTTCATAAGGGTGTCATGTCTGGAAGGCCCTATGGCAAAAAGAGAGGTAGTGCAGAGTCCATTGTAATGGGCCATTCTCTTGAGGTGCCCGTTATGTCCCAGATACTGTGATAGGGACTTTACGTGTGTTCTCTATTCCTCACACAGCCTCTGACAGACAACAGTGCTGTCTCCAAAACATAAGTGAGGAAGCAGATCCTGAGAGTTTAAATTGCTCAAGGTCATGGAGGCAGGGACAGGACTTGGAATCGGGTCTGCCCGGAAGCTTTTTCCTCTGTACCGTGCTGCCCCCTTCCTCAGGCGATCTAAGAAAACAAAGCAATCTGAATGACACCAGAAGCACAGGTAGCGGGTCAAGAAGGAAGCTTGGAGAAAGCTACTTTGTACTCCTTTGGAGAAAAAACTTTACGCCAAGGTCAAAAGGAATAACTTTGGGACTTCTAGGAGTTCCAAACCCAGTAAGAGGGTGAGGTCCCTCCTGAGGAGGTAAAGGAGTAACGCTCTGGAGGGAGAGGCATCATTTTCCTGGCTGGAACCATTTGAATATTCACAAGCACAGAGACCCTTCAAGTCCAGAAGCTAGCACAAAAACCGGAAGCGAGATGGCACATTAATGGGGTCAAAAGGCCTCTGCTCACCCAAGAGCTGGCCCTGATCTTGACTGAGCGATCAGCTTGTGCCATGTCTCAAGCCATGTGCTTTGCATGCTTTTAAGCAAATTAAGGTTCACATAGAAGGCTTGATGTAGGAGACACTACAGATGATGCATAAAGCAGAGACCTCTTGAGCTCTGGCTCACACACATTAGAAACCAGATACAACACGGAAAATAAAATAAATGTTACGAAGTAAGAATTCATGTTACCGAAGGATTTTTACCTTTGCAGAGGATTCGCTGTAGGGTCCCTTTAAATAGTGAGCCCCCTCAGTAAGTTCTGAAGTTGTTTTCAGTGATGGTGCTTTTCAGGACACACAGTACGTCCCAGGGGAGCCCCCACCCAACTTCACTATAACACATCTCCAGCCTGAGCCTTAGGAATCGATCTAAAGTGGAATCTCAGCTTGTTCTCAAAGCTTTGCTCCTCTTCTTATGGAACGAAGAGACACTTTTTAAAAGGAAAAAAGTTAATTGAATACTGAGGGGATTTTCTTGCCGAGGCCCTTATCAGGCTCTCTCAGCTCCACTCTCCAGGCCACTCTGGGTTGAGAAAAGGGTTTCTCTAACCACGCGGAAGAGCCTCCCCCTGGGTCCAGAGACTGGACAGCCACTGGGCCATTTCAGAGCCTGCGCCATGATAAATATCATTAATCACTTTCCCTTGTGTGCCCAGCCTGGAAAGTTCACTTTCTCTCAACCCTAATAGAACTAACTTTATCTGACTCTGCTGGAAGCACTGGCTCCTTTTACTGCCACAGTAAATGAAGACAACAGGCGAGAGATCTGCTGTAGACATTTATTGAATCATCTGTTGCACCAACACTACATTGTACTTCACAGAAGACTGGCCACAGGCAAAACAAAATAAACTGCCACTGGTCAGCTTTCAGGGGGCTTTTTGGATCCTTAGTCATCCAACATACACTTTGGCAAACAGAACAGTTTACAGACTTTTATTGTAAATCTAAGGTTCCATTTCTGTACATGGCATTCTGGCAAGAGAGAGACACAATTGTCCTGTGGGAGTTGGTCTAAGGTGGAGTTTTCCCACATGTAAACATTTGACTATACAAGTGTGTGCCAGGTGATGAAAGAATTGATGGAGCCCCTGCCCTTGGAGAGCATACAGTCTAAATGGGGGGCGGGGCAGTGGAGGGACCCTGCAGCCCTGATGGGGAAGGCTCGCCAGGAGCCTGGCCTGCTGGGGAGGGCGCTGGGCCAGAGCCACCTACTCTGAGAAGCGGCACCACATGAGGCAGGACCCAAGGTGAAAGCTGAGCATCAGGAATCTGAGCAGTAATGGAAACTAGCCACTTTCTCCTAGGCAGCAGTTAGGTGTGAAAAAGGCAACCGTTAAAAGAACAGTAGTCTGATTTGGAAATTTTATTAATTTCTCCATTTAAGTAAACTGCATCCATCTCAAACAATATCATGCTCCTCAAAGCCCAGAAAACAAGGAGAGAGCATTTGCCAAGTCCAGGAAACACAAGATCCATGCTCTAATCACATCATTCCTAGACCAAAGCCCAACAGTGACTCATCCAACAGCATAACACAGTTAGGGGGTTGGGGGAATTAATCAGATTCTGACTCAGTCCCAATTTCCTGCAAAGATGGGCCCCAGGTAAGAGAGGATGGGACTCTCCTCCCGAACAGAAGCAAGCAGCCTCTGCCTTCCCCATCAAAAGGGAAAGGGGGCAACAGCAGCAGCTTTTCATTTTAAAAAAAAAAGGCTTGTGCCCTCGGCCTCCGGTCAGAGCAGTGCCTGAGCTAGCTCATGAGGGTGGGGACAATGGGAGCTCGCTGGCGGAGGCGCAGGCCACTGTGGGGAGTGGAGCCCCTACAGGAGTGAGCTGCAAGATAACCCACCACCCACAACAGCCTATGCAGGGGGCCATCTCCTTCCTTTTTCAACTGCTGTCAGCTGCCAATGGCAGGTTTGTCTGAAGTCCTGTGCCCCATCTCCTCTTCTAGCAAAGCCATCCTGGGGCTAAGGGTTAAAGAAAGGGAAGCCTCAAGACTCAGCTGGGCCAAAGCCACATCTCCAGAACTTCCCAGGGGCCAGTCCCTCCCGTCTCCTGGGGAGCCTTGCTCTGAACACCAACATATTTTACACATAATATCACTTGCTCCACTGCCAAAGACTGGGCCCATTCATACCACGTGTTATTCAGGCTAGCAAGACTCCTGGTTTGAATTCAGTGTTACACAAAGCAGGTCTTGGCTTTGCCAGCCCTGTCGCTGAGGCCCCGCAGTTTCTCCCACAGCCTTTTGCTCTCTGTAGCCACTGGACTCGG
Organism: Equus przewalskii; assembly: GCF_037783145.1. Lineage (NCBI taxonomy): Eukaryota > Metazoa > Chordata > Mammalia > Perissodactyla > Equidae > Equus > Equus przewalskii. The sequence goes on along the minus strand of NC_091840.1, from coordinate 15,874,770 downwards.
CCCAGCATCCGCTGCCTCGAGCGGGGAGCTGCTCTCCATCTCCTTCAGGGATCTGAGCTTCTGCGACCAGGACTAACCACCCAAAAGCCTACCCAAAGCTTCTCCATTTGAGGGGCTGACAGGGAAAACAAGGGCAGGGGGCTGTGCGTGACTAACAGGATGCTAAAGCAGCAGCAAGGAGGGGAAGCACAGGAGGCCAAGCCCTGAACCCCAGAAATCAGCGCCCAAAGAGGCACTCTGCCCATACTCCCCACCCACTAGGCCGAGCCCCTCCCGGGAGCCACTGATTCTGAAGACAGCCTCAGCGGGGCGTGGGAAAGACACCTAGCGGAAACCCCAGACCTGAGGAGGCCGGCCACAGCCAGGCCCCTCCCCGCAGGACAAGAGCAGGCTGTCACTGGGAGCTGGGGCTGTCACCCTCTGTCAGCGTCTTGAAGTCCATGGAGAGAGCTTGTTCCTCCGCCTGGGGTGGCCGCTTCCAGTCACCGCGAGTCAGAATGTAGAGCACAGCCACGCCGAAGCTGGCCAGCAGCAAGCCCAAAACATTGGCCAGCACCCCCTCTGGCTCAAACGTGCTGTACTTGGTCCTGCAGAGTTAGGGTGGAAGGGAGACACCACCCAAGGGGTCACTGTTACTCCAAATGCCATTCGCACCTGGGCCAGAAAGATGCCATGTCCGTGCCCCACCCAGAGAGAAAAACCACTGCTTGGCTAACTCCACCAAAAGCTGGCTCAGAAGGCAGATGTCCAGGGGAGCAGAGGACAGGGGTCATTCTCTGTAGGCAATCGTGGCACAGGACACTCACCCAAGTTTAAACAGCAGCGCCTCCTTCAGGCCCAGCAGGGCTGTGCCTAGAGACAGGAGGAAGATGGTGGCACCAAAGAAGATGTGCTGGGGGCGGTAGCGGCTCCGCAGAGAAAACGAAGCTCCAGGGAACAGGAAGAAGCTAAAGCCCACGAGCCACTAGAAGGAAAGGCAAGGCGGGCCAGAGACTGAGCTGGCCATCAGCCTAACCAACCCGAGGTGTCCCAAGCAGGCTGCTTCCACACAAGGACTGCGAACCCCTCCATCCGCCCATTTGGTTTCCTCCATCTTAAGAGTAGTGAGGGGAGCACTCAGCACTTATGGGAAAGGTCCGGGCCTCTGACTCTTGAGACCTGGTCTTGGTTCATCACACTTTACACTTAGAAGATGGGGCCTATGGCCAAACACATGTACCACGTCAGCTGGAAGGGTGCCTGGATCTAGGCACCCTCACCTGTAAAATCCTGGCTTTGTACCCATTTCAGAATCTGAAAGCAGCATCCAGTTGGACTAAAGCAACTCTTTCACCTTTGGGCACACACCCTGGAAAATGGAGCCTTGTATGGCACACACACTGCTTTAGGCCTGGTTCCCCTCCTTGCGTCCCCTCCCCCATGGCTGTGGGGCTGAAAGGACTCACCTGCACAAAGTAGAGGACAAAGACCAGGATGCCACACCAGCTGTGTAGGCTATACAGGTCAGCATAGCCATTCTTCCTGTGGTAGTCGAACACGGCCACCAGGCCTGGACCAAAGACAGGGGGTCATGTGAGGACAGGCGACGGGGAAGGGAGGGGTGAGGTGACCCAAGGGAAACTCGAGTAACCGGGACTTCTGGGCTCTAGTCCCAGCTCAATGGCTGCCAGCACCCAATGTCCCTGCCTGGGATGCTTAGAAGGAGGAGGAGGGAGGGGGGTGGACCATAACAGAACTGGAGTGGGAACTAGACACACAAAGCAGCTACTCCCCCAAGTCAGAAGATGGGAGGGAGGGAAGCTGTGCCCAGGAACTCACCCACCAGGGCGATGATGAAGGCGAAGACGTGGAGCAGCCCGTGCAAGACTTTGGTTGTACGTTTGGCCTCGTTCCTGAAGACCCGGTAAACCAGCAGGGCTTCCAGGAGTGAGATAGGGGAAGTCAGCACACTGACCAGAGCTCAAGGCCTCCTGCCCCGGGCAGCAAGGAGCTACACCTTGGCTGGAGAGGTTATCTGAGTGAAGGGCTTGTCGAGGTACCCCAGCACAGGAAATGGAAGAGAAAACAAGGCTCAATGGGGCCCAGCAGGGGCCCTCGGATAGGGCACCCTCAGGCTGCTCTGCCCTAACCCCCACCTCCTCCGGCCCACACTCCCCCCTCCCCCCACCCCACCACCTTCTTCTCAAGTGCCCTATATATTCCAGGCTGTTGTTTTAGGCTCATGGTGCAGTCACACCAAGGCGTCACCAAGCTTCTGAGTTCACCTTTTTAGCTATGATGATCCTCAAACAGTCCAATACTGAAGCCTGGTCAGATATTCACTACTTTTAGCAAGCAGGCTCCCCTGTTGGGAAACCTCTGGTTCCCAAAGCAGAAGCTGGTGATCCCAAGCCAATCCCCCCTCACCAGGCTGAGGCGGGCAGGGCCAGGCGGGGAATGCTTCCTAGGTTCTGCTGCTGAGGGAGTGGCTGTCACCAGGACCACCTCTAGGAAGACTGGGTCAAGCAGATATAGATCTGGCTTTCTTGTTACCAGAAGGAGAAGGCCACGGACCCCTGACCTCAAGGCAGAGTGGGGGCCAAGCACTACCTGGCTCCTACCCCGGAGAGAAGAGCTCTGGCACTGCCAAATCCAGCATCTACCCCCCGCCACACACACACACACACACAGAAGTGTGCGTGCACACACTCAGATTTGTCCCCCAACTTCAAACTGCCCCTGCAGAAGCCAGCCTCAGCTCACGGCCCAGCCCTGGGCCTCCACTCTATGAAGCACACGCATGCTTGCTGAAGCAGGAGGTGAAGGACCTGGGACAAGTGGGAAAGTAGTCACCACCCACCAACCTCAGGGCCTTTGAGTTGGATTCCCAGTGTCCCCAGGCTGTAAGCCAGCTTCCTTCTCTGGCTGTCTTTCCGGGAATCTAAGATTTGTCAAGCTGTGAGAGCCCTCGGGGGTTACAGAGTCCCTGCAAACTGCCTGTCTCAGGAAGAGTGGCTCCGGGGAGCACTGGGCGAGACTCACCGTCTCCCTGCAGGAAGACCAGGCCTATGACCATGCAGAGGGGATGCACATTAAACTGCAGGGCACTCTCCCAGGCGATGCCACCTCGGTAGAGACCCAGCCAAGCGCCAGTTGTGGCTACCACAGTCAGGCCCAGCAGCTGGGAGAAAGCCACGTAGTAAGGCAGTGCTCTGGGGGCGGGTGCCGCGCTGGCACGGCTCTCCATGCTGAGGCAGGCACTGCAGGAAAGATGGCAGAGCTCAGAGGAGCAACCACAACCTCCAGAAGATTCATTCCAGCCTCCCAATGCCAACCCCCTGCCACCTTCCTCTCTGCCCTACTCCCCAGGCCGCTGTGCTAAAGCAGCACTCACAGTGCCCTCTCCAAGACCCTCTACGCCCCCCATCCCAAGGCTCAGAAGAAGCTCGGCAGGAGGGGCACAGCCAGCCCCACCCCAGACCCAACATCGGGCTGTGAGCTGCCCGGAGTTCCACAGGCAACGGGGGCGCAAGTAGAGGGCCTCCAAATGCTGGCAAGAGCAGGAGGGCCCACGCCTGTGCTTTACTTGCTGGTCATGAGGCCCTGGGGTTCTTCAAGTGGGGTTCACAGTAGAAGACAGAGAAGTGAGCAAGTTCCTCGAAGGGAGAGGATTAGTCACATGTTTCCCTCCAGATGGATCATAAAGTACATGTGGGGTGAGAAATAGAGAGCCTACCTGCCCCATGCCCGGTTTTTAAGCTGAGAAGGAGTCCTGCCCACCCCTGGGCCCGGGCCCAGCCCCCAGGGCAGGCCTCCACCAGGCTTGTGAAGAAACCTGAGCTGACCTGCTTTGCCTGACAGGACGTGGGGCATAGGAGCAGCCCTGTAGCCTGTTTCCCATCCTGCCTCTCCTTCGTCCTCCACGACCAGGCGGGGTTGGACCTGCACTCCTCCCTCAGGCAAGCTTCCCAAAACCGCAGGCCCCAGAAATGAGACCTACAAGGTGAGCCTCACCTTTCGGAGCTCATGGGGCATTTCATACACAAACTTAACTCACAACCATCCCGTGAGAGGACAGTAAAGCAGGTATGTTACTGTACCCAGTCTAGAGGTAAGAAAAGGACGGCTTGAGGAGGTTTAGGAAAGCCTTGCTCAGGGGGCTGCACGGCGAGCGCATTTCCTGGCGAGCAGTGTTTCCATAGCCTCACCCAGGATGACCTTCATGCCAGCTCTTCACCCTGAGTTGGCGTTCTCCAGACCCCGGGGCCCAGCCCTGGCCCACACACCAGGTGGGAGAGGCAGCCGGGGAATGGGAGGAGAGGAGGCAGACGATGAACAGCATGGCCTCCACTTGTTTGCCTTGTTGCTGTCAGCAGCCTGTGCCCAGAGAAGGGCACTGCCACTGCTCACAGAGGGCAGAGCACTCAATATCCCGCCCCCTCAATGGCTGTCAACTCGCTGCTTCCCCACCGTCCCGGCCTCTCCCAGCAGCAGTGGGAACTCCTGCTTCTCCTTTGCTGTCAGCAGAGAATGACAGCTCAGCAGACATGTTCAACAGACTGACTTTGGGTCACCCTCTAACACCCAGCACATGCCTGCTACCCTGTAAGTGCTCAAGAATTAGTTTCCAGGCCGCCTGGCCTTGTCCCCCTGGCGACCAGGCTATCTTTACCCCCCAGTGCTCTCTGCCACATTTGACAAGTATTGGCAACTCTACCATTAAAAAAAAAAAGCAGAGGGGGTGGTGTTAATACACTCTCCCTCCAATAAAATACAGATAAGCCAAAAGAAAGAAATTACACATGATCAACATTTCATTTATGTCCTTACATGCTTTTCTTCCAGAAACATACATTCTTTTATAGAAACAGGATCATACCAATTTCTAACCTGCTTTAATTTAATGGTAGACCATTCATATCTTTCCAAGTCAATGAATATACATCTGTGTCATGATTTTAATAACCTCACAGTAATGCATTGTGTGGCTGTTCCATGCTTTACCCAATCCCGTTGTTAAGCATTTAGCTAGCTTTCAGTTTTTCACTAAATAAACGATACTATGTGATCATCTTTACACACTTGTCTAATTAATTCCTAAATGGAGAAATGGAATCCTACAGCAAGAACCATGTTCTTTTTTTAGGTTTTTGACACATTCTGTGAATTCGCCTTTCAGAAACACTCCCATGGCAGGTGGGAACACCTGTTTCCAGAAGCCCTGGGCACAGTGAACACTTATTTTGGGAACTCTTGCCTCTCTCCCTATCGGTCACTTCTATACCAGTGATTCCTAAATCTAGCAGTAGTTCTGTCCTCTTTCCCAAATATAAACCCCATTTCTGACTGTCCACTAACATGTCTACCTGGACATCCCTCACACATTTCCAACTGAGCACAGCCAAGTCAAAATCATCTCCCCATCGTCATAACCAGGTCCTCTCCTGACCTCACAGGTAGCTACCATGGCTGCCCTTCTCCTAGTCCCAGCACTGGTGCCTCCAGACAGGCCACCAAATCCTAGGAGCCCTCCCCCAGGGCTCTTGCCATCTTCACTGCCACCACCCAAGCCAGCATGGAGCTTCCGTGTGGTCTCTCTACTCTTCAATCTGCCTGACCCGCTAGGAATAGCGACAAAGCCAGCACCCCAAGTCATGTCACTCCACCCAGCACAAAGGGCTGCCCACTGCCTGCCAGGGAAATGCCAACTCTGTAACATGATCCTAACTCCTTTTCCATCTGGAGCCCCGCACTGTTTTCTTACCAAGTCCACTCAGAGGAGACCCTCCCTATTCACTGGCTCTAACACAACCCGCTGTCACTCCCTCCACCTCACTCCCCGGAGCCACTCCCTGCTCTCTGCAACAGCTGCAGCCTCTACTTCCCCACTCACCCTCTGCCCCTATCGATTTGCTCCAGAGCCCGAAATGGGCATTTTGTTCATCACTCTGTCCCCCTCCTCCGCATCCCCGAGGCTGGCCCGGGGTGTACTCACCCGCCTTGGTGTTCTGCCTCACGTCCAGCTCCTGTGTGCCTCTCTGCTAAAGAACCCTGTGAGCTCCTTGAAGGCAGGGAGTGCGTGCTACTCTTCCTGGGGGATCTAATCCCTTGCCTGACTCTAACACGAAAGATTTTCTGAACAGAGAAATGCAGCCCTCCCCTCCTTTATTAGATTCATCCCCAGAGAGCCCGGGGCACGGTCAGAATCTGATTAGCTCTGAATTAGGAAGAACAGAAGGAACATGCTCTGCTGCGGGTTGACCTGCCATAACTTCTTTCTGCCAAGGAGAATACAAAGGAGAGAGGTGGGAGCTCAGGGCAGCAAAGGAATTGTCACTCCACAATCTTGGAGCTACTGGGTGGTGAGGCTAGCCAGAGCTTGCTTTTTTCCCTCCCAACCAACCTCCTAATGAGACGGGCAGAAATCAGAGTGAGGTTCTCTTCATAGCTGTGATACCATGATTTATAACAAGTATATGGGAAGGAGCTCCTAAAACCATGGAATTTCCCTAGTGAAGAAAGTGATAAGGTGTCATTTGTTAAGTTATGTTAATGAAAGCCCCTAGGTAACCCAAGGATGGACCAGTTGCCAAAGGAACCGACCTTGTGATGAAGGTTGGAACTTTCGGTCGCACCCCTCGACCTCTGGGGATGGGAGAGGGGCTGGAGATTGAGTCCCATCTCCAGTGCCAATTTCATCAAGCATGCCTGTGTCATGAAGCCTCCATAAAAACCCAAAAAGGATGGCATTCGGAGAGCTTCTGGGGCAAGACGGCACACCCCATTTCCCTGGGAACAGATGCTCCCGCATTTGGGACCCTTCTGGACCTTGCCCTATGTACCTCTTCCATCTGGATGTCCTGAGTTATATCCTTTTATAATAAACCAGTAATCTAGTAAATAAAATGTTTCTGTGAGTTCTGTGAGCTGCTCTAGCAAATTAGCGTAACTTGAAGAGGGGGCCGCGGAAACCTCTTAACTACAGCCTGTTGTTAGAAGCACAACGGACAACCTGGATTTGGGATTGGCATCTGAAGAGTGGGGGTGGGCAGTCTTGTGGGACCGTACCCTTAACCTGTGGGATCTGATGCTATCTCCAGGTAGATAGTGTCATAATGGTGTTAAATTACAGGATACCCAGTCAGTGTCTGCTGAGAGGTGGAGAAGTACTTAGTGGTGTTGAAAAGAAAACACACATTGGAAAGCACAATGGCAATGACTAAACGTGCGGCTTTAATGTTCTACACTGTAAATTCACATCCTGAGTTCCCTCAGAAGTCATAACCCTAATGCTGTTTGCACCCCACAGTGGTGGAGTGGAGACATGTGCCTGTGTGCATGGGAGGACAGGGGACCTCAGGGCTGGCTGGCGAGCCCCTACTCTGTACCCAGCACTTCCCAAATTCTCCCATTTAATCTTTGCAATAACCGTACGATAGGAGTATTATCCCAATTTGACAGATGAAGAAATTGAGGCCCAAAGAGGATAAATGACTTGCCCAAAATTATCAGCAGCAAACAGCTGCTCCACTCAGTTGTTCATTGAGTTCCCACTCTACGCTGGCCACACTTCTGGATGCTGGAGCTCTACAGAGAAGACACTGCATCTGTGTAATGAAGGTCCCTGCCTTCAAGGGGCTTGCAGACAAGTTGCAGAGCAGATGCAGATTTTTAAGTAAAGGGTAGTAAGAATTCAAGCCACGAGTTAAACTCAGGCCTCCAAGAACACCTTCCACTATACACACTGAAGGCAGTTTCCCCCCTCCTGCACACTGAAGTGGCACACTGAGCAGCTGGTTGTCTGTTGTTGGTATGGCTTTGCCCAGTAACTAGGGTAGAGCTGTCATGCTTTCCAAATATTGACGCCACTCGAGGATCTGAATGGCACTTGCCAAGGAAGCTGACTTGAAGCAGGCTCTCTCGCCCTCCAGTGCCAGTCCTCCTCACCCTTCGGGAGCCATGCTCCTAAGGCAGTTTAAACCCAGCAGAGCATGGAGCACTGACGTCCCCTGTGGGCTCTCCTGGGAGACAAGGCAGCAAGATGGGGCAGGTGGTTAAGAGAGAAGGGGTGACAAGAGGGCGAAGTAGCTCCAAGATCTTTAAGTCAGTTGCTCCAAAGGCAGCTCTCCTGGTCCATACGGCCTCAGTACCTAGGCATCCAGGAGGAAGCCAGAGACAGAGAATGGCCTTTGGAATTATGGAGGCCCAAGCTGTCTCCTCCATGCCCCCTTCCAATCTGAATGTGATTCTAAGTCCAGGTATGAAGGATGACAGGAAAACTCACACCAAGCAAGACTATCCTCCCTCGGGCAGGCCTGTGCCTTGTCTACAGACGACATCTAAGTGTGAAAAATCCAGATTTACCAAAAAGACAAAGTAGTGAGTGGTTTTGTGCTTTACAGAAAACTGAAAGATTCCGTCAGCAACAGCATCCCCCCATTGCTTACTTGGTTCAACATAAGTGACAACCTATCCTTGTGTAAGGAGGGGCTGCTTCCGCTACTGAGGAGAGGACACATTTCCACGACTCTGGCTGGAGTGACCTACCCACAAACACATTTATATCTTCAGACCTCGAAATCAGTGGAGATTCACTCCCTAGCAAGCACATGCCTTTGAATTACGCTCCCTCATTTCCCCATCTGGACATCGAGAACACTCTCGCCCTTCCTTCCTAACTGGGTTGGCCCCCCCAGAATGCCAGCTGTGCTGGGGCCTCCTGGGGTCCCAGGGCAGAAGTGTGGGCAGCAGTGTCAAGGGCCTGGAAGCAGCCACTCTACACCCCAAAGGTTTCCTCTGCCTAGGAGACCAGAGTCTTGGAACCAGAGGGGGCTAATGGGGCCCCTTATACAGCCACCCACCTCCTTCTGTCAGAGCACAGAATAGGGTTGACAGCTCTGGCAGCTTCTGGAACCTAGGGCTGAGACAGTTACCCCTTCCCTCCCACACACACTGGCAGTCAGACTCCACTTAATGCAATCAAACAGGGACAGGAGCTACCCGCAAGGCTCGAACGTGCTAAGCACCACTCTCCCTCCCATGCCCACTGTTTCATTAAAAGGCCACCAGGCCTAATCTCATTATAGGGACCAGACTCTGCACATGTCCTACAGCCTGGAGGCAGGGAGCCTGGCCTGGCCACAGCCCTCCTTATCCACAACAAGGTTTTAATTGGGTTAGAGAAGATTGTGTTGGGGGTGGGGGCTAGATCTTTTCTTGATGCATGAGGGAAGAAACGGCTCAATTGTCCTAGAATGTCCTAGAATGTGATGAAAGAGAAGGCAAAATGAGGGCTGAGCTGTCAAGCAGGGCACTCAAGTAGCTCCCAAGTAGAGCTTGAAGCCAGGCACTGAGCCCAGTTCTCCATTAGGTACAAGGGCTCGGTGCCAGGGTCCCCAATACTTGTGGGACTCACAATAAAATGTTACTATTTCTGCTAAAATCAGAAGAAAAAACAAACTTTTACGGTTGAAGAAAATATTTTAATTTTTAATCCAGCCTGGATTATATTTGTCTTTATAGCAACACAGTTGTAAAATATAATTTTCATTCTTTTTTTATGGAGAAAGGGGCCCACCAAGGCAAAAAGTGCCTAGGGCCCATGAAAGTCACCATGCAGCCCTGGTCAGAGAAGTGATTTTACAGCCAGTCCACTGTTGATGACTGTGTGCCCTTGGGCAAACCAAGTCCCCTCTCTGAGTCTGCTTCCTCATCCACAAGGCAGAGAGATACTGAGACCCACCTTACTGGCCTATAGCAAAGATTAAGTGAGATAAATATGTACCAGTGCCCAGCACAGTGCCTGCCATACTGTAGGCATTCAATCAAATAGCAATCTAACAAAAACTAAATCTGGTCCTAATAGCACCTTAGGAAGTCACACATCAGAAGCTGTTGACATAGGTTTGGGGCCACAGAGAGCCAGATGGCATCAGACAGCACGAACCCTTCTAATAAATCCATACTCCCCTTTGTCCACCACATCCCCCACTGGGCAGAAACCCCTGGATCTGGGGTGGACTCCTCCACCAAGACCTTCTAGTGCTGTGGAACCACTTCCAATTAGCAGAAGCCCAAGCTCTGCTGCAAGGGAAGGTGGCGAGGGCAGGGAAGCAGTGGGACAAGCAGAGTGATTCCACTGCGGGTGCAGGAGGCTGCCGGGCTGTAGCAGCCCTTTCTCTGTACGGGGCTCACCTTGGCATTTACAAATTTCCACCTCAAGCCAATTTCACAAAAGAAATCAAGGTAGGGGCCAGCCAGGTGGCGCAGCGGTTAAGTGCACACGGTCTGCTTCGGTGGCCCAGGGTTTGCCGGTTCGGATCCCAGATGCAGACATGGCACCGAATGGCAAGCCATCCTGTGGCAGGCGTCCCATATATAAAGTAGAGGAAAATGGACATGGATGTTAGCTCAGGGCCAGTCTTCCTCAGCAAAAAGAGGAGGATTGGCAGCAGATGTTAGCTCAGAGCTAATCTTCCTCAAAAAAAAAAAAAAGAAATCAAGGTATCTACGAGAAGGTGGCAAAGCTTTAGGTTTTTTCCATTTGCTATGAAAACGAAGGAACAGAATCCAGTTGTCCTAAGACGGAGCTTCATTTAGTAAGTCTTAGAAAATCCTCAAAGACTGCCAAGGTAGAGTGAATGAGAGGAGAGGTTCCATGAGAAGGAGAAAGACTCAGGAGGGGCGCCAGCCTCTGAAGATGTGTCTGGAATTCCAGGGTCCCTGGGGGGAAGGGCAGGGAAAGAGAGGAGGTGGCCCTGCCACTACCCAGGTCTCAAAGGCAGCAGCAGATCCCTTCCTCAGCTCAGTTCTGCACCCACAGTTCAGGGCCCACCAAAGCCAACTCAATGAGTAGGGATTTCCCAAACGAGAAAGTCCTACTCTCACAGGGAGAGGCTGGGGAAGTACGAGGAGAAGGAAGGGATCCCAGCTAGACAGGTCAACCCAAGAGGAAAGAGGCAGGCGGAGTCTTGGTTTCAGGTTTCAAAAGAAGAGTCGTGGCAAATGTTGATTGATCCACTTCTACCCTACCTTGTTTCTAGAACAGGGCAAAATACTAGCCGTGGGCCCAAGATAAACTTGGGGTCACCTGCCCCTCCATTCTAACTTCTGCAGAGCCGGCACAGAGGCCCAGCTGGGGCCCAAGGCTGACCGCTCCAGGAAGGAGCAGGACACACTCTGTAACCTCGGGCCTTGCTCGAGGGCCCAGAGCCTGGGGAAGCAGGTCAGGTGAGAGCCAGGGGTGGCGGCGGCCGAGGGAAGGAGAAACAGTCGCGGCGGCTCCGGGAGCCCAGCCTGTTCTGGCGCGGGTGCGGTGCCACCCAGTCCCGGCGCTGGGCCCACTGCCCTCACCCCACCCCCGTGACACACGCACCTGTGCCCGCCGTCCCCCACACACACCCCTGGGTGCTCCCCACACACACACACGCACCTGGGCCTGCAGTCCCCACACACCCACACGCGCACCTGGGCCCGCCGTCCCCCTCCCCCACGCACCTGGGCCCGCCGTCCCCCTCCCACGCACCTGGGCCCGCCGTCCCCCTCCCCCACGCACCTGGGCCCGCCGTCCCCCTCCCCCACGCACCTGGGCCCGCCGTCCCCCAACACACACCTAGGCCCCCTTCCCGGCTCCGGGGCTCGGCTTGCAACGCCCGGCCCGGGTCGCCTACCTAGCCAGGCGCCGGGCCCGGAGCTCGAGCCCACAGCGCAGCGCCACCGACCGGCCCGCCAGCTCCCGGCGCCGCGCCCCGGCTGCCCGGCCGGTTCCGCGAGCCGCGCCGGTCACTGCGCGGCGGCGTCGTCATGGCGACCGGGCGGTGGCGGGTTGGCGGCGAGGCGGGCGGGGGCCCGGAAGCAGCCCGGCGTGCCCCCGCTCTGGGGACAAGGCCTGGCCCCCGGTGGCCCCCGGGCTTCGGGACCGGGCCCCGCCAGAGCCCGGACCCGCACTGGACGCCGGCCTGGCGGGGGCTGCGGCGCAGGGCGCTGTGCGGCGAGAACCGCCGCCGCCGTTCACCTGGCCTTCCGGACCCGAGCTCGGGTAACCTTTGAAAGCCGGGCCTCGTGACCTGGCTTCCGGGGTCCCCCAGGTTCCGGGAGCCCGGGGGTGGGGGGGGGGGCCCGCGGGTCTGCGTGGGTGGGGGTCCCTCCCGCCCCAGGCCTGACTCCGAGGCCGCGGGCGGGGCTGGGGGGATGGGCTGGGGGCTCGCCGGGGCTGGGGGAGGCCGGCCCGAGAACCCCCGCGCTGCCAGGGCCAAGTCTCTGCTTCCTGATCTCCTCCCTCCACGCCCCACCTTTCTTCCCTCCAACCTTCTTTCCTCCACTCCCCGGGCCCCGCCCTGGGCTCAGGTGGCCACTAGGTGTCAGATGCAGCCCGGGCCTTGGCCTACGCTGTAGCTCCTGCAGCCCTGGGGGGATGCGCTCCTCCCTCCCAGCCCCGAGGGAGGAGGTGTCACTACAGGAAAGCTGGACTTATCGCTTCCCCAATTCCACCGTCACGCGCGCGGGCGCGCACACACACACACTCACTCTAGGTGACGTTTTTGCCCCCTTTAACCAAGCCAGGGGGCAAAGCCCGAGACTGACTACCCACCTCCCCCCAAGCAAACCAGCCTAAGGATAAATACCAGTTCTCACCAGCCCCTCTCATGAAGGCCTCGACCTTGCTGTTGGCAACCTCCCCTGCTCCAACCACTAAGACAGGAGAGTGCCAAGGCTGAGGCTGGGGGTCAGCCCCTACTGCAGCCAGGTCCAGGCCCCCTATCCAGGAAATGCTGTGGGTACATAACAAGTCCAGCTCAGACTTCCTACAAGCTCAGAACAAAAGGTTCTTTCCCGTCAGATGCCTGGCAAGATTCACCAATGGCCTGGAGATAGGACGGTTTCCGCCCCTGGGGACATAAATGAGCTTTAGCAGAGGGCCGTCCCTCCCCCACCTGCCCCCCAGCACTGTGGGCTTCCCATGGCCTTGGGGACCCTGTACCCCATTACTAAGAGAACATACTCTCAAGGGCATAGCAAGGCACCCGAGGGTGCCCACTGCCCTGAGCACACCTTCCAACAGGACAAACCCAGCTGGGCCCACCCCGTCAGACTGACCAAACTTAAACCCTCCAGGAACATAAATTCTGTTGGGGTAGCTCTCCACTTGGAGGGAGTTAATGGACATTTTAAATTAAGAAACCTCCCTAGCGTGCCAACAGGCAAACAGCAGGCAACAAATGCCTTGTGAGTTGAATGTGGAACTGAGCCATTTCCCATTGTTTGGCCTGTATATTTGGGCTTGAAGGAGGAGGACTGGGGTGGGCAGTGCATCACAGAGGAGCAGAGCCTTGCTGGGAACCTGCTGTGCATGCTGAGCTTCCTGATGCAGGGCTATCGGCCCTTCCAAAGCCAGGAGAGAGACTCCTGCAGAGGAGCTACGGGACCCTTGAGGTCCTCCCCACCATGGCCCTGCAGCCCTTGGCTGCAGCATTTTCCCCTTAGGAGGGAGAGCCCATCCCAGCAGCGGTGCTCTCAGGGTCTGCTTAGAGGGGATGCAGGTGGCCTTCTGAGTGAGGTAGGGTGACTCCATGGGGACCAGCCTCCTGGGGACTTAGCTTTAAGGGCTCATGGCTCCACCAAACCATTTTAAAGAGCAAGTGATCCCGCCAAGCTGCAGTCCAGCACCAGGGCACCATGGCCTTGCCCCCTGCTGCCAGAATCCCCAACCCAGGATGGGCGGACCCTCACACTCCCTTCCTCCCCCTCCCTGCTGCTGAGACTCCTGCCTTGGAAGCCAAAGAAGTATCCACCCTACAGGTGGGGCCTGGGGGGGGTGGGGGGGGGCAGGAAAAGAGAGCAGCCTTAAGGCCTTTTCTTGGGGACAGAGAATGTGACTCAGGGCGTTTTCCATGCAAACCTTTCTCTTCCCATGCTCACAAAGCTACATTAGCCTTCATGGTCCTTAGACCCGCCAAGCTCACTCCCACCTCTTCTTTGGAATGTTCTTCCCCATCATCACTTGGCTCATTCAACTCTCAACCTGAACACCTGTCTTCAGAAAGGCCTTCCCTGACCATCCCGTCCAGTGGCTGGGGTTAGGGTGGAGATGTAAGGAGATAACCTGGATTAAGTGTGCTGGTGACAGCTCTGGGAAACCACGCCTTGCGCTCATCCTGTTTTTTGGCCCAAAACATTTAAAGAGCAGGAAGATCAAATACAGTGAGCAGAATGTACCTCATAAACAGGACCTCAGATCCCCTGATCACCTGGCTGATCACATCTGTTCTTACTAGGGTTACAAGATTTAGGAAAGGGGCAGGGGGAGGCCCTGTGTTTTTTTTTATTTTAAATTCAAAACTTCACGTTAAATTTAAATTTCATATTTTTTAGCATAAGAATGTCTCACATCCTACGTGTAATATACTAAAAATGTATTCTTTGTTTATCTGAAATTCACATCTAACTGGGTCTCCTGTATTTTATCTAGCAATCCTACCCTTGCTAGGAGAGGGGTGTCCTAGCCATTCTGACCCCTCCCAGCAAAGCTGCCCCACCCCCAGCTGGCTGAACACACACTTAACTCCTGTTCAGCACCTACTTCAGGCGGAAGCTGGGGCAGCAGAGGTGCTGAGGCACAGGAGGTCCCCCTGTCCTAATGATGAGGATTTTTAGGCTGCTTAATTTTAAAATGGCTTATGATGAGGATTTTTAGGCTGGTTAGTTTTAAAACTACAGATGAGATTCAGGCTCCAAGGAGTGGAATTTGTTTGCCCCTTTGTTGGGAAACATTTACATTTCTAAGGGAAACCTCTATCTGTGAAGATGCCTCCCTCTCTGTGCCAGGAAGAAGGGGGGATGGTCTTATCTCTAGAAGCTCTTAATCAATGCCAGAGGCAAGAACTTAAGTTGGTTACTGTCTGGCAACCTCATGTAACTGACCCCCACCCCCACCCCCACCCCCACCCCCACCAATCCTCCTTTGTCTTTAGCCGAGGATAAAATTCAAGCGGTGACTTCTGCCATTTACTCAATCCGGTTTGATTCTTATCTAAAAGTTGTGGGACCGCCAAATGGCCAGACCATACGGGCACTGATACCATTTTAACTTTTTTACATATTCTTTGTCTTGTAAAGAGATAACTCACATACCTATGCCTTAAATTTAGCCCTAACCCTCAACTCGGGGCAGCAGCAGGAGCTCTGACTGCCCGTGGGTTCTGTCCCCACGCACCAGCTCTGCCTGCCCATGGGTCCTGTCCCCATGCCAGCGGGGGCTGCAGCAGCGGCTCTGCCTGCCCATGGGCTCTGTCCCCATGCCAGCGGGGGCAGCAGAAGCTCTGACTGCCCATGGGTCCTGTCCCCATGCTATTCTATACTATTCTCTAAATAAAAGAGCACTACTGCCAGATCTTAAGAGTCTAAGAAATCTTTCTTTCGACTCCTCGGCTCACCGACCCCGCATCACTAACACACTGTAAGATGCAAACACACAAAGTTCATGAACTCTTCACAACAGTTTTTATCAAAGAGAGTCCCTTCGATGTGCCAGGTGCTGCGGACATTGGAGACGCAATGAACACGACAGGCACAACCCTGTTCTCTCAGGTCTTAACGCATAGAAAAGGCACTTCACCCACATGTGAGGCTCAGGGAAGGCTTCTCTGGTGTGTGACATAGACTCATAGAGCTACAGGATGAGCAGGAGTTAACCTGGCAAAAGGACGGCAGGGAGCGGGCAGGAGTGTTCCTGTGGAAGAAAGAGCCAAAGGAGCAAGAGCACTGTGCCAGAAGGTGGAGGAGGTCTAACCAGGACACTGTGGGGCTCCCGGGCCGCTGTCGGAATCCGCATGCCTGAACCAAAGCCTGCGCTAGCCTGGGAGGAAAGCCTTGCCTTGGAAAGGCATTTACACAATGGGAAGACACACGCCCTGACCAGAGGGTGAGAGCAGCCTTCAGCTCAGGGTGGCATCCTTAGGCCCACTCCCTGAGGAACATGTTCCAACTTCCTTGAAAAGAAAACTAGTCTGAATCTGAAAGCACATGGCTACTTTGGTGAGCTTAAAATGGAGCTATAATCACTCAGGGAGATAAACCTGTCTTCTAGCTTCAGGGACAGCAGAGGTGGCCAGAAAAGCAGCAGCCCCAGTGGGAGCAGCCAGAGCATCCAGCAGAGCAGCAGCGATGGTGGCAGGAGTGGCAGCAAGGCAGGGGAATGGCCGAAAAGCTTCTGCAGCCACCGATGGAGACAGTGAGTCACCTGGGACCTCCAAAATGTTAAGGGATTGGGCTGAGGGACATCACAGGCTGTGGGACCCAGGCTGACCCCAAGGCTGGTCCAGTCTGGGAAAACAAGACTGAGACAAACAAGAGTAACCTGCCCACAAGCCAAGATAACACCCCAGGAGGGATGGAGAAGCCATGAGAATCAGGACAATCAGGCCAGCTTTTACCTCTTCTGGGCCCCAAGGGAACAGGACGTGGGTTGGAAAAGCAGTGGTGGGAACCAGCCTGGTGCAGAAGGTGTGGGAACAAGCATTGTGCAGGAGGTGCCGTAAGTGATGAGGATCAAGGCTGCCCCAGGGGGAAAAGCCCAAGGCATCCTGGCCTACACACTGACCTGCATCATCCTCTGGGAAGCATAGGACGTCCTGACCTGATCCAATTTGATTCTTATCTAAAGTTATAGGACCACCCAATAACCAGACCCCAGCTGCACTGATACCATTTTAACAACGTTTTTACATAACCTTTCCTTTGTCTTGTAAAGAGATAACTCACACACTTATGCCTTATAAATTTAGCCCTACCTTCAACCCATGTTTGCAGCTCTTCACTGCCCGTGGGTCCTGTCTCCATGCTATTCTCTGAATAAAGGAGCACTACTACCAGACCTTGAGAGTCCGAGAAATCTTTCTTTTGACTCCTCGGCTCACTGAGCCTGCATCAATAGCACTAGGCACCCAAGGTGGGAGGCAACGAAAGGGGTAGGCTTTCCCAACCTCCCAGTGCATTTCTTTGCAGCCCTCTGGGGAGGCGGCTGTCAGGAGGAAGTCCGTTTTCTCTTCTCCTTCCTCCCTCTCTGCCTGCCTGCCTGTCTTCCTGCCTTCCTTCCTTTTTTTTTTTTTTGAGGAAGATCAGCTCTGAGCTAACATCTGCCAATCCTACTCTTTTTGCTGAGGAAGACTGGCCCTGGCCCTGAGCTAACATCCGTGCCCATCTTCCTCTACTTTATATGTGGGACACCTGCCACAGCATGGCTTGCCAAGTGGTGCCATGTCTGCACCCGGGATCCGAACCGGCGAACCGCGGGCCACGGAAGTGGAATGTGTGCGCTTAACTGCTGGGCCAACAGGCCAGCCCCCCTTCCTTCCTTTCTTTTAACAAAGACTTATTGGTGTCAATACGAATAATCCATAACCAATCTATAAATCAAAATTGGGGTGAGTTTATTATGAGCCAGCTCTGAGGACTAGCCCAGAGCCTTTCTTCCCCAAGGAAGAAAGGGTACCAAAGAAGTGGGGTGTATGGAATGGTTATATACAGTCTTGGAATGAAGAGCATATATCACATATGTCAGGAATGTCCCTTTTACAAGAGTCACAAGACTGCCCTGTCAGCACAGCGATTGATGGACACAGCAGGTAGCAGGTCTGTTGTCTTGAGCTGGATGATCATAAGGTGAGCGCAGCAATCAATTCCCAGCCTAGGGAGAGATGCTTATCCTTAAGGAAATGCCAATGCGGGGAAGTTACATCTTCATCTTAAGGGCATTTGTCCTTCCCTTTGGGACAAGCAAATGCTTAAAGCAGATATACAATGCATGCTCAACAGCCACGTCAGCCCCTTTTGGAAAAACAACACCAAATGTCTTCCTCATATACTCCAGTATATCCTATTGCTTGCCATTTATTTATCATTGGGCAGCTACTTGTTTCAGGCACTGTTCTCGGCCCTGGAGAGAGAGAAATTGGTAAGGCAAAATCCCTGTTTTCCTGTAACTTATGTGAAGTGGGGGAGACGGATCATTAAAAAGTAAACTAACAAACACACAACATATAGACACACATACGTACGTATGTACACACACACGTACACACACACAAACCTAATTGCCTGCAGCAGCCAGTGCTATGAAGAACACAAGCAGGGGAAGGGGTGGGGTGGTTGGGGGGCTGGTGAGGACTGTGCTAGTGCCAGGGAAGGCTCTCCAAAGAGGGTCTGGGGGTGCAGGTCGCGAGAAGATCTAGGGACGGTAATTCCAGGAGTGAAGAGGAGGGAAGGGCAGAGGCCTGGAGGCAGGAATGTGCGTGGCCGCCTCCGTTCCGCCCTGCCCTCTGGCATTCCTCTGCCCCCAACAGAGGAGAAATTAGCTGTGTGTGCAGAGAAGAGAGCAGCAGTGTAAACAGGTCATTAGAGAGGGCAGAGGTTGAAGATAAAAGGTCTGTAGCAAGGACCCCCCCCCCCCACCGCCCCCCCCCCCCCCCCCCCCGGTGATTCTTGCGGCGTCTAAGAAGTGTCTGTAGGCCCGTGGTTGAAGTTGCATCTGGCCACTGACCACATCCATCACACACTTGAGAATCTGGACATTGGGCCACAGTCAGTAGGGCACTGCCAAGCTCCTCTCATCCAGCCCAGAAGATTTGCCCTGTGGCTGATGGCGTGGCCTGAGCAGGAGGCATCAGAACCCAGCCCCAGCATCTCATTTGTCTGGACCACTTTCTCTTTCAGGAAGGAAAGCATGAGGAGGCTTGCATCCCAGTCATGTCCTCAATCCCCACCTCCCTGCCCTGAGTCATCCAGTCAGTCAGTCAGTCAGTCAGTCAACAAACATCGAGGACCTGCTATGTAAGTGCTAGGGGCATTATGGAGAGCAAGGAAGACCCAGGGGAGCAAGAGAGTGAGGCCTGGGGTGCAGGGGTGGCCAGAACCTTGGGTGGTGTCAGCAGAGGCATGGAGGGCAGGAGGAGGAGCTGCTGATAATGATAGCCATCTACTCGCCTCCACAAACCCCCGTAAACCGCAGGACTGGGACTCCTGTACTTTGTTCAAAGCCTGTGACAGCTGAGTTCTCATCTTGGCTCCTAAAGTTATTCCAACTCTGGCTCCACGTCCCCTGGTTCTTGGCCAAGCTGCTCATGCCAGGAGTGCGGCAAGGATGTGGTGGCCGCTCTGAGCCAAAAGTGCAGGGTGGCTAAGCCATGACCCAGAGGATGCCCTGAGTGGGAGATGGGCAAAGGCACAGGCTGCGTTCCTCAGGTATAGCTTTATGGCAACCCTCTCCCAGAGTGGGACCTCAGCTGCACCTGGAAAAGCAGAAAGAAGGGGGTGGTCTTGGGAGGCACTGTCTCCTATGAGGGCACTAAGCCTGGGTGACTCTTCCAAGGTCACAGCAAGTCAGTAGCACACTTGTCCTGAGTCAGAGGTTTCACTAAGCCCTGCTCCACCCCTCCCCTACCTCCATCCTTTATACTTCTCTTGACCTTGGCCATCTCCTCCTGCCTCCAGTGTGCCTGTCAGGCCAGCTGGTCCTTGTTGAGAGCAGAGGAGATTTGAAGGCACCTTGACCTTAGCTCAGAAACTCCTTCACCCAAGAAGCCACCCTCCTCTGATCCCCCCTGGCCAGTGGGAGATCCTAAGAGGTAGGCTGGTGCCAGAGAGAATCATGCCCCTCAGCTGACTGCCACATTTGGGATCATCCTTAGTCTCTTGTCTCATTGCCCGCTCCAGGGCAGTCATGCCTCCTGCTCTTGCACAGATCCAAGGGGCCAGTTCCTGGAGCAGAGCCAGTGCTGGGCCCTCCTGCTCTTACAGCAACAGGTAGCTCAGGTCTTCTGAGTAGGCTTAGTTCAGGCCTCACTGCAAAGCTCCAGGGCCCAACAATTTTCCCCAAGGGGTGGCTTGTAGGTTCCAGCGCCTGAGGCTGTTGGAATGCAAGGATCCTACTTGGAGGCTGTAATAAGTCGTTATTCATCCCGACATCTCAACTGTCCCATTTTCCATCCTGAAGTGAGTAGCCCTTCACACCTTCAGGGGTAACGTCAAGTTCAAAGAGCATGACTGAGTGCTCTCATCTGTCTTGAGGAGTTTGTCTCCCCTTCCATGGGCCTCTCTTCATCTGATAAAGCCAAGCACCCCGCCCCCACCCCCAGGGCTTATTTTGGCCCAAGGCTCAGTCCTGACTCCTTCACTTCACCACAGAGCCAGGACCCAGCTGCTCTTGCTTGCCTGGGCAGCTGCACACCAGCAAATGCCATGGCCGCATACCATGGAGCCCAGCTCCTAAGCTCTATAGTGTCCCAGTGCTCTGTTTGATGGCCCCCAGGACATCCCCACAGTGCCCAGGCAGCCAGCTCAGCATCAGCCACATGCAGCCACCAGCACTAGCCCTCCCCTAGTCAACTGGGTGCGCTGCAGAGGCCGGCCCTATCCAGATTCCTCCATGGAGAGGTCTCTGCCCGGAATCCCCAGTGCCTTTCTTGCCAACTGACCATCAGAGAAGGTCTGCTAAGATGGAAGGTGTCATCTCAGATTCTTTCCTCCTCCTATGCACTCTGGTTGACCCACCCACCCTGCTCTCAAGGGGGGTGACATGAGGTGGCAAGGGCCCTTGGGGAGGGGTAGGGAGGCCAGCCAAGGGGCAGGATGCTACCAGGGCTGACAATGGGGCTGGAGGCCCCCCAGGAGTCCTGGGCATTCAGAGGGCCTTGCCAGGGCCCTAGACATTTAGAGGTAAGGGGTGGGTCCCAAGGATGCGTTTGCCTCCCATGCTCTAGGTCCCACAATAGAGACTATCTTAGAGGCCAACAGGAGGTGCCTCTCCCCCAGCCCAGAGGGAGGCTGGCCAGACCCCCAACTCCAGGCTCCTTACTAACCTAAACCAGACCCCCGCTAAGCAGGCTCCTTACTTTGTGCCTTGATTTCCTCCTCTGTAAAATGGGGACCAAAGAGTACCTGACTCCTAGGGTTGCTAAGAGGTTTAAATTGAGTAAGATATGTAAGGCACTTAAATGCCTGGCTCAATAGACGTTGCATGTATATTGTTATACATTGTCCTACCCAGCACACACAGCACCCAGAGCACAGGAGGGACCGTTAATGCTGGTGAAATGGAGGAAGGAGGCACAATCAGGGCAAATCCCACGAAGGGCCCGGGCTCTGAGCCCACCTTCCCGGGTCTTGGGTGGTATTTCCAGTGCTCCTTGATCGTCTTCAGGCAGCTCTCACCTGCCACGCCCACTCCCACACTCTCCCTGTGGAGATCGAGATGGAAAACTTGGTGAGCTTCTGAATAGGCTGGGCTTGGGGAGTTAAGGGGGGTCTCGACACCTCCTGAAGGTTCTCTGGGGTGGATGCACAGTCCATCAGCATCCTCCCCAGAGGGAGGAGGCAGGCAGACAAAAGGGACAAAGGGTCTTGAGGCTGCAGGATGCGGAATGCACCAGAGGACCCCCAGCGGCAGCGGGAGTGAGAAAAGCTGGCTCCTCAGTCACCTACCTCCTCACAGCGAAGGACCAGCACCCTCCAAAACTGAGTCTTCATCTCTTTGCCCTCCCACCACTCAAACTTGCTTCTAGAATGTTCCCCTTCTAGGAACATGTCTTTCAAGTCATCGTCATCCCCTCAACACCCTCCATCCAATCAGGGGCTGCCTCCTCTTGTCCCACCTCCCTCTGCACAGCCCGGAATCAACCACTCCCCTCAGTCTCTAGGAGAGCCCTAGGCCACTGTCTTCTCCTTCTCCCGCGGACTCTGGGCCTTCTGAGTTTGCTAATCTCTTATCTTCGCTGATCCCTCTGAAATACAAATGCAGTCATGGCACTGCCCAGCCTAAAACCTTACTTAGGAGGAAGTCTGACCGCCCACCTTGGCTTTGGCAGCCTCAGCCGGCTTTCCCAGCTTCCACTCACATCCTAGTGCCGACCAGTGGAAATTTCATTGTTTTCTCTGCTTGAAAAGTGAGTTTTCCAATGACTGGCCATATCAACTCCTACCCCTCCTTTCAGGGCTCAGCGCAAGTGACACTCCTAGCCGGGGCTCAGGGCCCATCACCTCTTTGGGAATTTCTTGTTAAACATCCGGGGAATCTGTGGTGGTGAGACCATCTCCAGCACAAGCACCATTGTCTCAGGAGAAATGTGCAGAGGAAAGAGGAGAGAAGGAAAAGGAGGGGGACCTTTCTAATGAAGACCAGGCAAGATTAGGCAATAGGACACAGAACAGATATAAGCAAAGATTACTCAGACGTTCCTGGCCTGGGCCACGGAGATGGATCAGCCCCGTCCGCAGCCGTGGCAAAGCTGGGCCTCACCTCACTCTGGGCCTGGAGTGAGGACATGCACCTTCCCCTGGGCCCTGCTTCCTGGGAGTTGGGGACCTGACACCCCAAAGGCAGAGCACGATAGATACAGCGTCCAAGAATGTTTAGTAGCCACAGGGCATTGTCCTTGTCAACGTTTTTTAAAAAACAGAATCTTTCTTATTAATTTATCTTTGATGTGAAGCTGGGGGGAGAGCTAAAAGGAGACATGAAAGTTAAGGAAACGTTCTCAAAAGATAGGAGCACTGAATCAAAGCAGTAAGATGAGCTCTGTAGATACTCTGCCTTTAGAGGGGAAATGAGACGCCCAGAAACAAACCGGTGAGGTTTCACATGAAAGAGATCTGAGGGTTTTCATCAACTCCCAGGTTCAGTATGAGCCACAGGGCTGAGGAGGCTGCTGGAACAGCCACGACCCTCTTTGGCTGCACCAGTGGGTTCACATTAACTGGATCAGGGCTCCCTCTGCACGGGTTAGACCACCCCTTGGGCTTTCCTCAAACATGGGTGTGCAGTTTGGAGGGATATGGAGAATCTGCAGTTTATTCACAAGAGAATGACCAGGTGCAGAGGGATCTGGAAACTCTCTCTCCCCAGAAATCACTGAAGGTGATGTGTTTCTCCTGGAGAGAGGGAGACATGGATAGACGTGGATGCCACCTCTCATGTTGGAGGGTGTTCGTGTCAGACAAAAGACTCGCAAGTGTTTCTTTAGAGAGCAGAGCAAAGGACAATAAGCATAAATTATGAGGCAGGATCTCATCTCTCTGCCTCTCTCAGTTAGCACAGGAAAGCAGTTTCTAACAACTAGAGCGGTCCAGCCCACCAAGACAGTGAGCTTGCTGTCCCTGGAAATGTTCAGATGGAGGCAGAGTGATGTCAAGGATGTCGTAGACATCACTGGCCAATGAGCAGTGGTTCCTAACCCTTTTTCCCCTTCCAAACATCCCATTGTGAAGGAATCTCATGTTTGAAATATTGTATCTCTTTGACAAATGGCACATAGTCAAAGTAAAAATTATCCCATTTTAATAGTTAAAAACTTGTGTATTATCAGTCGTCTGATGCTTAGCCAGGCCTGGGGCCCACTGAACAGAGAAAGAAGCGACTCAGCCTGGGGTCTGGAAATGCTTCGAAGAAAAGGAAGCTGTGCCTTTCAGCCAGGATCTCCATCTTCCAGTAACACCAAAATGACCAACACGAAGGGAAAGAGGAGAGGCACCTGCTTTGTGTTCTCTAGTCCTTTTTGAAAATGTGGAATTGTTCCTTTGACCAAATACATGGAAATCTATAAGAAAGGTGATATTGTCGACATCAAGGGAATGGGCACTGTTCAAAAAGGAATGTCCCACAAATGTTCCCTGTAAGAGTCTACAGTGTTCTCCAGCGTGCTGTTGGCATTGTTGTAAACAAACAAGTTCAAGGCAAGATTCTTGCCAAGAGAATTAATGTTCATAGTGAGCACATTAAGCATGCCGAGAGCCAAGATAGCTTCCCGAAACGTGTGAAGGACAATGATCAGAAAAATAAAGAAGCCAAAGAGAAAGGTAGTTGGGTTTGACTGAAGTGCCAGCCTGCTCCATCCAGAGAAGCATACTTTGTGAGAACCAGTGGGTAGGAGCCTGAAGTACTGGAACCCATTCCCTATGAATTCATGGCTTAATGGGTGTAAAAACAATTAAAGACCTCTAGACTGTTAAAAAAAAGAGAGCGAGAGAGAGAGAAGAAAGAGAAGGAGAAGAGCTGGGATTTGAAGAATGATCTGGAGTTCTATGAGCAGACAGATGGGGGTCTTTGTAGCAGGGAAGGACTTGGGTAAGAACATAAGCTCCAGAATAAACTACTGAATATACACGTGGGACTGAGATGAGGCTGGAGGCAGGAGGGTGCAGATTCAAAAGGGCTGTCCATGCTCTGCTCTGGAGCTTGTCAGTTCAATAGGGGCCAGGCAGGGCTCTGACCAGGAAAATAGCATGATCTGCAAGGAGGAAAAAGGAGCTAGCCAAAAAAGGAAAGAATAGATAAAATCCAACTACTTTAAAGGAAGACCTTCTGTTATCAAGAAACACCCCAAGAAAATTCAGACAAGTTGCGTACTGGGAATGATGGCTGCAACACAATTAAATGACAAGGGATTAACATCCAGAATATATAAAGAACTGTCATGAATCAATAAGAAAAAGAAAAAAATAGGCAAAGGAAACAAACAGGAATAGCACAGAAGAGGAAGCACAAATGCCCCATAAATATATGAAAAAATGTTTGGCCTCATTAGCAACAAAGGAATGAAAATATGTCGTACCCCCAAAATTGGCACAAATTTTAAAATTGGACAACGCTAAGTGTTGGTGAAGATGTCGAGCAGAGTGGGAACTCTTATCCCCTGCTGGCAGGAATGCAAATCAATACAACTATTTTAGAAAGCAGCTTGACATTTGGACACCCTTGAACTTCCGCATACCTTTGAACAACTGCATACCCTTGACCCAGCAATTTTACTCTCAGTGTATTCCCTAGTGCAATATTTCTCAAACTGTGATGAGGGTCAGTTTTGTTTTTGTCTTAATTTTCAATCTGTTGTGGGAATAATAATTTTGTAAAATATAATAAAAACGAATTCCTAAAAAATGAAGTGAAAAAAAGACATACAGTGTACAAGCCCTGATATTTTTCTACAAGATTCAACAGACATAAAGTTACTTATGTATGCCAAGGAGACACGGACAAGAATGCTACTGGCAAACTGTTTTGTAACAGTGAGAAACAAGAAGTAATTCACATGTCCAGTGACAGGATTGGCCATTGGAGAAATAAACTGTGGTGTGATCACACGATAGATTATGGACTGTTATGGAGTTGTGAAAATAAATGAACTCAGCTCTGTGCAACAACACCCATAAAGTCTCAGAAACATAATTGTCAGAGAAAAAACAAGACTCCAAAGACTATAATATGATGCCTTTTTTTAAAAAGCTTCATCAAAGTATAATGTACATTTCCATATTGTAGCATATTCCACCCATTTTAAGTGTACAATTCAATGATTATTAGATCATTTAGAGAATTGTGCAACTATCACACTACCTAATTTCAGTACATTTCCGCCACCCCCCCCAAAAATAACCCTCATGTCCATTTTCAGTCACTCCACGTCCCCACCCCCAGCCCCAGGCAACCTCTCATCTATATTCTGTCTCTATAGATTTGACTTTTCTGGACATTTCATATAAATGGAATTATACAATATGTAGTCTTTTGTGTCTGGTTTCTTTCACTTAGCATAACGTTTTGGGAGTTCATGTTGTAACATGAATCAGTGCTTCATTCCTTTTTTATTGCCAAATAGTATTCCCTTGTGTGGCTATCCCACATTTTGTTTACCTGCTCACCTGTTGATGGACATTTGGGTTGCTTGCACTTTTCGGCTACTTAAATAACACTGTTCTGCATGCAAGTCTTTGCACAGACATGTGTTTTCATTTCTCTTAAGTACATACCAAGGTGACAATGTTTTTATAAAGCTCTTAAACAAGCAGAACTAAACAGTGTGATGTTTAGAGGTATATACAAAGTATGGAGACTATTCTTTAAAAGAGAAAAGAATGATAAACAGCATTCAAGGGAGCTGGTCGGTCAGGGTACATGTAGGGGCAGGAAATGGAAAAGGGAAGGACAGGACTAAGCTAGACAAGAGTAATGCTGGGTATTGGGTTTATGGGAGTTCATTTTATTACGTTTCATAACTTACATATACATTAGATATCATGTATACATACATATTTATATTATATGTATCACATAATAAGAAGACATTTAAAAAGATGAAAGCCTGTCTCTGGGATGGTACTAACAATTCCACTGGGTTTTCATCTCAGGATAACCAGGTCCCTATTCCAGCAACAAGACTAAACGTGCTTTGGGCACATGTCTGCACTCCTCGCTTACCCTGTTCCTGGCTCCCTCTGCTCCAGCCACAGTGGCCCCCTGGCTGTTTCTCAAAGGCAGGGAGCAGCTCCTGCAGGTGCTGGTGCCCCCACTGAAAAACCCCTCCCTGGATGTCCATAGGCTGCTCCCTGGCTCCCTTCAGAGCCGCTCTTCCCTAACTGCCCGAGATGGAATAGCACATCCCTTCACTCTAACCGCCTCAGCCTCATTTACTTTTTGACACAGGGTTATCGTCCTCCTGACACATATTTATTTGTTGTGTCTGTTGCTACGCACAGACACGCATGCAGAACGTCAGCTCCATGGGAGCTGGGCTCTGTTTAGCTCACTGCCAAGTCCCCAGCACGTAAAAGTACCTGGCAGTAATGGGGGATCAGTAAATACTTGTTAAGTAAGCAGCCAAGCTTGGGGTCAGGTGGAGAGTACTGGTGTCATTCAACTGAGCTGCTCTCCTGTCAACCGAAACCACAAAGTAGGATGCTGTGGGTAACTATGCAGACTCATCTCAGGGAAATGTATGATTTCTCTTAGATGGGTTGAGGTATTGAAAATGGTTATCAGAGCCCTGCGATCACCTTCAAGGACACCTCAGGCTCCAGGATCCCAATTGGAAGCTACTGGGCTCGGCGAGCCTTACAGTACTTTGCAAAGCTAGGATTCCACATTTCCATGGTGGGGTGGCCTCTGGGGTAAAGAGGTCTTGTCATCAGGACCATGGTGATCCATACCCCAGACGGATACTTCCAGAAGGCAGTTGGCCATGAACCTAGAGCCCAAGGATGTCTGGACAGGGGATGTGGAGTTGTCCCCAGCTCCAGTCATGCAATCTGCCCACATAATCTTAACTCCCGAGCTGTGCTAACCAACACAGAAACTACTGGCCATGTGCGCCTATTGAACATCTGAAACGTGGCCAGTGCAACTGGATTTTAATTATAGTTAATTTTAATTAATTTAAAAATAGAAACAGCATAAGATATTTTTCCATTAAATACAACTTTATTGCTTTGGTAGGACTGCATTTCACTCTGTTGAAAATTTAGCATCCAAATTGAGATGTTAAAACACATACCAGATTTTAAGATTTAGCACACAAAAAACATAAAATATAATAATTATATTGGTTACACGTTGAAATACTATTTTGGATATATTGGTTTAAATAAAATGTTATTAAAATGAATGTTCCCGGGGCTGGCCCCGTGGCCGAGTGGTTAAGTTTGCGCGCTCCGCTGCAGCCGGTCCAGTGTTTCATTGGTTCGAATCCTGGGCGCGGACATGGCACTGCTCATCAAACTACGCTGAGACAGCGTCCCACATGCCACAACTAGAAGGAGCCACAACGAAGAATATACAACTATGTACCGGGGGGCTTTGAGGAGAAACAGGAAAAAATAAAATCTTAAAAATAAATAAAATGAATGTTCCCTCTTTTTATTTTTTTAAATGTAGCTACTAGAAAACATAAAATTATATATGTGGCTCTCATCATATTTCTGTTGGACAGACATTTCCACCATCACAAGAATATTCCATTGGCTAGTGCTGGTCTAGAGTCTAAACAGACTGTCCTCACCTTGGCCTCCAAGCATCCTTGTCATTCCCACTTCCACGCCTGGCTCAGCTTTCTGCCTGGGGGGCCTGACCTTCTTTGATTCTCTGAGGCTAAACCCTGCCTTCCTCCAGCTGAAGCTGTCTTGCCTAATCCCTCCAGTCTGCAGGAGCCATCTTCCTCCCAACTCCTTAGCATCCACTATTTTACCAGCCTTAACCACTTAGCTTCAGAGAGCTAATTTTCTCCACCCAATTTTTATGTTAAAGGCAATAATGTTGTATTTCTCTCTTGGCCCAGTGCCTTGCATATAAGGAATGTTAGCCAATGATTTTGATAATATTAATAACATCTTGTTTTTGTGTGACAAGTGACAAAGGATCTGTCTTCATTTTCCCACAACTCTGAGGAGGAGGATGGGTAAAAATGTTTGCAGCCATTTTACACATGAGGAAACAGAGGCTCAAAGAAGTTATTTTGCTCAGGTCATAAGGCTTGTAAGTGTGGCCCAGATTTTTCTGACTCCTGATCCAGCCCTATTTCTCCTGCACCTTGCTTTTGGCGCCCACGTGAGTTAATCCTGAATAAATAGAGAAAAGAGAGATTCGCATGGGTTGAGGAAGCTAGAGCTGTTTATGTTAGAGGCAGGACTTGAGCTGGGCTTTGAGAGATGGGTAGGTTTGGCTAAGAAAAGAGAGTACTCAGTGAGAGAACCACAGCTCCTCTGAAAACCAATCAATAATCAGGAGATTCTTTGATCAATGTAGAATGATGGAAGTAAACATTTGCGCATATTTTTAATAGTTTTATTGAGATTTAATTCATACTATAAAATTCCCCCCTTTTTTTAAACAATGTTTTATTTTTTCTGCTTTTTCTCCCCAAATCCCTCGGTACATAGTTGTATATTTTAGTTGTGGGTCCTTCCAGTTGTGGCATGTGGGATGCCACCTCAGCATGGCCTGATGAACGGCGCCATGTCCGCGCCCAGGATCCGAACTGTTGAATCCCCAGGCGGCGGAAGCGGAGGGTGCAAACATAACCACTTGGCCACGGGGCCGACCCCCATAAAATTCCCCCTTTTAAAGTATGAAATTCAGTGGTTTCTAGAGTTGTGCAATCATCACGAACAATTTCGTCAACCTATACAGAAACTTCATACCATTGGCAATCACTCCCATTCCCCCTCCCCTTGCCCCTGTCAACCACTGATCCACTTTCTGTCTCTTTGAATTTGCCTACTCTAGACATTTTGTATAAATGGATTTATACAGTACGTGGCTTTTTGTGACTGGCTTCTTTCACGTAGCATAATGTTTTTAAGGTTCAGCCATGTTGTAACATATAATCACTACTTCATTTCTTTTTGTGGCTGAATAATATTCCCTTGTATGGATATACCACATTTTGCTTATTCATTCATCAGTTGATGGACATTTGGGTTGTTTCCAATTGGGGGCTATTATGAATAATATTCTGTTGCTTTGAACATTTGTGTAAAAGTTTTTGTGTGGACATGTTTTCAGTTCTCTTGGATGTATACCTAGGAATGGAGTTGCAAGATTACATAGTAACTCTGTGTTTAACCTTTTGAGGAATGGAATTGCAAGATTACATAGTAACTCTGTGTTTAAACTGACAATCTGTTTTCCAAAGCGGCTATACTATTGTAAAATCCCACTGGCAAGGTATAAGGGTTCCAATTTCTCCATATCCTTGACAGCATTTGTTATTGTCTGTCTTTTTTATTTTAGGCATCTTGATGTGTGTAAAGTGGTTTGATTTATATTTCCCTGATGAATAATGAAGTTGATCATCTTATCATGTGCTTATTGGTCATTTGTGTGTTTCTTTGGAGAATGTCTATTCAAATCCTCTGCCCGTTTTTTAATTGAGTTATTTGTCTTTTTATTGTTGAGTCGTAAAAGTTCTTCATATATTTGGGACACAAGTCCCTTATCACACACATGCTGTGCAAATATTTTCTCCTGTTCCACAGGTTCTCCTTTCATTTTCTTGATGGTCTCCTTTGAAGCACAAAAGATTTTGGTTTCAATGAAGACCAATTTATCTAATTTTCCTTTTATCACTTGTGCTTTTGGTGTCACATCTAAGAAACCATTGCCTAATCCAAGGTCACAAAGATTTATACCTATGTTTCTTCTAAGATTTTTATGGTTTTAGCTCTTACATTAAGCCTATGAACTATTTTGGGTTAATTTTTGTAAATGGTATGAGGTAGGGATCCAACTTTATTCTTTTGCATGTGGAAATCCAGTTGTCCCAGCACCGGTTGTTAAAAAGACTTTCTTCCCTTTCCCCTACCCCATTTAATTGTCCTAGGACTCTTGTCAAAAATCAATTGGAAATAATTGTAGATGTTTATTTCTGGACTCTCAATTCTACTCCATTGTTGGGCATATTTTCTAAGGGATATTTTTCTCAAACTGTGGTACCTGGTGAGCCGTCCTTCCTTGGAAGAGAGAGGAGAGATGGAGCGATCTCCCAAGCAGACTGCACTTCCTCAGGTGGGTCAGGCCTCAAGGGCTCTTTGCACTGGCTCATGGTAATTACATCCTCCTGCAAGATTCAGAACCCCCTCCATTGTTTGGATGGCAGCTGGGAGGTAGCTGAACGAACAAAGGACCTTAACTCTCTCCTATCTCTCAAGGTTATTGTAAAGAACAAATTAGGGGCAGGCCCAGTTGCACAGTGGATAAATGCGCACATTCCACTTCGGCGGCCCGGGGTTCACTGGTTCGGATCCCGGGTGCGGGCATGGCACCACTTGGCATGCCATGCTGTGGTAGGCGTCCCACATATAAAGTAGAGGAAGATGGGCATGGATGTTAGCTCAGGGCCGGTCTTCCTCAGCAAAAAGGGGAGGATTGGCAGCAGTTAGTTCAGAGCTATTCTTCCTCAAAAAAAGATAACAAATTAGATAATTTACACGAAAGAATTTAGGAAGGTCTAACGTGCTATCCAAATGTAAGGTGTATTCTTATTATTTTCCCTCTCCCTTATGAATAAGACCTAAAAATAGAGAGAAGTTTTCTTTTTTTTTTTTTTTTTTTTTGAGCAAAACCAGCCCTGAGCTAACATCTGCTGCCAATCCTCCTCTTTTTGCTGAGGAAGGCTGGCCCCAAGCTAACATCTATGCCCATCTTCCTCTACTCTATCTGTGAGATGCCTACGACAGCATGGTTAGCCAAGCGGTGTCACGTCAGCACCCGGGATCTGAACCGGTGAACCCCAGGCCGCCGAAGCGGAATGTGCGCACTTAACTGCTGTGCCACTGGCCAGCTCTGAGAAGTTTTCTTAAACTTTTACTCATTGGGTTCAAGGTTGCAGTGTCTGCATTATTGCAAAGTCCAAGTTAGTGAGGTTTGGCTCTTCACATTATCCTTGCAGGAGGCTGTGAACTTAACACGGGGAGAGTGAATATGAATGCTCGTCATTCCTTGCGTCCACATGCCCTTCCTTGAATGAGGGCCTACTTTGGGCCAGGCACTGTGCTAAGCTCTGGGAAAACCAGGGAATAAGGTAGATACAGTCTTGGCCCTCCTGGAACTCACAGTTTAGAGGGGAAGTTGTATAATTCAACCAGCCATTATAGTAAAATATGACTGTGAGGGCGCTGCAGGATGACGCCTCCAACCAGCCTTGGTATCAGTTTGCTCCATGTAAACCAGAGGGATTAGACTATCTTCCAACCCCATTTAGCCTTTGCTTCTATGATTTTTCAATGAGGCAGAGGCTGTTCTATGCTGAACTGAGCCCCTAACCCAGGTGTTCTAGAGACTTTGTCACAATGCCACACAGTTAGACCTGAGAATGGACCAGCAGAGTGGACGCCTGCTCTGCCTCCTCCTAGCCACACGTCTCAGAAGCTCTTCAGAGGGAAGGCCCAGCTGAAACCTGCCTCCATCCTGCTGTCCATGTGGTTTCTTTCCTGATATGAGAGAAGGGCTCCCTGGTTACAAGCAAAGAGTCAGGCTCTTCTTCTCTACCCATCCTCCTCCACCAGGACCGCTCCTTCAGGGCCTGAAGGGGTGTCACTCTCAAAATCCCACGCCCCCTCCAAGCCTCCACCAGTGGAGAGACTGCTCCCTCCCAGAAGACAGCAGCTCACTTGCTCAAGGCCCATTGTTCTCAAAGCCTGGAAAACCAAGCTGACGGGACTACCTAAGAGCCGGGTGGCTCTGAGGAGGAGAGCCCAGGGCCACCGCATCAGCCTCAGCCTGGCCCCTTGCCCTCGCTAGGGCTGCTCTGGTCACAGGCATCCAGCTAGCCAGCCCTGCAGTGCACCGGTGTCCCTTGGTGTGAGGGAAAGCCACAGGGCCCCTACCTCTCCTCTCACCTCCCTCCTCTCCCCCCTCCACCATGCTTTTTTTTTTTTTTATTGAGTTAATGATAGGTTACAATCTTGTGAAATTTCAGTTGTACATTAATGTTTGTCATTCGTGTTGTAGGTGCACCACTTCACCCTTTGTGCCCACCCCCCACCCCACCTTTCCCCTGGTATCCACTAAACTGTTCTTAGTCCATAATTTTAAATTCCTCATATAAGTGGAGTCATACACAGATTATCCTTCTCTAACTGGCTTATTTCACTTAACATAATTCCCTCAAGGTCCATCCATGTTATTGCAAATGGAATGATTTTGTTCTGTTTCACAGCTGAGTAGTATTCCATTGTATATATATATATCACATCTTCTTTATCCATTCGTCTGTTGATGGGCACTTAGGTTGCTTCCATGTCTTGGCTACTGTAAATAATGCTGCAATGAACATTCCCCCTCCACCAGGCTTAATGACAATACTGACAATGCCCGGCCTCCCCCTGCTCCTAGGGCTGAGGCAGCCACCTTTGTCCCCACCTCTACCCCCATCCTCCTCCACACTGCTCCCTGGCAGCATGTCATCTGACAACTCAGCACAATCACTGGGGTACTAAGCTCACACAGCCTCCTGCACACACTCCATACAGCAGGTGAGCCTGTGTGTCTCTCAGCTGCAGGCACCATCCCATGCACAGATACCCAAGAGTCCACTTGATTCCCAACTGGCCCCAAGCAGCTGAATGTGGGGGGGACTCCCTAGCAACTGTCACTGGCTCCTGCCCTGCTTCTTCTGCCCAGCTTCTTCCATCTGCTTCCTCCACTTCTTCCATTGTCCCCTTCCATACCCTTGTCAGGGTGTCTGCTAGGGTGTAGGGTTCTCCCACCTCTGGGGACAGACACCGTGGTGCTGAGGAGTTATGGGAGGACCCTCAGCCTCCACAACTACCTCAAGAGGATGCCACTCTCCTCCCTCCCCCGTGCTTGTCATTTGGAGGGACACACGGATGAGACAGGAAAAGACTGATGGAGAGTGTGGAGTCCTGCGGTGACTTGGGGCAAGCCTGTCTGAGTCTTTAATTTCATCTGTCAAATGAGGGGGCTGTTCTCCTCTCTAGGCTCATCTTTGTAGCTTTCAAAGGCTGCAAGCCCGTGTGGTTGTTTCTGCATGAGCGACTGACAGTTTGTGTCCCCAGTGGGAAGAGGGCAGGTGTTCCAGCGCTCCAGTGCCTCTATGCTCGCCCTCAACAGCCCCTCCATTCTTTCCCCCTTTCCTGGTAGCCCCCTACCCAGTCCTGAGGTGAGCCGAGGGCTCTGAGCATCTCTGCAGCACCTCCCCTGGGCGCCTGCCTGCCGAAGCCTAAACTCTGCCCCAACCCGCTGCCCCATCCCGCGCGCAGGCCACACTCCTCCCCCAAGGCCTAGTGAAGAAGCGGGACGGGTGACTGATCATTAACCCTATCCCAGCTGCACCAGCGGTGCTGTGGACAGCTCCCCACCTTGCCGCTCAGGAGTCGAGAGAGGCCTGGGGCGGTGAGGCCGGAAGACTGAGCGTCTGAGACTGCTGGGCTTCCAGATCCCTGCGCCGAGGCCGTGTGACAGCGAGGAGAGGGCACGATGGGCAGGCGTGGGTGTTCCAGAAAACTGTTGGGTCCCTCAGCTTCGGAGGTGGGTGTGTGTGTGTGGGGGGGTCCCCCTTTCTAGCTTCCTCTGTGACAGCCTGACCTAAGCCCCATCCGCCACCCCTGGGCTGCATGTCGCAGGGGGACACCTCAGCTCCTCCCCGGGCGGGCCGGGAAGCGTCGGTCCCCGCCCCGCTCCGTTAGGCCCGCGCTGCCGGGGGACTTTGCAGCCGAGAAGGAAGCGCGGCGGGGCGGGGAGGTGGGGGTGTGTCGGAAGGCGGCGGCGGCCGCCGGGTTTTATAATCCGCAGGGCGGACGCGGCGCGGGAGAAGGGGCAGCACCGCGCGCCGCGCACCGCGCCATGGGGGCCGCGTCGGGCCGCCGGGGGCCGGAGCCACCGCCGCCACCGCTGCCGCCGCTGCTGCTGCTGCTGCCGCTGCTGCTGCCACCGCCGCCGCCCACCCTGGCACTCGACCCCGCGCTGCAGCCCGGAAACTTTACCGCGGACGAGGCCGGGGCGCAGCTCTTCGCGCAGAGCTTCAACTCGAGCGCCGAGCAGGTGCTGTTCCAGAGCTCGGCCGCCAGCTGGGCGTACGTCACCAACATCACCCAGGAGAACGCGCGGCGCCAGGTGGGCGCGCGGGCCCGGGGCAGGGGCGGGGGCGGGGCCCGGGCGCCCAATCACAGGCCCGTGGCCGGGTGCTGGGGGGCGGGTAGTCACCGCTGGCCGCACGCCCCGGGCCCCTGAGCCGTGGGGACCCGGTGGAGCCAACGGGACTCCCCCCATCCCGCCCCATCAGACCGGCAGTAGGTGCCTTAGCACGGTGCTGGGCTCATGGTCTGTGCCCAATATAGGAACCGAAGGGATGAGGCTGGCTCCTCTGACACCGAGTGCCCCCAGGTGGCAGCGCCCAGGGATGACATCGGGCTAGGTCAGCGGCAGTCTTCGCTGAGGGTGCCCGGTCTGCTCTGGGCCCTCGTCCTCTCTGGCCGCTACCTACCCCTCTCTCACTGTTCCGGTCACCATTCATCACTATCTTTCCACTCTCTCCTCCCCCTGTCTCTTCTGGCTGCAGTTTCTGCTCCACCGCCCCCTGAGACAGATTCCCCCAGTTCCTGACCCCCAGTTCCCAGGAGGAGGGAGCAATTCTCCCACAATCCCCAGTTTCCAGGAGCCCTTGGCCTTTCTCCTCTCCCCCAGCGTCGTGACCCCCCCTACACACCCTCCCCTGCCCTCCTGGTGCCCACAGGAGGACGCAGCCTTGCTCAACCAGGAGTTTGCCGAGGTCTGGGGCCAGAAGTGCAAGGAGCTGTACGACCCAATCTGGCAGAACTTCACCGACCCGATATTGCGGAGGGTCATCAGTGGTGTGCGCATCCTGGGCCCTGCCAACCTGCCCCTGAAGAAGCGGCAGCAGGTGGGCCCGGTAGACCTGAGGGGTGGAGGCAGAAGTGGCCGGGGTGCCTCCTAGTACCCCACTGTGATGACGGTGGAGCCTGCCAGGGAGGGACCCTGGGATCTGTAGGGGTCCTGACTGTTGGGCAGGCATAGAATGGCTTCCTGAGCATTGATTTTGCTTGGAGATGGGGTGGGATGTTACTTTATATTAAAGCAAGTATTACGGAGTACAAAGAAAATTCAAGTAAACGGTAAAAGATGAAACAGGGGTTTTCAAAATTTCTCCATAGGCCAGTTTTGTTTGTGGGCTTCCTTAGAAAAATTGAGAAGGACTGAGAAGCCATCAAGGCCAGGGAATAAGAGGGATTTACCCTCACTGCCAGGTGGTGGCTGGGCTCAGACTTGAACCCTCATCCCTGACTCTCAGGACACTTGTTTCCATCTCCACTGGCTGCCTCCATCAGAGTGGAATCAGTGCATTAGTGATCAGAAGTGCTCTGAGTGCCACTGAGTGGCCTTGTCCAAGCCACATCCTCTCTCCTGGCCTCATTTTCCGCTCAGCAAAAAGAGGAGGGTGGCCAGATTCCCTCTGGGGGTTCATCGCTAACATTTTCTCGACTGTAACTCCCCAGTACAACTCTCTGCTAAGCAACATGAACAGGATCTACTCCACTGCCAAGGTCTGCTACCCCAACAAGACTGCCACCTGCTGGTCCCTGGACCCAGGTACTGCCCTGTCGCTACTGTCTGCTAGGGCTTCCTACCCTTCCCCATCGTGTTGCTGCACCCAGGAGGATGACATGTTTATCAGGAGGGACTGTGGAGGCAGTGGCAAAGCACTGACCTCCCACTGGGGCTGGACTATCAGATGCCCCCACGGCCCTGCTTCTTCTAGCAAACTGATTTCCAGAATCTCCAGCCCCTAGCCTCAGCCCCATGTGTGCTTTGGCCTCTCCCCTCACCACTAGCCTTTCTCCTGGCTGCTTAGTCTTCTGTTTCATGGGTCCTCATTCTCCCCAAGAGGCCTCCACAGGCCTTAGACCCCTCGTGGCTTCCCTTATACTTTCTTCCTCTCCCCCCACATCCCAAGCCCCATTTACCAGGCAGCCTTGAGGTCAGGCACTCCATCCAATGAGCCATGAAGGGTCAGTCTGGGTTTTGGTCTCTGGATGTCTTGTGTCGACCACCTTAGATCATCAGTCTCCTGGGGACAAGGACCCTGCCTGGGTGCTGGCTTTATATAGCTCTCCCAGCCCATCCTACCCAGCTTAAAGGTTGCCCTTGACTTTGGGGGTATCATGATGTTGAAGAAGCAGGTGGAGATGGTGAGGACCAGTGTGGGAGCTCTGGTGAAGGCTGTTATAACTTCAACAGAGAAGTCTCCTAACTGACCTTGCTCACCCGTGTCTCAGAGCTCACCAACATCCTGGCTGTCTCTCGAAGCTATGCCTTGCTGCTCTATGCCTGGGAAGGCTGGCACAACACTGTGGGCATCCCGCTGAAACCCCTGTACCAGGACTTCACTGCCCTCAGCAATGAGGCCTACAAGCTGGATGGTGAGCATGCCCTGCTCCTTCCCTTGTCTGGGTGCCGCCCTCACCAGCTACCAAGATGCTCTCCCATCCACTGTCTCCCCTGAGCCCCAACCCCTGAGGCTGACAGGGCAGCTGTTATGATGATCTCATACACTGGCCCAACGTCGCACAGTAGTGGATGGTGGAACTGGGCTTGAGCCCATCTGCCTTCCACCAGGCTACTGTCTTGCCCTCATACTGCCCCTCGTGGCACTCCTCCCAGCCCTAGCACTCATCTTTGCCTCTCGTGCTCTCCAGGATCTATTTAGCTGGAGATGGAGCAACCCTTAGTTAGAAAACTGTAGAGTGACAACCCCCAAGCCATCCTTTCCAGCTAGCTGGCATATCCACACACGCCGAGCCAGGAGAATGGCAAAGTAGCAGCCGGGAGGTGGAGGTGCCAGCGCCTTGGGCCTGAGCTGCACCCCAACACCACCCCCTGCTAGGCTTCTCAGACACAGGGGCCTACTGGCGCTCCTGGTATGAGTCGCCCACCTTCATGGAGGATCTGGAGCACCTCTACCATCAATTAGAGCCCCTCTACCTCAACCTGCATGCCTACGTCCGCCGCGCACTGCACCGCCGGTACGGGGACAGATACATCAACCTCAGGGGACCCATCCCTGCTCACTTGCTGGGTAAGGACCTGGCCTTGCCTCTGCATGTTTCCCAGGGATTGTCCTCACCATGTCGCACATTTCAGAGCCCTGCACTGTTCGCTTCCACACACATGAGCCCATGTAGCTCATCCACCACCACCATAAAACAGGCGATCCATCTCATCGTCATTGTTCCTATTCTTCAGATGGGTACCCTAAGGCTTAGGGAGTGGAATTGACTTGACAGAGAGCAAAGAACTAGTAAAAGGCGGAGCTAGAAGTCACGCTGAAGGACACATTGGAGGAGGAGTAATAATCCTCTCTTATGCCCCCAGGAAGCAAGCCCTGTCACCCAGCCTCAGGGTTGAGAGGCAGGGACCCCAGCACCATCCGAAAGGAGCCCTTGGGCTCACACTGGCCTCTGCCAGCCCTCGGGAACACAGAGCACTCAAGGGTGTGGATGGGACTGATGTGTGAGATTCCTGGTATCAGCCAGCCCAGCAGGCTGCTGCCCTAGAGTGCCTTGGGGCCAAAGGTGCTGTTCAGTGACAGGCATGGGGAACCAGGTGCTGGCTGGGCAGGGAGCCAAGCTGTCTGGCTCCCCTCCTCTGTCTAGGGGACATGTGGGCTCAGAGCTGGGACAACATCTACGACATGGTGGTGCCTTTCCCTGACAAGCCCAATCTCGACGTTACCAGTGCTATGGTGCAGAAGGTAAGCTCAGGATCAGGCCAAGGTGGGAGCAACAGGAGGGAGTCAGGCACGGGAGACGGGTGGGAAGAAGTCACGTAAGGGAGATGAGTCGGGTAGGGATCTCGGCCCCTCCCATTCTATAGAGCAGCAGCCTGGAGTGCATGTACAAGCAGTGAGCTGGGGTCTGAGTCCTTGGTGAGGTGTCAACCCCTCCCTTTAGGACCCCCTGGTGGGATGTGAGCAGCAGTCAACTTCTGTGGTCAGTAGGGGCCCTACCTCTGGGAAGGGAGGCCACAGAGCAGAGATGCCCTTCACAGGCAGGGAGCTAACCTGGGTGGGGGACCCCAAACCTGCCCCCAGGGCAGCCACAGTGAGCTCCCAGCAACTGGCCCCTGACCTGTACTCGCACCCCACCACCAGGGCTGGAATGCTACGCACATGTTCTGGGTGGCCGAGGAATTCTTCACTTCCCTGGGGCTCTTGCCCATGCCTCCTGAGTTTTGGGCAGAGTCTATGCTGGAGAAACCAAGCGACGGGCGTGAAGTGGTTTGCCACGCTTCTGCCTGGGACTTCTACAACAGAAAAGACTTCAGGTCTAGACACGGGAGGAGGAGGGTTCTGAGGCTCTGGGAAGAGTGGGCAGCCAGAGAGGCCAGTTCCCAGGCCTACCTCTACCCCAGCCCCGACACTGGCTGGGGGGCTGGGTCTATG
This sequence comes from Equus przewalskii, assembly GCF_037783145.1. Taxonomy (NCBI): domain Eukaryota; kingdom Metazoa; phylum Chordata; class Mammalia; order Perissodactyla; family Equidae; genus Equus; species Equus przewalskii. The sequence goes on along the minus strand of NC_091840.1, from coordinate 15,836,056 downwards.
CCAGGCCTGCCATTAGGTTGCCTTCCCTCGGGAACTTTGACAGGTAGTCAACTCCACCCGGGGAATGGAGCCTGAGTGTGGGCTGGGGCAGGGTAAAGGATTTATATGTTTCTTCCAGCTCCTTGCCCCTTTCCCTCAGGCACCAGCCTCCCCATGCTCTGGTCCCTGGCCTGCCTGTCCTTTACTCTCACCCTCACCCTCTACCCACCCCAGGATCAAGCAGTGCACACGGGTCACTCTAGAGCAGCTGTCCACGGTGCACCACGAGATGGGCCACGTGCAGTACTACTTGCAGTACAAGGACCAGCCCGTCTCCCTGCGCCAAGGCGCCAATCCTGGCTTCCACGAGGCCATCGGAGATGTGCTAGCACTGTCTGTCTCCACCCCTACACATCTGTACAAAATTGGCTTGCTGGACCGTGTCACCAATGACACGGGTATGGGATGTGGAGAGGACCCAGCCCAGTACCACCCAAACCCCACTCGATCCCACAGCAGGACTCCACTTACCTCTACTCCAATCTGCCTTTCTTGTTTCTGCCTCACTGCCCCAGGTCAGGCAGACTTGGGGACCCACCCGGAGCCCAACAGCCCACCCTGAGTCCCAACTCAGCACTGCCCAAGGGCCCTGTTCCAACCAGGGCCCCATGGTCTCGAAGGCCAGCCTACCCTTCTCTGCATCTGCCCAGCCTCACCTCCTGCTGGATCCTCCCCAGGCCCACCCTATCCTAGCTGGACTCCCTTCTCCTTCTGACCTCTCTTCTCATCTCGTCTCCTGACAGAAAGCGACATCAATTACTTGTTAAAGATGGCACTGGAAAAAATTGCCTTCCTGCCGTTTGGCTACTTGGTGGACCAATGGCGTTGGGGGGTCTTTAGTGGGCGTACCCCCCCTTCCCGCTACAACTTTGACTGGTGGTATCTTCGGTGAGCAAAGAGGGATCAGGAAGGACCTAACCCCAATGACCCTCCCACCCTCCTGGGCAACCAGGAGCCTCCTGCCTCAATCAGTCCCAGTCCCCTCCTCTTTAATAATGCCTCCATCCTTTTACCCATCACATTCTTCTTTCTTGCCTAAAACTCCCTCCTCCAGGAAGTCTTCCCCAATTCACCAGCATGGAAAAGGGATGGCTGGGTGGGAATGCCTGCTTAGCAGCTTTTTCTGCAAAAGCTAAATCAGCCTGTGTGCAACCCTTAGGTCCTAAGACAATTTAACCATCCTCTTCTAGAACCAAATATCAGGGGATCTGTCCTCCAGTTCTCCGAAACGAAACCCACTTTGATGCTGGAGCAAAGTTTCATGTCCCAAATGTGACACCGTACATCAGGTACTATTGCTTCCTTCCTGCCCCTCAGTTCTGTCACACCTTTAGTCCCCTGCACCCTACTCTGATTGTGGTCCTCCCATTCCCAGGGCTTGTCTCCATACTCTTCTCGATGCCCCACCCCCCACCCACCCAGGGCCTGGAATTCCAGCGGGCTCTCTCCTGAGCCGGGCTTGGTTCTCCCTTCTCTGCCGAGGCAGCCCCTGGTTGGGCTTCTGTCCCATGGGAAGCTGCATGGTGCCTGGGCAAGGGACCCCCACTATCCCCTCTAATGTCTGCTCTGTGCCTGCAGGTACTTTGTGAGTTTTATCCTGCAGTTCCAGTTCCATCAAGCCCTGTGCAAGGAGGCAGGCCACCAGGGCCCACTGCACCAGTGTGACATCTACCAGTCCACCCAGGCGGGGGCCAAGCTCCGGTGTGTGGGGGGAAGGGAGGGCAAGTGGAGGGTGAGGGGAAAGGCTGGAGAAGGCCATGTCTGGAAGACACCTGGCTGCTCCAGTGGGAGCACATGGGGCCAGATGGGGGAGAGTGATTTTCTTCCCTCCCGTCCTTTCTTTCTCTCATCAAATATTTATGGAATGGGACTTCTGGCTGTCATGGGGCAAGACAAATGTCCCCTGGCCCCTTCACAGGGATCCTAGGCCCCAGAGTCTTAATGCTGCTGCTCTTGCATCCAGTGGGGGGAAGAAATGGCTGGAGGTAGGGCAAGTGGGCCGGGGGGCCAGTAGTGAACTCCAGCCTGAGACTCCTGTGCCCACAGTGACCACTCTGCCTGACAGGGAGTTGCTGCAGGCAGGCTCCTCACGGCCCTGGCAAGAGGTGCTGAAGGATATGATTGGCTCAGATGCCCTGGACGCTCAGCCACTGCTCAACTACTTCCAGCCGGTCAGCCAGTGGCTACAGGAGCAGAACCAGCAGAATGACGAGGTCCTAGGCTGGCCAGAGTATCAGTGGTACCCACCGATGCCCGACAATTACCCAGAGAGCATTGGTAAAGCCCTGAGGGAGGGTGGGTTGGGGCACTAAGGCGAGTTCTCAATTCTGGGCTCTGGACCCAGGTTCCCCATCAGCTCCTCCCAGCTGGGCCCTGGTACCCTGCCCTGGAGGGCCAGGCAGCCCTCTGAGCTCATCAGCAGGGCCCTGGGGGAGAGACGGGAATGTCTTTTCCCCAGCGTCCTAGAGAGGGTATGCCCAGATCTGAGGGCCCCAGGCACAGGCTGTCTGGCCACACTGCTTTATGAGGTCACACTGCAGGCTCCTCTTTTATTGGCCAGGGTGTGGTGGCTGCAGGGCTCTGCTCTCCTGCGGCCATGGGCCAAGGTCGGGCTGCTCCAGGACTGCCCAGCCTCCTCTTCCTCATGCTTTGCTGTGGGTACCCACTACTGGTCCCCAGCCAGGAGGCCACCAGCCAGGTGACGATCAACCAGGGAACAACCAGCCAGGCAACAATCAGCAGCCAGACAACAACCCATCAGACAACCACCAGCCAGGGAACAGCCAGTCGCCAGACAACCCAGAGCCCAAGTGGGACCAGCAGGGGCACGGCAGGGCCATAAGGGGGTGGGGAGGCAGGGGTGGCAGTGGGATTTGGGCCAAACCACAGGAGGGGGCAAGGGGGACCTGTCTGTTTCCCTCCTCTCTGTCCCACAGAGCTGGTGAGTGATGAGGCTGAGGCCAGCAAGTTTGTGGAGGAATATGACCGGAGATCCCAAGTGGTGTGGAACGAATATGCCGAGGCCAACTGGAACTACAACGTTAACATCACCACAGAGGCCAGCAAGATCCTGGTAGGGGCCCTCTCTGTACTCCACACCCGTGCACATGCACAAGCACACACCCAGCTCACACACGTGCTCCGCCCAGCAACCAGTCCTCCAAAACCCGAGGCAGAGCAGGCTGCCCCCCTCTTTCCCTCCTTCCCTTGGGGTTACCTCCGTGGGGGGAGGCTGTCGGAATTTGTGAAAAATCCAAATGGAATACTTAAAACAATATCTATTTCAGATTTGAGTGGGCATATACTCAATGCCTGAACAAGTTGTCTTTCATTAATAATCAATCTATTGTTAATAACGGAATAAATGGTACATAAATAAGTGATGCAGGGGCCGGCTCAAGGGTGCAGCGGTTGAGTGTGCACGTTCCGCTTCAGCGGCCCAGAGTTCACTGGTTCGGATCCCAGGTGCAGACATAGCACCGCTTGGCACACCATGCTGTGGTAGGCGTCCCACGTATAAAGTAGAGGAAGATCGGCACAGATGTTAGCTCAGGGCCAGTCTTCCTCAAAAAAAAAAAAAAGGGGATGCTAAAGTTGGTTTTGAAAAGGTTGAAAGCCCCCATTTGCCACCATAGCGAGAGTATACTTCCCCTTCAACCCCATTCCCCACCTGTGAGTGCAGATTATATCAAGAGGAGCCACAGAGAACTAACATTTCTTAAAGAGCACTGTGTGCTGGCCCCTGTTCCTTGGCCCTTTACATCTGTTGCCTCATTTATTCCTCAACAGCCTTGCAAAACTGGTGGTCTTACTCTCATTTACAGAGTGGACCATGAGGCTCAAAGAGGCACAGAGCTAATACCAAGATGCCTCCACCCTAACAGCCTTTAAGATACGGGATGGGCTTCCTGCTCTCTGTCCCTGCCAGGATATGACTTACTCTGCTGTGGGCATCTGTTGAGGGCCCTGTACTGCATTCAGAACATTACAGACATTTCAGGTTGAACAGGGTCTTTACAGGCAAAGACGGCAACTTGATAAATCTGCCCCCTGCACCACCACCCCTAGTCCCCTCAGCTCCCCATGGCACCTCCTCCTCAGAGGCCTCTCCAAAGCTCCTGGGCCTCATGACATGGTTTCCCCTGTGCCTTCAGCTGCAGCAGAACATACAGATGGCAAACCACACTGTCAAGTATGGCACCTGGGCCAGGCAGTTTGATGTGACCAACTTCCAGAATACCACCATGAAGCGGATGATAAAGAAGATTCAGGACCTAGAGCGGGCAGCGCTGCCTGTCAAGGAGCTGCAGGAGGTGTGTGGTTTGAGGGGAACAGGGAGTGGAGGATCCAAAATCAGGACCAGGTTGTAGCTCGAGTGAGCCCCGTATAGGGTCCGGCCTTCATGCTGCTTCCTCTTCCTCGATTTGTCAAGTCATGACATCTGCCATGCTGATATACACCTCCAGAATTACTGAGAAGGCAGCAGCTTTGGGAACATGCTCCCCCAAATCCACAGCCCTGCTCTGCAATGGTGCCTGGGTAGCAGGTGGCAAAGGGGTGCAGCCTGCTGCCTCTCTTCTTCCTCCTGCAGTACAACAAGATCCTGCTGGACATGGAAACTACTTACAGCGTGGCCTCTGTGTGCCTCGCCAATGGCACTTGTCTACAGCTAGAGCCTGGTGAGCGCACGAGGGCAATGAGAGGAGGGGCTGGGGTTGCCCAGCGTCAGGGGGGCTGGCCCATGCAAGGGGGGTCAGGCGGTCTTCACTCGTTCGGTCGGCATGCCCAGGAAACTCACTTCCCTGTTTTCCACCGGTGGGGCTTCTCTGCCACCACTTAGAAGCAGCCCCTGCTTCGTCGCTGCCCTAATCCACTGCCCCTCCTTTGGACCCGCCCATCTGCTCCCTCTCCGTGGCCTCTAGGCTCTCCCCTTCTCTTTTCCTCCCTGTGCCATACCCTGCAGAGCAGCAGGTATCTCAAATTTGTCTCTCAGATTTGTCTTTCAAGGGCTTGGAGTCCCAAATAAAGCTAGTAACTCTAGGCACCTCCCTTCCATGCTCCCTCCAATCCTGTCTTTCCCACCTTCTCTGGCCCCTTCATACCCCACCATAAATTGAAGCCACAGCCTACAGAAGCCACATCCATGCCATTCAGCTTCACTCCCTCCACCACCACTTCCTGCTGGAAGGAGGGACTGGCTCCTGCTTGTCCTCTCTCTCCCCACTGGCTGGGCCTTCTTACCTTCTCCCCTTTGAGAGAGCTCACCCTCAACACTCAAGTCCCTGCACACAGATACAGCCCCTCCTCCCTCCTGACCTGCCCTTCCCAGGCTTGGAGAGCCAGAGGCATAAACATTCTCCCTGAGGGATCTCTATCCAGAAACAGTCTCTTCCTGGCCCTGGGCCCAACTCCCACATTAGGACAATGACAAATAGAAGGGAAATGGAAAATAAACAGGAGAGAGAAAGTTTTCCTGGGACAGGGTTTGGCCTACGGGTTGTGGATGTGGGTAGGCACGCAAAGTGTTGGGGGGGCATTTGCTTGTGTATGTGTGTGTCTCTGCATGTGTGTGCCTGTGTGCAAGTGGTGTGCACATGCATGTGTGTGCGTATGTGTGTTAATGGATTAAGAGCATTAAAGGGAGTGTGGCTTTCAGCGCCCCTCAGTCAGTCCCTTAATCCAGGGCTGGGCCATCAGGTCACTTCCATTAGTGAAAATAAGAAGCACCCAGAAAAACAGAACACTCACATCAGCAAAGGACAGATACGAAATTCTCAAACTACATTGTTTTCTAAACAAAATTAATTTGAATGTACTTTCTCTATGAAAAGTAGATATTACGTGGCATGTTCCGAAATAAGGAGAGTGAGCACAGGTCACTGAGGTGTGCAGGGCCCAAAGCCATCAACAGTCTTCCTTCTCAGGCCGGGGCCAGACAGGAAGGAACGCCACCATTGGTCTGTGTGGAGCTTCAGAATCAAAACACGAGCTCACATCATCCTTATCCCAGCTCTGTGAGGTGGATGTCAGCTCCATACAGTCCATAATCGAGGAGGCCACTCACGTAGGCAGTGGCTCCTACAGGACGCAGACCCGGGCTTGCTGGCTCCCTGGCAATGCGTGGATGGTTCTCTGTACTTGGTTTTCACAGCTATTGTTTTATTCAGTCGGTTCGGTTGCAGGTTGTGAAAGATGCCCTGGGCCCTGTGGGAACACAGAGATAAACAAGGCACACTCCCCGCTCAGGCGCTTCATGCTCCTGTTCAATCTTCACCCCACTGTGAGGGTGGCATTTTCCCATTTTATAGACAGGGAAAGAGAAGTCCATGACTTGCAAGGTGATTTTGGTGTCAGTGGGAGACTAGAACAGGAACTCAGATCTTTTGCACTTCAGGCCCTTTCTCCCAGGGACGGGGCGAGGAGGGAATGAGTAGGGAGCAGCAGCTTTGGGGTCTGGCCTTTGGTTTGTGATCCAGTTCAGCCACTTCGTGGGGGACCCAGCCATGTCACCAAACTGCTCACAGGGAAACAATCACATCCCTCACAGGGCTGTTAAAATCCCATGATCGCCTGAGGTCACGTGCGTGCAGTGCTGAGCCCCCACCTGGCCTCCGGGCGCCCCTGTAGAAAGGGTCCCACCCTTTCTCCTATTTCAGCAGACTTGCTACCTGTACTGTCCCTTTTACGTGATCTCACCAGTTTTATTCCATCTCTGAAGGAGGTGGGAGGTGAGCCAAGGGCTGGCGGCTTAAGCCATTCAACCTCTGCCCCCCAGATCTGACGAATCTGATGGCCACATCCCGGAAATATGAAGAACTGTTGTGGGCATGGCAGGGCTGGCGAGACAATGTGGGGAGGTCCATCCTCCCTTTTTTTCCAAAATACGTGGAGCTCTTCAACAAGGCTGCCCGGCTCAATGGTGAGTCCCTCGGCTGGCATCACTGGCTCTGTGGTCCTAGCCCCACTGGGGCCCTCAGAGAGGTCCTTAGAGACCCTAAGCCTGGTGAGAGGGAGGTCCCTGAAGGAGGCAGAGGGTGTTCAGAGAGCCTGCTGTGTCCCCCTCTGCAGGCTATGTAGACGCAGGGGACTCGTGGAGATCTATGTACGAGATGCCGTCCCTGGAGCAAGACCTGGAGCAGCTCTACCAGGAGCTGCAGCCGCTCTACCTGAACCTGCACGCCTACGTGCGCCGGGCCCTGCACCGCCACTACGGGCCACAACACGTCAACCTGGAGGGCCCCATTCCAGCTCATCTCCTGGGTGAGGACAAGTGCTGGGCCTTGAGGAAGGGATGAAGGCAGACCCCAATATGAGGAGGATGGGGCCAGGGCTAGCCAGAGGGTGGAGAACAGGCTGGGAAGGCTCTGCGGATGGCACTTCCAGCTGGAATGCTGAGAAGACTTGAGCCTGGAGAGAATGTTGCCAAAGCTGGAGTGGGGTGGGGGATGGATGCTGGGAGATGAGCCTCCTGTTTGCATCTGGTGCCTCTTTTGCTACAGATCCACATTGTGCAAGTCATCATGGCTGGGGCAATGTGGGGGAAGTTCATAATCTTGTCACAGGGAGACCACATCATTCATCACAGCTCAAGGCAGCATGGTATAGGAGCGTGAGGAAGGGGCTGTGCATAGGAGGTGAGGCCTCCCCAAGAGGTGGCATGTAATCAGAGCCTTGAAAGATGAGAGGTTCTGACAGATGGAAAAAGTAGTGGCAGGGAAGCAGGGAATGGCAGACAGAATGTTCAGGCTATGGGAGTTAGGAGAACAGAGAATAGTCCTGAGAGTGTAGGTGCATCTCACCTTTTGGACCCTCGCTTTGCAGAAATTGTGAACTCCGGTGCCTTGAATACATGGAGTGGGCAGTGGAAGACAATAAGGGATGTAGGGGCTGGAGCAAAGTAGAGGCTACCAGGTCTCTGTCCCTGTCAGGCCATTGGGAACATATTCCTGGGGGGCTTGTCACTGTGAGCCGAGAGCCCAGATGGGGCCACAGAGCATTTACAAATCACTAGGGAGACCCCAGAAGCTGGTGCAGATTTGGGTCTAGTTCTCACACAGCCTGGAGGGTCTTTGCAGCCCAATTGACGAACCATCCTTGCTCCCTCTCTGGTGAGACTAAAGAACATCAGAGTGGCATCAGCTTGATGACTGAGAAACACAGACCCCAGGAGGGGAAGCAATGTGCCCAGGTGGCCCTGGAGCTGGGCCAGAGCTAGGCCTTAGAACTCAGCTGCTGGCGATGGGTGTGGCCAGGCACTGGCTCACTCATGCTTTCTTGCTCATTCATTCTTTTTTTTTTTTTTTTTTTTTTTTAAGATTTTATTTTTTTCCTTTTTCTCCCCAAAGCCCCTCCGGTACATAGTTGTATATTCTTGTTGTGGGTCCTTCTAGTTGTGGTATGTGGGACGCTGCCTCAGCGTGGTTTGATGAGCAGTGCCATGTCCGCGCCCAGGATTCGAACCAACGAAACACTGGGCCGCCTGCAGCAGAGCGCGCGAACTTAACCACTCGGCCACGGGGCCAGCCCCTTGCTCATTCATTCTTAACTCTCACTGGTTTCTACTTTAGACTGCACCTGATGTCAGCTCAAGCTTAATCTCCTTTGGCTATAAAAGACTCTCTACTCCAAATCTATTTCTAGACTTTTCCACTCACTCAGAATATCTTCTTTTTCTCCACTCCTGGGGAACTGGGCTCTCTTCTCTTACCCTAAATGGAGAAGCATCAACCTCTCCTGAAGGACGGTAGTTCTTGCCAGGTGACCACATAAACCACTCTCAGGGATGTGGAGGGGACACAGTGGTAGCTGGTCAGGAGTGCAGCCTGCCTGCCTGCATTCAAACAACAGCCTCCTTGCTTAGGAGCCGTGGGCCCCCAGGTGGGTTACTTAATTCTCAATAAGTTGTGGCCATGTGTGCATAGATGTTCCAGGGACCTGAGGCTTACACAGATGCGAGTCATTTCAGTCTTCAATGCTCATGGACAGTGAGGACCACCTTGACTCCCTGATGGCCAGCAAAGTTCTCACCTGTGAGTCAGGACAGTAATGACCTTGTGGGCTGGATGTGCAGACTGATGACAGTGTATGTCAAATGCCCAGCACAATTTGCAAATAGTAGGTGCTCAAAAGACGCCATTGTGATTAGCAAGACTGGGATCTGGTTCCCTCACCCTGTGTTGTGGTGCTGAGCCTAAGTAGTAACATCTGTCTCTTCTACACACCTCCAGGGAACATGTGGGCGCAGACCTGGTCCAACATCTATGACTTGGTGGTGCCTTTCCCTTCAGCCCCCAAGATGGATGCCACAGAAGCCATGATAAAGCAGGTCCGTACCAGCCTCCTTGAACTCCTGCTCCTCCAGAGCGGCCCCAGGGCACAGGGGAGGAGAGGCCCCCGCCCTGGTGGCAGAGGGCCCTCTGATTCAGGAGTCCCTTCTAGCTTGGCCCTCTCCCAGTACTCTCCCCAGCTGTGCCGCACAATCTGTCCCCATTGTCCTCAGTTTTGGCAGACCTCCCTCTACTTGCAGGGCTGGACACCCAGAAGGATGTTTGAGGAAGCGGACAATTTCTTCACCTCCCTGGGACTGCTGCCTGTGCCCCCTGAGTTCTGGAACAAGTCCATGCTAGAGAAGCCAACTGATGGACGGGAGGTGGTATGCCATGCCTCTGCCTGGGACTTCTACAATGGCAAAGACTTCAGGTGTGTCCAGACTACAGCTAGGGGGTCTTATCCTGAGCCCAGTGGACAAGGAGATGAGCCAAGTAGAGGCTCCACTGCCATCCCCTCAGCCAGAGTGAGCAGAAACAGGTGCAGGGGCCAGAGCTTGGGATGGAAGATCAAGAATGTTGGGCCTGGTCTCAGCTTGCCCATTGGATTCTCGCAGGGGAACTCCATCCACTAGGTGAGGGTTTCCTCGAGTGCTGACCAGCTCTGCCAGCTTGGTCAGTTGGTCAGCGCCCAAGGTCCCAGTCCTGGGTATGAGCTGCCCAGCCTTCCCTCACTCCAGGGTGCCTCCTGCATACAGCTGGTCCTCTCCCCACGTGCATGTGCCTTGACATAGGGAGGCATATGAGCATGTGGCGGGGGGTGCTTCACACAGATCCACCCTCACCAGTAACAGAGGCTCAGAAGCTGTCTTCATTGGAGGACTGTGTCAGTTATCTATTGCTGCATGACAAACCAGCCCCAAACTTAATGGTATAGAACAACCATTGATTATGCTCATGAGTGTAGGGGTCAGGAATTCAGGAATTACAGTGGAAAAGGCTTGTTCCTGCTCTGCATGTTGGAGACCTGAGCTGGGGTAGCTCTCCTGGCTGGAGATGGCTGAAACGGCTCAATGGGGCCATCCATCCGGGGCCTTGGTTCTGGCAACTGGTTGGGTTCTTCAGTTTTTCTCCATGTGGCATGCTGGGGCGGGAATGTTCAAGTTGACTTCTTCACTCACATGTTGGCTCCCTGGGCTGGGATGGCTGGAGCAGCTGGGGGTTGGTAGGACATCTCTTTCTCCAAGCTAGCTTGGGCTTCCTCACAGTATGGCAGTCAAGCAGTCAGATTTCTTACCTGGAAGTTGGCATCCCCCCTGGTGAAAGCAGAAGCAGCCAGTCTCTTAAAGGCTAAGTCTAAAACTGGCACAGAGTCACTTCTGCCACATTTTATTGGCTGAAGCAGGTCACGAGGCCAAGCTAGATTCAAGAGAAGGGAAAGGACACCCCAGCTCTTGGGAGAAGTGGCAAAGATGATCTGCCACAGCTGAGGAAATGTCTTTTTTGAGAAGAGTAGACACAGAAAGCCTGGAACAAACCAGACAGGGTTCACTGGATCACCTGGCCTTGGGCCCTTCCTTCAAAGGCATGGGACTGACTGCAGCTGTAGGGCTGGGCATTGACAGAATCCAGGGGTGAGAGCTCTTGTGGGCATCCTCCTTTGTATGTGGAGTCATAGGAGAAGGTGAACAGACCCCAATCTCATTGTAACCAGGATGCTGGGCCGCTCTTCCCCCTCCTAATAGAATGACAGAAAAATGGGGTCAACTGAACTAAAGGGCTCTGTTTAGATCCAAGGGAGAATTTCACTGGCTCACAAAAGAGAATGAAGAAATATGGAGAGGGAGGTAGACCCTCTGGCTTGGACAGCTCTGCAGATGTCATTTCAGTCCTGACCCTAAGAAATCCTGCAGTGAATATGCATGCTGGTGGTGGGCACATTGGATGCAGAATAGCTCAGTTGTTTCCTTCAGGAGGCCTAAGTTTGGGGAGAAACAAAATGTGTACACAAGAAACCATAGGACTCACGTCCTAGAAAGTCCTGCGCTGACCAAAAGTGAGTATCCCAATGCCTCGAGAGCAAGTACTTTGCAGTCAGAAAGCAACATGGCAGTGTGGGCTGGAGTTATTTAGGGAAGTTGGAGGCAGAAGAATGGCCTGAATGACCATACTTTAGGGGCTTCCAACCCCCAGATTCCCTCTTTCTCAGGCTCATTCCATTTCTCCTTTTGGGTTTCTTCCCATAATGCTGTGTTCCCTGCATATAGCAGTGATGGGGGTCTGCTCTTTATGCAGTAAGGACAGCAGTTCCCTTTGCCCAGGGCTGCTCACTGCCCTCTTCAACACCCTCTCCCTACCCCCATGTTCCCAGGATCAAGCAGTGCACTGCTGTGAATATGGAGGACCTGGTGGTGGCTCACCACGAAATAGGCCACATACAGTATTTCATGCAGTACAAGGACTTGCCTGTGACCTTCCGGGAGGGTGCCAACCCTGGCTTTCATGAGGCCATTGGGGACGTGCTGGCACTCTCAGTGTCTACCCCCAAGCACCTATACAACATCAACCTGCTGAGTAGCGAGGGTGGTGGCTACGGTGAGAGAAGAACGGGAAATCCTGCTGGGTGGAGGGATCAAGAAGGGGCAGTGATCTTGGGAGATGGGGAGAGGGGTCTTAATGGTGACCGGCAGAGGCTGGTACAGAGCAATGGTGAATAATGGGGCCACCAGCAGGGTGAGCTGGGAGGATGGAACCCACAGACCATCCTGAGAGGCAGGTCACAGGACCCAAAGGGGTTGAGCCCACTCCTCCCTTCCCCACCCTTCACACACCCATCATGGCCAAGCTGCTAGGACATGGCAGGAGGCAGGCGTAGATCTGACAACTGGGCTCCTTTCCCTTGACAGAGCAAGATATCAACTTTCTGATGAAGATGGCACTCGACAAGATTGCCTTTATCCCGTTCAGCTACCTTGTTGACCAGTGGCGCTGGAGAGTGTTTGACAAAAGCATTACTAAGGAGAATTACAACCAGGAATGGTGGAGCCTCAGGTTCTAGAATGCCCCTGTGGGGGTGTGGGTGGGGGAGTCTCTGTGGGTGTCTGTGTGAGTGTGCAGGTGCCTGTGTCTTTGTGCACGTGGTAGGTGTGTCTGTGTATATGACATCTAAATGTGTGTGTGTGTACATGCACATGGGTCTTAATGTGTGTGCATGTAAGTGACAGAGTATGTAGGGGGTGACTGTGCACAGAGGCACAGCACGCAGGGATCTGGAGTACCCAGTGTAGCCCCAGATGCAGGGACCATCCTTCAAGTCAAAAACACCAACTCTTCTTGGCTTGATTCTCCCCAAACCCTCCCTCCAATGTATCTTCCCCCTTGACAGGCTGAAGTACCAGGGCCTCTGCCCTCCAGTAGCCAGGTCTCAAGGTGACTTTGACCCAGGGGCCAAATTCCACATTCCTTCAAGTGTGCCTTATATCAGGTAACAACGGGAAAGGGAGGAGGATGCACCATGAGGGGCAGTGCCTGCTACTTAGTGTTCAAACTGCCATCGCTGTCCTGTCGGGAGCTCCCCGTCAGGGCGACCTGCAGGGCCCAGCTGCATGGCGCACTGTGCCTGGGCCAGTTGCCTGCAACCAAGGCTGACCATTGCTTCACTCTTTTGACATGACAAGAGCCTCCACCCTCCAGACAATTGAAAACAAAAACTCCACTATAATTGGCCAATGGTTACAAGGCTAATGGTTTGTTAACATTAACCATGTCCATGGCTAGGTCATGACCTGAGCACTGTTTGGTTTGGTTTTGTTTTTTAAACAATGTTGTGATTCCTGTACTACATATTGAACATATTGCCTGTGCTATAATTTGAGTTGTACCTGGAAGACCTTCTATACATCAAAACTAGGATTAGAGACCCAGTTGGACAGGGAGGCTGTGTTGTCAGGGGCATGAGGTCACAGAGAACTGGGCTCAAATCTGATCTCCACTACTTTGTTTCCTTGAGCAAATTCTTCAGTGTCTGTGAGCCTCAGTTTCCTCACCTGTGAAATCCCATTTCACAGGATTGTTGCAAGAGTTAACTTCTTAGCGTAGTTAGCGTACACAGTGTGCTTGGGAAATGGTGGCCATAACCCACCATTACTAAATTACTCTCTTAAATGGAATGTGTAAACACACTGATGCTGTGAGTCATGCAGCCATAGCATGAATGTACCCAGCCCAGTCCCTTTCCTTCTGTGTGCTGCAGGAGAGCACTTGCTGAGGGCTAGGAAGGGTAACTGTAGGATCTGGAGCCCTCCTAGGAGGTATGGGTCGGGGGAGACCTCAGGGTGGGGTTCCCATTGCTCCCAGGCTACAAATAGCCCAGGCCCTCTGTGACGAAGGCACAGAGGGCAGTGAGGGCTGCTCCAAGAGCTCGGTGGCCACCTCTAGCCCTTGTCTCGTGTGGTCCCTGGAAGCTCAGTGAGGGAGGGCTCATGCCCACCGTGGCCACCTTTCCACCCAGGCACCTGGCACAATGTCAGCACCTGGTCAAAATCTAATCAATAAGTGTGAGGTGGGTGAACTCTGTCCCCTAGAGTCCAGGAAGAGAGAGAAAGCCTGCTCAGATGCTCCAGAAAGCAGTAGTGGGCAGGGGACCAAGGAGACTCAAAGGCACCTTGGAACAGACCTGATTGGACAGTGCGCCAAGATGACCTGTAGGAAGGGCCTCCACCTGCCTTCTCGACTGGTTTCTGGGCTTCCAAGCTGACACTCACTTTCACACAGAAGCCAGGCCCATGTGATGGTTAGCTTCCAAGCTTAGCATAGATAATTCCCCAGGAAGGTGGGCAAAGGAGACACATTCCAAATTCTGACCAGCAGCCTTGGCAAAGCACTTTTAGGAAAAGCCAGGAAAGTCAGTGGCACTTGGCTTGTGCCCAACATTCAAAGTGGGACGCCTGTGCTGCTGGTTTGGGACATTCAAAATTTTCCAGACTTGGAGAGGTTGCTTTGGGCTTGACCGCCAGATTTCTACCAGAGAACTCCTGCTGCTTTGGGATGAAGGAGATCGTTTGGGCTGGCTTCCTTGCCCAGATCACCCTGCCACATACATGTGACTTTTTGGGCCTCTACTTGCATATACCCCAGGGACAGAGACCTCACTGCCTCCAAAGCAGCCTGCCAAATCTTTGAAGGGCTCTGCCCTGACCCTCCTCACCCACGAGTGACCCCCAGAGCTCCTCAGAGCAGGCCCTTCCAAGATGTGGAGGCAGCCTCGCAAGTGGGAGGCGTGGAAGGGACCTTGATGACTCTGAGGGCCAAGGGGGGCTCACCTTGACCTCCTGACTGTGGTAGGAGTTGAGGGGTGGCTGGGGCTCATTGGTACGGGCCCTCCAACCACCCCACTCTCATGCCACACCTTCCCACCACTGCAGGTACTTTGTCAGCTTTGTCATCCAGTTCCAATTCCACGAGGCACTGTGTCAGGCAGCTGGCCACAAGGGCCCCCTACACAAGTGTGACATCTACCAGTCCAAGGAGGCAGGGAAGCGCCTGGCGTGAGTCTTCTCTGGCCTTCCTTTGACCGTTTTCCACGCTCTGACCTACTCCCCTTAGCCTTGAGGAGCCCAATGGGTCTCTTCTGGGAACACCTGCCATTTGGGCGCTTAGGCTGGGAACTCCCAGGTGGAGCTTATGCTGCACCTTGATGTGCCATCTCCAGTGGGGAACTAGAGCCCTCTGGACCTGGGTCATCCCTCCCCCACCCCTACCCCCACCCCCAGACCCTTCCAATCCCAAAGGGAAGTTCAGGCTGGGAGACGGGGTGTGGAGGGTGGGTATTAGGTTGGGGCAGCAGAGACAGTAAGCTTCCTCGCCTGTCCTTCTGACTTGGTTTCCCTTCTCTGGTGCTCCCCCAGGGACGCCATGAAGCTGGGCTTCAGTAAGCCATGGCCCGAAGCCATGAAGCTAATCACGGGCCAGCCCAACATGTCAGCCTCAGCCATGATGAACTACTTCAAGCCGCTGCTGGACTGGCTCCTCACTGAGAACGGGCGGCACGGGGAGAAGCTGGGATGGCCACAGTACAACTGGACACCAAACTCTGGTACCATCACCCATCCCACCTCAGCCCCAGGCTGGTCCCCAGAGCCCACTCCCTCCCCAGTTCAGGCATGTTCAAGTCTGACCTCAGAGCAAGGAGAGGGAAGCTGGTCTAAATGACCCCCAGCCCTGCCCACCGCCCTGCCCACCACCCTGCTCTCCTTGCTTCCCCTGCCCAGCTCGCTCGGAAGCCTCCTTCCTGGGCACCGGCCGTGTCAACTTCCTGGGCTTGAACCTGGAGGAGCAGCAGGCCCGTGTGGGCCAGTGGATGCTGCTCTTCCTGGGCGTCGCCCTGCTGGTGGCCACCTTGGGTCTCACCCAGCGGCTCTTCAGCATCCGCCAGTACAGCCTCCGCCAGCCTCACCGTGGGCCCCAGTTCTGCTCCGAGGTGGAGCTGAGACGCTCCTGAGATGACCGGGCTGGGCCAGGCCTGCCGGGAAATGTCCACCACCGAGAGACTGGGATGGGGGCATGGGGTGGGCCGAGAACCCGGTGCTCCTCTCAGCTCACTCCCAGCCCTCCTGCCTCCTCCTCCTGCCCCGCCCCTCCTCCCCACTCCACCTCCAGTCCTGTGCTGCGAGTCCATCCTCCAGACCATGAGCCATGGCAGCTCCTGCTCACCAGTCCCTGGGCACCAGGCCACCTACTATGGAGCCCCCACCCAGTCTCTCTGTGAATACAATTAAAGGTCCTGTCCTCCCCATCTGAGTCTGTGTCCCTCACGGAGAAGCCAGGGACAGGGACAGGAACACTCTCCCACCTCCTGGCAGTCAAGTGGGTCACTTTACTGGGCATCTTTATCCTCCTTCAAGAAGAACCTGGGAAAATGCCCCAGAGCTCTGGCCCCAGCACCACCGACCGCCTGCTCCTGTCTTCCCTCTAGGCCAGGCAGCCCGCCAGTGTCCTGCCACGGCTGGCAACCCCTGCCCTGCCTGGGCACCAACCCAGGAGGATTCTGGGAAGCAAAGTGGGAGCTGACCTTCTGGGCTTCCGGTCTTGCATTTCCATGTGCTTTGGGAGCCCTGCCCCATGCTGGCACCCTGCCCCATCTGTTCCCATAAATGGTCGGGTCCCCCAGATGGAAGGCTCCTGGCTGTCCTCTGGTTCCCTGCACAAGAGCACCTTGCAAGTGCCTGACTCACTGAGAGTGCAGAACCCACCCCATGGTCACCTGGGCTCCTGCCTCACCAGCTCTGCGTCCACTTGTGAAAGTGGACAGAGGCACTTGAATATTGCCCATGGGGCCCAGGGCCAGGTCCCTTCGCCCTAGCTGAAGAAGGGCCCTAAATGCTGGAGCATGACAGTAGCCAGTGCCCATGCAGGAATTAACTGCCAGAGGCCACCCCGCCCGTCCCTCAGCACATGCCCTCACCCTGAGTCTTCCCTCGGAAGGCCAATATAGGTTCGAGGGAGTATCATTTTGAGGGACATTTTTATAACTTTTATCTACATGTTTCTTGTAGAAAATTTGTAAAAAACTATAAATAAAATAAAAGTCCTTTATATCAACAACAAGAGATAAGCACTGTTGACATTCTGGTATCTATCTTTCCAGTCTTTTTTTTCTCTGCTCTTATTTTAAATGGGATCACACTGTATTTACAGAGGTGTATCCTTTTTCCAGTTAATATGACTAGATCTATTTTCCAGATATTTAAATGCCAAACCTAGAATCTGGCCAAACAGGAGTCAGTCAGTTTTCCAGGGCCAGAGGCTTCCACTGCCAGCCTGGCCCCCTCTGTCAGGACCCTGAGCCTCTTTCCGGCCTTGCTGGTACCTTCACCCCAGGCAGGCCCAGCCCCCAATCTGTGTCCCCCAATATCCTTTAGTCCACAGTTTTTGCCCCCCTAATCTCCAGCTGCTATGTGTGTCTGTGTCTCTATGTATGTGTGCATGTGCCAGTGTCTGTCCATCTGTATGTCTGTGTATTTGTGTCTGTCTGTATCTGTGTGTGTGTGTGTATGCATGCGTGTGTCTGTGTGTACGTCTGCGTGTACGTGTGTTGCACGTAGACTTGGATGTACGGGCCTGTTCCATGGGGCAGGATGTGGAGTTGAGGTATTTGAGATATGCAAGAGGGTGGAAGTTTACAATTACTTAGGACAATGGAATTTATAAACATATTGTCTACATAGTTCCAAGCCTTCTACCACCAAAGACTTTTTTACTTACTCCCTCCGCAGCCTGATGTTTTGAAAGCTCTCTGTCTGCCAGACAAAGGTCATTGTCACATCATGCTCTTTCCTAGCCTTGTGAACTGGAAAGGTTCATGCTGCCGGTCAGAGCTTACGGGCAGCATGAGGGCACCAGCATTCAACACCCAGAGGTCAGAGCTGCAGAATGAGGGTGAAGAAACTTCACACTGTGGTCAGCCTGACCAGCCTTATCCAGTAGGCCTTTGGAAATATTAAAATTGTTCAGACTCCTGTTTCTGCCTCATTGGCTGAGCAGGGAGTGGCCTGGTCTACCTGGAAGATAGCAGAGGGAGAGGAGGTGGTGACAGTGGGAAGAGGGGCCATTCCAGCATTTTGTACCAGTGCCCCAAGGTCTGAGCCCTTCCCCAAGCTGTACCTGCCAGGCATCGGCTCCTGGCTGACCAGCTCTTACCTATGTGGGCCAAAGGTGGTTATGGTTGCTGGACAGCTTCTCTGCTGTCTCCACCTCCTCCTAAACACAACCGTTCCTCCAACTGCCCACCCTCCACCCCAGCCCACCCCCTCAAACATGAGTGAATTCAGTGGCTTTGGATTAGGCCTGAGTCACACCCCACCTCTGCACTTACTATCTATGTGACCTCGAGCAATTTACTTCCATTTTCTGAGCCTCCATTTTCACACCTATGAAATGGTTCTTATAAATCCTCTCATGATTGCTGAGAAGATTAAATGAGATAATATAGAAATTCCTAATAGTTTCCTCTCTTTATAATGAATGCATCATCTCCTGATAAAGATTGTTTTATATCTGTCTCACATTTCAAACATCCCCAGTCACAGACTGTGGGAGCTGGAAGGTCAAGCCGAGATCAGCCCCTCACTAGACAGATAGAGAAAGAGGTCCAGAGCAGTTCACTGAGAGTTGAATTGAACGCTCACCTCTCCTGACGTGCCTTCCAGAAACTTTCTCATGGTTCCTGCACCATCAACTGTTTTCTTCCTAGGAGTGCAATGAAGTTGTTCACCCCAGAGACTCCGCCTTCTCCAGTTCTGGAAACACTCAGCCATCGTCTCCTTGAATGTCACCTTTCCTCATCCTCTCCATCTCCTCTTCAGGGACTCATACAGACTATGCTTGGAGCTTTCTATTTTGTCTTCTGTGTCTCCTAATTCTTGCTCGTATTTCTCATCTCTTTCTGTGCTCTGTGCGCCAGGCAATTTCCCCAGCTGTGTCTTCTCAGGCTCTAATTCTGCCTTTCACCCTACTGCTTAACCCATCCATCGAGATTTTTGTTTTACCAATTTAATAACTGTAGTTTTCATTTCCATATCTCAATTTCTTTCAAACCTCCTGTGTTTTCAGAAAAGCCTATTCTTGCTTCACAATTTCTTGTTCCTTCTTTTATCACGCTAAAGACCTGTATTTTTTAAAAATTTTGGATAAAATATACATAACATAAAATGGACTATTTTAACCATTTTAAGTGTACAGTTCAGTGGTATTGAGTACTTTCATATTGCTGTGCAACCATCACCATCATATGTGTTCGAGTCCCTGCTTTCAATTCTTTTGAGTATATGCCCCAAATTGAAATTTCTGGATCACACGGTAATTCTATAGTTTTCTGAGGAACCACCATACTATTTTCCGCAGTGACTGCACCATTTTATATCCCCACCAGCAATGCACAAGGGTTTCAACTTCTCTACGTGTTGGCCAACGCTTGATGTTTTCTGGGGTTTTTTTTTATAATAGTCATCCAGTGGTATCTCATGGTTTTGATTTGCATTTCTCTATTAGTGATATCGAGTATCCTTCAAGTGCTTATTATTCATTTATATAACATCTTTAAAGAGATGTCTATTCAAATCCTTTGCCCATCTTTGAATTGGCTTGTTTGTTTTTTCATTGTTGAGTTTGGGGATTTCTTTATATAGTCTAGATATTAATCACTTATCAGATATATGATTTGCAAATATTTACTCCCATTCTGTGGGTTGCCTTTTTACTCTGTTGTTAGCATCCTTTGATGCACAAAAGTTTTTAATTTTGATTAAATCTAATTTGTCTAGTTTTTCTTTTGTTGTCTGTGTTTTTGGTGTCACATCTAAGAAATCATTGCCAAATCCAGTCTTAAAGCTTTTACACTCTGTTTTCTTTGAAGAATTTTATAGTCTTAGCTCTTAGGTTTAGGTCTTTAATGCATTTTGAGTTAATTTTTGTATATGGTATAAAGACCTGTATTTTAAGTCTCTTTCCAATTTCTCTAAGACCGCTCCCTCCTCAGGTGTGGTCTACTCCATTCATTGTGTCTGTAATTAGCACAGGCTCTGGAGCCAAACCGTGTGGATTTGAGTCCCACCTTCACTATTTTCTAGCTACATGACTGTGAGCAAGTTCCTTAACCTCTCTGTGCCTCCATTTCCTCATCTGCAAGGTGGGGGTGTCAATCACAGTACCTACCTCATGGGTTTGCTGTGAGGATTCATACACTGAAAACCCTCAAAGGGTCTCTAGCACCTGGAAGTGCTCAGTGGGGGCTAGTGATCATTGTTGATCCTCATGGCGTTGGACTTTCTCTTCTACTTGGTAACCTTGGTCAATGAGCCATCTTCAGTGGGAACAGCCTTCTGCATGGTCCCATACAAACCAGGTTGTGGAGATGTCCCTAAGGTCAGTTTCATGGTTGCTTCTTGCAGGCCCTCTTAGAAAGGAAACCATCCGCTGGCTCCTGGTTTGATGGAGCCATTACTTCCACCATGATCAGCTATCCCTACACAGGCACCAGTGCTGCATCCTTTTGGGCACGGATGCACTGTGATTTCCCACGAGGGCCCCCACTCACTGCTGCATCAGCCCTCTTTCTCTCTCCAGGATCTGAAGGGTCCCCTTTCCTACTTTCCAACTCAGCCTGTATTTTGCCTTTTAAAAAATACTACATTTGGACCCAAAATAGCCAAAGCAATCTTGAGAAAGAAGAACAAAGCTGGAGGCACCACACTCCCTGATTTCAAACTATGTTACAAAGTTGTAATAATCAGAATGGCATTGGCGGGGCTGGCCCCGTGGCCGAGTGGTTAAGTTCGCGCGCTCCGCTGCAGATGGCCCAGTGTTTCGTTGGTTCGAATCCTGGGTGCGGACATGGCACTGCTCATCAGACCACGCTGAGGCAGTGTCCCACATGCCACAACTAGAAGGACCCACAACAAAGAATATACAACCATGTACCGGGGGGCTTTGGGGAGAATAAAGGAAAAAAAATAAAATCTTTAAAAAAAAAAAAGAATGGCATTGGCATAAAAACAGACACATGGATCAATGGAACAGAATAGAAAGCCCAGAAATAAACCTATGCACATAAGGTCAATATATTTATGATAAAGGAGCCAAGAATATACAATGGGGGAAAGAACAGTCTCTTCAACAAAGGGTGTTGGGAAAGCTGGACAACCACAAGCAAAATAATGACACTAGACCCCTACATTACAGCATATACAAAAATCACCTCCAAATGGATTAAGGACTTGAACATAAGGCCTGAAACCATAAAACTTTTAAAAGAAAACATAGGGGTAAGCTCCTAGACATCAATCTTGGCAATGATCTTTTGGATTTGACACCAAAAGCAAAAGCTACAAAAGCAAAAATAAACAAGTGGGGGTACATCAAACTAAAAAGCGTCTGTACAGCAGAGGAAACCATCAACAAAGTTAAAAGACAACCTATGGAATTAGAGAAAACATTTGCAAATCATATATCAGATATCCAAAATATATAAAGAACTCATACAGCTCAATAACAAAAAAATAAACATTCCAATTTAAAAATGGACAGAGGATTTGAGTAGACATTTTTCCAAAGAAGACGTACAGATGGCAATTCCACTTCTGGATATTTACCTGAAGAAAATGAAATCAGTATCTTGAAAAGATATCTGCACCTCCATGTTCATTGTAGCATTATTTACGACAGCCAAGACATGGAAGCAACCTAAATGTCCATCGATGGATGGACGGATAAAAAAAATGTGGTATATGTATACAGTGGAATACTATTCAGCCATAAAAAAGAAGGAAATCCTGACATTTGCAACAGCATGGATGGAGTTTGAGGGCATTATGCTAAGTGAATTGATAAATCAGAGAAAGACAAATACTATATGATATCACTTACATATGAATCTAAAAAACAAACAAACAAACTCCCAGAAACACAGAACAGATTGGTGGTTGCCAGAGGCGGGATGTTGGGTGGGTAAAATGGGTGAAGGTGGTTAGAAGGTACAAACTTCCAGTTATAAGTCCTTGGGATGTAATGTACAGGTGACCATAATTTAAAGAAAAGAAAAATACTACGTTTATCAAGTATGTCTATATGTTTGAAGCAGAAGGAAAGCCTTCCCTGAGAGTTCAGTGGGCCAGCTTAACCAGAAGTGTCACTGATTTTTTTTCTTTCCTCATGCTTTAAATAAATTGTGATCATAAGAGATCATATTTGGAGGGTTATTTGGTCAGTTTCTCTGGTCATGACGTCAGCCCGTGTGAAGGGGTGGGGCATGTGTGAAGACGTGGGTACACCTGGGCTGAGGAGGGTGAGTGAAGGGGACACAGAGTGGAGGGAGTTTGGGTGTAGAGGAAAGTGAGTCTAGGAAAGAATCCCAAAGTGAGATCGATGGGCTAGTGTCCTCAGACTACATGTGTCAGGCTACTGGGGAATCACCAAAGACTAGCAGAGAGCTGGGGTCCTGCCATCTGGTGCCCAAACCAGATTCAGGTACTCAGGGACATGCACCCTGAATGGAAGGCACCAGCTACACCTCCCCACCCCCCTCGCAGCCCTTATCTTCTGTCTCTTGTCTTGACTGCAAACTCATAGACCAGGCTCTCCTGAAACAGGGAGGAAAGGCCCTGCACAGCCTTGGGGATGATCATACATCCCAAGGGCAAAAAGGTGAACATAGGAACTCAAATCAGAAGAACACAGAGAGGGGTCAGCCCAGTGGCGCAGAGGTTAAGGGCACATGTTCCATTTTGGCAGCCCGGGGTTCTCCGGTTCTGATCCCGGGTGCAGACATGGCACCACTTGGCAAGCCATGCTGTGGTAGGCGTCCCACATATAAAGTAGAGGAAGATGGGCACAGATGTTAGCTCAGGGCTAGTCTTCCTCAGAAAAAAGAGGAGGATTGGCAGCAGTTAGCTCAGGGCTAATGTTCCTCAAAAAAAAAAAAGAAGAACACGGAGAGACAACCGTGCTCCTAGAGTCCAGAGACCCAGAGATGTCACTTCTACCCATCTATCCATCCATCCGTCCATCCATTCATCATCCCACCCACCTGCTCAGAGGTGATCCCAGCCTGTGGAGGGAGAGGTCTCATCAATCCCTGGCCAAGGCCCAAGCATGGCTACAATGCCAAGGAGAAATGACCAAGTAGAGTGGAACGAGTTCTAGCCTAAAAGTCAAGAACCCTCGTTTTCCTCTTGACTCTGCCACTAACTAGCCGGGTGAACCAGGTCGTATGATTTGACTGTTCCAGATCTCAGTCTCTTCACCTGTAAAATGGGGACAGTTGGACCAGAAGATGGGGGGCTTTCCAGTTGTGGCATTCCATGGCTGACCCTTTAGCCCGTGATGTCACAATATGGAACTGGATCGTGATTGGCCCATAGACTCACCCAGCTCTGCTGTTCTCTTGGTCATGGGTACAAGATGGACTTGCCCTGGACCTTCCCTACTTGTGCTCTTCTATATGGGCATCTTTTGCCATGGCTAAGGACCGAGGGTGATCAGAGCTCAGGTGGGGCTGAGACCTGAAGGAGCGTGGGATCAGACAAGGGGACCAGGCAAGGGTAGGCCCCTTGCAGGACAGCATGATGCCCACCTCCCTCTCCGCAGATGACTTCTACAATGAGACCATGGCAAAGATCTTCCTGCAGTATTATGAGAATACAACCAGGGTTGTGTGGAACCGGTTCATGGAGGCCTCCTGGAACTATGTCACCAATATCAACCAGCAAAATCTGGAGGAGATGGTGTGGTACCACCTCCGCTGCAGCCCCTTCCCACCTTGCTCTTCTCAGGGGTCTCGAGGGGATGGGGGAACCACACCTTCTGTTGTGTGTCCTCAGCTCGAGGAAAGAGGGAAGCCCCAAAGTACATGTCAAAGCAGGCTGCAAGCTCTGGGCTTCTTGGTGGCCCTAAACGCTCTCTGGGCAAGAATCTTTTACTTCTTTCCCCTTGTAAACATCACCTCCTTGCTTTTAGGGAACCAGGGTCCCTCCTTTCTCCCTCTTAGCAAATCTTCAGTGATTCTGAACGCTTAAAGTGGGCTTTAGGAGGAGGTTGGGGCCATGGTCCTGAAGTTCAATGTGGAGCCCTTATCCCCTCCCCCAATCTCCCACAACAAACATGGTGACCCTCCTTCCAGCTGCTCAAGGACATGGAGAGGTCCCAGCACATGCTGTTCTTTGGCACCCAAGCCCGCCTGTTTAAGATTGCCAGGTTCCAGGACCCGGTCGTGAAGCATATGCTGAGTAAGCTGCAGAACATAGACAAGGCGGCCCTCCCCAAGGACGAGCTCCAGGAGGTGATGGAGGGAGCCCCCAGGTCTCCAGGCACATGCTCCCCAGCCAGGGGTGTGTGGGTGAGCTGCTGGATGGGGAGCCGGAGTGTCTGGGGCAGGAGGGAGGTTGCTGGGGCAGGGCCAGAGCTTTCTCTGGGGGAGGGGGAAAGCGGAGACTGGTGGGAAGATGCCTCAGCCAGGCCCACCTCTCCCAGCTGGTGGGGCTGGCGCTGGGGGTGGGCCGATGGGCATGGGCCTGCCCTGGGTGACACCTGTCCCCCAGTACAACAAGCTTCTGGCCTACATTGAGACGATGTACAAGCACGGCCCAGGTGTGCATGAATGAGGGGCCATGCCTGCCCCTGCAACCTGGTGAGTACCCAAGCCTGCCCCCTGCCTGACTGGTCTCCAGCACCAGCCCCTTCCAGGAGTCTCCTAACTCCCATCCTCCTCCCTACCCCAACTGTGCTCTCATGTTGGAGGAGTGGGAGCAGCCTAGGGTTGTGAGGCCAGGTGGGAGTTGGGGGTCCCACCTTGGCTCCTTTTCTGGGCACAGACATCGAAGAGGTCATGGCCACCTCCCGGGACCAGAAGGAGCTACTATGGGCCTGGCAGGGCTGGCGGGATGCTGTGGGTCCCCAGGTCCGCATGACCTTCGAGCGCTATGTGCAGCTCAGCAACAAGGCTGCAAAGCTCAACGGTGAGACCCCCAACCCTAACCAGCCTGAGCATACGGCACACAGCAGCAATGTCTGAGAAGGGTGAAGCCAAGTCTGCAGAGGGAAGGGCAGGGGCAGGGCCTGGAGATGGGCACCTGAGCCCTGCAGCCAGTGAGGGCGAAAGTGGTCCATTCACTATGTTGTTCCACAAACACTGACTGAGCACCTATTATGCGCGGGTGCTGGGGAAGTTCTCAGGATGAATAGGTGAAGACAGAGCAGGTGCCTGCCCTCTTGGACTCACAGCCCTCTGGGAGACAGAAAGTATTCATGCACGCACACATCTCCAGCTATCACCCAGGATAAAGGCTGAGAAGGAAGGGGTTGCTGAGAGAGAATCAGGAGAGACCTGCTTTGGATAAGTGGTCTGGGAAGGCCAGAAAGATGGGAAGGAGCCAAGCAAGCAGGAAGTGGAAAAGCATTCCAGGCTCAGCAATGGGGGTAGCCGGTGTTTGGGAGGATTTGGAAGAAGTCTGTGCAGTGAGGGCTTGGATGGGTGGGGCTCCAGGCAGGTGAGAGAGGACACAGGGCCTTATCCATGTCATTTCTAACCAGGCTCAGTGAAGAGCATGGATCAGGTACTTTGCTAAATGCTTTTCCACCCTGATCCCATCCTGTACTGACAGTGGCCTTAGGAGGTACTTTTCCCCTTTGGCAGATGAAGATCCTGAGGATCAGGGAGATCAAGTGGCTTCCCTAGATCGTGCCTGGGTCTCCCGCCTGCCAGACCAGGGCTGAAGGGTGGGGTGAGTGTTTCTGAGCCCCCTCTCCTGTCTTAGGTTACGAAGACATGGGGGCCTTGTGGCAGTCCATGTACGAGTCCGATACACTGGAGCAAGACCTGGAGCATCTCTACCAGGAGCTGCAGCCGCTCTACCTCAATCTGCATGCCTACGTGCGCCGGGCCCTGCACCGCCACTACGGGCCTGAGCTCATCGACCTGAGGGGGCCCATCCCTGCCCATCTTCTGGGTAAACTGCCTGCTGGTCTGGCAGCAGAGGTGGGGCAGGCAGAGAAGGCCTCCAAGCAGATGCCCAGGAAAGGGAGAGGTGGTCTCCCGCTTCTTCTTAGCCCCTCCGCTCCCCTTGCAGGGAACATGTGGGCTCAATCCTGGGTCAACATCTTAGACTTGGTCCTGCCCTTCCCGAAGAAGCCCCTCGATGACATCACGAGGAACATGAAAGTCCAGGTCAGTGCCACTGCCTGCTCTTCCCCCTGAGCAGGGCCCAAGCACCCTCTCTTCCCCGCAGCACTGGAAGCCCGAGAAAATGTTCATAGAGGCTGAAAATTTCTACACGTCCCTGGGGCTGCTTTCCACTCCACCGGATTTCTGGAGAAA
The DNA here is from genome assembly GCF_037783145.1 of Equus przewalskii. NCBI lineage: Eukaryota > Metazoa > Chordata > Mammalia > Perissodactyla > Equidae > Equus > Equus przewalskii. The sequence continues at coordinate 15,809,887 of NC_091840.1, read as the reverse complement.
GTCAATGATGGAAAGGCCGGCCGATGGGAGGGAGGTGGAGTGCCACGCCTCTGCCTGGGACTTCTACAATGGCCAGGACTTCAGGTGCTCACCCTACACCCAGCACTGTTCTCCCGCCCCCTCTCGCTCTTCCTCTGCTCCTTCCGCTCTCCACCAGTCTGTCTGTCTGAGGAGGTGTGCACAAGGGGTGGGGAGGGCAGGAGCCAGGGCAACTTGGGAGAGGTGGGTGTTAGAGCAAGGGGCTTGGCCACTGGTTGGGCTATGGGGCCCAGAGTGAGAAAGGACAGCAACCAAGGCCCTGCTGGTCTCTAGCCAACCACCCCAGTCCCTTAACAGAGTCTGAAAGGAGAAATCTCCCCTTCTCCCAGGGCATCCCCATGCTCCTTGACCCCTGCCCTTTAACCCTAGGATAAAGAAGTGCACCGAGGTGACCATAGAAGACCTGCTCTCCATCTTCCACCAGATGGGCCATATCCAGTACTTCCTGCAGTACAAGAACCTCTCTGTGATCTTCCGTGCAGGCACCAACCCAGCCTTTGAAGAGGCCGTGGGGTTGGTGATCATCCTGTCGGTCTTCTCCCACAAACACCTGCTCAATAAAGGCCTGCTCAGCCACCAGCATCAGGACTCAGGTGATGGGGACCAAGGAGACCATAAGAGGGCAGCCCGTGCCTGGGCTTTCCAGGCAACGCTAAGGGAGGGAGAACCAGGAGCCATCTTCTGACTGCCCCACCTTCCCCAGAGGAGGAGGTCAACTTCCTGATGGGCATTGCCCTGGACAAGATTGCCTTCATCCCCTTCGCTTACCTGATGGACCTGTCTCGCTGGAAGGTCTTTGATGGCACCATCCAGAAGGACGTCTACAACCAGGAGTGGTGGAGCCTCAGGTGGGGAGGACCACTGCCCTGGACTCTCTGCCCCTTCCCACCCCGGTGTGGGCAGGGTTTTCGGGTCATCCTCAAGGGTACCACCCACTGCCATAGAGTGCTGCTTGTTCTCCCCTGAGGGCAGAGCTGGGTGTGTAGTGCTGGTGACCTGGGGGCCATGGGAGAGCCCCTGGGTGGTGTGGCAGTTTGCCGCCACCAGACAAAATCACCCCTGGTAAAGTAGATAGGGCCAGCGTGGGTATCATGAGGCCTCGTGTTGAATTGACCCCAGCACTGAGCAGACCTCTGACCTCTCCAGGGATCCCAGCGGTGGCCCTGTCTGACCTCTGGGTGGCTGGGAAGCTAACACAGCAGTTGCATCTGGGCTCCTTTAAGAACAGACCACTGACCACCAGCCAGGCCTCCTGCTCCTCCCCTCCCTTTCTGTTCCCACCAGAAAGGGGGTTGGGGGACCTGAGCTCTTTCCCTCCTGTGGAAACAATCTGCCTGAGAGAGAAGCAAGCCCACTGCTCCCTATCCTGCTGGCCCAACACACACGCCTGCCTCTGGCTTAGCATCCGGGGCACATCCAAGGTCAGAAATGGCTTCTGAAGGAGCCCACCAGCAGTCAGGCAGCATCATCTTGAGTGAGGGACACCCACACAGCACCCCACCACTGACCCCTGGCTGTTTGACTGGATAATAAATGCCTGTGGCCAGGGCTCCATCTCCACCAGGCCTCACACTAACCAACTCTAGTCTACTGGCCACAGAGTGGCTTGGGGTGACTGTGAAGAGCCTGCTAGCTCTGCACCAGGCCCTTACATTTATTTGAACCTTTACAACAACCAGTGGACATTCACAAAAGAAGAATGTGTGACCAGCCCATGGTCACAGAGCAACCCAGGGGTAGCAGAGGGGGACATTCCTCTCTTTGTCCTCTCACCCTCCCACCCACACCCTGAATTCAGGACCAGGTCTCACTGGTGGGACTGGCAGAGTTTTGACCTTGTGTCCCCCCAAGGGCACCCTCCACCAGCCATCTGAAGCACCTGCAGGGATCTTTCTCTTTCTTCTGTCCACCAGACCCACCCCCTCCAAATAATGGAAACCGGGGGCTGAGGGAGAGGGGTGGTGATTCCCTGGGCCTTGAACAGGCCCTGTCCACTGGGAGAGGAAGCTCCTGACTGTCTGTCAACCCAAGAGGACGGTTCAGAGGCTCCAGTGAGCCAGCAACAAAATGATGAGCCTTTTTACAGACTTTGTCTCATCCCAAAGATGGGTCATTTTACGCCCATTTTACAGACATTTTACAACAACAAGGCTCAGTGACAATCAGTAACTTTCCCACAGTCACACAGATCAGAGGGGTAAAACCAGACCTGACCTTGAAAGTTATTGGGCTCTGCCCAGTTCTGCATCCTGCCACCAGCTCCCTGATCTCTAAACCTTGGTTTCCTCATCTGTGAAATGGAATAATCGTGGTACTAGCCACAGGGATGTAACTCTATTTTCTTCTTGGCACTTCTTACTAGATGAAACAACCTTGGGGGTTGGTCTACAGCCATCCCCCACCCTTAGGATGCAAGCAGGGACCTTGCCTAGTTTGTCCCCTCCTGTGTCCCCAGAACCAGGATAGTGTCAAGTGAGCTATGTGAAAAGCTCAGCATGGTCCCCAGCACAGAGGAAGTGCTCAGTCAGTGTCAACAACTATTATTATTTCATTCTGATCCCCAATCCCATGAGTTTTCAACTCGTCTGTTTAATCAATAAAAGTTCAGTGTGTCCCCTGCACGCTGGGTGTGGTTGTGATCGCCGTGCAAATGCTCTGAAAGGAACGACTCTGAGACCCGCCCCGGGCAGCACTATCAAGGCCCCTGTTTTCCCCACCAGGTTGAAGTACCAGGGCCTGTGCCCCCCCATCCCTCGGACAGAGGAAGACTTTGATCCAGCTGCCAAGTTCCACATCTCAGCCAGCATGCCCTATCTACGGTAAAGGTCTGGGCCCTACCAGCAGAACCAGCTCTGGGAGTTGGGGGTTGGGGGTTGGGGGTTGGGGGTTGGGAACCAGGCCAAGGATTTCCAGGAAGGCCCTAGATCAGAATGTCCTCCTGCAGGCCTGCCCACCTCTTCCCATTGGTGCACAGCCTTCTGAGGGCCAAGCCCTGGAATCCTTTGGGCCTTTACATCAGATCCCATGTGGAGGGCGGAGCTCATAGGAATATTCTAAAGCATCTCTGCTGTTCCTAAGAGGAGGGCAGGAAAGAAGGAGGCAAGGGTTGGTCCAGAGGCTAAGAAGGAGAGCCCCATAGTATTCTAGGGCCAGCCCATGGCGGGACCTTGCCGAAGGAGCTTCCACCCAGGCTGTGACTGCTGCCATGGGCCCTAGTGGCCCCTGCGTGTCAGAGCTGCCAGCTCCACATGGCTCTGGGCTTCCCATCCCTGACACCCACTCCCTAGCCTGCCCTCACGTTCCTCTACCCAGGTACTTCCTCAGCCTAGTGCTCCAGTTTCAGTTCCACGAAGCACTGTGCAAGGCCACAGGCCACATGGGTCTGCTGCACCGGTGTGACATCTATAACTCTAAGATGGCTGGAAAGCTCCTGGAGTGAGTGCCCTCTTCCCTCATTTGTTCTCAGTTTCCCGTCCTCCCTTGCTGGATGCCCGGCCCCAGGCCCCCTCTCCTCACCTGGCCACCCTCAGCACTCTGACTAGAGCCTCACTGAGCTTATATTCTAGTGGAAGTTCTTCCTTGTGTCAGACTGCAGTCTCTCCTACATTATTTAAAGCCTATGTCCTCTTGTGTAGCCCCTTGTGGTCAGAGAGACTGTTTAGCCCCTCCTGCTAACATATACACTCACACTCGCATACATGCACACATATACATTCATACTCACACACTCAATCTCTCTCACACACTCATTGACACACACCACACACACACTCACACCCACTTTCTTAACAAAGCAACGTAATTTAGTATCCTTTGCAAATTTAATGAGCATAGTATTTGCGATTCCACCATGCAGTTTGTCAGTAACCACTAGGCCAGATGGAGTTGCAGGACTGGTCCTCTAGCTTTGCTCCCAAAGAGGGCTATACCTTCCATACCTATTGTCTCCCGAGTCTACTTGCTTTTCCATCTTTTCAATCCACAGGGGTTTATTCTAGCTGACTGCCCAGGTTTGAGCTTTTCTGAATGTGTGGAACATAAGGAACCTCTCTATTCTCTGCATTCATGTCTCTGGCTGCCCATCATTTATTCATTCAGCAAACATTTACTTGTGCACATGCTGACCATCCAGCAGGGGACAATGGGCCACAGGATAAATCAATAACCGTAAGACAAGAAAGGTGCTGGTGCAGTAAGAAAGGGCAAAGAGGGTGAGGAGGTCCTGCCAGGGAAACAAGGAGGGAGCTCTGAGCCCAAAGGCGGGAGTGTAAGAAAGAGCAGAAGCTGTTTTCTAGATGTCAACTCACTCTGAACTCTGAGCCTTCTTCCCATTTGGTTGGTAGAACATTTGACCTCAGTCGTTCTCACCACTCCCCTCAGGGTGCACAAGGCTCCCAGGGCCTGACTTGGTGCCAAAGCATGGAGAGGCCTTGCACGTCATCACTGGTCATTGCTCACCAGTGCCCACGCATCATCATCCAGACCCCTGGCCAGGGAAGTCCCTGAGTTCCAGGTTTAGGACTTTGAATACCATTTTCTGGGCAGAGGGCAGAAGAGAGGTCTCTGAGAAAGGGGGATGTCATGAGCTCTGGGGAGGGAGATGGCAGCAGAGCAGATTATGAGCTATGGAGCAGAGAGGGATGGCGAGTGCTTGCAGGGGAGAATGGGAAGGGCAAGATTCTTGGCTGCTTTTTTGCCTAATATATCTTAAAGCTTGGTTTTGCTCCCTTTGACTCATCTTCCTAAATGTGATTGCCTGGGCTAGCCTCTGGGATGGTTCTGCTGGGAACGGGGGGCCAAAGTGGACTTGGTCCAAATTCCCAAAGTCCCCCTGTCTCACCCAGCCAGCCATGGTGGGCCTGACCTTGTCCATGGAGCCCGCTGCTGCCACCTTGGAGTTGAGGGCTCCGAGCAGCACCCAACTGTCACATTTGCAAGTCTTGTGTGCTGCCAACATGGACCATCAGCTGGGCTTCAGTCCAACCTCTTGTCCCACTGAGCCTGGGGACTCTTTCTAAATAGGCAGATTCTCAGTGGAGGAAACTTTTCCCCACTAGGTCCTTCCTTTTTCCCAAGACCTGGTATCTGATAAAATCCTCTTCCTAAAATTAGTTGTGGGTTTTTGTTTTTTTCTTTTGATCTTGATGACTTTTCTCCTCCATTTTTCTAGGATCTTAACTACATTCTCCCTCAGTGGTTTCTGCCAAGAATCCACTGACCTTTAGTCTCCTCCGCTCACTCTTTCCCAGTTGTTTGTTGAGTGATGTGTATCAAGTAAGTCTCTGCAGGCTGGAAAGCCCTCTTTTGCCGCCATTACATGACTTAATCCTCGCCGCAATGACAAGCAGGTAGTAACGGGGCCCATTTTACTGATGAGGAAACTGAGGCTAACAGAGGTTAAGTTGATTGCCTGAGGTTATGCAGCCCATAAATAGCACTGCTGGGTCTTGAACCTGGGTCCTGTTAGTGTAGACTCCACACTATGACTTCTGGGTCTCTAGGCCCCACCTCTCTCCTGGTCAGGTGGGGAAAGAGCAGGTGGAGAAGGATTGACATATGCCTACCACTGCCTCTGCAGGGGACTCTGGGGTGGAGGAGCCCAGAGCCCTGGCTTCAGCACACTCTGTCCCCCCACCATGAGTGTGCAGACCAAGCCTGAGGCTCCATCCCCTGCCACCATGCACTGGGTGTGCCTTGAAACAGAGTGATATTTGTGCAGCGCTGCAGGCAGTGACTAGAGCACATCCCACACTCACTCTCTCTAATCCTCCCAAACACTCCCTGTGAGACCAGGAAGGCTGAAGAGCTGCCTCTCCCTACTGACACCGAGCACCGCGTGGGAGACAGCGTCTCAAAACTTGATGCCTGTTTGAGCCCAGGGCATAATCATCGTCACAGTAGTGGTAATAATAATAATAATTAGCAGCTCACATTTATTGTCTGCCTACTATGCTCCCAGCGTTGTGTTTCTTTAATCATCACAACAACCTTGAGAGGTAGGTACTGTTATTATCTCCAGTTTATGAATACGGAAGCTGAGGCTCAGAAAGGTTAAGTTATTTGCCCAAAGCCCCACAGCTACTGAGTGACAGAGTCAGGATTCAAACCCAGGTTGGTCTTATTTCAAAGCTTTTATGTACTATGCTGAGCTCAGTGGGAAGAGTCTGACTAGCAAAGTCCTAGGGTCAGGTTTGGGCATCCTGAAGGGTCTTAGCAGCACCAGCTGATGCCCCCATGCAGCTCACAGCTGTATCCACATTCCCAGGGATGTCCTAAAGCTGGGCTCGAGCAAGCCCTGGCCAGAAGTCCTGGAGAAGATAACTGGGGAGACCAAGGTGCCTGCAAAGGCCATCATGACCTACTCCAAGCTCTTGCTGAACTGGCTGGTCACTGAGAATGTGCAGCAGGGGGAGATCCTGGGCTGGCCAGACTTCAGCTGTTACTTCGAAGGTTTGATAATCTGACCCTGGTCCTAGCTCTGGTCCAGCCCCAAACCCTACGCTAGACTTCCCCGGGCCAACCCCTATCCCAACCCAGCCTTAACTCCTAGCTCATCTATGACCTGCCTTGAACAAGCGCAGCACTGCTTCTGGGTGACCCTGTCTGCACTTGATGCAGCCTTGGCTAAGACTGGAGTCCATGCCCCAGCCGCTGGCTCAGTTGCTTCCTTGCACACTGTCCAGCTAGACTGCCAGGTTGGCATCTGAGCACAAGGTGGTCATCTTGCCTCCTGACCCTTGTACAGAGCCACTGCTGGGCACCATGTGGTGTGTAGCCCTCTCTGTGTCCATTTCCCCTTCTCTTCCTTCTACTCCTCTTTCTCACCCTTCTTCCAGGTAATGCCCTTATCTGTGGCTTGGAAGGTAGGTACCTGAGGCTGAAGGAGAAGGCGAGTGGCAGTCAGACCCTCTCTGATTGCCACAGGACACCCCAGGGTCCCTTCCCCAGTTCACTGCTCTACAAGATTCCCATGTCTTCCACAGAAAAAGAAACAGACAAGGTGACATTCCTGAGTCTGGAGCTGGACCCTAACCAGGTCAACTTTGGGCAGTGGGTGTTGCTGGCCCTGAGTTTTGTCATGTTCCTGGTGGCCCTACTCCTGGCCTGCAGGCTACACTCCCTGGAAAAAAGGTCACCGGCCCAGGACACCAGCGTTCAGGACATCAGCACACTTGAGATACCACCCAAAGCCTACTTTCTGGGCATAGCCATGGAGCCCCGCCAGGCTGTCAAAAGACGGTCCTGCTGGGCCTTTGCCTCATCCTGATGCTGTGCTCAATCGGCTTGACCATTTGGATTTTCACACAGAACAACAGGAAGCCTCTGTGGATGAAAGCTGAATGGTGGAGTTGGGACTAGACACCAGTGTGACTGGTGAGGCTGGGGAGCAGGAGGAGGGCAGTCAAGCCAGAGAGGGTTGGTGGGGGATGCTGAAGAGGGGGAAGCTTGCATGCATAGTGCCCAACTGCAACTGTGGCAGATCCAGGTACAATGTAGTGTTGTAATTGTGTGTTTATGAACTCATGTATGCAAGGTCATGTGCACAGGCAACTGACTCTGTGTGATTCCACATATGCCCTGGGTTCCAGGCCAACCTCCTTCCCCTAGGGACTCAGGAACCACAATTTTAGTGACCCAGTGACTGTGTCCCTCCAAACAGGTCCCCACCCCATTCACACTTAGAACGGGTTCATCACACAGCTCTGTTTTCTTCAGGACCCCAGCTGGGGCTGGTGGGGACTTCAGTGCCCAAGGAGTGTCTGCTCTGGTTAGAAAGAGAACATAGCTTTGTCCCCTTATAAAATGTATTCAAGTAGAACCAGACATTCCTACACAAATCCTTGGTGCCAGTTCATGAGCACTGTGCTCTGTATACTGGCCAGTACATCTTTCTGCTGATCCTCTGGCCTGCCTTATGTTGTTGGGCTGTATAATCCAGTTCCCGAAAGCTGCTCGTTGGCCGCCTGAGATGCAAGGTGCCTCATAAACTGGCCCCCAGCCCTCCCTGCCCCTTTCCAGGCCCTCCCAAATGGAGACAGTGGGTAGCTGGGCACCAAGCCAGGCTTGATTAATGATTGACTTCTTTAATATTTAAACAAAGCTCATCTCCAGCCACTCCGCTCTGGAGATGGCCTTATTCAACACACACACCTGCCGCCTGGTCTGTTGCCCTGGGGATCGAGCACAGGGCAAACCACACCTTTCCGGGCTCAATGGGGGAGGGTAAGATGTGTAGGGAGAGCTGTAGGAAGGACATTTGGGAAATTAGGACTCTAGAGACAAGCCTGAGAAGAGAGAGGGAAGGCTTCTGCTTCTACCCCTTCTAGCCCTTTCTTTCCAGCCTGGGTCTGCCTACCACGGGGCTGCTACACCCCATATACAGGGACTCATTGAGTTTGGACTGAGGCTCCTGGGGCTCCTGGGGAGGCTGAGAATCTGTGCCCATCAGAGATCAGGAGAGAACTGAGAGGAAGTAGCATCACAGCCAGTAACCACAGAGGGAGGCACCAGGGCTGCAATTGAGCCGGTGGGAGGGTGGCCAAAAGATGGGACCAGCTCTCTCTAGATTAAAGATCTGAGCCCAGAAGTCAGAGCTTCAGGGGACAGAGGGACTGGGCTAAGATCTCCATGGACTCTACCTCTGTCCGGGTTTCAAGAGGTCTTCCTGAGTTCTGGCTGAGCCCAAGCACTTCCTGCTCCATTTGCAGGCTCCACACCACCCTCATTTGATGTCTCTGTCACTGTTCTTACTTTGCTGAGCTGTAATGTCCTTATTTGTCCCCATGGCTAGCTGTCGGTTCTGTAAGGGCAGGACACCCATCAGGAGTGTGCTTCCATGTAGCACCTGTAGCCAGCTAGCCAGCACTGGCCATGGCACACACGGGAACTTGGGAAATGTTTGAATGAGTGAGTATGTGAATGAATGAGTGTCCCACTGCCCAAGTCCCTCCTCAGAGCTCAGCTCCTCGCACACTGAGCCCATGAGAAACAGCCTCAGCTTTCCTCCACAGCCAACCTGCCCACCCAGACACAGGGGCAGCCAGGACAACTCTGCCCCCTCAGGAGGCCACACTTGCAGCCCTCCCATCTCCTAGCCACAGTGGCCAGTGAGGCCCCCATCAGGCATTGTGGCTCTGCGTGGCAAAGGCACACCCAGCCCAGGACTCCAAGTCTTCCTCCTGAACTCCAGCAAAAACCCCACGAGCCTCCTTGGCCATCCCTCTCCCCCCTTGCCATTGTAAAGTTTCTTTCACCAGAATATTTCCTTCATATCTAACTGATTAAGAACTTGGCTGTCTATCAATTAAATTCAGATGTTCAAAATGGCATGTGAGGGTATTTATCAATTCCCTTTTTGTCCAACCTTACCACTACCAACCCCCAGTTCAGCCCCTCTGCACTGATTTCACCATGGGCCTTTGCCTAAGGTGCATGCCCTATTCGAATGCTTGCCCTTCAAGGCCTGGCTCAAAATTGGTCATTGAACCCTCCGAAAAGCTCCAAGCCCACTGAGATGCTCAGTGAACAGTGATTCCCTTCTCTCCCTCTTCTCCAAGAAGCCTCTTTCAATAAACCTCACCCCATTCCCCTCTGCTTCTTCTAGAGTATTCATTTTCAATCAGTACCCTGGCACTTTTATCAGTGGTCAGTAGCTAATATAGGCAGTTTTAAATCCGTTCTCCTCTCAAGCAGCGCCTGAATGCTAAGAGCTCTCAGGCCTCTGACAAAAGCACCTAATTGTACGTTTCTTGTACACCTTCATGTGTACTCCTACTCCATTCTCCCAGGACCTGGATAGGCTTGCCACTAGGAGCTCTGCATGGGCGATGGGGCTCAGCTGGACCACAACTTGGCAAGGGCAGGCAAGAGGACTAACGGTACCATTGCCAGGGTCAGGTCCAGTGGTCAGATCCAGAAAGAAACCTTCAGCAAAAGACCACCTGAGCTCTCTAACGGTCCCTTCTGTCTGCCCCTCCCCTGCCTGTGAGACTCGCCCGGCAATGTCCAGACTGCCCTTCTGTACCAGGAGAGGGTCTGAGAGGAGCTGAGGCCACGGGCCATTTGGGCAAGAGCACAAGCTCCTCGGAGAAGCCTCGCCCGGCTCCTGGCGCGGGACTCCCGCCCAGCTCCGCTTCCTAGGAGTCAGAGCCCGGCCCCTACCCCGTCGGGTCCGGGAGAAGTTGCCCCCGCCCGGCGAACCCCGCCCGCCGCCACCGCGCGGCTTCTTTCAGCACCGCGGCGCGGACAGCTCCCGGGCGGGCGCGGAGGGGAGGAGGCGAGGCGAGCGGCCGGCGAGGGAGGGCCGGAGAGGGCGCCGAGGGTAGACGCAGGCGGCGGGCGGGGCACCGAGGCCAGCGGCCCTCCCCGAGGGCGGCGCCCACCCGGAGCCGGACGCCGCTGAGCCCGAGGAGAGGCGGAGACGCAGGGAGACGGGCACTGGTGGCTCTGGGCAGAGGCTGCGGCTGAAAGATGCCGGTCCGTAGGGGCCACGTCGCGCCCCAAAACACTTACCTGGACACCATCATCCGCAAGTTCGAGGGCCAGAGTGAGTGTGTGCGTTGGGGTGGGGGGACGATCTGGAGTCCTGGTTCGGTGGCAGGAGTGGCAGGACCCCTTCGTTAACTTCGAATGGAGCAGGGTGGGGGGTACCGGATGCTGAATGCAAAATCCTTCGCTTTCACGTCCCTAACACCTTCTCCAGCGGGCCCCACTTACCTCAAATGCCACCCTGTCTTCTGGAGCAAGAGGGGCAGAGCGCAGCCCCTTCTTCCTCCCCTGAGTTATTTTCTTGGGCCCCAAGCCCTGAACTCCCTTCTGTCACTGTCCTACTTCCTCCCCCCCTCCTTCCTCCAGTGGTTTCCTTGACTCCTTCGTTTTCACCACCTGACCCTAGCCACTCTGGTCTTTCTAGGAGCTCTCCCCAGGCCCAGCCCCAATCTGTTCACATCCCTGCTCCTTCTTGACCCCACTTTATAGCCTTCAGGAAGTCTTGGGCCTTCCTCGCACTTCACTGACCCCATTACTACCCTGGTCTTCCCACAATCTCACTGCCTGACTCCCCAGCCCCTACTTCTCTGGTAAAGTCCTGCTGCCCCCTCCTAGCCACCCCCTCAATACTCCCAGGAGTCCCATGAACTTCCCCCATGACTCTGGCCTCCTTGGTCTTCCCACCCTCCCCAGACCTGACCTCCCCCCTCCCTCATTCTGGTCACTGCTCTGCTCCCTCATCTAGTTCCACCCTCACTGCTGCCAGGAGTCCCTATGCTTTTTCCCTCCCTGCCACCCAATCCTGGTTGCCATGGGCTTCCCACCTCCCACCTCCCACCCCAGGTCGTAAGTTCCTGATTGCCAATGCTCAGATGGAGAACTGCGCCATCATTTACTGCAACGATGGCTTCTGTGAACTCTTCGGCTACTCCCGAGTGGAGGTGATGCAGCGACCGTGCACCTGCGACTTCCTCACAGGCCCAAACACCCCGCGCAGTGCCATGTCCCGCCTGGCGCAGGCCCTGCTGGGGGCCGAGGAGTGCAAGGTGGACATCCTCTACTACCGCAAGGATGGTGAGGTGCCCTTGGGCCACTGGTTCTGCAGGGCAGGCTTGGCCCCTCTCTTGTCCAGCTGAGTGGTCATGGGGAGGGCACTGACCCAGGGAACAAAGGGCCTAGATAAATCGTGTCTCCTGTCTGGGCCTCAGTTTCCTCATCTGTAGGGGGAAGTGATGGACATCAGATGCAATGCCTTCTGAGGTCCTTTTTAGAGGCTGGGGACCAGGCTGAGCCATGGATTGGTCCTGGCCCTTGGCAGGCCTCCTGCTCCACCATCCCTCCCCCATGTCCCCTGTCTCCTGGCTGTCCACTCTGTCACTGTCAGCCCCAGCTGTCAGGCAGCTGGGACGGAAATTAACCTTTCCTCATCTCCGTCTGCTATGGGGATTAGGGGAGGAGTCACCCCCTCAAGGCCTCTGTGGCCAGGCAAGGCATGGGGGCTGCTGGCTGGGAAAGAGGGGTGGGCCTGGCTCACCCAGCCCCAGCTTCTTGGGGAGATAGGGTCTGGAGTTTGCCCTGACCTGGAGGCTCATCCAGTTTGGGGTATTACTGCTGGCCCAAGTTTACTGCAAGCAGAACAGAAACATAGGGCAGGGGCTGAGGATAAAGAGTTCTACAGCTCTTTGAGACCCTCCCCGCAGGACCTCAGAGTCTCCACTGGACCTGTCAAGGGGAGGGGAGAGATGGATGGGAACTAGGATCCTAAAAGTCTCTTTGAAAACCCCTGGATCAATGGCCCCCTAATCTGGTTCTGCATCAGAATTACCTGGGGCATGTTTTCCAAAACACACCTTCCCTAGAGAAACTTTGACTCAGAGGTGTGAGGTGAGACCCAAGCAGGTGTATTTGGAAAAATGTCCCTGGCAGTTCCGATGTTCTCCCAAGTTTAGGAACCACTGGCTTAGATACATCCTTTCATTTCATGGTTGAAGAAACCGAGGTCCAAGAAAAAGAAGGGACTTGCTCGAGATCCTACTGCTGGGGTCCAACCTGGGACTGGACCCCAAGTCTCTGGATTCTTCCCTCAGAGATATCTGATCTGAGTAATCCCAAGAGGGGAGAAAGGACCCCAACTGCCCCTGTGCTCGGAGGTTGGATTTGGGGGGAAGGAAGCCCTGGAGGAGGGCCCTCACCAGGGATGACAGGCATGAGGGCCATCTGAGTGCAGATAAAGGGCAGGCACCTTTGGGTTGGGTCTGAGGAGTGCTGAGAGCCCCGGTTCCAGGGGCCTGGTGTGTGCTTGGAGCATGACTGCTAAGTGTGAATGTGAGCATGTGTGTGCGTGTGGGTATGTGTTTAAGGGCTTCCAGGGTGTTTCTTGGGCAGGTCCTGGCTGTCCCTCTGGCTGTTGCCTGCTGCTGCCACCCATGTGAATGTAGGGGTGGTGTTTAGGGAACTAGGGAGAATCTGCCTTAGTTTGACATCACTCACAGGGTTAACGAAGTCAGAATATTTTTAAAACCTGTGACCTCACTTCCTCATGTCATTTCAGGGAGGTGACAGTCAGGGGATTGAGAAGGGTCCTGGGGGAACAGAATGGGACAGCAGGAAATGTCCTTCTCTTTCCCTCTTCTTGACCCCAGAGCTCTACCTGGGCCCCAGAGTGGTGAGGGTTGATTCCAGACTCCTAGAGATATCAGATCACACTTTCAGGTCTCCTCACCACCCTGCATGTACATGGGCAGGGGGCAGAAGTCAAGGTCAGGCCTTGATCCTCTGAAATCAGGACACAGGTCTTCAGAACCCTGATGGAATCCTCTAGTTATCAGAAGGGATCCTAAGGACCTAATCTTGGAGGCCAGCCCTGGGTGAAAATGGAAGATTATCCACTTACCTGGTGCCCCATAAATTCTAGTCTACTACCACCCCTACCCTAAGCTCTTCTCTGTCATATAAGTCCAAGGCTTTTTGACCCCCTGGAGCTGCCTGAAATTGGCCTGAAAAGGGAGCTTCCTGGCCTACATTACCTTAAGGGAAGAATGTGGTACTCAGATAACTTATGTTCACCTTGTGGTCCACTCTGACCACATTATTATTATTTTTTTAATCATATTTACATATGTCTTATAGTCCTGCTGAGAGGCATCCTAATGTGATTTCTTCCCTCCTCAGGTCAATACCTCCTCTTCCCCACTCCCCCTGACTCCAGGGAGGTGGGAATGAGTCCTGAACAGAACTCCAGCTGATTTATAATCCTTTTTCCTCTAAAGGGGTAATCCACTGACTCCAAGTCAAAGTGGAAGGTCTGCGTCCCTGTATCTCCACACTGTGCAGCTGTGGAAAGTTGGGATCAAAGAGGCCAAGACACTTGGCAAAAATTACCCCACGAGTCAGGGCTCACAGATCCTTGAGAAACTGGCTCTTCCTCCATCTGCCTTTATTAGGAGAAATAAGAACCTAAAAGATAGGAGGAATGGTGATGGCCACAAGATTAGAACCAATGAGAGTCTAGAGGGAGGGGTGGAGAGCACTCAGACCTCCCCCACCCTACCGCCGCCTCCACTGAGAACCCACCAGGGGGCCCAGACATGCCTGCCTTTGCTGGCTTCTCCTTTCTGATGACCCCAAACCAGAGAGTCCCCTAATCCTCAAGCCAGACTAGAGGGAGCCTAGGGCTCCTCCAGTCCTTAGCTCCAGATAAGCAGGACAGGGCAAGGGCTGAGGTCAGGGGCCCCATGGTTTTCTGCAAACTCACTCATGAATGCCAGAAACACCAAGCCGGGAGGCGGTATGGAGCAGCCACCCTCTTAGTGGCAGCTTTTTGTAACACCAGCTCCTCCCTGAGGGCTCCCTATGGTGCCTGATGGGGTGTGCATAAAGAGATGGGAGCAATGAGAAACTAAAGGAAGGAGCACATCCCAGAGGCAGAGACCAGCAGAGAGAAGTGTGGTGTCCCAAGGGACAAACCTGCTGGCCTTGGTCAGAGAGGGGGTGCCGGGAGGAGCCCCTGGAAGGGAGCATGAGGCAGAAATTGTGGCTCCCCCTCCAAGGATGGGGCAACGTCACAGGAACACTGCCCCTCCTGGGCATAACCTCAGTGACACACCACCCACTTCCGATCACCCAGACACAATTACTCGTGAGCAAGGACAGCCTGGGGAACCTGTCCAAACCCTCATAGCCTCCCATCTCTACCCACCCCAAAGGCAGCAAGCATGACACACACAGCCCCCCTCCAGCCCTCACTGCTATGATGGGCTGGTCTTCAGTCTGTTCCCAGCCTCAGTTTTCCAGAGACAGCATCAGTGGTTGGGTACAGCCACCTGAAGACTGGGCCTTGGCAGCAGCATAGAGAGCCTGGAGGCCCTGCCCCTCTGCCCAGCTCTGCCCTTTCCCTGCCCCCGCCAGACCAGATCTCTGCAGTGCCAGAGAGAACAAGGAGATGGCCTGGCCTTGGGGACAGTGTCTCAGGCCTCTGGCCCAGGAAGCTTCCCTGCTAGGTCCCAGTGTTCAACCCTTGCCGTGCCACTGACTGGCAAGAGTGCCAGGCTCTGGCCTGGGAGGCAGGCTTATAGCACTGTGGGCCCAGGAGTGGGTCACAGAAGCAGGTGGGTGGCCTCGCCTTGGTGTGGATGTCTCCCCCGGGGCCCAGTGCAGCAGCTGGCAGATGGCTGCCTGGTGCCTGGGAGTCCGGGAATCTGATCCAGGAGATTCCTGTTGGCAGGGAGGAAAGTGGGAGGGAGGATGGGGGTGGCCCAGCTGCACCCCAGTGCTGATGGTGTGAGGAGGTGCAAAGGGAAGTGAACAGTGAATGGAGAGTCAGGGCAAGAGTGACCCCAAAGTAGCAATACCTCTGCCAGCCAGTCTCCCACCATCTCACATTCTTTCATGCATTCAATCAACAAACAACACCCAGGACAGACAAATGAGACAGACACAAACGTGCCCATAGGGAGGGCAGCTCTGCTTCTGATCTGCATGTTTACCTAAAGCCCTGCCCCTTAGGATCCTGCTTTTTGGGCGAACACCAACAGACTGGGCCCTGGGGGGATGCACAGATTTAGCTTGTTTTGTTCCGCCCACAAACAAACATGGTGGGGGCAGGGGGGGGGCGGTGAGACCCTTGAGCCAGAGAGAGGAACAATGGGCCCAATGGCTAGGTCCAGGCTGCCTGAGAGGTGGGGAGAGTGGCAGGAGGGGCCTGTCCTGCCCCCATACTGCTGTCTCTCTCCCTCTCCAGACCCCAGGCCACTACTTGCCCTCTTCCCAGTCCCAGTACCTCTGCTCAGTACCCTCCCCTTCCAGGCCTGGAGCAGCAGATGGGCCTTCACTCCAGCATCCTCACCCCAGACAAGCACCTTCTCCTTTCCAAGCAGTTGTGCATGGAGAGCCCAAGGACTCCATGTCCCCTCCCAGCCCCAGCAGTCACTTGCTCAGAACCCCAAGCTCTCATCGGCAAAATGGGTCTGTGCCTCCCCATAAGGATCCACTGGGCTCCACCATGGAGCTTGAGGCCTCATGTGCCCACTGGCTCAGTTCTGGGCACTTAGTGTGTTCTCAACAATGAGTTCCTTCCAGCATCAGGGGAGCAGGGCATCTTTGTGGGATGGGAATATGGGAACTGAACCCAAGGCCAACCAGAGCTACAAGGGGGTAGAATGCCCGACCTCACCTCCCACTTAATCCACCCCCATCTGCTCAGCTTTAATTACAGCAGAAGCAAGCCTCAAGGTTAAGCCCTGAGCTGAGGGCCGAGCGTGGACTTGGGCCCGATGCTACATTATCTCCTAATGAGCAGCTTAGCTGCTCTCCCCACCTCTGCCCTGTGGGTGGGGCACCTGCTGGGCAATGTCACCAACCCTCTGCCCAATAGCTCTGGTCACTGTCCAGGCCTCCTCACCCCAGTGACCGCCCTTAACTTGACCTTAACCCAGCCCCCTCCCTAGCTTCCCCTGGCCAGTTTCCTGCAGAAGAGGACTCCTTCAGTGACCTCCCAATGCTGTTTGCAGCCTCCAGCTTCCGCTGCCTGGTGGATGTGGTGCCCATAAAGAATGAGGACGGGGCTGTCATCATGTTCATCCTCAACTTTGAGGACCTGGCCCAGCTCCTGGCCAAGAGAGGGAGCCGCAGCCTGTCCCAGCGCCTGCTGTCCCAGAGCTTCCTGGGCTCTGGTGAGGAGGGGTGCAGATGGTGGTGGAAGGGGCGAGTGGGGGCACCAAATGGAGCAGCTGGTCCCTTGGCCCTGGCTGCTCTGACCCTGGCCCTGGTTTCAGAGGGCTCTCATGGCAGGCCGGGTGCACAGGGGCCTGGTGCGGGCAGGGTCAAGTACAGGACCGTCAGCCAGATCCCGCAGTTCACGCTCAACTTTGTGGAGTTCAACCTGGAGAAGCACCGCTCGGGCTCCACCACGGAGATTGAGATCATCGCACCCCACAAGGTGGTAGAGCGGACCCAGAATGTCACCGAGAAGGTCACCCAGGTGCGGCCTGCAGGGCAGGGCGGATGGGGCTGTGCCGGGCCTTGAGGATCCCTTCTCAGGCCCTGGGCCTGGGCTCCTCTGGGGCCTGGACAAGCAGAGAGAGCCTCCTAGTATCTGGTCTGAGCCCCAGGCCTCCTGTCCTGCTTGAGTCTGATTCTTTAGACCTGAAGACCTACCCTGAGTCCACCACCCTGATGCCCAGCTCCTGGAGCCAGCGGAGATTGGGGTCAACAGAGCCTGTGAATAGTGCCACCTCCTAGGCCTGGGAGTGAGGGAACATGCAGGCCACCAAGGGGGCCTACCCAAGGCTCTGCCAGCCACAGAAAAGGAGAAGCAGAGAGAGGAGGTGTCAGGGCCATATTGAGAAGAGGGATGGCCAGAGGCCCCCAGCCCTGCTCTTGCCCCTTACCATTGAGGTGACAGTTATCCCCCTCTACACAAACATAAACACACAACAGGATCCTCCTGCAATCTAGGCAGAGGGGAGGCAGTGCTGACATCTTCAGCATTGTCTGAGCAGCTTTCTGGGGATCAGGCTCTGAATGCCTTCCTCTCCCTCAGCTCCTTCTCAGCCAGCCCAAAGGAAAGCTCCCTGGATCCAAACCATCTCTTCTCATGGGGCCTGATGTCCTGGTCCCCACGTGACCATTCTAGAGGGAAATGCAAACAGCCCTGCGGTGGGAATGGGGAGCAGCTCTTCTTCTTCCCTGCCCCTTTTGCACCTGAAGCACAGTCTGTGCTGGAGCAGATGGGGTGGAAACTCCCTGTGACTCAGCCCCACACGGAGCTCAAGAACCATGGGGAAGGAAGGACCCCAGGCTACAGGGATGGGCCCTCAGAGGTCAGGCAGGTGGCCCAATGGCCTGACTCTGGGAAGCCCACCTAGCTGCTCACCCCAGGGCCCTCAGGTTGGCAGCAGTGGTGATGGGGGCATTGAATTGGAGAGTGGTGGTCCCTACCCATACCCAACCTGCCTTCTCCTGTCCTGCTCCCTGTCCCAGCCCCTCTTGGCTTTATTAGCCCACTCCATGTGGGCCCTAAGGTGATGGAAGTGCCTGACAGGGCTCAGGGGAGGGGCTGGCATGGGCCCAGAGCAGGGAAGTCACACTAGTCTCAACCAGAACTTAAAGGACCTGAAGGTGTGATCCCACCCCTGAGTTCCTACATCCTGAGGGCCCTGCAGCTCCAGGTGACACTAGGAAGGGCTGGCTTTGCCAGGGAAAGGCCCCCATGCTGGCTTTGGAGGTGGTGGGAGACTATAGAGGTTTGTGTGGTGGGGGAGATGGTGCCCCTATCTGGGGCCCTGAGGAAGTAGACACTCTCACCTTACCCTCTCAAATTCCTGCTGCTTCCCTCCCACTCCCCAAGCTTTGCAATTTCATTTTGAGCAGCCCAGGAAGGAGGGGCAGTGGCTGTGACGGCTCCAGTTTTCAGAGCTCATTCGGTCCCCACGGGGACTAAGTGCTGGGCATACAAGATGGGCATGTTGGATGAGGGAGCTGCAGCTTAGAGTTCAGTGGAGAATAACCATGTGATTAGGGGTGTTTACAAGGGGCATGGAGAAAATAAAAAAAGACGGTCCAAGTCTTTGCGGGGTCAGAGGAGGCTTCCTGGGGAGGCAAAATAGGGACTGAGGCCTGAAGGCTGAGCAGGAGGTCACTGCAGGGTGGGGACATTGCAGTCCCTCTTAGGGGTTTGGATGGCAGATCAGGGACCCTATGGTTTACACCAGCCCTTTGGTGGATCTTCCTTATTGTGACCCCGTCTGTTAATGGATCTGGTTTGCAAGGTCAGAACTTTACATTGCAGATTTTCTTAAACTGGGACCATCTGGAGTGGTGGTGTGGTCAATGGGACACCTTTCAGGCTCCATCCTTGTTGGGGCAGTGTCTGATAGAGGATGAGCAGGGAGGAGGAATTATCATGTAGGGCAGAATGTGCCATCAAGATGCACCATCTCATTTAATCACAACAACTCCACGGAATTTGTCATCCTTTGTGATCCCATTCTGCCAGTGAGGGAACTGGTTGGTTACAAAACTTGCCCTGAGACAGACATATAGCAATGTCAGACCTGGGATCAACCTGGGAGGTCTGGCCTCAAAAAGAATGCCTTTCCTGATGCCCTGGCTCTTTCTTGTGTTGGGCAACTGAGCAGAGCCTGGGCATGTTGGGCTGGACCCTGGTGATCCTATGTTGGCCATAGTCTTGGAGGGAGGGGTGGGAGGGGCAGAGTGGAGGGGGCTCAGCTGAATGTAATGATCAAAACCCCCTTGAACATGATTGAAGCAGTCGAGGCTCCCTGGTGCCCAGGACCTTTTGAGGGCCCAGATCAGCTACACACTCCCAAATTTGACTTTTTCCATGGAAGGCTCTGAAAGTTGGCCCCAGGAGGGTCCTCACTGGTCTATGCTCCACAGGGCCCTCCTGAATGAAGAGGCTATTCTGGGGGTAACCTGTTCCCATCAGGAACCTGACCACTGAGAACCTCCCAAACCCACCAGAGAGGATTGACTCGCCCCCCAGCTACCCCATCAATCTGGGCTCTTCCCTGGAACATGCCCACAATGACCCTGAGCCTGGCTTTCCTCTGCCCTCCCCTCTCTCTCAGCCCTGTCTCCACCTACTCCAGGCTGGTCTGTTTCAGAGGGAATTTGTGAGCTTCAAACCGGGGGTCACTGTGGACAGAGCTGCACCCCACCTTCTCTCTGCACTTCCTCCCAATATACCTGTCACCTTGTGAACTTGCCTCCTTACACATGCCTCACCCCATCTTTGCCTCCTGCCCTCTGCCCTCCACAGCCCTTGTCACCCACCCTCTCCCACAGCTCCCTTCCCAAGCTTCACCCCTATGACCTCACCCCACCCAGACCCATCTCACCAGTGGTGGCCGCCCTGCTGACCAGCCTATGGCCCCCACCCCCAGGTCCTGTCCCTTGGTGCAGATGTGCTGCCGGAGTACAAGCTGCAGGCGCCACGCATCCACCGTGGGACCCTCCTGCACTACAGCCCCTTCAAGGCCGTGTGGGACTGGCTCATCCTGCTGCTGGTCATCTACACAGCCGTCTTCACACCCTACTCGGCTGCCTTTCTGCTCAGTGACCAGGACGAGTCTCAGCGTGGGGACTGCGGCTACACCTGCAGTCCACTCACTGTGGTGGATCTCATTGTGGACATCATGTTTGTTGTGGACATTGTCATCAACTTCCGCACCACCTATGTCAATACCAACGACGAAGTGGTCAGCCACCCCCGCCGCATTGCCGTCCACTACTTCAAGGGCTGGTTCCTCATTGACATGGTGGCCGCCATTCCCTTTGACCTGCTCATCTTCCACACTGGCTCTGATGAGGTGAGCAAGCCCCATTCAGGCCAGTTGTTGCGGCCGTCCCCTGTGCCCCACAGCTCTGGGTGCAGAGAGTACTTGGCATTGGGCACCTTTGCCAAAGCAAGTGGAGGTCATCTCCCAGCCCTGGAGAAGGAGCAGCTGAGGCCATGCCCCAGGCCTGGGTGCCCTCTCTGTGCTCCAGAATTCTGCCCCTTCTGGGATGGGCACTTCTGTGGTCTCAGCTCCTCATGCTGATTTCTAAACCACACTTACCCTAGACTTAGAAAGGGAATCTAGGGGCTGGTCCCATGGCCGTGGTTAAGTTCACGCACTGTGCTTTGGCAGCCCAGGATTTTGGTGGTTCGGATCCTGAGCATGGACATGGCACTGCTCATCAGGCCATGCTGAGGTGGAATACCACATGCCACAACTGGAAGGACCCACAACTAAAATATACAACTATGTACTGGGGGTATTTGGGGAGAAAAAGCAATAGTAAAAAAAAAAAAAAGATTGGCAACAGTTGTTAGCTCAGGTGCCAATCTTTGGGAAAAAAAGAAAGGGAATCTACAAGGGACTCAGTGCAGCCTGTCCCCCTTTCCCCCACCCAGCCCCTCCACTGTGCCCACTCAGCTTCCCATGGCTGATGTGAGGGCATTTTCATGCTCTTCTCATAGCTTCTAGTCCCGCTATGTCCTTTTGTTCCACCCCCTTGGGATCAGCTTTCCACTCAAATCAGCTCTGCCTTCCGTCTTCCAGTCACCCTCAGTCACCCCAGCCTGTACAGCAGGGAGTGTCCATCCTGACTCCCTGCTCCCATGCCCACCCACTCCCAGCAAATCTATCCCCAAGTCCTTTCCCCCTCTCCACTCCCACTGCCCCTGCCTGGGCACTGAGTGGCCTTCTTACCCACCTCTGCCCAAGCCCCACACCTGCCAGCCTCACCCCCTTCACAGAGAACCACTTATCTGCCCCTGTCCTCAGAACCTTCAGTGGCTCCCCAATGGCTTGGAATAAAAGCCAAGCTCTTCATGGTCCCTGCGGCCCACAGGAGCCTGCCTGCCTTCAGGCTCATTTCTCACTGCTCCACTACCTTCTACTCTGTGCCCAGTCTGCAGCACCACAGGTGGTTTCCCTCTCCCTCTTGTCTGCCTGGAGACCCTGCCTTGTCTCTAAAGACTCAGCTCATGTGTCACCTCCTCTATGACGCCTCCTCTGCCCTGTCCCTGCACTCTTGACCTCCCCTTCCTCCATGCTCCCCCTGGACTTCTATGCCAGCAACCATAACACTGTTTTGAGCTTTAAGCTGAGAGCTCCTTAAGGTCCTACACTGCGCCCCACTGCCAAGAGCCTGGCTCAGAGCAGGTTTTCCACAAGTGTCTGTTGAATGACTGTGTGACCATATGCAGAAGTAGATAAATGTGGTCCTGAGCACAGCCTTTCAAGGGCTGACCCCCAGCCCTGTGGCCTCCTCCCTGCTTCTCTAGACGACAACCCTGATCGGGCTGCTGAAGACGGCACGGCTGCTGCGGCTGGTGCGGGTAGCCCGGAAGCTGGACCGCTACTCTGAGTATGGGGCAGCTGTGCTCTTCCTGCTCATGTGCACCTTTGCACTCATCGCGCACTGGCTGGCCTGCATCTGGTACGCCATCGGCAACGTGGAGCGGCCCTACCTGGAGCCCAAGATCGGCTGGCTGGACAGCCTGGGTGTGCAGCTTGGCAAGCGCTACAACGGCAGCGACCCAGCCTCAGGCCCCTCGGTGCAGGACAAGTATGTCACGGCCCTCTACTTCACCTTCAGCAGCCTCACCAGCGTGGGCTTCGGCAATGTCTCACCCAACACCAACTCTGAGAAGGTCTTCTCTATCTGCGTCATGCTCATCGGCTGTGAGTGCCACCTCATGTCTTGGGCCTTACCCAGGGAATTCGATTGTTAGTTTTGTAATGAGACATAACCTACCCAGTAACAATTTGTGTGATAGGAGGATCCTATGCATGCAGCACAAGCCAGTTTTGCATGTGTACACCAACTATACACAGAATTTAACACCGACACAGCCCTGGCTATGTGCCAGGCACCAGGACCAGCTACATCATTTGCATGGCCCAGAGCAAAACAAAAACGTGGAGCCCTTTGTTAAAAACATATTAAGAATTTCAAGATGGTAACAATAGAGCATTAAACCAAGCTCAGGGCCCTTCTTAGCACAAGTCACACACCCATGAAGCCGGCCCTGCCAGACACTTTTCTAAGTGCTTATCAGAGGCCCATATTTCATTTCCATCACTACCCCATAAAGGCCATTCTATGAGCCCAGTTTACAGACTAAGAAACTGAAGGTCCTCACTTGCCGGGGATTACACACAGAGATCCAGTTCCATCCCAGGGGTCTGGCTCCCAGGGCTCTCTGTGCTCTCAGGCCCTGCACTTGCTGCCTGCCTCCCGAGACACCTGTTCTAGGAACATAAGAGGCAGTGTGGATTTTACACGTCGACTGTCATGTTCAGAGTATTTAGAGATGTGAAAGCCCAGAAAAACAAAAACAACAGGAAAAAAATGGGTGAAAACAAGAGACCAAGAGTTTTCCCTTTATTATATTTTCACAACTTGAAGGGGAAAACAAATCTGAACTAAAAAAATCCATTGCCCTAGTTCTTTCTTCTCAGGAGTTTGGCCTCTGGGTCCCGGAGGATGCCAAGAGGCACAGGGCAGAGGGAGGAAGGCAGGAAGCCCAGGGACCTTTTTCTCCCATGTACCCTGGTGCTGTCCTGGGCGCTTCTGACTTTGCCCCAGACAGAGGGGTCCTTGACCAGGGGGCTCCCAGGGAGAGGGAGGCCTGGAGCAGGCCTGGTGAGGATGTGGAGGAGCTCACTCTCCGCACCTCTGCTCCCCCGCCCCAGCCCTCATGTACGCCAGCATCTTCGGCAACGTGTCCGCCATCATCCAGCGCCTGTACTCCGGCACCGCGCGCTACCACACGCAGATGCTGCGTGTCAAGGAATTCATCCGATTCCACCAGATCCCAAACCCGCTGCGACAGCGCCTCGAAGAGTACTTCCAGCACGCCTGGTCCTACACTAATGGCATCGACATGAACGCGGTGAGCCCCCGCCACCCTGCCCGGGGTAGGGTGTGCGACCCAGCTGAAGTCCCAGCTCTGGCTAACGCCCCGGGGAAGGCCAAGGTCCCGCGGGGCAGGGCGTCCCCAGAGCCCTTCCCACTTGCTCCCCCAGCCCCACCTCCGATCGTGCCCCGATGGATGCGGCCGCTTGCCTCGCAGGTGCTGAAGGGCTTCCCCGAGTGCCTGCAGGCCGATATCTGCCTGCACCTGCACCGCGCGTTGCTGCAGCACTGCCCGGCATTCCGCGGCGCCAGCAAGGGCTGCCTGCGCGCGCTCGCCGTCAAGTTCAAGACGACGCACGCTCCTCCAGGGGACACGCTGGTACACCTCGGGGACGTGCTCTCCACGCTCTACTTCATCTCCCGGGGCTCCATCGAGATCTTGCGCGACGACATGGTCGTGGCTATCCTAGGTGGGTCCGCCGGGGAGAGCCAAGCCCGTGTGGGTGGGTGCGGTGGGACTAGAGATGTCCTGCCTGGACCACTCCATTCCTAATGATTGATGGTGGCACCTTTTACTGACCTGCCATGTGCCGCGGACAGCTTCATACCCAGCTCACGCAATCCTTAGAACAAACCTCTGCCATAGGTCCCATTTTCCGGATAGGGAAGTTGAGGCTTACAGAGGTCATGCTGGCAAGTGGCCCAGCAGGGATTCCCGGGCTAGTGTCTGACTCAGAAGTTCAGGCAGGCTCCTAGCTTCTTCCACTCCTGAGGAGCTCAGGGTGAGATTCCGAGGGTTTGTCTCGGGTGGAGGGGGCTTCCGGGTCTCATTCAGTGCAGCTACAGGGACAACTGGACACTTTGGAGAAGGGATGTGAGCGCTGGGCAGGGGACAGATTTGGGGCACACGCAGCCTCTGTCACTTACCAGCCATGTGACCTGGTCACTTCACCTCTCTGAGATGATTCTCATCTTCTTTGCCTTCCCCCTGACTTTAGCCCATCCCAAGTTCCTGACCAGGACGTCAGCGTCGTCTTCCCTTGGTCTCCAAGGCCAGGCTTTCCTCCAACTGCTCTAGACAGGGCCCCTCAGACTCCTCTGCCCTGTCCTCCCCTCTTGCCCGCCCTCAGCCGGTGTCACCAAATGTGGTGCTCTGTTCTCTTCTCCTCACCCTACACCCTCAACTGAGCCAGTTCCTTGCCCCCACGATGTCAGCCTCACTTATGCCACAAGGACCCCCAGAGTGTTGTGCCAACTCCAATCTCTCCTTAGACTGCAATATTCTATTCCTTCCCGGGCATGGCCATCCTTATATTCCATAGCCAGACCAAACAACATATTTCAATCTGAAATCATCTTCCCTCAAAAGCAGCTCCTTTGGCATCCCCATCACTGTGAACCATCCATTGCCCAGGCCAGAGACCTGGAAGTCAACCAAGGGAACATCATTCTCCCTTCCTCTCCCCCTACCACCATCCAGGCAGGCACAGAGCCCTGTCTGTTCCCCTTGTTAATCCCTCTGTCTCCCACACCTGTCTCCTTGTCTCTGCCTTGGTCCAGCCCTCATCGTGTCCTTCCTACGCAGGTGTCAGCAGCTCCTTTCCCATGTCCCTGCGTCTGGCCTACTTCCATACTTCATCTTCCACCTTCTGCCAGTGACCTGAAATTCACATCTGTGCATACTCCTCTTCTCCTCAAAATCCTTTCATGGTTCCCCATGACCCATGAGACAAATGTAAGCCCGTGTGCGTGACATGCACAGTCCTCCTAAGTCTGGCCACCCTAAGTCCTGCCACCCTCCTCCTGGTATTTCATGCTCCAGCCGCACAAACTACTTATAGTTCTCTAAACCTGCTGGTCTCTGCCACACTTCTGTGCCTTTGCACATGCTGCCACTCTGCTTGGAGCACCTACTTTGCACCCCTGCCTGGCAGACCCCTGTCATCTTTCAAGGCTGAGCTCAAGCATAGGCTCCTCTATGAGACCTTCTCTCATTCCCAGCCTATCTTAGAAGTGCCATCCACGTGAGAAGGATAATAATCATTATTAATAATTAAGAAGCCAGTCCAATTTAAGTTTCAGTTAGAGACATGAAATCCTCTCATTTTGTCCTGAGTGGAACTGGACCTTAGATCATAATGCTTCATCTACTAGAAAACCATCACTTTATAATGTTGCCCAGGTTTCGAGCTTCTGGGTTTTATGTGTGATCCTAGCAAGTCTCTTCCCTCTCTAGGCCTCGGTCCCCTCCTCTGTGAATGACATGTGATCCTGTTCTCTTGGGGGACATGTCCTGGCCTCCATCCATCACTCTCTGTGCAAACCATTAGCACCCCTTGTGTGGTGTCATTAGGCTGAGGGGGCTGGACTTTCCTGTGGGGAGTAGATGTCAGAACAGTCATGGTCCCTGGCACTCCTGCCCTGGGCTCTCCGCCCCCCAGCCCTGACCTGACCATGTAGCACTGACCACACACTGTTTCTTCTGTCTAGATTGCCTTTCCCCTAGAGGCCCCGTCCTCCTCAACTCTCACCACCTAGCTCCCACTTCACTTCCTCCGTAAGCCCCCCTCCTCCCTGCCCTCAACTCGCCCCTGGTGGAATAAGCCCCTCCCTTCTCCATGGCCCCATAGCTCTTGGTTCTCCCTTGTTCTAAGGCTCTGTAACTCGTTCTGTAAACTAGTTGGTTACGTATGTGCCTGTCTTGCGGGGACTTTGGGGGCTCCTTGTGGGCGGGACAGCATCTTATTCATGTTTACACTCTGTGGCCAGCACAGTGCCTGGCACCAGGAGGGCCCAATACCCTCACCACGTGCCCCGAGTACACAGCCCATGTTCCCCTGTGACATCCACCCCTTCCAATCCCTTGCATCAACCTGTCTGGTGCCTCTTGCTTTTCGAGGCACTTCTTCAAGCATTGTGTCTGCTCCCCTGGACAGCCCAGTGGGGTAGGCAAGGCAGATATGGTTATACCCATTTTAGAGATGGAAACACTGGGGTCCGGAGAAGGAATATGACTTCCCCAGGCTTTCTCTGCCAGGGCCACCCTGGTACCTGGCCCCACAATGGGGAGTTAGAACACAAAGAGACACACCTCAGGCTCTGCCCTGGGGGACCTGGGTGCTCCTGGCCCTGGGTTCCCTGAACTCTTACTCACGCACTGCAGCAGGCTAAGGAGAGAGGAAGAGGCTGAGCTGGGAGCCTTTAGTGTCTCTTACTGCCCACTGTCCCCTGGCGGGGGGTTGGGGAGGTAGGGGCAGTGCCAAAGCACATGGCAAATAGGAGGGGGGATTCTGATAGAGGCTGGTCCTGTGGGGCCATGGAGGACCCACATGCTGGGAGGGAGGGGGGTCTCTGCAGACTCAGAGAACCAGGGAAGGGCAGGTTTCCCACCCCACCCCCTCCCCGCCTCAGCCAGCACATCTAGCCTTGTCCCTGAGCATCAGGCGCCAGCCTGGCAGGATCTCTGAGGTGGTGGGGAGGTCATGCTCAAGGAGCCATCATGGAGGCTCCCCAGAAGAGAGCTTGCAGCCAGACCCTGGAGAGACTCCCACCCCTCTGGCTGGCAGGAAAGAACGACATCTTTGGGGAGCCTGTTAGCCTCCATGCCCGGCCAGGAAAGTCCAGTGCAGACGTGCGGGCCCTGACTTACTGCGACCTGCACAAGATCCAGCGGGCAGACCTGCTGGAGGTGCTGGACATGTACCCCACCTTCGCAGACAGCTTCTGGAGTAAGCTGGAAGTCACCTTCAACCTGCGGGACGTGAGTCTGGGCTGGGTGGGTTAGGGTGGGTGGTGGCCCTTGGCCAGCTGCTGGGGGCTTGGCCTGCCTGACCTGAGGGGACCTGTCTGACCACCTCCCTTCCTTTCAACCCCATCCTGCACCCTTTACTATAATTTCTTCTGTGCCTACCATGGCCAACATAATGCTATGTATGGTGAGAGCTACCTTTTATTAAGCAACAACTCATGCTAAGCACTAGACTTCTTTTACATTATCTCATTTAGTCTTCCCCCTGCAAATGGTGTTATTATCCCCATTTTCCAGATGAGGAAACTGAGGGTCAGAGAAGATAAATTGACCAAAGCCATACAGCCATACAGTAAGCTGTACAGTCAAGGGCAGAGCCAAATGTGGACTGAAGTTTGGGCAAATCCATAGCCCAGGCTTTTCCCACCACATCCTATCAAGCTGAAAGGGAGGGTTCTGCCATCCAGATCTCAGAGGTATAAAGAAGTGATAGAGGTGTCTCTTCTCTCAAGCTTATCACTCAGTGGTGGAGGTTACAGCAACTCAGGAAAAATAAAGAGCCACACAGTTAAATAACCAAGGAAGTCACAAGGGGGTGTGGGGGGACCAAATTTCTGTGGAGCCCAGTGTTGCCAAGGAGTGGGATGGCCAGTACGGACTGGAAGTACCCAGAAGGGGCTGCATGGAGGAGGGGGTCTGGAATCAGCCGGTGGGAAGGAGTGGGCAGGCGCCTGGCAGTGGCAAAGTGGCTAACACCCTGGCCCTGAGTGCCCCCATACCATAACCTTCCCCAAGCCTCAGAAGGAGGGTCTCTGCTGGCCCAGGCCCCACCCCAGCTTCTGGAGGGTGGTGCTGAAGCAGGTTTCCATGCTATGGACAGCCCTCCCCACCCTGTGCCCTCTGCCATTCTCCCTCTCCCTCAGTCTCTTCCCTTCCCACCTCATCTGTCCAGAAGACATCTTGTAAGAACACTGTCCTGCGGGTCCCAGCTGCTAGGTGCCATCAGGTGGCCTGAGTGCTCAGTGACTGGACACCAGGCCAAGAGGGATATGGTCTCCATGGCCTGGGGCATCTTCAGCCCCCAGGTGCCCCCAAGTCTCATGGTGCCAGGAGGGTGGGCCACCAAGAGCACTGCTGAGGGCACCTCCTTTTTTTTTTCTTTTTGAGGAAGATTAGCCCTGAGCTAACTGCTGCCAATTCTCCTCTTTTTGCTGAGGAAGGCTGGCCCTGAGCTAACATCCATGCCCATCTTCCTCTACTTTATATGTGGGACGCTTACCACAGCATGGCTTGCCAAGTGGTGCCATGTCCGCACCCAGGATCTGAACCAGCAAACCCCAGGCCGCCGAAGCGGAACGTGCACACTTAACCACTGCGCCACTGGGCTGGCCCCTGAGGGATTGGGGTTCCAGGTCCAGTCTCTTCAGAGGAAACTCCCCATTGGCCCATGCTGAGGGAGGGACCACCAGGGCTCAGGAAAGGGAGGACTGAAAGAACAGCTCCTCTGCCCCCACCCCCTCAAATCTTGCCTCTCAAGGCAGCCTCTCCCAAGACTCTTGGGCAGTCTGCACATCTCCAAGCCCCTGTTCTGCCCACCCACGCAGGAGAGAGCCTGCAGGAAGCTGCCTGGAGCATCATGGGAGAACCCAGACACCTATTACCACTTTCTCATCTAGTTGTTACAAGGGTCATGGCAGGGGGAGTACGGAGGGCAGGGGAGAACAAAGAGGCCCTGTCCAAGCTTTGGTCCCTGTTACTTGATGCTCTTGTTCCCCACAAGGCAGATGGGGGTCTCCAGTCATCACCCCAACAGGCTCCAGTCAGCCAGGACCACCGAGGCTTCTTCCTCAGTGATAAGCAGACAGGTGAGCAAAGCCAGCCCCGGCCCTGCAGTGTCTGTCCCACCCCAGCCAAAAGCCTCAGCCAGCCTCCTGTCCCTTCTCAGGTCCTTCCCTGGGAGAGGCCTCCCCAGCCCCTGGTTGAGTGGAGAGGGGCTCCCTCCCTAGGCTCCTTGCTAGAGGCCCTTCCCCCTTTTTCCCCCTATGTCCTCAGAGCCTGAGGGCTGCCCCCAGGGGTGGATACCAGCCAGCCCCCTGGGGCTCCACATCAAGGCACCAGGGGACCTGCTGGGCTGCAGCTCTCTGGACAGTGAGGCCAGGGCTGGAGGGCCCCACCCAGCCAGCCCCCCCAGGCTGGGTCCCCAGTCCCCATCTCAGGGCTACAGCCTTCTGGGTCCTGGAAGCCAGACCACACTGGGGGCAGGACCTCGTACTCCAGGTCACCCAGGTAAGGAGATCCCCTCCTCCCGCCCTGTGTTCCCATTGCAGGTATGGGGAGGGGCATGGGCTCAGGCCTGTGGAACCAGCTGAACTGAAGCTCAGGCTTTCCTTTCCCTACTGCAGGCGCAGCCCCGTCCCTGAGCATCTCAGATGCATCTGGCCTCTGGCCTGAGTTGTTGCAGCAAGTGCCCCCAAGGCCAAGGCACAGCCCCCCAAACCCTCAGGGAGACCCAGACTGCTGGCCTCGGGAGCTAGGCTCCAGGCTAGAGCAGCTGCAGGCCCAGATGAACAGGTGAGTGCCCCTGCAGGCTAGGGACAGGCACAGCAGGGTAGGCCCAGCCTTGGGCTAGGCACGGGTGCCCCCTCCTGGTGGCTCAGGGATGGCACTGGATATCCCATGAGTTTTAGAACGGCTGATCTCATTTATCTGCAAACCTTTCCATCCCTGTCACTAAGCACAATTCTTTGGATGGCTTGTCCCAGCAAATCCCAGAATATGCCAAGGAAGTCTTCTCGAGGGAGAGGCATAACCTCTTGCAGAAACAAATTCCTTGGGCCCTTGGGAAGGGAGTATGGCCTGTGGATGGCAGGGCTGTGGTGGCAGAGTGAGGGCTTAGGGGCAGTACAGTCCTGGGTTCAAATTTTGGCTCTGCAACTTACCATCAAGAATGTAGGCAAGTTACTTAACCACTCTGGGCCTCAGTTTGCCCTTTCGTGAAATGGGGATTATCAGAATACCCACGTCAAAGCTTCATTATGAGGACTGAATGATGTGTGCACTATGCCTGGTCACTGTTATCAGAGACAAATATGTGCTAAGGGGACTTTGGATTGTGGTGGGGAAATAGCTTCAGGTAGGGCCCGGGCTGCCATTCCATCCAGAAGAAACAGCATGAAGGCAAAAAACTGAGAGCTGCCCTCAGGAGCTAAACTGCTCCCACCAATCCCGACCTTGACCCTGACTGTGGGGTTCTGTCTGGCAGGCTGGAGTCCCGCATGTCCTCAGACCTCAGTCGCATCCTTCAGCTCCTTCAGCAGCCACTGCCCCAAGGCCACACTGGCTACATTCTGGGAGCCCCTGCCTCCAATGACCTGGCCTTGTTTCCTGCGGCCTCAGTGACTCAGAGTCCAGAAACTAGGCTGTCCCAGGGCAGTCTGTCCCCTGCACAGGTGAGCAGGTGAGGGGATCCACAGGGGTTTGCCTGGAGGCAGCTGCAGGCCTTCCCCCACCCCCATCTTGGTCTCAGTGTGGCATCAGGCCCAGGGCCTCTGTGGTCTGAGAGCAGCTGAGGCTTCTACTGTTCTCCTTTATGGTCTGAGTCATGACACGGTAGCCTGGATGGGTGGTGGCAAAGCCCAGATTGTGACTGCAGACCCCACAGCTGGGGCAAGGGCAGCAGGACACAGTTCCTTCCACTTCCCATCCCTAAAGTCAGGGTGGCCTAGGGGAGCTCCACACACTGCATGGCTCCCCCTTTCTTGCCCTTCTTAGACCCAAAGCTCTGGTGACTTGGACAAATGTGGGCCGAAGCACAGGAACTCCTCCTCCAGGTTGCCTAACCTCATCACGGCAATGGACAAAACGCTGACACTGTCCTCGGAACAGGAGCAGCCTGAGGAGTTCCTGCCACCCCTGGCCTCTCCTCTCTGTCCCCTGGAGGTACAGGGACTCGTCTGTGGTGCCCGCTTCCCCTCCCTCCCTGAACATCTCAGCTCTGTCCCCAAGCAGCTGGAGTTCCAGAGACATGGCTCCGATCCTGGATTTGCAGGGAGTTAGAGCCACTGAACTGCAAGATAAAAGACACCACGAGGGGATTGAAGGTGGATGAGGTGAGAGTTAAGGATTTGGGGAAAGCAGGCAGCTGCCAAAATGGGCCTCTGAAAACCATTCTGCTAGAGTAGCTATAAAGTGCTAACCCAGGAGACCCAAGATGGCACGGGTGAAGAGGCTCAGGACTCTTCCCAGCCTCCTCTGTTTAGACAGTGGGCCTGGTGGAGGGTGGGTGAGCCTTGGGAGTGGAGGAGGTAGCTTACAGGACAGAGGGGTCAATGAGGAAAAGAGAAGAAGTTTCTGATCTTTTGTGTGAGAACCTTGCTCTGGGTTGGGTGCAATCACCTCCTGGCTCAGAACTGTCCACCACCTCGCAGCCCAGCACCCACGGTTGGTCAGACCTCCTGCCTGGGGCCTGTGACTCAGCTGGAGATGAAAGTGTCCTCTGTAGCGGACACATCAGGGCACAGAGCTCCAGCCCTCAGCTGCTCTGCCCCTGATGGTTCTGTGATGACCTTTGGGACTGTAGCAGGCAGTGGAGTGCCTCGCAGCTAATAAAGTCTGTACATTTCACTTTGAGCTGGGTGTATAACTTACCTGAGTGTTATTAGGTCCTTGATTGTGCCATGACCCCAACATCTGTTGTCTTCTCCAAGCCCCTCTCAAAGGAGCTGTGTGCTGGGGACATGAAGGTGGCTCTGCTGGGCCCAGGAGGCCCTGGACCATGGGGCTCTTAGCCAGGCTGGAGTGAAAGGAAGCAGAGAGGTGTTGACTTGGTGGCCATTGGGAATCACAACAACAGCCAATATTTCCATAGCACTCACCCTGTGCTGGGTACCATGCTGACTGCTCTGCAGATATTAGTTCTTCTAATCCTCACAACAACCTTGTGGTGTCGATATTATTATCCCCATTTTAGAGATGTGGGATTAGAAGCAGAGAGAGACTAAGGAACTCACCTAAGGATGAGGGGGACTTCTGGGTTACTGGTAGTGTTCTGTTTCCTGATGGTACTGGTTACATGAATATGTTTCAGGTTGTGAAAATATGTGCACTTCTATGTGTAAATTATACTTCGATTTAAAAAAACACAATCTTGTCCAACACTATAGGAAAAGGACGGTGTAATTTCAACCCAGATGGTCCGGCTTGAGAACATGTGCAGTTAACTACTCCACTGAAATTGGCTATTGTCCAAAAACTACCTGGTCATTGGTCTTCAGTCCTTTTTGCTCCAGCATGGCCTAAAAAAATTTTGAAAATGTACTTCCCCTCCCCTACATTTTTAAGTTGACATCTGAAGTATTTAACTGATAAGTTTAAATAGTTGCAAAGGATGTAATTTCCAGTGTGTGGTAAATATTGACACTTTATAAATGGTTTCATTTACATTGATCCATTTTGACCCAAATAGCCTAGAGATTTAAGAGCCAACATTATTCATTTTAAAAACACCAGAACAAGCTCTTCTTTAGCATTATTCCTTTTTCTTTTCTCATAATTCCACTCTATTCCTCCCACAGTTTACGCTCCATGTAACTTATTTCCATACTTTAAAGTCTATTATTGATAACCTTATCATATCTGTTTGCAACACAAATATATATATACACAAATTGAAATTTTAAAATCGATTTTTTTGTAAGCTTACTAAGGCTTTAATGGTTACACTTATTAGTACAGAGTTGTTCAAGACAACATAAATATATGTTCAAATTCTTATAAAAACAAATTTTATTGGAAATAGATCTCTTAGAAGAGGGTATTTTCCTCTCAATTCATGTGTGTGGATAAATATCATTTTTTTATTAGAGTAAGACAAGGTTCAGCAACATTTTTCTTTCCTTTTTTAAAAACTTAAGCACAGAGAAAACTTGTTTACATAAGTAAGTAGCTAGAATTCCAAGGGGTTTGTGTCACTCAATTTAAATTCTGAGTTGTCTGTTAACAATCTAACAATTCAATACAATCCTTCTCTCAATACTCCTTTAGTTTTACTGAAAGCAAAGAATTGGAAACCATTTAAATTATAGAAATGTTACCTAGATTGGACCCTCCTCCACTTCAGACTCTGGTACAGGTATATTTAGGGCTTGAGTAGCGTTTGCCTTGGGACCCGGCGGGGAAGGGACGGGCAGGGAACTGCCAAAAACTTAGAGCCAAGCTGGTCGGGTCGCTGCCTATTGAATTCCAACCCTAGAATTCCGAGCGTTTCTAGAACGGCCAGGAAAGCGAGGAAAGGCCCGACGGAAGCTGGTTTTCAAACGGCGTGTCTGCGGCCTGCCCTTGGGGCACTGGGAGAACAACTCTCCGGCTTAAACGGGGCGTTGGCACGAGTGGGGAATTAAGGTGGTCGCCGTGTGGCGCGGGCCAGGCTGACAGGCCGCGGGGCTCAGTGCTGCGAAATACAGCAGGCCCTCCGGTAAGGTAGAATTTTAATTTTTTCTCGACAGCGTGGAGAAGCTGCTCGGAATAGCAACTGCAGAGGGAAGTCTGAGCAGGTCACACAAGAGGTTTGCCTCTCAGACCCTCGGCCTAGAACTTGAAGGCCTACTGCTCTGCACACTAGCCTCTCTGCCACCCACGCCCCCATTCACCTGCACTGCGCCGTTATCTGTCTGACTGACATCTTTGTCAGCCAATGATCTTCGGGGCTGCGAAAGCGCCTGCCCCCTGGGGTTGGGCGGGGCAAATAGTTGAAACGACAGACATTTATGCCAATAGCGAGAAGGTTTCAGAAGCTTCAGGTGCAATGGCCAATGAGGGGAAGCAGTTGTTCGAAAGGACGTGTCAGGCAGCCAACGGCCGGCGCCGCTGCGGGTGTCGCGTGGCTTCCGTTCGAGAGGGCGGGGCGGCGTCTCAAACGGAAGGTGGTGGTTGTCCGAGCCGAAGGGGGTTTGAAAGTGGGGTCGGGCCCGTTCGTAGTTGTTTGTTGCCGCGGCCCTGCTTCCGGACTAGGCCGTTCCTGCCCGCCCCCGCCCCGCCTCCTTTCCGACCCCTCGGTCCCCGGCCCGGCTCCCCGCTCGACTCGTGCTCCGCCCGCCGCAGCCCGCTGCCGACCGGGCCCGCACTGCGGCCCCGCCGCCGCCACCATGTCCCTGCACGGCAAACGGAAGGAGATCTACAAGTATGAAGCGCCCTGGACCGTCTACGCCATGAACTGGAGTGTGCGGCCCGACAAGCGCTTTCGCCTGGCGCTGGGCAGCTTCGTGGAGGAGTACAACAACAAGGTGGGCCGGGCAAGGGCTCGGAACCCGGCTGGCGGGGAGCGGGCCCTGGGAGCGCCCTTTCCGGGCCGGAGCCCAGATCCCAGGACCCTCCTGTGAACTTGCCTTAGCGCCACGGAGCGGTTCCTCTGTGGCCGGCGCTGTGCAGAGGGTTTCTCATTCGTTGTCTCATTTAATCCTGGTAGCTTTCCTGTGTAGTCAGGAGTGTGGTTACCCCCATTTTACAGATGGGGAAACTGAGGCACAGTCTTGTGACTTAACCCGAGTCAGATGGCTATTTCATGGCGGAAACTGGTCTCAAAGCCGAGTTTACACCCGAAAGCTACGCGGTTTACCACTCCTGTCCCTCTCTTCTCCGGCCGCCTTGCTTCAGTTGGGGGGTGGAGGAGGGAAGACGGAGTGATGGCTGTGAAGGAAAATGCTGGCGCCTCACTTGGTAGTCATTCACTCCTGGCCACACCAGATTTCTGTTATGACTCTTCACTGCGCAGCTCCCCGCCACCACCACCCGTACGACTATTTATGCCCCCAGCCCTTCTGCCAGGATTGCTGTTGCTGCCTGACATCCGTCCTCTTCAGAGTGGTCTCTTTTTGGAAATCTGGCCTATGGCCGTGATCCGGTCATTGTTTTCTGAGTGGAGGAGGATGACACTTGCCGTATCTTTTGGCTTCTTTCATGCTAATACAGTTGTCTCACCTTGAGTAGTTTCTTTCTGGACATCCACAATTTGAGAACCCTTCATAGAAACACGGGTAGTAGGAGGAACTTTTTAAGCTGGCAGTGCAGCATAAATTTATTTTTGAAAGTTGTTGAATAAGTCACTTGGAAGAATTTTCTTTCCTTTACCCCTTTATCTTTTCCTTTTATTGTATTAGAGTAAACATTGTGATTGATAGTGATCAGAGCAACTGAAAACCTTGGCTAGTAGTGGTTAAAGCCTGTAGTCCTGCTTGACGGCATGAACACCATGACTTAAGAAGAATAAAACTCTATGGACAGTGACAGGCATGGTGCAGGGAGAAAAAGCCAGATGACCTAGGGTTGGGTCTTGTCTGGTCCATTGACTAGCTGTGGGGCATTGCACAGGTCACTCTTATTTCTGACCCACAGTTTATTGTAGGAAAGGGGTTCTTTTTTTTTTACACATAAAGGTCCTGTAAAAAACATTTGAACATAGTAAGTTCGTTTACAGTTTTTCAGGAGCACAGCTGTTTCTCTAGAGTTAGATCTTGTCTCCTTTGTGATGGGCTTAGGAACTCTGCCTGGCACATAGTAAGCAATTTAGAAATGTTGGCTATTATTATAAAACCTACAATTGAATATAGTGCCTATAATTGAAATAAAATCAAGGAGAGTTATATGGGTGTTAGGTAAATTTGACTTTTGTATTTTCCAGAGAGAAATCAGGACCTTAGGTCAGAAAGCTGCTTCAAAAGGTTATTATGTTCATTCCTCTGCCTTTTAAAGACTCAGGGGAAAAAATTCCCTTGATTCCTTTCAACCAAACCCATTATGTGGTCTAGAAGCTTCTTGTAGTCATATTCCAAATACTATAATGTGCTGGTTTAAGCCCATTTTCTCTTGTTCTACCTGGCTTAGACACTAGCTCTGATAGAAGAACTCTGGTATTTCTCCTGAGTTTTGGCAATGTCTGTGGTCTTTAGACATGTAGTATTTCCCCTGTTTTGTGGGGAAAGATGGGTGGCTGTTTCTGGGCTTCTGTTCTGCTTAGTTGCATGTTTCAGGGTTGGTTTTGAATAGAATTGGCAGTGTGATGGGATTTATTTTGCCCTAATATTTAGCTAGCTGACCATTTGCGCTTTAAGATTTAACATCTAGAAGACATTTTTGAGGTTCTGAGAAGGGAAACTGTAGGTATCTCTGATGCTTTTTGAAGAATACTGGTGGTGAATCCGGGTAAGACCGACCACCTTGTACACATGGGATGAATGTTTCCCTTGGCATCCTGTGCTGATTCCTCTGAGATCTTTAATGCAGTTACTTTATCTGTTTGGCACCTAATGATTTTGACTGTATCATATAATTTTTCATTTCTCAGGATTTGTGGCAACCTTTTAGAATTCTCATTCATTTGCTCATCAATTCAACAAATAGTAGTGAACACATACACATGTGTTTTAGGCACAGTGATGATACTTAGTAACGTTCTGTAGCCTTTGTTAGTAGATGTGAGATTGGCAGCAATAAAGAGAAAGTCTTTTAGTACGCATAAGTATTTTTGATAGATCTTTGGAATTTTGCAGTGCTCCATCAGTCCCTGGCAAGACTGTCAGCAGGGGAATTTAAAATATAAAATTCTTCTGGTTTTAACTTCCTCCTTTCTTTTTTCTAGACAATGAGAGGACTAATTCCTCCATGAGACCACTGGATAAATTGCTGCTGCTTTTTGCTTTTTGCCCTAACCTGGTTCACACAGACTTATTGGAGATGCTGTGATTTGAACAAGGAATGAATCTGTGTTCTGTAGGTAGTCTGGCCTGCCTGAGACCACAATGCCAGAGCTGAGCGGTCAGCCTCTGTGCCAGGAGCCGAAGGGGTGCTATGCCAGAATTCATCTCAAAGTTTGACAAGGCAGGACCTCTCTGCAGACATTGATCAGCAATAATCAGTTAGGAAAAGGCTTGAAGGGAGGACAAATGGAAAAGACCAAGAAAAGCTGGTTTATTTCCTCAGAATTTTGCTTTAGCTGATTTTGGTTATGTTAGCAATTGTGGGAAAATGTTCTACAGAGTAGAGTGGTAAATTCATTTGGATAACTTGGGGGCTTTTTAAAAAATTCTAGATATACACACGCATTCACCTTCATGTTCTGATATTAGCACTGTGTGTAATAAAGTGGAATACACGGTTTCCTCCCTCAAGGAGCATATAATAATAAAGTAGACATGGCACTTTTTTAATTTTTTTAAAGTATAAGAGTAAGGTGAGCAGTAATTTATGTTATTGTTATGAAAGTCATGGAAAGTGAAGATGTGTTCATGCCTCCAAGGAGTAAATATTTTATGTTGCGTATCTGCTCCTTAGGAGACATCTGACATAGTAATATCCACAGTTTAAAAATGAGTAAAAATGGGGCTGCCCCCGTGGCTGAGTGGTTAGGTTCATGCCCTCTGCTTTGGCGGGCTAGGGTTTCACCGGTTCGGATCCTGGGTACAGACCTAGCACGGCTCATCAAGCCATGCTGAGGTGGTGTCCCACACAGCAGAGCCAGAAGGACCTACAATTAGAATATACAACTATGTACTGGGGGGCTTTGGGGAGAAAGGGGAAAAAAAAAAAAGATTGACAACAGATGTTAGCTCAGGTGCCAATCTTTAAAGATAAAAGTAAAAACAGTCTTGCTTCACAGCCTTTTCTTTTTAAGGGCATTTGTTTCACATGTTGAGGTAAGGTGTTGTGAAGCAATAGTTGCAGAAAGGCAGTGGAGGTGAGAGAGAGAAGTTTAGCAGGAGGACGGGGAAGACTATGGAGAAAAAGGCAGCAGGGTAACCTAAGCATTGCCAATGTGATGATTAAAGTCAGATAATTTTTCTTTATGCTCCACCCATAAGTGAGGAAGGATGGCAGTATGATGAAGATCGAATGGGTCTAGGAGATGCTGAGGAAAGATACCTGTGGCTGCAGGTTTCAAACTCAGAAGAGCGCAGTTCTCCACCATAGGATTTTAATGGGCAAAATTGACAGTCTTTTGCTTGGGACATTGAGAATGGTGCACAGGCTGGCAGGAGGAGCTTCTCCAGACCCTGTTTGACACCTTGGGTGTGAGGGGAGCTAAGCTATACAAGGAGACACATAGACGTGCCGTCTTCTGTGGATCATTAGATGAGGCAACTCGGAAGAGAGATTGAATTGTGAGCAGCTTAACAGCTCCTCACCTCTGTTGACTGGGGAGCTGCAAAAACTTCAAGTGTTTCTGCTAACTTGGAACATGGCCTTGGCCTCTCTCCCTTAGGAATCTCCTTCAGATCATCTAGGAAGAACTTGCCTGTTCAAAAGGAACCAGCACAGTAGCTATAGAAAGATACTATAAGAAAGGAGGGGAAAAATGGGAAACAAGTGGCAGGTAAAGTACCCACACTAGAAAAATGTTTTTACCTCCATTGAAAATTAATGGCCAGTCCTGCCACCATAAATTCAAAGAACTTAAAATAAAGAACTCCAAGCAGAGATACAGGGGATCAGGTAAACTAAGGCATGGTAACAGGAGAAAATGGAACATCAGCAGGTAAAGCCCAGGAAAATAGTGGAAGAGAAAACAAAAATTATCACAGAATTAGAAGCCTCATTGGAAAGAGAATAAAAATGAAGGCAAACTGCTGAAAACACAGTGAAGGATAGGGAAGACAGACTGAGAAAATGAATAGAAATTAACTATTAGAATATAATAGATGCAGAAAATAAAGATGATCTAACTTAGGTATAATTGGTGTACCTGAAGAAGACCAAAGAAATGAAACAAAAACTCAAATACATAGTTGAAGAAGACTTTATAGAAATGAAGGTTTGAAATAATGAGTTCAAACTGTGTCAAGAAAAATTGATGCAGAACGTTTGGCACTGACGTATTTCCTAGGAATGTTTCTACATTTTAAGGGTGAAGAAGGAATCTTCTGGACATCCAACCAAACAAGTGAAGCCTCTCTAAGAGGAGAAGGAGGAATTAGGCTAGCCACATTTGATGATAGAAGATAAGGGAATAATGTGCAAATCTGCACCTATTACAGATTGTGCTATTATAAATACCTGAGAATAGACCTAAGAATATATAAATTTATATGGAAAAATAATGCACTTTTTAAAAAGATAATTTAAAAAATCGACCATGTATTTAGAAAAAAATGTTTTAAGTTAAGGGAAATGAACAGATTGGAAAAAATACTACATGTCAAAACTTATGGGAAGATGAGGAAACTAAAGCCCAGATAAGCTAAGTGACTTGCCCAAAGTGACATAGTAGGTAAAAACAGGGCCAGGACTGCAGTACTGTCTCCAGACTTAAATAAATACTGATGTGAAAAAAAAATTATGGGAAAAAAAGAAGGCAAGTGTTGAAAAACAGAGCGGAACACTTGCCCTACCAGGTGTGAATAAACATACTGGAACTGGTACAGTTTTAGCCAGAGAGATTGGTGGAACCACGTAGAGTGGTCCAAAGCAGATCTAAGTATATATAAAAATATAATATGTGATAAGATAGAACTTTAATTCACTGAGGAAAAAATAAATTGTATGACATAAATTGGTTGTTCCTCTGGCAGAAAAATTTAGGACCCTGTAATTCACATCATATATGAAAACTAATTCTGGATCAAATATCTAAATGTAAAGAAAAGTCCCACAAACAATAGTAAAAGAAAATTGACCAGGAAATTTGTACTAGGGCAGTGAGGGTAAGCAGAGGAGAAGGCAGTCTTTAAGCCAATCATTAAATCCAGTGTCGACTAAGGAAAAGATGGACAATTTATAATACATACAAACAAAACATTTCTATGTGAAAAGATATCCTATGGACAAAGTCAAAAGGCAAGTAATAAGCCAGGGGAAAGTATTTTCAGAACGACATGGGCCGGTCCGTGGCTGAGTGGTTAAGTTCGTGCACTCTGCTTCAGTGGCCCAGGGTTTTGCTGGTTCAGTTCCTGGGCACAGACCTGGCACCGCTCGTTAGGCCATGCTGAGGCGGCATCCCACATACCATAACTAGAAGGACCCACAACTAAAATATACAACTATGTACTGGGGGGATTTGGGGAGAAAAAGCAGGAAAAAAAAAAAGATTGGCAACAGTTGTTAGCTCAGGTGCCAACCTTAAAAAAAAAAAAAACAAGAAAAACCAAACATGACAGACAGTAGGAGCTAATTTACTTCATGTGATAGAAAAATGGCCAAGAGTAGAAATAGCGAGTTCGTAGGAGAGGAAATGCAAGTGATTGGTAAATAGGAAAAGATACTCAACTTCACAGGTAGTTAAGGGAAATGAGAATTGACCTTGTGATGTTATTTTTCCCTTTCAAGTTTGTAAAAATTAAGTTATTGCTTCTAGTGTTGTTGACGATATAGAGAAATGAACACCTTTACATATTGCTGGTAGGAGTGTGAGTTGCCACAGTCTATTTAGAAAATAGAACAGCATCTATTAAAATTTATAATGCATATACCTTCTTATACAGCAGTCCCATTCTTGGAAGTTTGGTTTCTGGATATAAAGACAGCAGTACAGGGGCTGGCCCCGTGGCTGAGTGGTTAAGTTTGCGCACTCCGCTGCAGGTGGCCCAGTGTTTCGTTGGTTCGAATCCTGGGTGCGGACATGGCACTGCTCATCAGACCACGCTGACGCGGCGCCCCACATGCCACAAATAGAAGGACCCACAACGAAGAATATAATACAGCTGTGTACTGGGGGGGCTTTGGGGAAAAAAGGAAAAAAATAAAATCTTTAAAAAAAAAAGAGAGCAGTACATAAGCACATATGTACAAGACAGTAGTGGCAGAAAGGGGAAACAATGTACACCGTTAGGGGAATCATTGAGACATATAGTATGGTACATTTATTCTATGAAATATTGTGCATCAATTAAAAGAATGAGTTAGATCTACATACATATTGACCTGAGGGATGCCCATTATTTTGTTTAATAAAAAATAAGGTTTACATTGGGGCCAGCCTGGTGGCGCAGTGGTTAAGTTCGCACATTCCGCTTCAGTGGCCCAGGGTTCGCCAGTTTGGATCCTGGGTGCGGACCTGGCACTCCTTGTCAAGCCATGCTGTGGTAGGCATCCCACATATAAAGTAGAGGAAGATGCGCACAGATGTTAGTTCGGGGCCAGTCTTCCTCAGCAAAAAGAGGAGGATTGGCAGCAGATGTTAGCTCAGGGTTAATCTTCCTCAAAAAAAAAAAAAGAAAAAAAGAATAAGGTTTATAGCATTGGATAGGATATAGTATCCCATTTTTCTAAAAGTTAGAGAAAACTTACACTTGTGTATGTATATGTTTGAGCATAGAGAAGAGTGTAAAAGCAATGCACACCAAATTAATAATGTGATATATTGGAGATGGGATGTGGGGAAGTTATTAACTTTTTTTTTTTATATACTTCTGTACTTTGATTTTATACACTGGTCATGCACTTTATAGTTGTCTTACAATTTAAAAGTACATTTAAAAAATAAAATAAACCCAATTGAAAGATCATTAAAGTAGATAAAACTTGTACGTCTGAGCAAGAAAATGGTAGAGAATATAATACTAAGGGGTTCAGGGTAGAATTTTGGTGTCTAAATTCTACCAGTCACCTTCTTTCCCCTTGGGGGCTTCTTATCAAGGAAGTTATATACAAATAGTAGCTAAAGGAGAAATCTAGACCCACTATTAAATGCTGAACAAGCGCCTCCAATGTGGTGCTACTGCCTGGTAAACTGACTTAGAAAAATGCAGCTTATTCTCAGTTTAAATGAGGCTTTCTGTTTTTCCACTTCTAATTCAAGGGCAGACCCAACCTCACCTCCTCCATTCAGTTGAAGGTGCTGAGAAGCTGGAGCAAAGGATAGCTAGACTCATTCTGCGCAGGCCAGTTTGCCTTTGCACAAGGGAGAAGGATGTGCAAGAGCAAGAGAGCTGTCATGCCTGTCTGCCATGGAGTGGTCAGGCCCACTAGTGAGACATGCCCACGTGCCTGACTTGGGCTTTAGCGAATCAGCTTAGCAATTGCTAGTTAAGCGTGAGGATGGAAGAGCAGAACCATCAGCCTCAGTATTCCTCCAAGAGGGAGCGGAGCAGAAATTCATCCTTCCTGTGGGCATGGGTGGACATATGGAATGGGGGAGAGGAGTGTAAAGAATGAGAGTGCTACAGTCAGAAATCTAGATGCAAATAAAAAATCTGTTTTAAGGGGAAACAAAATACCAAACTTTTCTTAAGAAGTAGAAAATCTGAATAAAAATTATGGAAGAATTGAAAATATAATCAAATATCTACCTCCAAAAAGGCACCCCCCCCCCCAGAGTTTTATGGGCTTACCAAAGGAAATGTATAACAGATAAAGGCACAGTCTCCATCTGTAAGAGTTTCTACAAATCAATAAGAAAAAGATATACACAACTTAGTAGAAAACTTGGCAGATGTTTTAAGTTGGTGTTTCTACATAATGGTGAAGAGCTTGGGTTGTAGAATGGGACTACTGATATTTAAAGTGTAAGATAGTTCACCTCTCTTTTACTCAGCATCTTCTGACACCGGGAAGAATAATAGTACCTACATCATGGAGATGTTGAGAGGATTAAGTGAGGTAATCCATGTAAAACTTTAAGTATAGTGCTTAAACTCAGTCCGTCATAAGCAATCAGATGTTAACAGTTGTTATTTAGAAATGAAAGTAGTCAGTAAACAGATATGCTCAGTCTCAATAGTAAAATGATGGCGAAATGCCATTTTTCATCAGATTAAAAAACTGTGAAAGATTGATTATTTTCAGTGTTTTTAAAGGTATGGGGAAATTGGCATTCATATACTGTTAATGAAAGCGTAAATGGAAGCAACCTCTTTGAAGACTGTTTGACAGAATCTATTAACATTTAAAATGTGATGCAACAATTACACTTCTAGCAATCTCTCCAATAAAAGAAAGCATCTGTACATGTGTACAAAGTATTGTTTATAATAGCAAGACAATAGATATAATTATA
The DNA here is from genome assembly GCF_037783145.1 of Equus przewalskii. Lineage (NCBI taxonomy): Eukaryota > Metazoa > Chordata > Mammalia > Perissodactyla > Equidae > Equus > Equus przewalskii. The sequence continues at coordinate 15,766,763 of NC_091840.1, read as the reverse complement.
ATAACTATGAATTGTTGAATCAGTTATGGTTTGCTTACCACACAGTCTGCTACAGAAGAATGAGGTAGAGCTACCTGTATTGACATGAGAAGATCTTCGAAGATACATTGTTAAAACTAAGTTGTAGAATGAATTTTATGGTCCAAACCTATTTATGTTTTTTTAAAAACCTACCATTTACACATGTATGTAAACGCACAGAGAACCATTTGGAAAGATACACAGCAAACAGTGTTTTGAGTGTCAGTGAGTAGAATTAGGAGTGGAGTTAATGGGAGACTTTACCACTTTCCTCTGTGTTATATGAATCTTCACAGAGAACTTATATATTCTTTTCATCATTAAATTTTAAATGTCTGAGTATCTGAACAAAAAATTGAATAGCAGTGAGAGCCAGTTGTTATTCCTCTTGATACCTGGTTGGCAACTTGGAGTAGAAGAGCTCAAGTCAGGCTGGGGATAGAACTCTCGTCTGCAAACCCGAATTCTTTGGGAAGATCAAGAAAGATTAAATCCCAGCTGTTTTTTGACTTCTTCCTTGGGTTAGGTTCTGTTGCGCAGAAGTTGTCAAACCTTGCTGAATCAGGTCACCAGGGAGGTTCTTAAGAATATAGACTCCTGAGGCCCACTTGATGCTTGTTGAATCAGAATCCTGGGCTAGTGTTGGGGAACCCGGGAATGTGAAAGCACTCTGGGTAAATCTGATAGCCAAGTTTGGGAACCATTGCTGTCAGCAGTACAAGCAGAAGTAAGACACAGGCCCTGTTTTTAAGGCATTTATTAAGTGAAATAGCACAAGGCAGTAATGTAAGTACTTTCTTGAGGCAGGATGGCATAAGTCAACCCAATAGGTGGTATAGATAGGTACTGAAATATCCCTGCACCAGGAAGACTGCAGATGGTTACGAAGGAGGTGAGATGTAAGGATATGAAAAGCTCGTACAGTGAGTAAGGCACTCTCCTAAGCAATTTACATGCATCGGGTGTTACATAGAGCTCTGTGAGGTGGGTACTGTGAACATCCTCACTTGATACATTGGGAAACAGGTTTAGCAAAGTTAAGTAACATGTCCAAGGCCCGAGAGGTAGCAAATAAGGAGCCCTGGAAGCCTGATGCCACTGTGCTGTATTGTGGACAGGATTTGGATTGATGGAAAGGAGGTATGAGGGTTTTACAAGCATAGAGGGCAGTGTAAGGAAAGGGACGGGAAAGGGATGGGAAGCAGTGACTGGATAAATCAAAGTGGAAGATAAGGTAGGCTAGGGCCGGGTGGTGGAAAGCCTTGAATATCTACTTAAAGGGATCCCGAGTGGCAAGTGCTCACAAGAGCTGATATTTTGAGGTTTGGTGAGAAATCTCTGATACTTTGAAAGGCAACTTTTAGAAGTGAGTGTAGCATTTTCTCTTCTAGTTTAACCTCACAGTGTTATTTGCATGGTTAGAGAGAGGGATTGTGTCTTTTATGCCTGCTGCTGTATCCCCAGCACTTAGGTCCTGGGACCTAGTAGTCACTTGGTAAATATTCGTTGAATAAATGCATGAATGAAATATCTGGCTCAATCTGTATGAGAGGTTTATTCTTTATTCTGCCCAATGAGCCCCAAAATTTAGCCTCTTGTCTGTTTTCTCCCCCCACCCCAAGGCTGATGCTAATTTTCTCTGTTCCATCTGGAGTCTTTCTTCTTTACATATTATTTTCAGCAAAGGTCAGAACGTCAACTTTTTAATTTCCTAAGAACAGTTCATTCAGTCAAAAGCCCTCTTGTGGCCCTCCCTGGTTATCCCTTGCTATTGTCACCAGCAGTCACCATAAGCCCTTAACCTTTCCCACCTCTTCCCCTGTGGACCTCTGGGCTGAGCTCCCTGCCTCTAGCCTTTTCCTGGATCCAGTCAGTCCTGCTGGAAATTACCAGGCCTCATACTCATACCTCCAAGGCCTCATAGTCTTCTCCCTTCTCAGACACCCTCACTGGGAAAGTCCACCTCAATCCTCACTTTGCTTTCAGGGCTCTCCAGCCTGCCCTGGGCACACCTTCCCAGCCTCATCTGCACTGCTGTCTCGGATGGTTCCTCTCGAACAGATTTTCATTTTCTTTTTCTTTTTTTTTTTTGAGGAAGATTAGCCCTGAGCTAACTGCTGCCAATCCTCCTTTTTTTCCTGAGGAAGACTGGCCCTGAGCTAACATCCATGCCCATCTTCCTCTACGTTATACATGGGATGCCTACCACAGCATGGCTTGCCAAGCGGTACCGTGTCCGCACCTGAGATCCAAACCGGCAAACCCCGGGCCACCGGAGCAGAACGTGCGCACTTAACCGCTGTGCCACCAGGCCAGCCCCTCGAACAGATTTTCCTGCTGCCATCAAGTGGGTCATTAAGTTTGCCATTTTAGTACATTTGTTCCTTCTCTCTCATGTTCCTGGGATGCCTTCCCTTTCTACCTTGTCTCCCCAGAACCTTTCTGTACCCCTTTGTTTGCTCAGATCCTAACTCCGTTTTTCCTCACTTGCCCACTTTGAATGATTGCTCTTTCCTCTAAACTGTTACCAGTTTTTGTCTGTGTTTTAAATAAGCACCTAATTACATGTTACCTTGTGACATCACATTTATTGCTAGGCTAGGCAGTGTTATTGTGATTAGGGCAGTGGATTTTTTCTCCTTTTATATCTTCATATGTTATCTCCCCCAACACATTATATGATTTTTGAAAGCCTTTAAGGTGCTCCATAAAAATGAATATTTATATTTGGTCATCATACAGATTTTTCAAAGTCAGACATGGATGGCAAGATCTATAAATATACATAGAAAAATCCTTAAGAATTTACAAAAAAAGCTATTAAAACTAATAACTAATTTAGCAGAGTTATAGGATTCAAGATTAATAGGCAAAAATTAATTATATACAGTAGCAATAAACAATTGGAAATGGAATTTTTAAAACTTCCATTTATAGTAGCATAAGAATACTTAGGAATAAAGTTATTAAAAGAAATCCAAGACTTGTACGTTGAAAACTTAAAACCATTGCTGAGAGAAATTAAAGAAAGCCTAAGTAAGTGGAGAAATATGCTGTGTTTACGGGTTGGAAGAGTCAATGTTGTTAAGACAGCAGTTTTTCCAAACTGATTTGTACGTTCAACATAATCCCAGTCAAGATCTTAGCAGGCTTTTTGTAGAATTTTACAAGCTGATTCTAAAATTTACACAGAAAAGCAAACGTATAGATGGCAAAACAATTTTGAAAAAGAACAACCAAGTTGGAGAACTCACTGTCACTTCAGGACTTCACTAGAAAGGCGCCCTCATTGACTGTGGTCCTAGGAAATGGATAGGCATATAGATGAGTGGGACAGAATTGAGAGTCTGGAGATAGATGCATACATACATGGTCAGTTGATTTTCAACGCAGGGGCCAAGGTAGTGCAAAGGAGGGGGGATAGTCTTTTCAACAAATGATGCTGGGACAGTCAGATATTTGTGTGTAAAAAAGTGAACTTTGATTCATACTTTGCATCATATAAAACAATTAATTTAAAGTGGATCATAGACCTACATGTAAAGCCTAAAACTACAAAATTTTAAGAAGAAAACGTAGGAGAAAATATTTGTGACCGGGAGTTGGGCAAAGCTTTCTTAGCTAGGACACAAAAAGCATGAGCTATAAAAGAAAAGAAATGATAAACTGACATTGCCAAAATTTTACAGTTCTGTTTTTCAAAAAACACTGAAAGAGAATGACAGAACAGCTCTTGATTGTGAGAAGTTTGCAAAACACGTAACTAGCGACTTGTATCCAGAATATACAAACTCTGAAAACTTAATAAATAAGAAAACAACCCAGTGAAAAATGAAGTGAAACTCTTCTGTATGATACTATAATGGTGGATGCATATCATTATAGGTTTGTCAAAGCCTATAGTTTGTACAACACAAAGAGTGAACTCTATTATAAACTATGAACTTTGGGTAATATTGATGTATCACCGTAGATTCATTAGTTGTAACAAATGTACCACTTTGGTACAAGTGTTTTGATAGCAGAAGAGGCTGTGCATCTGTGAGGGCAGGAGATATATGGCTGTTCCCTGTGCTTTCTGCCCAATTTTTCTGTAAATCTAAAAATTAAACTCTATTGTCAAAAGAAAAAGGACAAAAATATTTGAACAGACTTCACCAGAGAGTAAATACAGATGGCAAACAAGCAAATGAAAAGATGCTCAGTATCATTAGTTACTAGGGAAATGCAAATTAAAATACTACTGCACACTTACTAGAATGACTTAGAAAAAAAAAAAGTTGGCAGTACCAAGTGCTGACAAGGATGTGGAACATGTGGAACTCTTGTGTATTGCTAGTGGGAATGCAAAATGACACGGCCACTTTAGAAAATGGGGTGGCAGGTTTTTTTTAAATAAAATTAAACATATGCTTACAATATGACCCAGCAATTCCACTCTTAGTTGTCTACCCAAGAAAAATGAAAACTTGTCCAAGGAAAACTTACACATAAATGTTCATAGCAGCAATATTTATAATGGCCCCAAAATAGAAAGAACATAAAGGTTTATCATCTGGTGAATGGATAAATAAATTGCAGTGTTTCCATATAATACAATGTTATTAAAACACTACTGATATACACAACGTGGATGAATCTCCAGAGCAAGTAGCCAGTCACAAAAGACTCAATACTTTGATTCCGTTTATCTGGTATTACAGAAAAGACAAAACTATAGATCAGTGGTTGCTTGGGGCTAGGGGTAAGGGAATGACTGCCCAAGAGAACTTTTTGGGGTAATGGAAATGTTCTATTTCTTAATTATTGTGGGGGTTACACAACTGTATACATTTGCAAACGTGTACATTCCAAATCATTGAACTGTGTGCTTAAAGTGAGTAAATTTTATTGTATGCAACTGTACCTAAATCAAATTGTCACACACACACAAAAGGAATATACTGGTATCTAAGACTGAAGTCAGAAAGATAAGAGTAGGGGCTGGCCCGGTGGCGCAGTGGTTAAGTTCGTGTGTTCCGCTTCTTGGCAGCCTGGGGTTCACCAGTTCGGATCCCGGGTGCGGACGTGGTACTGCTTGGCAAACGCCATGCTGTGGTAGGTGTCCCACATGGAAAGTAGAGGAAGATGGGCATGGATGTTAGCTCAGGGCCAGTCTTCCTCAGCAAAAAGAAGAGGATTAGCAGTCGTTAGCTCAGGGCTAATCTTCCTTAAAAAAAAAAAGATGAGTAGAAGGAATTCTGTTTTTCTGCTGTATGGTTAGTCTTATCCTCTCAGTATGGATCTTTACCAAAAATTTCCTCTTCTCTCTTGAAGTTCATAAGCAAATCTATACTGAGTGGGCATTTCCCATTGAGCGAAGTTTGACAGCAAAGGTTGGAAGTTAATATTGGTCTAAAATTGACTCTAAGGAAAAGTGGCCAGAACCAGGGAACTTTCTCATCAAGGGCACCCACTCGTTTTGCCAGTTATAGTGCTTTGGGTTTTTGAATGCTCATTTGACCCACCCTTATGTCTAAGCATGTTACTAGCCAGTGTGTGTGTGGGGGGGGCAGTTTGTGCACAATTGCCTTTTTAAGTGAGATGTTACTTTGTTGTATGGGACTGTACAAGAGTGTTTGATATTCCTGGCCCCTGGGCGCTAAATACCCACAGCACTTCCAATCACTGGAGTATCTAAAACCACCTATACATTGTCAAATGCCTCTGGGGTTGTGGGGGATGGTGTAACTGACTGGGAAGATAATGCAGTTCCATGTTGAGTCAAGAGTGCAGGAGTTGGAAGAAAACCTGTATTTAAATTTGTCTTTGCCTTTTACTAGTCTTGCGGGGTTGAATGTAACTCAACCCCTCCCAAGTTTGGGCTTCCTCGTCTGAGTAATGGGATGGTTGGACTAGATGCCCTCTCGCTGTAATAGTTCCTGACTCTGCAGTTAAGTGTGATACAGCGTTGGGACTTCTTTCACTGACCAGAGATATGATGTATTTGATACTGCTCCAGAAAAACAAATGTTTATGTGGCTCAGTTCTGTTGTTACAGGTTCAGCTTGTTGGTTTAGATGAAGAGAGTTCGGAGTTTATTTGCCGAAACACCTTTGATCATCCATACCCCACCACAAAGCTCATGTGGATCCCTGACACAAAAGGCGTCTATCCAGACCTACTGGCAACAAGTGGTGACTATCTCCGTGTGTGGAGGGTAAGCAGATGCTTGATTAGCAGCTGGACCAATGGGCTTTCTCCGTGTCAGCTGTTATTAGCATGGAGGCACAGAGAACAGACTGGGGTTGGAGGGAGTGAGTGTCATTGCAGCCTGGGAGAAACAAATGGTAGCGTATCTGCAGTGACCTTGTTTGGCTCAACAGATTTCCTAGTAAATCTAGCCAAAATTCCTTGAAGTCCTGCTGCTGGCTGCCGTCAGCCCTGGAAACCCGAGGACCAGTTAACCTGATGTAATGATGATCACCTTCTGTGGGGGTGGGCATTCTTGAGGCCTCTTATTTTGTTTACAGCCAAGATATTTTTGAGTAAATTAAACAAAATACCAGGCCATTGAGTCTAGTAAAGTGTGTGAATGGATTATGGAGCCTTACTTCCCCTCTTGGCTGAGCTCATTGTTAGCAGCATCTCCTACAGCCTGGAGGGATAGTGCCCAGCCAGGTGAGGTACAGAGATTTCGGGTTGGGCAAAGTGACCTGGATACTTTGGGCAAAGACCTCTCCTGTAGAAAAATTTGGGATGAAAATTTGGAAAACAAAGCTGGGCAGCGAGAAAGCTTGGAAAGAGTAGCATTCAGGGAGTTCCTCTGGGTTTTATTGCTCTTTATGATAAAAACCTTCCTCCCCTATGTGTTACATTTCCTAAGATATTGTCTAAACGGGGCTTTCAAGATTTTTTGCGAAAGTAAGTCTGGCTGAGTTTTTAAATTATTGTTCCTTCAGGTTGGTGAAACAGAGACCAGGCTGGAATGTTTGCTAAACAATAACAAGAACTCGGATTTCTGTGCTCCTCTGACCTCCTTTGACTGGAATGAGGTGGATCCTTATCTTTTAGGTAAGGGAGTGAGGGAGTGCGTATTCCAGTTTGAGGAAGCAAAGATACATTTTCTCAGCTACATTATCACACTGGGCCAGTTTTTAACCAGGGACCTGAGGTACATGCATCATCCTGGAACAGGGCCAGGGAGGAAAGAGGCTATATACGGAATGTGGTTATTAATTCCTCATGTGGAGTTGAGCTTCCCATGTGTGTACATCTTGTGTCTGCAGTCAGGGTCTAAGGTACTAGGGTAAGGACTGAATACTTGACTCTCTGGCTCTCCTGCTACCCTCCCTGTGCTCAGGAAGTGTTTCTGGCACGTTGTCTCCTGGGCTGAACAGAGGAGTAGGCACAAGGAGAGAAGCTTGCCTGGAAACCTTATTCCTGTCAGCCACTGACTTGCACTGGTTGTTTCCAGGTACTTCCAGCATTGATACGACTTGTACCATCTGGGGGCTGGAGACTGGGCAGGTGCTGGGGCGAGTGAATCTTGTGTCTGGCCATGTGAAGACTCAACTGATTGCCCATGACAAAGAGGTAATGATGCTGTTCCTCTTCTCTTTTCCTCAGCTGCTTTCTGTGCCCTCAGTGTGAGGTCAGCTTATTCTCTCACTATTTTGCAAGTTACGTGGGTAAATCATGGTATAATGCTGACGTTTTCTTGTCTAAAGAGAAAATAGTAATGTGTCAAAGCAGTGGAGAACAACACTGTTGTAAATGAATGCGTTCTTTGGGTGATATAAACAACTTATTCTATAGTCTATCATTTTTCTTTTCATGCCAGAGATTGCTGTTTGTAATAACAAACTCTCTTATAGGCAACGTTAGACTTGATGTGATTAAAAAAATAATGTTAGAGTAACACTTATCTTGAAATATATTTACTTTTGAGGGGAGGGAAAGGAGGTGGGAGGGAGGCAGGGAGAGGGAAAATTTCCTGGCAGACAAACCTAATTCATCAGTTTTTCTCTAAACTTGTTTTATGAAATTCTAGTATGTTCACTTAATACTTATACTTTTAATACTGTTTGGAATTGGCTATATTTTATTTTGATGGTGATGTTTCTCCTCTGTTGATTGGAAAAGCCAAGGAGAGCTATTTGTGATCATGTTTTAATCAAAGCATTCTTCTGAGTGATTTTGGAAAATAGTCATCAGTCTTCTCCCAGAGCTGCTGCATGCTCCTGGTAGTCTGATTTCCTATGGGTAGTATTTCCTTTTCTTTTCTACCTTACCCTGCACAGCGAGGAGTATTAATGTCTGTACAGATAAAAAGGATGCCTTGACCTTAGGTCAGAAACTTGAGGTTGTCCGCAGAATGGGAAGCTGGTGATCAGTTTATCATTCTTAGTAAGGGGTTGTTCTTTGGCTTTCTGTGCTTCTAAGGGTAAGGTCTGTTACAAGGCTGCTGGACGTGGCTGCTGCTAAACCACGGGGCAAAGGAAGAATTTGTCCTGCAGAGAGGACCAGTAAGGAACTTCTGGAAACCCCTTGGCATCAAGTGGAACAGGTTGCTACATTTTAGTTATGTGACAACTTAGCCTGCTGTTCTCTGTCAGGGTCCAACCCAGAAAACTAGAACTACTCTAAATATTTAAACTGAGGGGATGTAATCCAGGGGATTGCTTACATAGACGATGGTAAACTGAGAAGTCACTAGAGAATAGGAGCAGCAGGAAGCTGCTACTGCCTGTAGGCTGGAGGGGCGAAGGGAGGAGGCAGGGTTCCTGGAGCCCAGGAGCTGCAGCTAGAACCCTGGAGGGAACACAGCCATTGCCAAAGACTCTTCAGGGAACAGAGAGAGGGAGGAGAAATGCCTTAGCTTCCCCCTCCCAGAGGGAAGGGCCAGGAATCGATCTTAACAGCAAACAGGCCCTGGCCCAGCACCCTGGCCCTGAAGAAATGAGCCTGAGGATGGTTGCTCTGAGGCAAACAGTGATCCCTCCTAGCACCTTTCATTTTTCTCAGTCTACATCTCTCTGTCACAGTACAGACTTGTTTGGAGGCTCTCATTGCTGCCTGGTGGATTGGTGTAGAGAAGGGTAGCATATATCTGGGAGTTGTCACCTTCCCTTGGTTCATGATGAAATACACTGGTGGAGCACAGATGAAGGAGCAGTCAGTTAAAGCTGAGAGAGCTTTACATACTCGGCCACCTTGCCCATGGGCATCTTATCACTTAGTGATGCTGCTGTGGTGTCCCTGTTCCTAGGAGTTACTAAGAGCTGGCCCTTGGGGTGCACATATTGATATAAACACACCCCTGCCCTAGCATAGCTGGACAGAGCCTTGATCTGTCTGGCCTCCTTGTGATGACTGGCCCAGTTCCCTTTTGAATTACTCCTAATTCCTACCATAGAAAGAGAAGTGTAATTTCTTCATAGTCAGCCAGGGGAAAAGGAATTTATGAGGTTGAATAGAAATAGATGCTTGTTTGGCAGTGTACCTTAGTAGGCAGAACCTCAAGAAGGCTGGAGTCATGATATTTAGTGAGAGATTCTACTCATGTCTCCTCAGAAGTCAGCTATTATCCTTAACCCCAGAACATCGGTTTGGTTTGGCATTTGTTTTTCTTTTTCAGTTTTTCTCTCTCTGCTTGTCTGGCTCTGGCTTTGTCTGTCTCTCCATCCTTTTCTTTCTCTGAAGCTCTCCATTGCTCTCTGCCTCTTTTCTTCTCAGAGACGTTAGTGGTGTGCAATGTTTGCAGCAAGTAATAAATGCAGAAAATGATTCAAAACCTAAATGGATTCACTTATAGATACAAACCAACTAGGAGAAGAAAGAGAGCACGTCCTAGGACAAAAGAGTGTTACTGAACCTCTTTGTGAATATAGGAACATCTGAGCTTCCCATAATTCAACTGCTATTACCTCTTTCTTACAAATAAGTCTCAGGTCCAGGTTTCACAGCAGAACCATGTTGGCTGCTATTAAGTGGCTATAGGAGGGCTGCTTTCACCTTTCAGATCAATGATCTTGGCCTTAATGTGGTCATAGATCTGCCTCTGATCACACACACATGAAAGCCATCAAGGTTCAGGAAATACATGTCTCAATCCTGGATCGTGGCAGAAGACAGCTACTGACTCTGGCTTCACTGAGTCTGTCCATGCATTCAGAATACCTGATCAGAGCTACTGTGCTCTTTTGGTTAGCAGAGTCTGTGCCCTTTGTTTTATCACAGGGGTTGGAGAAAGAAGACTTGGAAAGCAGGAATGTGGGAAGAAGCCAGCCAATTTTCATGGCAGAAGGATCTTCACTCTTTGGAAAGTCATTGATGTTAGAACTCTCACCTACACTTACCTCCTTCTGTGTCACTAGCAGGGGTTTAGATGCACTAGGGATAGCAAATTTTTCTGCTGCAGAAAAAGGAGGTAACGGATCTGAACCTGACTGGAGCTTCTTATTCACCAACAGGTCTATGATATTGCATTTAGCCGGGCTGGGGGTGGCAGGGACATGTTTGCCTCTGTGGGAGCTGATGGCTCGGTGCGGATGTTTGACCTCCGCCATCTAGAACACAGCACCATCATTTACGAAGACCCACAGCATCACCCACTGCTTCGCCTCTGCTGGAACAAGCAGGACCCTAACTACCTGGCCACTATGGCCATGGATGGAATGGAGGTGAGCATCCCACTTCAGGCTAACATAGGCTCTGCTACCTAACTCTATCTAGCACTGCTCAGTATATCTAGAAGAGGGGTTCTCAACTGGTGGCAGTTTTCTCCCCAGTGGATTTTTGGAACTGTCTAGAGACGTTTTTGGTTGTCCCAGCTGAGGGGAGGGGAGCAGTGCTACTGGTATCTAGTGGGTAGAGCCCAGGGATGCTGCTAAGCATCCTACAATGCACAGGACAGCTCCCACAACAAAGAATTATCTGACCCAAAATGTCAGTAGTGCCAAGATTGAGAAAACCTAATCTAGAATAAGGACTACATGTTAACAACTTTTAATATTTGGAGAGTTGGAGTCGGAGCCAAGAAAAGCAATATTTAAAAAGTAAACTCAATCATACATGCTTATGGTGCTGTGAATAGAAGGAGTCAGCTTTCCCCTTCTGTCGTCTGGAGAGACTCTCAGCTTCAGCACGCAGATAGGGAAATGGCAGCTCTCTGTAGCCTGTTACGGGATAAAAGCAGTAGTGGAGATGATGCCGTGATTAACTTTGTTTTTGTGCAAACCGCACCTCATATTTCTTACATTCCAAATTCTGCTTTGGGGACAGGGGGTTCTCATTCTATCCAGCTGAGCGTGCACAGAATTCTTAATGCATGCACCTAACAGGACTTGGTGGATTATCCAAACTTATGTTATCTGTTCCTGCATCTCCCCTTCCTTGTCAGTCTGAAGGCCTTGTGTTGCTAAGATTCAGACTATAGATTACCTGTGTTGTCTTTTTTCTTTTTCCTCAATCCTGTAGCAACTTTTGGGACAGAGACCCTCTGTCTCTAATAGTCTTTAAATCCACAAATGAACTAGTTATGCTTGAAAAACATATTTTTTTCTTGTGTAGTGTCTTTTGTTTTTTCTGCCATACTGTGAAATTCCTGTATCTTTTACTTGTCATTTCTACAGGTAGTGATTCTGGACGTCCGAGTTCCCTGCACGCCTGTTGCTAGGTTAAACAACCACCGAGCATGTGTCAATGGCATTGCTTGGGCCCCACATTCATCCTGCCACATCTGTACTGCAGGTAATCCTGGTGGGGGAGGGAAGGCATGGGGAGGAAGAGTAAGGAGATCTTCCTCATGTCTCCTTAGAATTGTAATCCTTACTGTTTTCAAGGATAGCCTGAGAGATTTACACAAAGTAACTCAGTTGAGAACCTCCCACACGTGTGAAATTGGAGTAGTCCAAATTTCCAGATGATCTTGTACTCTCAGTGATATTACAGCATCTTCCATATACTATTTACATCATGCGTTATAGGCTTGGGCCTCATACTGTCCCCATCTAAAATCTAGGTTGGCACAGGGGACTCAGATCCAGGAATATGGAGAAGAGGGGCAATCTCTCTTGGATGTAACAGAATTTTTGGGACCGACAAAATTGACATCTCCTTTGGGAGATATAACGAATCTGCAGTGGGCTCTCAGTGTGTTGAGGGACCCTGTGTAGCCTGGCCTGGTCAGTGGTGTGTGACTTATAATTCCCACTTCACCATTTGCCAGACCAAAAAGAGTACCCTTTAAAAATATGCTGGCCGTCAGTGTGCTTTTATTCTGGAAATACTATGTCTCTTATTAAAAATTAAAACCACCACAGAAGTATATAAAATAGGAAAATGAAAGTCATTTTTCTCCTTCCTGTCCCATTTCCACCTCAATCCCACTCTCCACAGGTGACCTCTAACAACAGTTAGTGTGTCTTCTTCCAGACCTTTGTATGTGGGTACGTATGTACACGTACCCCCCCATTATAAATCTCTAGCCCTTCATTGTACACAGACAGGACTCCTCCAGCCCCAGAGTGCTCTGCTCTTTAGGATCTTTTTCAATGCCTTGGGTTTCTTTCTAACATATTTTTTCTTCTCACTAATCAGTAGCGTCCTCATTTCCTTGTTTATTAAGGAGCAAAGGAGCAATGTAGTTTGCTGGTTTTCTGCCATTTTAGCATTAATTTGAAAGGCTTATGAAGCTATTCCTGTTTTTGGCCCTCTGCTCATGCTGGTATGTCTCACTGAGGAGCAGTTAGGGGCCTTCTGCCTTCCTCTGAACCTCAGGTTGTGATCTGACTTCTTCATGATTGCCCTCTTTTTCCCCAGGGATGTGGGTACAGAGGGCTAGGATAAGGAATAAGGAAAGTTCATGGAGAACAATACCAGCCCCCCCAGCCCCAGCAGAAGTCCATCTTCTGCTCTTGGTGGCTGCCTCTGCCTGACTCACTGCTGTTGTATGTGAGACAGCTCACTACTGTCTCACGTCCTTTCAGTTGAAGGAGCTATTGCTGAAGAGTGTGCTGGTTGAGCATTGAGGAAAAGAACTTAGTGCTTTACAAGTGTTGCATGTTTAAAGCAATTCCCCAGATCTCTTGACAAAGATTGTCCCCTCCCACCTTCCCAACTTATGTGGTCTTCTCAAGAGGCCAGTGTTGCCTCCATGAGCCTGGCCTGTTAGGGTTTAGTTTATTCAAATCCCCTGTGTATCAGAGATGGGCTTTCACATCAGGGTGGGCTGATGGGATTGGGGGACACTGTGATATTGAAGGTCGTTGCCTTTTTCTCCTTCTCTTAAATTAAGAACTTATTATGTTGATTATAAAAGTAATATGACCACATTACAGATCACTTGGGAACTAGAAAAAGGTAAATATAACTCATAACCTTGCTATCCTAATAGTATCCCTGTACTCATTTTGATATATTTCCTTCCAGTCATTTGCATGTGTTTATATATTTTTTAAAGTGATTACCTTCTTTCTGGTATTTCCCAGGGCCATTTTCTTGGGGGAATTGTTTTTAATAGCACATGTCCATACAGTACTTTATCTCATTATCTATATAACATCTCAATGAAATATAAACATCCATAAAATGGGGAAAAATCCCATTAAATTGGATTATCATCCCATCATTGATAGGGCTCTTTAATCACTCAAGTACTTTACGTGGCTGAAAATGACATGTTTGCGGATCATTTTCATTCCATCCCATCATCCTTTCCTGATGCCTGCCCAGAGGAGAGGTGCCCATCTCAAGTCCCGCTCTACATCCTGACTCCGCTGCAATGAATGGAGCCTGGAGACACAGAGTTAGAGGCCTCGCTTTGAGTCCCGGCTCTGCCACTCACTAGCTGCACAGCCCTCTGGTTTGGGGCAAGTGCCTTAACATTTCTGAATCTCGGTCTTCTTGTCTATGGAATGAGGGCTTAAAATAAAACCTCCCTTGCTGGGGTTTTGGTGAGCAAATGCTTTGTAAACTGTGACACAACCCCCACCCACTCCCCCCCCAAACGCAGGGATCATATCCTATTGCCTGAGTTGTGACCTTGCTTGCTGGCTTTCTCTGTCCCTAGCGGATGACCATCAGGCTCTCATCTGGGACATCCAGCAAATGCCTCGGGCCATCGAGGACCCTATCCTTGCCTACACCGCCGAAGGAGAGATCAACAATGTGCAGTGGGCATCGACTCAGCCTGACTGGATTGCCATCTGCTACAACAACTGCCTGGAGATACTCAGAGTGTAGTGTTGGTGCCGCTGTGCCCCCGAGGCAGAGGTTTGTGTGCTTCCCGCCTCTGCCCCACCCCCAAAGTAAGAACAAACATGTTTCCGGTGGCCAGTATGTCTTTCATTGCTTTGCACCCACTGTTACCAGAACCTGCTCTAGGAGTTCCTGGCCAGTCACCCCATCGCGCTCTGTGCTGGACTCAATGCTGTGTGGCGCCTCCTCAGCCCAGGGCTGAGTTTTAAGATTTTCTTCCTTTCCTATTTTCCTTTGGTTCCTCAATTAAAATTTTCTGTATGTTTGTTTCTCAGCCATTGTGTTAATGAACATTTCAGCCCACTGGCTATATTTGTAGTCATCTGCCCTCGATGTCTCTGTCTGTCTGCTGCCCAAGGCAGCAATCTGTGTCCATGTCCACGATAGCACTTAAGTGGGAACAAATACCAATTTGAAGTTGTCTCTCCTCCTATTATCAATGTCTTTAACAAATTTCAACTTTGTATATTTTTTATCTATCAGGCTAATTTTTTTATGAAAAGAATTTTACTCTCTGGTTACTTCCTTCGTTTCATAGTCCTCCCTATTAGCACCTTCCTCTCTTCCCTCGGTGCCTGGATCTGGCACTGGGCCTTTGACCCCATGAGCAGTTTGCCTTCTTGAATCACTGCCTGAGCGGAACGTACCTGACCGGGAGTCCCAAACCGCCTTGGTGCTCTGAAGTCCGCCAACTCTCACACCTTTTCTCAGCCTGGCTCTTCTCAGGGGCATTCTGGGCTCCAAGACAGATGTGTGAAGCCTTCAGTTATTCCTTGAAGTACCTCTGTGCAACCCCACTGGGACCCATTGGGAACATGTTAGAGCTGAGATACACAGGCTGATTGGGGTGCCTGACTTGAGGGGAATCGTTTCAGGAAAGCCGAGCTTAGAGCATATTTCCAGTACATAGTTTCAGAGTCTGTTTTTCCCTGCAAATATAAGCCCTAGGTCACTTACTTTCATGTCTTGAATGATAGGCAAGAATGATCTCTAAGCAGAACTTTGGTATCTGTTTAGTTTACTGTGACTGGTGGTATGTTGGCCACTCTTTGGCTTGAGCGCGCTGAGGTTAGAGTCCTGCTTGAGAGGCATACAATCTGTGTGTCTAACCCTGAACAAGATCTCCTGTAGAGTGTGGGAGACCGTCAGCTCTTATAAGGGATGGGCTAATAGGCCGTGATGATCCCAGGCCGTCAAGTAAATAGATAGCTACAAAAGAATCCAAGACTCCAGGGGCAGCCAGTTAAGAGCTCTATGCATACCTGTCAACCGCCCCGCCCCCAGTTTGGGTTCTGAGCAGTATTGGACTTGTAGGCTGCAGATATCTGTTTCCGTTATGTGAATGAGTTCCAGGGAAGGGACTTGTGTGTGATTCTAATGGTAGATGATTCTTTGAGCAGGCAGAGTTTGGGACACACTCAGAATTTGGGGCGGGAGGGTTTGTCTGGTTCGTCATGCTCTGCCAAGTGCCCAGAGGTTTCTGAGACCCTCTGAGTTGTGCATCTGAGAGTAGGAGAGTAGCAGACCTAAAGGCTGATGGTTTTGTCCACTTAGGCTTTTACCTGCTCTTGAGAAACAAAACAGCTAGCTTTGTTCTTCTGGGCCCTTAGACTCTTTTAGTTGAGTCTTCCTTTTCAGAAGCGGATATATTTGTATCCCCAAAGTCATAGCTCTCTGCTTTACTGCACAGGGGCTTGTCCCAAAGGAAAAGGCTCCTTTTTTAGTAAGGGTATTTCTCCTACCTTTTTACTTCCTTATTCTGATTTTGGGACTCTTTGGCTGGCCATCTGCTTGACGTTGACTCTCCTGCATCTACCACCAGATTTCCACTGCATCATTTGGAGATATAAAGAAAGCAGTTGTTCTTGGTCAAAACCCTCCTCTGCTTGTAATTGTGTTTGATGGTTCCAAAGTCCTTCTCTCAAGGGTAGCAAGTCTGAGTTGATGATTGTTTGCTCCAGGAGGTCATCAGGTCCTTCCTGTGGAAAAGGGTCTGAAGTGGAGGTCAGAGTGGTAGGAGGGACTGGTCCTGCTGGGACAGGGCTTAACTACACTAAGTTCTGAGTTAAGATTCCTTTCCTGATCTGCACTTAAACCTGGTCTGAATGGTGAAAAGATTTGTCAATTGGAACTCAAAAACAACCTGAGGAGAAAAAATTGGTCAATAGTAAATAGCATATATTTGCATAAAGTTGCTGTCTACTCTGGAAACCAACAACTTTTGATGCCATTTTTTTTTTTCCTTGCCCTGTGGACTCCCAGCCCTGTCAGCTCTCCTTAGGCCCTGCGGTGTGATCCTTCCTCCTCCTGACATCCCACCTGGGGCCCAGGTGAGACTCCCCAGTCTCCCCAAGCAAACACACACGCACTCATGGTTGCTGGGATTCTAGTATTTTGAAGTCACTGCTCTCTTACCCTCCCTTTATGCCACAGGCCAGATGGCCTCATGGCTGAGGAGGAGATTTCGTAGTCTCAGGATTTAGAAAGCCTCTTAGCCAGCCATGCTCTGGGAAGCAGAAATCTGTTGTAGTTTTCAAAAGCAAGTGTCTGCTTAATTTGTTTAGGTTCTCAAATTGACAGCCAGACAGAATGGGTGGGAGGTTCTGGATCTGCTCTCTTCGAGTCTGAGCGAAGGGCTGCCAGGACGTCACTGGGAAGGCCACAGTGGCGCCTCTGGGCTCTGGCTCTACTGGCAGTGGCCCTTTGATTGCCCTTGGTGCCCTGGGCTGAAGCTGCCTTTGTTTTCCTTGTCTGCTCTGAAGGGCAAGGGAGGTGCTGAATAAATTAGGCCTCGGGTTCCACGTCAGAGAGCTGGTGAATGGGTACAAGTCCTTCAGGAGCTTGAATATTTATACTCAGGAGAGTTGGAACCCTGTCCTTCCAGGGAGGAACCACGCTGCAAGATGAGGACTTGAAGAGGGAAGATATTTGATAACTGGGTAAGAATTTCTTATCAGAACCAGGATTGGCTCTCAGAGAACTGGTTAAGAATTGGGAAGAAAGAAAAAAAAATTGAGACTCCTACAAGGTTTTGATGATAGTTTTGGCTGAAATTTTAGGAGGAGATTTAGGATGTGGGGGAAAATCAATGGTAAGTGTATCTTTAGATCAAAGGAGAAAATATTAGAGGGCAGTAAAGGTGTGCGGTGGAAAGCATTCAGATTGTCTGTTATGTGGCCATGGAGTAAGACTGTGTCCTCGGCCCTTGTCAGCCTTCCTGGACCATTCATCGGGTATCTGTGATGCTTGGTAACTGTGGGCAGAGGACAACAGCTCAGAGCAGAGGAGCCCCTCCCTGCAGCACTGCAACCATAGGTGATACTTTATGGTGGAAATCTGCAGGTGCTGGGAGTCGTATGACCATTCCAGACCTTGGTTGACCATTCCTCTTCTTGGTTGTAGGTTTGTAGAGAGCAGAAGAAGCAGACGTTGTAAACAGTCATGTTGACTTTTCTTCCCTCCCTTTTCTCTTCCTCTTATCTTCCCACTTCCTTTCTAGGATAGAACTTTCTCCCTGGTGCAACCTGGGCCTTGAATTCCTAGGCTGTAAGGACATGCAGGAGCTTCATGGGAGGGCCAGCCCAGTACCATGCCTCCACCTTCCCCAGTTTGCCAATATGGCAGCTCCTTTGACTGCCTGGCTTGGGATAAGGGAGACCATTGAAGTAGAAGCCTCAAAGCAGACTCCTCCCTTTTCTCTCTGCACTCCAGGATGAGGAAGGAGGGTCATGCTTGGCACTTAAATTGGGTCTTCTCTGGGAGGAAAGCTGAGCTGAGCAGTCACTGAACTCTGGGCCAGGCTCTCCAAGAATCACCTTTTCTCTACTGGCTAGGCCAGCTACTGAGAGTGTCTCATGTTGCAGAACCTTGCCCACCTCTCTTACCTGCATCCTCTTCTTCTCCCTCAGTTGTCATTGCTGCTAATGGTCAAAGTCAAATATATGGTCACACAGAATGGGCCAGGTCCTCTTAGGCTACTTTCTGGATGTTATTTTTTAAATATGGAAACATGCAGGTGCCTTCCCAAAGAAGCTTGGACTAGTGTATCAAACCAGAAACAAAATAAGCTAGTGAAAGTATGAACTCAAGAAGAAAGAGGTTGGCAGTCTGTGTAACAGCTGGAAATCTTACAAAGTTTTTGGGACAACCCAGTGAATATGAACTTGCAATATCTACTATTTAAAAGAAATGTTCTCACCTTGGGTTGGTTGTGGTATACAGTGTGTTCTGAAACTTGTTGAGCTAAAGCTTTGACTTGCTTGAGTCAAGTATGAATCATTTGCTTTGGTTCCTGTGTATTTTATGACCCTCTGTCAGTGACTTTCTGTCCCTCCTCCCCTGAGTGTGAATTTGTAGCATGATTGTACAAACCTCTATGTAGAAAATGGAGATTTCTTGTTCTCTGACATATTAAGCTCTAGCCAATTTCTGTCCCCTTTAGCCTAGTGTGTCCAAACTTACTTTCTTGTTATATGTTTAAACTTTTCCTCTATACTATAGGTTTTGTGGCATCCCATGGTCAGGTGGAGAGGAAGCTGCCCCTTACAGAACTGTACTGTAACCATTTTTCTTTTTAAAATATTATTTTCACAGGACTGATTGTACACAGGGCTTGTAATAAAATTTTAACACTGTGCTGTGAAACCATGATGGTAAACTCCATTGAAGGCTACTTTAAAGGCACCTGAAAGTGGAATGTTATATCTATGACTTTATTTCTTGCTTCCTGAGTATATTAAACCTAATTTTCACCCTTTCATTCTGTTTCAGCCTCCTGTATAAGAAGTACCATATTTTCTGCCCATCATACTTTGTAATAAAACTTGAACATGTATAGATTGACTGAATTTCTTCTTGTGATGAATTCAGTTCTTCCCATTCTGTCAGTGTGGTCATGGCAGAATGGCTGCTATTCTGAGACACTGGCTGGGGGATTAGACTCTGCCCCATCCCATCATGCTATCTGACAGCCTGACTCATCACCTTTAACAAAATAAAGAGCACCTTCTCTATGCCAGGGGCCATGACGCTCAAGTTGCTCACAGTCTACTAGAGAAGACATCCACATAAACAAATATTGGCAGTGTTGTGCAATAATAGGTGTGTTCAGGCTTACTGGTGGCACTGAGGAGTTCGTGATGACCTATGACTGAGTGGGAGCCGGAGCGGGTTAGGGAAAACTTCACAAGATGAAGGATGCTTGAACTGGATTTTAAAGGCTGAGTAGGAGTTCTCTGCGAATAGGGAAAGACATTTAAGGCAGAGAGAACATCCATGTACAGATCTGTAGAGGTAGGAAAGAATGTGGTCCTATTTGGAGAATTACAAGTTGATGTGGGGTTTTGTATGGAGAATTTTGGGAAATGTGGCTAGAGAAATAAGCAGGAGCCAGATCAGGCAGAGTCTTTTGTGCTTTGCAGAAAGTTTAGACCTTACTCCCATTTGAGACTTTGGAAAATTTACATAGAGGGAAGTGATGCTCACAATTGCCTTTTAGGAGGCAATGAAGAAAGTGCTTCTGAGTAGCGGGTGAGACAGGGAGTCACTTCACCTATTAGAATAGTCAAAGTGAGAAAAAAACCAAATCCTGAATTAAGCAGCAGCAGAGAAGAAGACAGGGCACAAGTGAAGAGACTTAAGAGACAGGATAATCAGGATTCAGTAGTCTATTGACTGTGAAGGATGACGAAGAAATAACTCCCAGATCCCATGGGTTTGGACACCAGGCTCTAATGGCTCTAGAATTTTGAAGTCCAAGCCAGTTCCCAAGCTTGTGCCCCTACGTGGTAGGATGGAGAAGGAGGTCCCATCCCCACTGCTACTCAAATGCTGTGAGTCCTGGATGAATACTCCCCCCAGTTATTTTTATTTTCATTCTTTGCTCATGTTGGGCCATTTCAAGGGAAGAGAAGAAAGGCAAATTGTGATTGGTTCAGTGAGCCAGGACTTAGTGAGTGCCTGCCATTGTGTTAGCAGACAGAGCTGGGGGTGGCAGTGGGTCTGTGAAGAGAAGTTTAAATTTTATGTGGCAAAAAGAGCACCTGCTGGCTCTGTTAGAACTGTTCTATATGCTCTGATGTGGGATATTTTATGGGAAATACACGATTCTTGCTCTTTGGTTTTTAAGGGGAAAGCTGGAGAGTAATACTGACTGTGTCCATCTTGATAAGACTGGGTTATACTGCAGTAACAAACCCCCAAATCTTGGAGACTGAACACAAAAAAAGTTTGGTGTTTTGCTTACATGAAGTCCTTTGGAGGTTGGTCAGCCCTCCTCCATTTGTAGCTATGTCGTCTAGAACATGTGGCCTCCAAGGTCACCTTGGAGGGAGGGAAATATGTTTTTCAGGATAGTCCTGGAAATGGCTTACTCACTTCTGCCCATATCTGCCCAATTTAGTCACATGGTTCCAACCTAACTTCAAGAAGGTCAAGTAATGTAGTCCGTGTGCCTAGGAAAAAGAAATAAATGGTAAATAAATCATAATGTCTCTGCCACACTGTCAAATAAGCAAAGTATCTGGAATAATAACCAGTGTGATCTCATTCATTGAGAGCTGTTAGTACTGGACAACACTTGTTCAAACCTAACAGAAGGATCCCTTCAGCCAGCCTCTAGTGTCCACGGTTCATTGTTAATGATTTCAATGATCTTGACAACGAGGCCTTTAGAGATGGTTCAGTCCCCTGTGAATTTATCATGAGACAGTAAATATTAGCTCAGACTGAGAAAGTAAAAATCCACCCTGCCATTCATCACAAACACACATAAAACCAGCTCCAAAGTTAACAGGAAACAATTTTTCTCCCAAGCACGCACTGCAACTTAAAGTGTCATAACAATTCCCTTCTCTGAGTGACCACAGTTTTTTTTTAATTCACTGGGAAACTTTGTTCTCTAAAATCATAGATATCAGAAAGTTTGCTGTTTGAAATTATATCAGTGAGAATGTAGCTTTACAGTCTTGCTTGGAGAATCTAAGTCACTTTGACAGGGAAGGAGCCTTGATTTCCAGCCCAGGTGTAGAGCTTCAGAGCAGGGGTTTCTGCACACAACATTCCACATTTATCTTAACTCTGTAATTTCCAAGGAAACTGAACCCTGGGTCCACTTTGCAGTCCAGAGCTGATGTTGATCCTCTTCTTATACAGTTCTGTGTTCCTTTGAGCCTATCAAGCTCTATTTCACTGAAATTTCACCTAAGCTCCACCCTTCCCCATAATCCTGTAAGAACTGTCTTTTCCTTTGTCTGGTGACAACCCCCCCATTCCTCTGGTTTGCAGTCTCCCATGTTGGCAGCAAGTCAGCCTGCCTTCCTTGGACTACAGGTTTGCCCGGTGGACTTAGGCTGATTAGATGAGAGCAATCTCAAACTTTGTTTTGGCCTCTATGCTTATTTGAAATTATAAGTTCCATTAATTTTATTTTTACTACTCAAAGTAACAAACTATGTTTCTGCAGTTTTATTGAGATATAATTGACATATAACATTGTATTAGTTTAAGGTGTACAATATAGTTTTAAATTACAAAACAATACTACGTATGAATAGCTAGTAAGCACAGGAAAAGATGCTCAACATTGTTAGTCATTAGAGAAATACAGATCTTCGACTTACAGTGGGGTTACATCCTGATAAATGCATCATAAGTTGAAAATATTGAAAGTCAAAAATGCGTTTAATATACCTAACCTACTGAATGTCATAGCTTTGCCTAGTTTACCTTAAACATGCTCAGAACACTTATGTTAGCCTACACTTAGGCAAAATCGTCTAACACAAAGCCTATTCTATAATAAAGTGTTGACTATCATGTAATATTGTATTGAAAGTGAAAAACAGAATGGTTGTGGGGCCGGCCCCATGGCCAAGTGGTTAAGTTCGTGTGCTCAGCTTCAGTGGCCCAGGATTTCGTCGGTTCAGATCCTGGGCGCGGACATGGCACCACTCATCAAGACATGCTGAGGTGGCATCCCATGTAGCACAACCAGAGGCACTCACAACTAGAATATACAACTATGTACCAGGGTGGGGGCTTTGGGGAGAAGCAGAAGAAGAAGAAGAAGAAGAAGAAGAACACTGGCGACAGATGTTAGCGCAGGTGCCAATCTTTAAAACAAAACAAAACAAAAAAACAACGGTTGTATGGGTACAGAATGGTTGTAAGTGTATCGGTTGTTTACCCTTGTGATTGCGTGACTGACTGAGAGCTGTGGCTTGCTGCCACTGCCCAGCATCACAAGAGAATATCCTATTGCATATTGCCAGCCCAGGAAAAGATCAAATTTCAAAGTACCATTTCTACTGAATGTGCATTGCTTTTGCACCATCATAAAGTCGAAAAACTGTAAGTTGAACGATCGTAAGTCAGGGACCATCTGTACAAATGAAAACCACAATGACATACCACATCATGCCTACTGGGATGGCAACAACTATAGTCAAGAAGAGATGAAAAGTGTTGCAAGGATGTGGAGAAAATGGAAACCTTTTACATTGCTGATGGGAATGTAAAATGCAACCATTTTGGAAAACAGTCTGGTAGTTCCTCAAAAGTTTAAACATAGAGTTACTATATGACCAATCCGTTCTACTACTAGGTATATACTCAGAAATGAAAACATATGTCCACATAAAAACTTGTACATGAATTCATAACAGTATTATTCATAATAGTCAAAAGGTAGAAAGAACTCAAATGTCCATCAACTGATGAATGGATAGATAAAATGTGGTATAATCATACAATGGAATATTATTTGGCAATAAAAAGGAATGAAATACTGATACATGCTAAATATGAATGAACCTGAAAACGTTATGCTAAGTGAAAAAAGCCAGTCATAAAGGACCACGTATTGTATGATTCCATTTACGTGAAATGTCAAGAATAGGCAAACCCATAGAGACAGAAGTAAACTGGTGGTTGCCAGCTGTGGTGATTGTGATGGCTGCACAAATCTGTGAATATACTAAAAATCATTGCATCCTTTAAATTGGTAACTTATATGTGAATTATATGTTAATAAAGTTATTTAAAAAAACGAACTGTGCTGGGCACAGGAATACAGCCCTGCTCTCAAAGAATTTAATATGGCAGAGACAAACATTTTGATATAAAAAAGGTAAGTGCTACGGAACAGACATGCATGAAGGATTATGTGAGCACACAGAGTAGGGCATCTGAGCCTAACTGGACAATTTAGAGATGTTTTCTTCTGGTGGGCAATGATGCCTGAGCTGAATCTGGAAGGAAAAACAAAAACAATCCAGGTGAAGTGAAGTAGAACACAGACCAGCAAGGACACAGGTTTGTGCTTAATACAGGAATTGGGAGAAGTACTAGGAGCAATCTGGGGTTTCTAACCCGCCAAATACAAGGAGGAGAGTGCCAAGCCCAAGTAGCTTGGATAATAAACAATAATAAAGGAACAATTCATAAGTGAACTATTAGTTACAGCTAAAAATTCAAAGGAGAACTTGTAAGAAGTCTTTGCCGAGGTGACAGCTGAGCTGGGTCTTGACACATGATAAAGATCTTACGAGCGAGACAGTGAAGAACCCTCCAAGCAGAGAGAAGCAAAGAAGTGATAAAGAATTTGTATTCAGAGTACAGTGAGTAACTCCCACCAACCAGAGTGTAGTGTCAGGACATAAGACAGGAAAAATGAGTAGATCTGAGATTATGGAAGTTCCTATATAATAATAACTAACATAAAATCTATGCTTATGTAATTTGCATCCATTATCCCATTAAATCCTCGAAAGGCCGTTCTACAGATAGGGAAACTGAAATATAGGAAAATAAAAGAACTTGCCCAAGGTTACACTTGTAAGTGTAATAACCAGGGTTTGAACCCACCCAGTCTAACTCCAGAGGCCACAGGCTTAATTCTCACACAGTCCTGTCCTCTAACACACCAGATCCTTTGGATTTAGTCTCACCAGCATGGGGAGCCACTGAGAAGATTTTCAGCAATTGCCACTTTGTTTCTTCTCTATCTTCTCCTCCTAACGGCCTTGGTTTGCTCTTTGGGGTAAGCAGAGAGAAAACGGAGAGGGAAATTTGATTCTCTCTCTCTCTCTCTCTCTCTGTGATTGGGCACATCATCTCTGGGCAGCGGTTAAATTATACATTTCTTTGCAACAATAAAACTTTTATCATTCTGGACCTGCTCAGAGTTGGGAAGCAATTCGGAGGCAAAATCAGTTTCATAACTCAGATGTATCTCTATCAGAACATTGTGGGAAATGAATACTGAGCTCCCCACGCAACCAGGAGGGATTGAGCATGGAATCGCTCCACCTCGGCCCCGGTTCTGCGCAGTTGCGGGAGAGGAGCGAGTACCGTGCGACGGCGGAACGGATTTTTCGGGCTCTGCGGACGTATTTTTGGAACGGACCGGGGAAAGGAAGTGTGCTACACTACCGAGAGTACCCACTCCCGGCTTCGGCGGAGACGGTGCGGGGTGGTTGACATTCGGACTACCCGGGGAGGGCCGGGGCCTTTGGGTCTCCGGTAACGGGTGGAAGCGACCGTAGGCTCCAGAACTGCTTGTTTCGGCGGTAGACGCAACGTACTGACCTTGGCCGCTGCTCTTTCGCTGCTCTTGCTGACCTTGGCCCAGGGTCGAAGCCGATGGCAGCTTGGGGCGCCCTCAGCTTGAGCAGGGCCGCTGCCCCTTGCTTGCGGACACGAGTCCCCGGGACCCGGGCGGCTCTTCCGCGCGCCCCACTGGCCTCCTGGCCTGAGACCTCGGGCTGCAGCCCCTCTCAGGGTAGGACGCTGCACCTCACCGCGGCGGTCCCCGCCGGGCACAACAAGTGGTCCAAAGTCCGGCATATCAAGGGTCCCAAGGACACTGAAAGAAGTCGCATCTTCTCCAAGCTCTGTTTGAGCATCCGCCTAGCGGTTAAAGGTAAGAACCTGACGATCACCTGCCCCTGCAGTCTCTGTGCCCAGGGCCTCGCTTGCCTCCCGGAGCTAGGTCAGGGCCTACTCCGATCCTTGGCTCTTCATTTTGTTTTCCTTCCCCAGTTCCCACCGTTGCCCACCTCATAAGCCCTCAAAACACCTACCTACATCCCGTGTCCCCGCTCACCTTTCCAGACGCCAAGCGTCTGTCACCTTGTCACGGAGCTGCTCTTAGGAAGATAAGATGGTAAAAGTGACTTCATCCTAGTCTGTAGCTGGGTTCTTCATAGAAACAGACCCTAAGAGTAAAGTCACGTGTGTATCTCTCCTGAAGAGACAAATCAAGCTGTCTGCAGTCCCCTCTGGTAGCACATAGGTTGTGGCAGGGCATTGAGTAAAGTTATTACTTGCCCAGGCCTCAGTTTGCTTCCTTAGGGTTTCCTGAGATACATTTTCTTGGAAGGTGGGTTTGCAACAATGTCTCTTCTCAGTTGTATAGCCACTGTAACAAGGCTTTTTTGTATTGAATATCAGATATATGTAGGAGTGGACAAGCCCTGTAAAAAGCATGGACTTTGGAGTCAGGAAAACTTGGTTTCTGTAACTTACTAACTGTATGACCTTGAGCAAATGGCTTAACCTCGTTGAATTTCAGTTCCCTTCTGTAAAACAGGATAGTGCTCACCTTGAAGTAGTTTCTGGCACATAATAGGCACTCAGTAAATATTTATTTACCTCTAGAACTCATGCCTGGTATTTCTCTTTGCTTCCTTTTCTTCTAAATTCTTGATGTTGAGTTCAACCTAGACTATTGAGTGTTTGTTATGTGCCATGCATTGATAATACAAGGATACTGACATATAGCTCCTACCTTCAGAGACAGCATGATTTCGATGTCATATGAGTATTTCAGTAATTATGCACAAAATAGTAGAGTCAGAGCAAGGGGTACTAATAAGTCCAGAAAATGTGGTACTATTTACATCCCTTCCCTCTTCATCTGATGCAAGGTGATGTTTGCTGAAACCTAGCAGAAAGATATCCATCCTTAAAGACAGAGTGAATTAGAAACTACTTTTCCAGGGGGCCAGCCCTGTGGCCGAGTGTTAAGTTCACGCACTCTGCTTCAGGGGCCCAGGGTTTCCCCTGTTCGGATCCAGGGCCCAGACATGGCACACTTAACAGGCCATGCTGAGGCAGCATCCCACATGCCGCAACTAGAAGGACCCACAATGAAAATATACAACTATCTATTGGGGGAATTTGGGGAGAAAAAGCAAACAAAAAAAAAGATTGGCACAGTTGTTAGGTGCTAATCTTTGAAAAAAAAAAAGAAACTACTTTTCCAAAATACTTCTCCTTCATATCCCATTCAAACTCTGGATAAACTAACTGAGAGCTAAGTGGTGACATGGTACTCTTTTGGCTTGTGGGGTGGAGGGGGCAGAAATCCCTTTTTATTCCATGCTGTAATGAGATGTCTTTACTCTTTTCTGTCTGTCTCAGAAGGAGGCCCCAACCCTGAGCTCAACAGTAATCTGGCCAGCATCTTAGAGGTGTGTCGCAGCAAACACATGCCCAAGTCAACAATTGAGGCATCGCTGAAAATGGAGGTGTGTCCTCAGTTTGACATTCTTGTTATTGATCACAGCCCCTCTAGGGTCCATGTCTGAAAGGCCACCAAACATTCCTTAAATTATCAGAGAGAAGAGTAGCATTGTGGTTGACATCCTCAACCCAGAGCCTTCTAGTGGCTCTCTGTCCTTGGACATTGGTGATGGGAGCACAATCAGGAATAGGATGGGTAGATAATGTACAGAACCATACAGCCTAGGACTGCTTAGTCAAGTTGTGAGGAGATGGGGTAGAAGGAAAAGGCACAGTGTGGGGAAAGCCCTGGTGTTAAATTGAGGAAAGGTTTGTTTTTCTTTTTCAGATATGCCCTAAAGGAGAAAAGCCAGTAGAAAAGGGAAGACTGTGGGTGATAGTGATGGTGGGACGGCTAGGGATGTAGATCCCGGTGTGGGAATTACCTTTGAGCCAGGTGAGGGGACACCACTTCCTCTGGGGCAAGTAGGAAGGATCTGAAGAAGTCATAATCATCTTAAAAGCTAATAGTTATTGAGTGCTTACTCTAAGCCAAGCACTTTGGTAAGAATTCTGTATGCATTATCTCACTGAATCCTCAAAACAGTCTTAAGTGGAAACTGAGGCACAGAAAGATTAGGCGACCAAGTCACACAGAACATGACAGACTTGAAACCAGACAGTCAGACTGCAGAGCCTGTGCTCTCTCCATTATACATACTGCCTTCGTGAGGATTTTCCCCTGCCTGGTGGTCCTTCATTTCCCTTGTAAAAGAGGAAGAAGTCATCAGTTGAGAGTCGCTGGGAAGGCAGCAGGGCTTGGAGAGAGTGGTGAAGATCCGATGCATGGGCAAGGGATGAGCAGAGGCAACATGGGACATCCAGATGAGATTGGTCACTAAAGTTTTTGATTGATTGTTTAAATTTTGCGGCCACGCTATTGTCAGTTGCGCTTATGATAGGGCCCAGGTCTGTGCAATTTCCCACAGCAGTACTCAGCAGCGCAGGGGTAGGAGCATTGAGACTTCACAGGTGGGTTTAAGGCAGGATGGGGTATAAGAGGATGAGTCTTGGTGGGAGTGACTAGGGGACAGATGTGGGATTTAGCAGGGGGCAGAGGAGGGGAGGAAACAAAACTGGGAGATGGCTGATTGATTGTTCAGGGACCAGAAAAATAGACTCCCTTCCAAGGAAGGGGTGGTACCTCCAATTACCTCAAAAGTTGGTCCCAAGGACCTCCTCTCAGAGGGTGGGGACAAAAATAAAGACTTGAAAGCCTAGGCTCTAGCTGAGAGAGCTCATCCAATAAAGTCAACTTTGTGGTGTCTGTGGTTCTGGGCTGACATGTAGGAGGGAATTGGGAAATGGGAAAATGTGTAATGTTGTTTATTGCAGAAAACCAAGGATGTTTATTTGCTGTATGAGGGTCGAGGCCCTGGTGGCTCTTCTCTGCTCATTGAAGCATTATCTAACAGTGGCTCCAAGTGCCATTCCGACATCAAACATATCCTGAACAAGAATGGGTAGGTGTGTGTCTGGAGAGAGTAGAAGGGGATGGACCCTTGAGATTCCAATTCTTTGCAAGGAAAGTACTGTTGTTCCTGGTAGAGTTTCAAGTTTTAAGCACACTTCATATTTAACAGAATCCAAATGGGATCATTTATTCTTCTTTAATGTGTTCTGTACTAGGCAGGATCCAAAAGACTTGTTCATCAGGTGTAGAAAGGCCTCTTCATCCCATCATCCCATCTACAGCCATATAATGTCCAGGTCTTAAAATGTACCACCAGGACTGGAATTTTTTTTTTCTTTTTTAAATATTTTTTTTATTTTTTCCTTTTTCTCCCCAAAGCCCCCCGGTACATAGTTGTGTATTCTTCGTTGTGGGTTCCTCTAGTTGTGGCATGTGGGACGCTGCCTCAGCGTGGTCTGACGAGCAGTGCCATGTCTGCGCCCAGGATTCGAACCGACGAAACACTGGGCCGCCTGCAGCGGAGCGCGCAAACTTAACCACTCGGCCATGGGGCCAGCCCCTGGAATTTTTTTTTTTAGTGAGGAAGATTGTCCCTGAGCTAACGTCTTTTACTAATCTTCCTCTTTTTGCTTGAGGAATATTTGCCTTGAGCTAACATCCATGCCAATCTTCTTCTACTTTATATGTGGGATGCCGCCACAGCATGGCTTGATGAGTGGTGTGTAGGTCCTCGCCTGGGATCCGAACCCACAAACTCCGGGCTGCTGAAGCAGAGTGCACAAACTTAACCACTGTGCCACTGGGCCAGCCCACCAGGACTGGAATCTTAATGGCACAGGAACTGATGAGCAAAGTCTTTGCATCCTCTAAACTCCAATCAGGGCAGAAAATAGAGGGTGGGGATATGTTTGGATTGTTCCTTTGCCCAGCAGTAGCTGCATCTTCTCCTTCAGGAAAAGAGCTGCTCCACGTCTGTCTGTACTCCAGAGGCTGGGTGGGAAGTAGAGTGTTAGAATGCAGCGCTTCGTGGTGGCTGAGTGTCTAAAGACATTCACTCTGACTTGTTTCCTTTCCTACCAGGGGAATGATGGCTGAAGGAGCTCGTCACTCCTTTGACAAAAAGGGGGTGATTGTGGTTGGAATGGAGGACAGAGAGAAGAAAGCTGTGAACCTAGAGCGTGCCCTGGAGCTGGCAATCGAAGCAGGAGCTGAGGATGTCAAGGAAACTGAAGACGAAGAGGAAAAGAACATTTTTAAAGTGAGTATGGGGGCCAGCCTGGTGGCGCAGTGGTTAAGTTCACACATTCCGCTTCAGTGGCCCCGGGTTTGCCAGTTTGGATCTCAGGTGCAGACCTACATACCACTTGTCAAGCCGTGCTGTAGCAGGCGTCCCACATAAAATAGAGGAAGATAGGCATGGATGTTAGCTCAGGGCCAGTCTTCCTCAACAAAAAGAGGAGGATTGGCAGCAGATGTTAGCTCAGGGCTAATCCTCCTCAAAAATAAATAAATAAAATAAATAGAGTGAGTATGCAGCCTTAGTGTTTGGTGGACTTCTGAGAGGGTCCTAATAGATGCATTAAGGCATGTCTCTCAGTTTCCTCTTTCCTGCACCTGGGGTGCAGGTGACATAAAGAGTTCACATATTGCACAAACACTTATTAAGTGAATAATGGATAGGGCTCACTCTACTGAGGACTATGGGAAAGATTCAGAACGCTGAAAACTATTTCTCTGCCAGTGAAGAGCTCAGACCCAGTGATACATTATAATAGTTCCATTCAGGTCTTACAAAGTTCTCTCCAGCTTTGTCCTGTTATTTTCTGACTCCTCACCTCCTGACTTTCCTTTGTCCCTAGTTTATTTGTGATGCTTCTTCACTGCATCAAGTGAGGAAGAAGCTGGACTCCCTGGGCTTGTGTTCTGTGTCCTGTACGCTAGAGTTCATCCCCAACACAAAAGTGCGACTGGCTGACCCCGACCTGGAGCAGGCTGCTCATCTCATCCAGGCTCTCGGCAACCACGAGGACGTGATCCAGGTCTATGACAACATTGAGTAACCGGGCTCCTTCCAAGGCAACTGGCAGCCTATTCTGGAGCACAGGCTTCTGTAGCATCCTCTGAGACTGAAGCAGGTGGGGGGCCTAGCAGGTTAGGAGGCATAAGACCAAGACTGCAGCTCTGTGGCCAAGGGAATCACCACATCTCCGTGGGGCCTCTTTATCAGCCCTGCTGGTGTCTCCGAGCCCTCCTGGATGAGTGCCCCCACTCCCTCCTCAATGCGGGGTGGAGCCAGCTAGCTGATCAGACTCTGATCTCAGAAAGTTGGCCTTTGCGGGGATGGTAGGTGCCCGGAGGGCCCATGTACTAGAAACTGCTCGGAAATAATAAGAGTGATTGATCTGGTTTGCTGCATTGCTGTTGTATGACCCTTGAGTTTTCCTGGGTTTGTGTCCAGTTGTTGGGACCCTCTTAACTTCCTTTCAGGTCTATAGGCTTAGTTCCACTGCTTCATTCCTAGGACTGTTTTTTGATTGACCATAGAAATGTAGCTCTCCAGGCACTCTGCTCCACTGCTGGTCTAGTGGCCTAAACCTATCATTCGTTCATGCAACTAATATTTATTGAACACCTACTATGTACCAGAGACTGCACTTATCAGGAGCACAAGCTGTTTAATTGGTACCCTGTGTTAGATCCTGCTCTAGGACATAGGGCCTCAGAGGGAAGACACAGGACTGCTCTCCCCCGAGCTGTCCCAAGGCAATGTAAGCTGCTGCACACGCATCCTTGTTCTCTTCATGTGGCCTCTGTGCCCTGCTTCTGCCAGGGATCTTAAGGCTCTAACCCAGTAGGAAATCAAGTGCCAATGATAAGGGACTCCCAGGCCCTACTTTGCCCAGGCCCCTGTGTGTTCTGAGATTAGTCAGAGTGGACCTGTCAGCAGGTTGGACTGCTCTCAGAAAAGGCAATGCCAAACTAGTTTTGAAAGCTGCTTGGTCCCTAGAACGCCAACTCTAGCTCCTTTTCATCACTGATGCCAAATGATGGAGCACTGGGAACTGGAGAGGAAAGGAGAACAGAAGGAAGGGTGAAGGGCTGAGTCAGAAACCTAGCCAGGTGGGAAATAGGGTCCTTGCTGCCTTTTGCTCCTAAGAATTGCTCCTGGCTTTAGAGAGACCAGGAGTGCCAACCACTGGTGCTGTAGCCCATCAGACATGTTGGGCCTGGAGTAGCTGTTTGATCCTGTTATTCACCTACTTATAAGTTGTTTAAGGCAGTTCTGAGCTCAGAGTCATTTTCCTGAAGGAGTCAGGTAAATGAGGATGGAAAAGAACAAAAGCAAATTGGGTATAAATGATAACTTCAGCTTCTAGGTAAAACAGATTACTAACTCCACAATGACTTCAAAAACTGGAGAGCAAAGGCTGGGGGAAGGAAAATAATCCATGAAATAATCCATGATCATGCCAAAGCGTACGCTCTCATACCTCATTTCAGAATCCTGATACTACCTGAGATTCTTTAGTTTTTATAAGACATAACTCATCCAAGGATCTGAATAGCACTTCATTAAAATAGGGCAACTTAAAGTTTAAATGCTGTTTTGTAATTTATAAGATACTTTCATATGTTATTTATTTGTTTTTCATATCAAACCTATAAAATAGACCAAATATTTTATGCACAGTCTCATACCAAGCAGGTGAGAACAGGTCTAATAGTACATCTTATATTTATAGACCTTGGTTTATAAAATAGCTCTGTTTTGTAAATGTTGAATATAAATTAATTTAAATACTCCGATAATTTCTGATCTGAGAAATCTGCACTAAGGGAGCCTACTCTGGGAGGGAACTTGGCTACTCATGTGAATAGTCCTCTAATCTAATAGATAGGATTTGTTAATATGGATTCTTGTGTAACCAATTTTCTTACATCAAGGCATCCTAGACGACTCGGTACTGACCCCTGGCGGTGCCCTGCAGTCTTCCCTGCAGTTAATACGGGAAAGGTGGAAATGAAACCTTACTCCAGATCTGGTAAAGAGACCTTTAGCCACATAAGTTAAACAGTTAAATAAGTATATAACTGAATAGTTAAATAGAGAGGGTATGAGTTATTCTGCCACTAAAAATTATTTTTCAAAGAATATGTCAGAGAAAATGTTTACAATATAATGTTAAGTGGAAAACAAAGAGGCAAAACTATGTGTATAGTATGGTCCAAATTTTTAAATATATATCATACTGTATATATGAACTTTTTTTTTTTTGAGGAAGATTAGCCCTGAGCTAACATCCACTGCCAGTCCTCTTTTTGCTGAGGAAGATTGGCTCTGAGCTAACATCTGTGCCCATCTTCCTCCATTTTATATGTGGGACACCTGCCACAGCATGGCTTGATAAGTGGTGCATAGGTCCGCACCTGGGATCCGAACCCATGAACCCAGGGCCACCAAAGCAGAGTGTGTGAACTTAACCA
Organism: Equus przewalskii; assembly: GCF_037783145.1. Classification (NCBI taxonomy): domain Eukaryota; kingdom Metazoa; phylum Chordata; class Mammalia; order Perissodactyla; family Equidae; genus Equus; species Equus przewalskii. The sequence goes on along the minus strand of NC_091840.1, from coordinate 15,734,038 downwards.
CTATGCCACCAGGCTGGCCCCATATATGAACTTTCTGAAAAAGACAAGAAAACTTGTTATCTCTGGGTGGTGATATTATTACTGAGTTTTATTTTCTAAAATCATGTATTATTTTTATCAGGGAAGAAATTTTTAAAGAAAGAAAACATCACATTGTTGTCCAACTAGGGAGACTGCATGTGAGAGGCCAGGAGTCAGGCACACCTTAAAGTCAGAAGAATGGGGTCTGGTCCTGGGTCACCTTTGCCTTATCTTTGGTCATTGTCTTAGCAACACAAAACCATTCAGTGCCTTGCAGCTGGCTGGGACTCACTTTCAAGTGTCCTTTCAGTGGATGGAGGTATCTGTGACAGATTCTGTCCATAGCCTTGACTCTTACAAGAAGTGCTCATGGAGTACATAGCTGCCTGTCCCTGCCCCTCACTCATTGCCACCCTGCCACCCCCACCCCCGCCCCAGCCCTAACTGATTTGAACAGGAACAGTGAAGGCTCTGCCTCCAGCCAACTATGGAAATTCAACCATGTGGTCGAGTTTTTTTTTTTCTCTCTGAAATTTAGAACATAGCAGTCAATAAAGCTTCAAACTCTAAGAGACCCCAACTTCTAGATTTTTATTTGAATCCCTGGGGACTCCTCTGGAGACATTCTATGAAGAGAAAATAAATGAGCCAACAGGTCTGGCAAAAGAGAGTGTTAAGATAGATACCACACTAGTCTTAACTGAAATCACTTTCTCTCTTATCTATCCCCAGACAGTGAATAGGATAGCAGTTTTCACTTTTCCTCTTTTTGTCTTTCTTTTGTCTAGGGTAAAAAGGTAACATTTATTGTTTATTTAAAAGTCAAACCTTACAGAAATATGTAACAACAACAAAAAAGTCCCATCTAATCCTATCTCTTAAGATACAACAACCATTAACAATCTACTCTATATTATTCTAGTCATTGGAACCAGTCTGCTGGAGAACAAATTCTGACTGCCAATTGCTAGCAACCTTGGATGAGAACTTAACCTCTGCACCTATTTCTTCATCTATAAAATGGGGATAATAGTACCTATTTCATAGGGCTGTTTTGAGAAAAAAGTTAATATATGTTAAGAATTTAAAACAGCGTCTAGTAATAGTAAGTGTTCAATAAATGTTGGCCTTTTTTCCCACTAAGTATGAATGAACATTTTTAAAAATTGAAATGTGATCACCCTTTACATTTCTGCTTTATAACCTGTTTTTTTTTTCTCACTTCCGAATATATCCTGGACACTTGTTGGTATTAGTATGGAGAAGTCTGCTTCATTCTTTTTGGGAGCTACATAATATTTTATTGTATTAATTAATGTGCCTTAATTTATTTAACTAGTCTCCTATCAATGGACATTTGGATTGCTATCTTACAAAAGATGCTTCAATAAACATTCTTTACCTTTGCCCACTTGCAAAGTATTAAATTTATAGACTAGAATTTCAAAATGAAAGAGATTTTCCTTTAGAATAAATGTCAATAATATATAAAACATCAGGGTTGTAAAAATTTTCCATGAGATGTACATCATTCCTTAACAATGCAGATAAACTAACTGGTTGAATTGGTAATCTGAATATATTCCACTTCACCTCTAAATTAAAAGAATTTTCATCAAATCAGGTGCAAAGTTAGTTGGCTTGTTTTCTTTTTTACACCAAATTCATTGAGAATTCACAAATTTGTATTTATTGTTCCCTATCATGTGTCCAGGTGTCCCTCTGCTCTTGAAATAAAAAAAGGAAAGTGTGGGGGCCAGCCCGGTTGTGCAGCAGTTAAGTTCGCACGTTCCACTTTGGTGGCCTGGGGTTCGCCATTTCAGATCCCTGGTGCAGACCTACGCACTGCTTGGCAAGCCATGCTGTGGCAGGTGTCCCACATATAAAGTAGAGGAAGATGGGCACGGATGTTAGCTCAGGGCCCATCTTCCTCAGCAAAAAGAGGAGGATTGGTAGCAGATTTTAGCTCAGGGCTAATCTTCCTCAAAAAAAACCAAAAAAACAAAGGAAAGTGTGCAGCTGGTGTATGATTGGGCTGCCCAATGGGACCAGCACTTTCTGAGGCCCTGAGCACTAAGGGTAGGTTGTGATTCTTGGGATCAGATATGGCCCAGGTGCTTAACCAGGGGCATCTAATCAGTATAAAACCAGGGGAACAGATTTGAGAAGGCATGGTCCAGCTGGGAGGCTTCACATGGGGAAAATGAAGAGTGAGGGGAAAAACAACAAAGAAAGAGAAGATAAAATTTATAGCTAAAAGGGCACATTTGTGGAAATTACACTCAATTACTAACATCCCCATTTAAGATTCACTTACTCATTCAACAAATATTTGGTTTTTGAATGCGCTATAAAAGATGCCAGGTATACCAATTTGAATGACACATCTTCTGTCCCTATGTTTACTTTCTTAAAGGCAATCACAATAGACCAGGACAAGTGCTTTGATATGTGCTCTGGTACCCAGATTTGGGAGTATCTGTCTGGAAACATCACTCCTGGAGGGAGTCATGTTTAGGCTTAGTTCTTCCCTGACAGAATGGGGTGGGGACAAGAGTGGGAGAAAAAGAGTGTTTGAAACAGAGAAAATAGCACATGCAGAGATGTAGAGGCAGGAGAGAGTCATAATTGAGGAACTGCCAGTGGTTCTGTGCGGCCAGAACATAGAATTTGAATGACAGGGTCAGGGAGGTGGGAAAATGAAAAACGTGTGGCCAGAGAAGGAAAGGTCTGGGTCCTGAAGGGCCTTGTTGGCTACATTCCCATATTTGACTTATCCTAAGGGAGATGGGAAACTATAAAGTTTTTAAGTAGAGCATGACAGGATCAGGTGTCCATTTTAAAAAGATCACCCTGTGATGTGAGCACACACTGGGAGGCAGTTACACTAAGTAATCCAAGTAAGAGATTTTGGTGGTTTGAAATAGGATGGTGGAACTGGGATGGGAGAGGAGTGGACAGATTGGAGACATGGTCTTAGATTAGCCCTGGGGGAAGGGAAATGAAGAGGAAGCTTTTGTAGTTAGATAACTCGAAGGCATCCAACTTGGGGAACTGAACACAGGCAGAGGAAATACAGAACTATGGAGGAAAATGATTAATTCAGTTTGGACCTGTAGAACCAAGGTGCCTGTGGGATAGATACTCAAGGGGATGATACCTCTGGAATTGAGAAGAAAGTCCAGTATGGTAACTGCGCGTGGGAATGTTTGAGATGGCTGGTTAAGGGACAGACAATGGGATGAAGCCCTCAAAGAAAGTGGTTGCTAGGGGCTGGCCCTGTGGCCGAGTGGTTAAGTTCAGGCGCTCCGCTGCTGGCGGCCCAGTGTTTCCTTGGTTTGAATCCTGGGTGCAGACATGGCACTGCTCATCAACCCACGCTGAGGCAGCATCCCACATGCTACAACTAGAAGGACCCACAACGAAGAGTATATACAACTATGTACCGGGGGCCTTTGGGGAGAAAAAGGGAAAAAAAAAAATCTTTAAAAAAAAAAAAAAGTGGTTGCTAGAACAGTAGAAGGAAAATCAGAAGGCTCTTTTCAGCTAAAGACTTTAGTGGTATTGCAGTTCTCTGCTATGTATGAGGCTCTATTCTAAGTGCTGGTGATAGAGCAGTGAACAGGACAAAGTCCCTGCTCATACACGGCTTATGTTCATTGTAGTTGGAGGAAAGACAAGTAAATATATAATTACAGGCACTGTGAAGAAAAATAAGGCAGAATAGGGGGACACAGAATGATGGAGGAGAGAGAGATTTTGGATGGAGTGGTTAGGAACTCAAGAAGTTGACATTTGAGCAGAGACCTGAAAGAAATGTAGGAATTAGCCATGGGAACATCTTGAGGGAGAGCATTCCAGGCAGAACAAATGGCAAGTGCAAAGGACCTGAGGTGAAATGTCCTGAGCTTGTTAGGTTCAAAGTATGGTAAGAAGGCCAGTGGCAGAGATGAAGTAGGAGAGGATGGCAGGGGCCAGCTCCTGTTGGGCCTGGAAGACCATGACAAAGAGTTTGACTTTTATTCTAAGTGTGATGAGAAGCCTTTGGAGGCTTGACAGCAGGGGAGTGACATGATCTGAATTACATTTTACAAGGATCACTGGTTGCTCTGTGGAGAATCATTTGTTGGGTGGCCACAGAGGAAACGAGACCAAGTAACAGGCTAAGGTGGTCATCCAGGAGAGAGGATGGCGGCTTGGACTAGGGTGGTAGTGGTAACAAGTGGTCGGATTCAGATACATTTTGAAATGAGCTGAAAAGACTTGCTGAATGATTGGATATAGGGGTGTTACGGAAAGAGTGAAATCAAGGAATATTCCTCCTAGGTTTGTATTTTAACAGTTGGGAAAATAGAGGAGCAGGGTATTTTTGGGGGGAGCGGGGGAAAGAATCAAGAGTTCAGTGTAAAATATGTTAAATTAGAGGTGTGTTTTAGACATTCCAAGAGAAGCTGCTGAACATTGACTTTTGGATACAGGCAATGGAGTAGGCGCAAGATTTCCACTGGCATAAATGTGCCTTTTTAAAATATTTTTCTCACAGCTTAATAAAATTAAGGGTCAGATCTGAGCCTCACATTGGCAGACTGTGACCTCCAGCACTGGCCTATTACATGCATTCTCACCAGGGTGATATCCCAAAGGGTGAAAAATGATTCTTAAGGGGTGAAAGAAATCTTAGATAATACAATGGTATGTGGCCTTCAAAGCTCAACCCTACCTGACAAAATCTTATTCCTTAGCATTTAATTTCTCTCATTAGGGAGAATTTAAATTTAATTAAGTCATTTAAAATTTTCTCCTTGGGAGCTGATAATGAAAAAGTGGTCAAGAAACACTAGCCTAGTGCAAGAACATACATAGCCTTTGGGTGTCAGACAGACCTGGTATGAATCCTGGCTCTACCACTTGGACATCATACTTAACTTCTCTGAGCTTCACTTTCATCATTAAATGCCAACAGTATTACTTACGTCCTAGTTATTGCAAAGGTTAAATGAGATAATGTGCCTGGCATATAGTAAGTGACTGATAAGTATTAACTTTCTTTCCCCTTTACTCTATCTCCCCTTCCCAGAAAAGAGAGATTATTATAGTTAAGGAACTACAATAAACTGGGTAGGGATCTAATCAAGTGGGAAAATGATAGACTTAAAAGCTTGTTGGAGAAAAAAACAACCTAACAGGACAAGGGGCCTGATTAAATATTGGGGGACAGGGTGTAAAGAGGGGAGTCTAAGGTATTTCTTAAGAGATTTGACACCCAAGGCAAAGCCAGCACTAAATGTTCTTAGTTGACAGTTGAAAATGGCATCAGAGGAAGATTATTCTGGCATCTAATTTATATTACACTTGAACAGGGACCAGAGGAAGGGAGCCCATATTAATTGTGGTGAACTTGGAATCTGAAGATCTAGGTGTATAAAATGTTGAACAATGGGGGCTGGGGAAATTAATTATGTTCACTCTCTATTTTGAAATATCATGCAGCCAGTACAACTGTTTTGGAACAATAGTCAGTGGCACGGGAAAATACTTATAATAAAATGTAAGCGCACTACAAAACAATATGAAGCGATTTTTGTCAAATGTTGTGTATCCCGGTAGGAAAGAGAAAATTATCTCTGGGGTGGGATTTTTACTTAAGTATCTTTATCAATTTTAGTACAAAGAGCTTGTATTGCTTTTATAACCAGGAAGAAAAAGGCTTTTTCCAACAGAACCCCTCTGATTTTGCCACTTACTGGTTTCGGCCCAAGCCAGCGGCGGAACTCCCAGATTTCCAAGGACCCACATTCCAGCACTACCCCGGCCCCTCGAAGGGTGTGGCCTTCGAGGTATGAGACCCAGGAAAAGGCGGGCAGCGGTGAGGCCTCCCCTGCCTCTGGGCAAGTGCAGCGCCTGGACCGGAGCTCGGACTTGCCAGGGGATCCGGTGGCAGAGGTGGCCTCACGCCGGGAAGCGTTCAGAGCCAGAACCCTCCCCCCTCATTCCGCGCCCGGTGTGGGCACAGGGAGGGGCAGGACGCTAGCCTCAGGGACCGCCGAGAGCCTGGAGGGAGGGAGGCCGGGGGGCCCCTCCAGCCACCTTCCCAAACTCCAGCCCCAAAGTAGCGGGCGCGGAACCGCGCCAGCCCGCGCACCCGCCGAACCTTGGGTGACTGACGGGAGGTGGGAATGTTGGGCGGGGCCTCACGCGTGAGCTGTGATTGGAGCAACCGATACCTCCCGGGGAGAGAGGGCGGGCAAGCCAGCGGGGGATGCGCAGAGGCGGGTGCTCAGAGCCCTCTACGTGATTGGCTAGCAGCTGAGTGAACCAGACGCTGTTCCTATGATTGGCAGGCGGTAGACAGCCCTCGGAAACCGCCGTGGCTTCGCCCATTGGCATCCTAAGAGAGTAGGCGGGAATGGTTCATCGTGTGGTGCTGATGATTAGCTGGCGGCTGAGAGTTAGCGAGTTGGGGAGAGAGCGGGGGCAGCGGCTTCCTGCTTGTTATTGGCTGGTGAAGTGAGTAGGGGTGGTACGAAGGTCCGGCGACTGCCTGGGATTGGCGAGCGCTGGGGTGAGTGACAGACAAGGGGGAGAGCTGCGCGACCAGCGGTTTGTTTTTCGGAGCGTTCCTGAGGTGGAGAACGGTGGCCGGACGGAGCGACTGCGGGACTAAGGGACTGGCGGGCGGGCGGGTTGAGCGGCGCCGCCGAAGCCGGGCTGGGCCGAGCCGAGGAGCGCCAGGGATGTAGCGGGCCACCCTGCCCATGCCACAGCGCCCGGCCGCGGGCGGAGCCGGAGCCGGAGCCTGGGGAGGCGGCGGGGGCCCCGAGCACAGCCCGCGCCCCCCGCGCGGAGCCAGGCCCGCTGCCGTCCCCGCCGCCCGGGCCCCCGGCATGCAGCCCCGGCTGCGCAGGTGACACTCGGGCCCAAGCCGCCGCCGCCGCCATCGCCACCATGGGTGAGTGTCGCCACCGCCCCGGCCTGTGCCCGCGCTGCTTCGCGTCGCCCCGCCCCGGGCTGAGGGGAGGAGGACCCTGGGCCGCCGCCTGACAGGCATGGACAGCCCGCCCGGCCGGGGCTGCAGACCGCCGGCGCCCGCCTCCCCGCTCGCGGCTCCGCGGCCCGGGCGGGGGTTCTGGCCCCCCCAGCCCGCCGGGGCGGTCCCGGCCGGCGGAGCCCCCTCGGCAGCCTCCTTCCGGGCCGCGCGGCGGGCGCATCCCGAGGAAGCGGCGGCCGGGTCGAGGGCCCGTGCTCGGCGGGGCAGCCCGCTCCAGCCCGAGCGAGCCGGCCCGCGAGCCCGAGGGCGGGGGAGCGAGAGCGCAGTGTGGGGCCCGGGCTGGAGGCTGGTGCAGGCCCAGCTGCTGTTGTGTCTTTTCCTTGATTTGCTTTTTTTTCCTGCCTGTGTCATTTCCTTCCCTTTGCTCACACTGGCCGGCCTGTGAGAGTTCCCGGGGCTTGCTCTCGAGCCCTCTGCGCGCCGCGGCGCAGGGGGCAGGGCGTGCGGGGAGACAGGCTGCGAGGAGATTAAAACGGCAATCACTGTTATCAACAGCACTGTTGAGAAATTTGAGCTGCACGCAGATTGCTGGAGGTTAGGAATTGGTCGGGGCTGCCACTTATAATTCACATCCTACTTTTTGAAAAATCCGGTTACAGTGTTTTACATCCATTATTTTTATCTTGCGGGATCCCTGAAATTATGTAACTTTTGAAAGGGAGCAGCTTTCGTTACACAAAAGAATCTCATGAAATAATTTCCTTTTTATCAATATTTGCAATTTCTGTTGTGAAGATGTGATCTAAGAAAAGCTTTTAATGTCTTCCACACTCAGCATTTGAACTGAATTGTATTTCGTGTCCTTTTTGGTAACTTAGCAAATGATCTATTTAATCTATTGGACTAGATTAAAAAGCAAATAAGCTTTTAGATGTACTTTGCTTCTCTCGTTGGATCAGTTATTGTGATTCACTTGTCCGCAATCACAAGTTTTGCAGAGTATTTGGTATTGTCCTAAATAATCAAGGGATAAAACTGCAGTGAAAGGATCCTGTGCAAAGCTATTCATCCCATCTGTGAAGTGCCCCATGTGAAGAGGGAACGTTAATGTTTGCTTTGCCCTATAGCAAGGTCAAGTCATTTTTGTAGGAGGTTAAGTGTATGCTGTGTCACATTGGGCAGATATTCTTTTGTGGCCTATGTCTACACTCTGGCTTTGAATGAACTGCCTTGTTCTATTCCATGCTGCCCCTCATTCGGTAAGGGATGGGTTTCTTCCTTTGCTAGGCTTACTATTTCCTTCCCATACTTTACTTCTGAAGTGCTTGCTCTTCTGGGGAAAGTCTCCTGTGACAGTAGGAAAAAAAGGAACCCAGTAAGGCTTTGTACTACATAATTCAACAAATACTTATTGAACATTTACTATAAATGTGGCATGTAATTCTTCTTGCCATCTCTAGGCTTCAAATGTTTATCTTGTGTTCTAGAATTTGATGATTGAACTAAATCTTTGATTTGTGAATCTATATTTGGGAGAGTCTTTCTAACAAGTCTTTCTTCTTTGTGCTGTGGGGGCAGTCTTAAGTCCCAAAGTGGGGGTGTGAAATACTTGAGGGTGTACAGACCTCCCACTCTCCACTTTCTTGACTGCTAAACCAGTTAGATTGCCCAGGTGTGTTGGCTATATTTCATTGTCTAACATGAAAATAGATGTCAGCCTGTTTTCAGATTTCAAGACATTTTCAAAAAATTTAAGTGTTGAGTATATGGAGAGACGGTGATGGGGAGGAAAGGAACTATACAGGTAGGGTTTAGAGCCCCAAAGAAAAAAGGACGAGGACTCAGTGTCTTCTCATTTGTCTTCATGTCAGTTTTGCATGAAGAAATTGAAACAGTGAGGGGAGAATTAACTTGCGTGGTAGCTGCAGTATATTAGGCAAGCTGGTTTAAGAACCACTGCCTGGCTTTCCTCAGCACCCCACCGCCCTATACCATTCTTTCTCTCTCTTTTTTGTAGATGACCTTGACATGCAATTAGAGCTAATACTGAATTCTCCCAGAATCTGGTTCTTTAATTTGTTTTGTGTAGGGCTCGCAAGGATAAATGCCGCCCCCCACCAAGTCTCTCTTAAATACTAGTTTCCATTTTGATGATATGAATGATGAAAATTCAAATTCCCAGGTTAGTTTGTTTTAGTTGCTGTAGTTCTAGATAAACTCAAGAGGTTGATAAGAGAGAAACATAGACTTATTCATATTTTCGTTACACTTGTTAAACTGCAGGCCACGGAGGAAAGAACTAAAGCTAATTTGAGTCCCTGCCCTGCAGGTTTTTTGGTTTAACAGTCAGATTTCCCTGAGTTGTTCTAAGCCCCAGACTCAAGACTGTTTGACAACTTGGGTTGGTAATAAAAACAGGTCAGATTTTATATTGGCTGTTAGCCCCAGTAAATCTCTAGTGGAAACTACACTTATCCTTGTAAATAATAGGAAATGTTCCCTTTTTTGGCTTTGATACCGTGTGGTTATAAAAAAAATAATTGGGATTGACTGGTCATTTTTTCTTGGTCACACTAGAATCCTTTCCTAGTTTTAGTAATTTTAGGCAAATGCTGCTAATAATACCTGAGACTAATTTACTCCTGTTTGTTTGGACTTTTTATAAATGCAATCTGAAAATTAGGGGGAAGTATTACTGAAAAGTATGTAGCAACTTGGAAGTGTTACAGGAAACTATAGTGAACTGAGTACAGGATTAAGGATGGTGTAGTTCTGGTTTATTAGCTTGAAGTCAGAATCATTGTGATTTACAGACTCCTCGTGTGTCTAGGGTTCTAAGGCTATTGGGAGCTCCTAGTTAGATCAGTCTCAATTCAGTTTGTCTAGAATCTGACCACCTGTGTAGACTCTGAATAGTTGGCAGTTGTTTTGACTGGAATTGGGATCACAATTTAATGAGTCAACATGGCTATGTCACAACTAGATTTCTGATATTTTCAAAAATGATAGTTGGATTTTAAAACTGAATTTTAGGCGTTTGTAAAAAGCACATATCTGTCCAACTGAACGATACTTATGGGAATACAGAAAGGATAAGAAGCAGTTTTCTTGGTTCTACCTATGTAAGCTGTCCATTTATCCTTTACCCATTTACTGAATGTCTTTTATGTGTCAGGCGCAGTGTTAGGCCCTGTACCTGCGTTTATACTGTCCTTAAGCAGTTATAGTTAGGTAAGGTGAACCAGAAACATGTAAACAAATAAGTGCAATGAGGTGTTGTAGGTGCTTTGTCAAAACTGTGTAAAGGTACACAGGAAGGAAGGATCAATTCTGTAGTTTGGGGAATGACATACATAACCCTATAGTCTCCAGGCCTTTACGTTAATTTCATTAAACATTAAAGTAAAATATAGTGGTGATATATTGATTCATAGGAGGAAGCAGTGGCTTACTTTGTAACATGTATTTTTATTTATTTATTTATTTGTTTGTTTTAGATTTTTAATTTTTTTTCCTTTTCTCCCCAAAGCCCCCAGGTACATAGTTGTATATTCTTAGTTGTGGGTCCTTCTAGTTGTGGCATGTGGGACGCCGCCTCAGCGTGGCTCGATGAGCTGTGCCATGTCCGTGCCCAGGATCCGAACTGACGAAACCCTGGGCTGCCTGCAGCAGAGCTGGCGAACCCAACCACTCAGCCACGGGGCTGGCCCCATAACGTGTATTTTTAAATTTTGAACCACCATCAATTAATATTGAAGGGCTGTTATATCCCAGAAACAGAAAAATAAACATCAGAATTTGCCTTTCAGATCTAGCAATGGTTCAACCGTGTCCTTGAAGGAAAAAAAGTTTCTTCTGAATTGAGGATTGAGCCTTTTTGCTTATATTTGCTATAAAATGATGTTGCCCAGGTATGGACTAGGTGGAGGCAGTGGGAGTATATGAAATATCTTGAAGAGTAAGATGATAAAATTTGACTCAGAGGCACTCTGAAGCACAGGCTCTCCTGGGTGAGCAGTGTGATCATACCATCTGGCACAGCTGGGTAGAGCATTGGCAAGATGAAGAAGTAACGTTGTTAGCTAAGTGAAAACAAAGATGAAAATATTTCTTTGGGGATTTGTATATATGGAAAAGAGTGTCTGGCATAGTAAATAGACATCATGTAGGACAACAATGTTTGCTGAAGGATATGGTGCTTTGGAAACTTTTCTCGGTTTTTAGCCAAGGGAGTTCATAAATGGGAGGGCGTTAAGACACTGCTTTTAGATAGAAGTAATAGCTCAATCTGGAAGAGTGACTTCCTGCTGGAGCTAAAGAGAGGAGTGTGGCCTGGCAGCCCCATACCTTAGGTCAGGGTATGAGGAAAAGAAAAAGTACATGCTGCTGAATGATTATAGATAGCTGTCTGCTTAAGACTGTTTAAGAGCTTCTACTTTTTAAGCCTGACCTCTAATCCTTGTTTCATAGATCCCTTCTTTTGTATTTTCTATGAATACTCCTCCCCTCTAGATTCTTAACCTCTTAATCTCTAGATTTAACTTCGTCCTCTGTGCTTCTTCCTAGTAGCTTTTAAGTGGGTCAGACCACCGCCATCCTCAGGAAATCTTTTCAAGGTTATAGCACACTATTACCCCTGCCTCACCTTGTTCATGTGTAAAGTTCACAAATGAATTGTTGATTTCCAGTGCTTCAAATTTTCTTTTAATCTCCAGCTTCTTGATTCCCTTTAAAATTTTGTTTCTGCCTCTACCACTCTGTTGGATCTGCCTGGCCTACGCCTGCCACGGCCCTTCTTTGGTCTTGGTCTGTGATGTCACTCTTTTGTTTTTTCCAATCCTCGTAAAGGCTTCTTTGCCAGTGTACCTTCTTCCTACTTTGCTCAGTAAAGATTATTACTCACTGAGGATCAGTCCTTGACTTTCTTTTCATCCCCTCTACCCCTTGCTTACTTTCATGTCCTTTTTCTCCTCAGTTCATTTTTTAAGCTCTCCTGCATAGCTGGGACAGCTTGCTTTTCTGAAAGAATCTTTATTCTGTTAATTTTGTGAAATCATCTGTACAACCTTTTGCTACTCACGTTGTGAAAATTTTTTTTTTTACACATGTGCGTTTATGTACTCTGGTTTGTATATTGTCTAATTAATTCTCTTTATTTGTATAACCTTGTATTGGTGTGCCATTTATCCTTTTACCCCTAGAGTTTGAATACCTTGAAATATCTTTTTTTTTGGGGGGGGGAGGAAGATTAGCCCTGAGCTACCTGATGCCAATCCTCCTCTTTTTGCTGAGGAAGACTGGCCCTGAGCTAACATCCGTGCCCATCTTCCTCTACTTTCTATGTGGGATGCCTACCACAGCATGGCTTTTGCCAAGCGGTGCCATGTCCACACCCAGGATCCAAACCAGTGAACCCTGGGGCACCGAAGTGGAATGTGCACACTTAACCGCTGTGCCACCAGGCCGGCCCCAACCTTAAAATATCTTTCAAAACTATCTAATGTATAATACATGATAGGTACTGAGTAAATGGTTATTGTTAATATTAATAAAAATTCAGGAATAAAATTAAGTATTAGGATAGATTAAGTGGATTCCAGTCTTTTCCTATTGACCTTTTTCCATTGATGATAATAATAGCCAGCATTTTTTTTTTTAGCATTACTAAGTGTTAGGTATCATGAGGAATGATTTGTGAGTTTTTTTTCCTTTTAACGCTTAAAGAAGCTCTGTGAAATGATACTTTTATTCTCTCCACTTTACAGATGAGGAAATGGAGGTTTAGGGAAAATAAGTGATTTATTCAAGGTCTCCTTAAATCCAGGTCTTTCTGACTCCAAAGTCCATATAACTGACTGCTGCACACTAAGAAAGCTGCTATTTGTTTTTTAAAAGTTTTGTTTGTTTGTTTTTATTTTTTAAGGAATGCCATACTGGAGTGCTGATAATTCAGTTAAAAATCTCAATCCAGGAAGAAATGCCTAAAAGAGCCACTTGATTTACTTCCTGTCTTTATCCATGTCCTCAGTTTGAAGTATCAGTTTAAGAACCTGTCTCCCTCTAGCAATGTGTTCGGCGCAAAATCAGATTCTATAACCCTGTTTCACTTGTGTCACTTGTGCCGGATTTCAAGAGATAGTGCCAAACCATTCCTCTAGTGTGTTCTCAGCACTGGAACTACCAAACAAGTTTATCCATTAAGTAATGCCAGGAATTGGTTAGCTTCCTGGAAACAGAATTTGTCAACCTGATAAACCAGCTCTTATAATAGCATCATCGTCTACAGAATTAGAAACGATTTCTCCAGTCATACTTGTTGTAGATTTGACTTGAAAAGTGTGTGTGTGTGTGTTCACATCCATCTTGTTTCAATATCTCAGTTGAGACAACAACTGAAATTCTCAATTCTAAGGGTGGTTACCTTGATACTGAAAACTCCATGCATTCTGCAGTTAGGGATATCGCTAGATGCTTCTCAGTAAACACCTACCTAGTCATAATCCTCCTTAAAATGACCCCAATTTACTGTTATAGTTGCCTAATAATTTCATAATACATATTATATTTAATAATATATAAGCCAATTTAATATGTAAGGCTATATATATTATATATATAAGCCAATCTTCCTAATTTAGATGTAATGCTCTCATTTTTAAACCTTGTTTGGGAGGTTTTGTTTTTGTTTTTGTTTTTTGAGGAAGATCAGCCCTGAGCTAACATCTGCCAATCCTCCTCTTTTTGCTGAGGAAGACTGGCCCTGAGCTAACATCCGTGCCCATCTTCCTCCACTTTATATGTGGGATGCCTACCACAGCATGGCGTGCCAAGCAGTGCCATGTCCGCACCTGGAAGCCAGACAGGCAAACCCCGGGCCACCGAAGCGGAATGTGCACACTTAACCACTGTGCCACTGGGCTGGCCCCTGTTTGGGAGGTTAAAAAACAGAAAACCAAGCAAGTTCCCTTTGTTTAAGGAGCTTATAGGGAAATTGCTAGAAAATATAAAGTAATTGATGGGATGTATATGTTTTAATTTTGACACATGTCTTTCTGTAGATACCTACTTCCTCATTTGTCTTCACCATTTACGTCATTCTTTCAGTACAACTCTCACTCTCACATGTACTTTTGTATATGTTTTGAAATGGAATTAGATGGGAAGCTACTCTACTGATGTTTCTCCTGCAAGTTGTAAGTCTAATTTTACTTTTCTGAGCAGGCAGAAACCTCTTCGTGGGCACCCTTCTTCCTTTCCTGCACCTCCTCAGAGGGCATGTAGGGCACCTGAGCACATTTGGTCTAGGAAGAGGGGAGAGGCAAATAGCACAGTTTTACTTCCTATACTTCATTCTGTTCTTTCCTTTCCACGGGGTTATTAGAATATTTCCAAGGGAGAATGATAAAGGGCAGAAGATAGGTACTCTACTCTTTGGGTAGAGTCTTTTGCACTTGCTTCTGTTAATGTGTGTCCCGAGTGACTCACTTGTCACCAAAGCAAGTGTAACAACTCATCCCTCATGTTCCTCTTTAGACCAAGAGATTTATTTATTTTCAACTCTTAAATGCAGTTTGAGTGGGCAAGGATCTCTGGAAGGACCTGGGGGAATTTTGCAAAACATGGAATTGGGCTGATTTGGGTTCTGGGTTTTGGCCAGTTGTCTTCAATGCATGAGAACTGTAGTACTCTATGCTATTTCAAGAAAAGGGGATTCAAAGTAATGCCATTAAGGTAGAGACAATGCGCTGCTTGGTCAATTAGAGAAGAAAAACAATAGAACTGCCTTTTGACTTCCCTGTGGGAAGCAGAAGGCCTATAAACTTATAAAGAGGTGGGAGGGACGCATTCAAAGGCTAGGCTTTTAAAACAACTTCTGTTCAAAGCAGCTACCTGAGGTCCTTGTTTGGTACCTTTTTAAATGTCTTCTCCTACATATGATGCTTTATGAATAAATCTGTGACTGACTCTGTCCCATAATAAACTCTCCATGAATTCATCTTTTCACTCAGTGCCCTCCTATACTGTGCTGTGTTGTTTTTCACTTTACTCCAGCTTTTCATCTGTTTTTGCCTGGTTGAGTTTCTCTGGCACTGGAAGAATTGCGGTGTTTGAGCACCTCACTTGCCCCTGAATTGGTAAATATTACTGCCAGAAATCTGATTCCAGAGCTGTTAAGAATCCATTAAAATTCAAGTTGCCATAGTCTGACCTCAGTTATCTATCTGTTTTTCGAGACATCAAATGCATGTGATTATAGTTACAAGGTCTGTCATTTTATCTGGGCAGAGCTCCCTAAGTATTAGTCATATAATTTGTGAAAATACTTTGCTGGTCTGTATTAAAGTATCTTGGCCCGTGTGCTCTCTTTCCTTGCAGACGAACAGGAGGCATTGAACTCAATCATGAAGGATCTGGTGGCCCTGCAGATGAGCCGACGTTCCCGAGCGCCTGGATATGAGACCATGAAGAACAAAGACACGGGTCACCCAAATAAGCAGGTGTGTGTGGTTCTGGAAGACTTAACTAAATCTGTTGGGGAGGGGTTTGCAAAGGGGGAATATGTGAGAAGCAAAGGATGCTCTAATCCAGGCTTGAATGCTAGCGGCCCCTTCTTTTTAGTCTTAAATGGTAAATGATATATACCAACCAGGTGTGAGTCATCACCTGAAGTCCCAAAGCCTTGTGCATCTGACCTTGTGCATAGTGTTTCATCTGTGGAGAATAAGAATAATTCTTTTGCTTATTAGGGGGACACTATTTGTGTAATTTTACCTTTACTGATTATTTGGCAAATATTTTATCCAGATTCACAACCCCTAATTCAGAAGGTTTTTAGCTACCTTACCGTATATACTCAGGAGAAATTAATTTTAGTTATTTATGTGAAGTATAATTAGGTAGGGAAACAATAAAATGTCATATAATAGATTCTAAAGGTAACAATGAATGATTTTGGTATTATTGTTGTTTACAGTTGCTTCCCCATATTAACTCAGGTAGTCAAGAATGCCTGTTTTATTGAGAGTTGTGTGCTTCTTTAGGAAGACAGTTCCTATTTTTGTTAACATTTAAACTTGTGTGCTGTTGAGAACCTTCTCACCTCCAGTGTCATTTAACCTCCCTGTTTCCTGGGTACTTTGGCATGCAGAGAGAAGTGAATGATGGGGGGTTTTCCTCCCTAGTGGGTATCTGGGGCTATATTAGATAGTTATAGTGTGTTTGATGAAAATTTGTCCATGACATCCTCCCTTGTTGTTCTCTTCATTGTCAGCTAACCTTCTCTCTCCTCATTTGCACCTTGTCTACCAATTCTTCAGAAGTACCCTTGGCTACTATAGAAAGTAGCCCTAGAACTTTTTCGGTCTAAAGTTTCTGGATGTAGCCTCCCAGAGTATTTCCTGCCTTTAGGAAAAATAGGCACCCTCAGTTCTTTTGTTTTATGTTATAACAGAAGGATTAGTTTAAAAAGCTGCTTTTATTTTTGTGATCACCTTACAGAACTGGGGGAACAACAGAATAGGGCCCATTCTTGTACTATTTTCACACATTATTCTAATTGTGTGGGTTCTCCCTTGCTATAACTCATTTCTATTCAAAGCTGCTTTTGGAAGGAGCATTTTACCAGAAGTGAGTCCCCTCCCCCAGGCTTGAGCCTAATGACCTCACTTTCCTTCCTGTCTTCCTATGTGGAGTGTGCTTGTAACGCTCCAGTCAGCTGATCTTTCTCCAAATGGGACTGTTAGCATGGATATCAGTTAGTAGGTGAAAAGGGGAAACTTTCTAAAGTTAGAAGGCCCAAAGGGACCAGACTGGGAAGAGGATGGGTGGAGTGGTCCCTGATCATTCCTTGAAGGGAGATGACTTTTTAGGAATCCTTCTGCTTAAAGCCTAAAAGCTATTATAAGAAAAATCCTGATCTTTGACTGTGCCTGTTGCTGTGTTATTAGAGTCAAGTGAGTGGTTATGAAGGTAGAAAGTTGTGAAAAGGATTGACTGCCTGTTAGAAAGTAATCTTAACAAGAGGTACTGGTTCTTTGGACCCACAATTTTCTTGAATATCGTCAAATTTTTTCTGTTGCATGGAGGATACAAATTATTAACCTCAGTTTTTTTGTTTTTTAAAGAAAAAACACAACAGCAGCAGCTCAGCCCTTCTGAACAGCCCCACAGTAACAACAGGCTCATGTGCAGGGGCCAGTGAGAAAAAGAAATTTTTGGTAAGGAACCAAATTACCTATTAAAGCTAAAATGTGCTGTTAAATCTGATACTAGTGCTGGAAGAGTGTGGAGTACATTTCCTGGACAAGTCATTTTAGTGGATTTGTAGGGAGCACTGGTTACTCATTACCTATATTCTATGCTTTTAGTCACCATTTCCCATAACAATAGTATTCTTAAGCAGCCTCTATCAGTGCTGTCCAATAAACTTTCTGCGATGATGGAAATGTTCTTTACTTGTGTTGTCCAATGTAGTAGCCACTAGCCACATGTAGCTATTGAGCAACTGAGGAACTGGATTTTAAATTTTACTTAATTTAAATTTAAATAGCCTCATGTGGCTAGCAGCTATTGTCTTGGACAACACAACTTTGTATACTATATAAGGGACTTTTGTTGGGAAAGAAATTAAGTATGTTATATGCTTGGAGATGTTTAGTGATTCACTTGTACATTCAGTCCTTCACACAGGTCATGAGTTTCTATGTATTGTGATAAGCTCATCCGTGGGAATCCTATCTAAGATTCTGTTCCAGCGGGCATGGGGATCTGGGGAGAGTGTGAAGCTACAGAACTAGCATGGCTATTTAGAAATTGAAGCTCAAAGGTATATGCTGATATTGTGTAAAAGGGTGATGAAAATGTCGATAGCTTTTTCCCTTAATAAAGTCAAGGTTATAGTCTCTTCTGGGAAGTGTACAGATGCTCATCTTCTGACCAGGAAAAGTATTCTTCAGCAAAATCATGAAAGCAGAAAGAGAGACTCAGTGAATGCATTTCTAGGAAAGATAGGGTGAGATGGGAGTGAGGGGAACATTTCAGCGGGGAGGTGTTTACAGCTTAGCATAATGAAGAGAGTCTGGAGATGTTAATAATCTATTAATGTAGGACTTTACAATTTACAGAGTGAATTCACATTATTATTCTTGTTTTTGTTCGCTTGGGCCTGGGATAGGATTAAGCAGTTTTCTTCATTACTGGTTCTGCCAGAAGGTCTTTGCTTAGGAGGAGAGAGGAATGAAAGATCAAAACCTAATTTAAATAGCTAAGAGATGCTAAATTGGGCTAAAGATTCAAATTGCAGGGTCCTGGTTGAAAGTAACTAAGTATTTTGGCCAGCAAGAGAGGTTGTTTATTCAGGGATGGGATGGTACTGGCAGAGGCAAACATCACTTTGGTGTGAGAATGGCAGTGCTGGCTACAGGCAGAGCTGAGATTGACATAGCCTCATGGGGCTCAAGTTTGGCACAGCAAGGAAAGCCAGAGGAGCTGTGGGTTCATTGACACAATTGTTTGGGGGCTGAGGCCTGGAAGAACTGGAAAACCTAATATAATAACTCAGCTTGGCAGGACTTCAAACATCCTCTTCCCTAAGTAAACAAGCTAGGTAACTAATTGAAAAAGAGAATGCATTTGAGAACAGCTAAGCATTCTGAGCAGCTGTGGAAGTACATGGGCAGTGAGGTGCACTGCTATGAACTATTTGTTGGGAGGTAGGATCTGTGTTCTCTGTATTTTCCCTCCTCTACATTAGGTCCTTGAAAGCCTATAGCCTGGCTGGAGCTGGCTGAACATTCTTAGATGTATGGCACATGCTAGGTGTGGCTGGGGCCTGTGGATGGTTTTGCAGGTCCTGATGTGCAACATCCCTTTATCAGTCATCAACCTATTTCTTTATCAATAGGTGCTATTTCTCTGTGAGGCTGAAAAAAAAAAGTTTATGTTCAGTAGCAGCAGAAAGCAAACACTAATCTTCTGACTCCTGGTCAAAGTAATTTTACCATGTGTAAGTCTAATAACTTTTGTAAGCCTCAGTTTTTCCATCTGAAATATAGACATAATACACTCACATGCTGCATAACGATTTTTGGTCAACAACGGGCCACACGTATGATGGTGGTCCCATAAGATTAGTACCATATAGCCTAGGTATATAGTAGGCTATACCATCTAGGTTTCTATAAGTGCACTCCATGATGTTTGCACAGTAACAAATTTGCCTATTGATGCATTTCTCAGAAGGTGTCTCCATTGTTAAGTGACGCATGGCTGTATTAGCTACTGTGTCTACCTCTTAAAGTCGTTTAAGATCATAGAATGTAAAACAAATCTACAAATGTGAAGCAATAGTGATTACATCACTTCTATTATGTTCTGGCATTGTGGGTATGAGCTCTAGTGAAAACTTTAAACTAGAACTATGTATACTGTCATGGAACTGAAAGGGTTCAGGTTTTCTATCTTTATTGGACTGTCATTACTGTTTATCAGATGGTTTACAAACTTCTAAAGCTAGCCTAATTTCTGAAGAAATAGAATCCCTATTTCCACAGATTCCTATTTCCCTTGATTCTTATCAAAATGGTAGGTAGAGTCTTAAACAGAGGCCAGGGTCTAAATATGACCCTGCTGAGGTTCACTAGTGGGTGCTTCAGAATGGAAAAGTTGATTTCTTCATGGCAGGCACTAGCAAGACAGGGCTCTTGGTTATCAGTTCTAGAGGAGGAGAATTCTAGGAGCTGTTTCTCCAGCAGGGTCAATGATTGAGCAGACTGTCTTTTGCTTTTACTTTGATAGATCTGGCTCTTCAGGACTTCCTTTCTCTTTCAAGGATTGTTGATAAGATAGGCTGTCTAGTTTGAAAATAAAACATAAAGCAATATACAAGCCTGGTATTCTATTTTGTAAGAAGGTTGCTGTGTGTGTGTGTGTGTGTGTGTGTATGTGTGGTAGTTCATTAAGCAGCAATAGATAACTAATACAACATTCAATCACTGATTCATTCCAACGCTCACTGAGCCCCCACTGCAAGCCAGGCATAATGCTGGGACTGGGGATACAGAAAGAACTAGGGCAGAGAAGAAGGTTGCTGTATAATTATCTCTTTCACTGATCTCTTAGGGTTTTCCTAAGTCACACAAATAAAATTATTTTTGTTGCCCTTTTCTTTTTCTTCTCATTTATTATTTTGGCAAAATAAGGACTCCAGTGCCAAAGATGTGGGAGCCATCAAAGGTGTATAGCAAATTCAGGGAGAGGGAGCGCTAGAGAATCAGAGAAATTAGTTCACAAACCTTTGTTTAGTAAGCATTGTTTGATTTTTTTGGATTCTTGGGAGCCCTCTTGGGTTACATGTTCAGTTGTTGAGTTCATCCTTTGAAAAGGTCGTTTCTGCTTAAGTTTGGTATCATCGTTGGTTACTCTTGTTGCCCCCACTAAGTTCCCAAATTTGTTGCTCATCCTGGGGGTCTGCACTGTCCTTCTCGTGGGCATGGCTGTCGCTATTTCTTTCACCAGATTGGCTCTGGTGGGCAGGGGACTTGAACCTGCCTAGACCTGAATTTTTGTACTGGAACTTCTTTCTCAGCAGCTGTGGCACCTCTCTATTCAGTTCAACATGTGCCTATGGTCAATCTTCTTGGACCTACAAAAGAAATGTAAGTTAGGTTGCCTATACTCTAGGAATCATGGGGTCTTATTGAGAAATGAGAAAGACGTGAGAAAAAGAAACTAAGGTAGGATGGGACTATGCCTAAATACATGGTTTAGATAGTGAGTGCTATAGAAGGTCAGGAAAGTGAAAGATGAACTTGGGCCGAAGGAGTTATAGCGTCATTTCTGGAGGAGTTGGCACTTGAACTACGCTGTGAAGGATGTGTAAGAGTTTAGTTAGGTGGAAAGGAGGAGTGGTGGCACTCCGAGTGTGAAAACTGAATGATTAAAGGCCTAGGGGAAGGAATGAATATGGCATATTTCAGGAAATAGGGTGGGCATTGATTTGGCTGAAGAGAGGACTCCTGTTGAGAACAGTGTAAGACGGTTAGGTAAACTGAGTGAGCTTAAATTCGAGAGGGCTTTGAATGATAGCTGAGAATTTAGACTTTATTCTATAGGTCATGGGTAGCACTGATTACTTTGTGAACAAGGGAAGGACATGGTGAAAGCGATAGTTAAGATGATTGAAGCTGTAGAGGAATGTAGAATGTGTTGGAAGAGGGGAGCCGAGAAGTACAGAGGCTGCTTTAGGAATCCTGGAGTGAGAGGAAAGGGGCTCACCGAGAGGAAAGATGGAGAGAGTGGCAAGCAGAGTCTTATACTGAGGGCCTTTGAAGGGAGAATTGGAACTTGCTGTTTGGCTGTGAGGAGGGGAAGAGAAGGAAAGAATCCAGCATAACTCAGAGATTCGAGCCTGTAGCCAAGAGAGCAGTAGGACCAATGTTAGAAATGGCAACACTGAGAAGGGAGACTAACTTAGGATAATTGATGCAGACACATGGATAGATTGAGTTTGTGATACAGTGAAAAAACTGTGAGAGTGTGTGCATATATGTGTGTGTGGTTTTTGCAGGTCCACAATCCCTTATCTGCAATTCTGAAATCCAAAGAGTACTACAGACTGAAAGGCTTTCTTTTTACTTTTGTAAGTTTGTGGCAAACTCATTTGGGCAGAAAACCTGACCTGAACAGACACAGGCTATTTATAGTCTTTATTTATTCCACTTATTGTGAGTATTCATACTTTTCACTACAAAAACTAGCTTGTGCTGTGTTAACAGATAAAACCCTAAGTCTTAGAGACTTAACACGTGTCCAGTACAGGGAAGGGGAGGACCCTGACTGAGGGTGGCTCCACTGACCTGAAACATGTGGCTGCCAGGGAAGAGAGTGTAGAACTCAATTCTGTTTCCAGATTTTGGTCAGAACTAGTCACAAAACCCCAAAATAACTTCACAAGAGGCTAAGAAACGCAGAGGAGCACATGGAATACCTGTGAGCATTCTGCCTCTGCCATGGGAGTGTTGCCCCACATACCCTCCCCCTGTGGGGAGGCATCCCATAATATATAGAATGTGTACCATTACCACCTCTCTAAACCCAAAAAGTGCATTCTGAAACACTTTCGGCCCCAAGGGTTTTGGCTAATGGATAATGGGCCTGTATTATCATTTATTGAGCACTTATATGTCGGGTATTGTTCTCATATCTTTACCCAATTATTTCATTTAATTCTTTTGATAACTCCATGAGATAGATGCTATCACTATTCTTACTTTACACATGAGGAGACTGAGTCACAGAGCAATTAGTAACAAGTTCAAGGTCACATAGCTAAGAGATTGTAGAATCAGGATTTGAAGTCAGACTGTTTAACTCTAGCACTACATTCTTAACGACTTATCTACCTCAAATAGGTGGCAGACAGATGAACTTTTGCTTGAGATAGGGGCTGGACACAGAGATTTGGGAATCTTCTATTTAGTGGCTGCCTGATTTTTTATTCCTACTGAGGAAAAGCTGTGAGGAGAAGGGGAGAAATCCAGAGGCCAAAAGTCCAGACGTCAAGGACCAGTCACATGTAGGGGAAGGGGTAGGAGAAGGCATGAGGAACAGGAACCAGCAATGAAGCAGAAGTGGTTAGAGTAGTGGCAGGTTTCCTGGGCTGGAACAGAGTCACAGAAGGCCGGGGAGGAGAAAACCTCGTAGAAGAGGACTTGGCCACCAGTGTGAAATGCCTCAGAGAAGCAAGAAGAATGGTTGGCAGGAAGGAATTGAATCCAGTTATCTTTATCCGAACTTTCCTTATCCATGGCTTATTCTGGTCAGCCTGACACGAAACCCAGATTTAGGAATTTGGCAGATTTGGGCACACGGTGTGGTACATGGAAGCCAGTCCTGGGCCTGCATCCTACCCTAGAAAGGCTGTCACCACATCAGAGAAGGGATTCAGAGTGCTAGGCATCTTTGTTTACAGTGCTTACTAATCACAGGCTTGGTTAGTCTTGAGTAGGAGTGATTTGTGGTTTGAGGCAAAAGTTTAATTCCCTTCTTACTAAATTCACATAGAATAGTGCTCAGATTATGGCCCATCATGAAATAAATTTAGTTCCTTCAGTTGCACATAGAGACAGAGGGGATTCCTTTATAGGTGCATCTAAATATATTGTCCTAATTTAAGAATGAGAGGAGCTGGCCTGGTGGTGCAGCGGTGAAGTTCGCACATTCCGCTTAGGTTCGCTCGTTCGGATCCCGGGTGCGCACATGGCACCGCTTGGCAAAAGCCATGCTGTGGTAGGCGTCCCACATATAAAGTAGAGGAAGATGGGCACAGATGTTAGCTCAGGGCCAGTCTTCCTCAGCAAAAAAGAGGAGGATTGGCAGCAGTTAGCTCAGGGCTAATCTTCGCCCCCCCCCCCCACCAAAAAAAAGAATGAGAGCTATTGTGTGTTTTTATTACTATAAAAAAAAGATAATCAACATCATCATCATCATAATAATGAAAGCTACACCAGAGTGTGCTGGGCTGTGAGCAGGAGGAGGTGAAAGGATGTGGTAAATCACCTTCAAGGACAGACAGGACTGCAAACTGCGGTGAGCACTTGGGCTACTCCAGAGTCTCTTGGGGAACTAGAGAGTATAGGAAGCTAGAGATGGCGTGTCAGGCACCATGCTTTGGAAGGCCCTTGCCTTGGTAACTGCTTAGAGTTTCTGGGGAAGGAGAAAAAGAAGACAGTGAAAAAACTGCTGTCACTCATATAAACATTGAATCCACATGATAACTTCCTCTGCACCACTCCCCTACCTTTGCTTGCACACACACACCTAGAATGCAGACCAGATGGGGTACTCTGCCTTCCCATTCTACCTCCTCCATCCCCATCCACTCACAACCTCAGCCAAAGCCTCCTCTACTGGTTCCCCAGGCCCCATTAACTTGCTGCGTGATTGGTACCCCTGTCCCCTGGTTCTGACTCCATTCTTATTCCATCTCCTCCATGGGTTCCAAAAGAATCACAAAAGATCCTGTGTAGTTTCCTTCTTTCGGTGCTCCCATTGCAGCCCTGCCTCTGTGAGTAAAATAAACCTCCTTTGCTTGTGTGATGCTTAATTTGTAGCATAGCATGGTGGTTAA
This sequence comes from Equus przewalskii, assembly GCF_037783145.1. Taxonomy (NCBI): domain Eukaryota; kingdom Metazoa; phylum Chordata; class Mammalia; order Perissodactyla; family Equidae; genus Equus; species Equus przewalskii. Next base: position 15,709,901 of record NC_091840.1, on the reverse strand, counting down.
GAGCTAGGCTTCCAGAGTTTGAATCCTGGCTCTTCTTTTAAAGCATTGTGACCTTGAGGGAACTTATTTAACTTCATTATAACTCAGTTTCTCCTGTAAAATAGGGATAATAATAGTACCTTTTATGAGGATTAGTTTAATTGGTATATGTAACACGCTTAGAACAAGGCTTAGTACATTGTAAATGCTCAATAAATGTTAGCTATTGTCATATATTATCAATGGATAAACGGGCCCCCATGTTACATGAAAAGGATGAGAGGGCTATATCAGGGCTGTAGTTTGAAGAGTTGTCACATCACAGGCCTCTTTCTTCAGGGGAGCTTTGCTGTCCGCTGTTTAGTATGTGAACTTTTCAGGTACATGAAGCTCTTTGATTCCCAATTTCCTTGACTTTAAAATAATGAGTTAGAGGATGGCGTTCTTATATTTTAATTCAGTGATTCTCAAGGTGTGGTCTAGGGACTCCTAGCAGGTTCCCAAGAAACTTTCAGGGGGTCTATGCGGTCAAAACTGTTTTTGTAATAATACTAAGATATTACTTGCCCTTTTCACCCTCATTCACTTAAGAATATACAGTAGCGTTTTCCAGAGGCTACATGATATATGTTATCACAGCAGATTGAAAGAGGCTGAAATGAGAATCCAGCTGTCTCCTGTTAAGCCATGCATTAAAGAGATTTGCATTCTCTCACTAAACTTTTTTGAAAACAGTTATTTTTCAGGGCCGGCCTCATAGCCGAGTGGTTAAGTTCACGCACTCCAGCTTTGGCAGCCCAGGCTTTCGCTGGTTTGGATCCTGGGTGTGGACCTAGCACCACTCATCAAGCCATGCTGAGGCCGCATCCCACATAGCACAACTAGAAGGACCTGCAACTAACAAATACAACCATGTACTGGGGGGCTTAGGGAAGGAAAAAAAAAAAGATTGGCAACAGATGTTAGCTCAGGTGCTAATCCTAAAAAAAAAGTTATTTTTTATAAAAGTGTATTTATTTAAACATATAACACATCAGCTGGGGGTTTTTTTGAGTATTTTAGCATGTAATGGTTTAAAAATGAATAAAATAAACCTGAATTTTCTCAGTTTTAATTTTTTTTTTTTAAGATTGGCACCTGAGCTAACAACTGTTGCCAATCTTCTTTTTTATTTTTCTTTTATTTTTTTCCTGCTTTTTTCTCCCCAAATCCTCCCCAGCACATAGTTGTGTATTTTAAGTTGTGGGTCCTTCCAGCCGTGGCATGTGGGATGCCGCCTCAGCGTGGCCTGAGGAGTGGTGCCATGTCCTCGCCCAGGATCCGAGCCAGCAAAACCCTGGGCCGCCGAAGCGGAGCGCGAGAACTTAACCACTCGGCCACGAGGCCAGCCCCTCAGTTTTAATTTCTAATATGGCAGATATCAATAGATGTAATCTACATAAACAAAAGTTCTTGGGGTCATCACTAATTTTTAGAGTGTAAATTAAAACCACTGGTCCAGTACAGTGGACTGGAAGAGAATTCTAGCCTTCTGATCTCTTAGGAAAAGGAAGTCCTTTATGCATCCACTCTACCTTTCAGACACTCTCCCTTTTCTGACATCTTCTCTGTCTGCGTTGTGTTCCTCATCTTCAGATACTCTGAGACCCTCTGTTTTCTTCCAAACCACAGTCTATTGATTTGTCTTTCTCAGTATAATTTTTATTCTCTATGAATTCTTTCTCTCCTCCATCTATTATTTCTTGGTTTCCTGACAATCTTACTTTTCTTTTTCCTCTCTACCTGTTCTTCTGTAATATCTCTTCCCTTTTCCTGTCATATTTAACTCCCTCAAGTTGTTTGTTTGCCCTTTACAGTATCTCTTCCTCCTTGATTTATTCCTTAACATTCTAACACTTCTACTTCCTCTTATTTCTGATATTTACACTCAACTCTGATCTTCAGTAAATTAAACCATTTAACAAATATTATTAAGCAGAAATATTATATAACATTCCCTTTGTTTGTCACTGGGGGTACAGAAACAAGATAGACGTGATTCCTGTCGTCCCTGAGCTTCTAGGTTACCCACGTTGGTCATTTAAGATAAAATAGGGCACAATTATAAGGTAATTTGTCCAGGGTCCCACATTACCCCCACTCGGAGTAGACTTGATAGGATTATGCAAATCACTAGTAGCAGCAGCAAACATTTATTGCATGTCTACTATGTATCAGGTATTTTAATTATATTATCTTGTTTAGTTCTCATAGCAGCTCTGCAAAATAGGTATGATTAGCCCCACTCTACAGATGGAAAAACTAAGACACAGAAAGGATAAGTAACTTGCTTGTGGTCCCATAGGTAGGAAGTATCAGTACCAAAATTTCTTTTTCTGTTCAGTCACATCAGCCAAGAAGGAAGAGTATCCTTACTAGGAGGTAATATGGTAGAGAAACGCCAGAGCCAGTTGTAGAAATAGAGAGTGTATGAACTTAGAAATGACTTGTCAGAGCCTGGTAGCTGAGCTGGGGCAGCCACCTAGGGATCTTGTCCAAGAGTTTTCTTGCCCCTGAGGTTAGAACTGGAAGGCTACAATTCACTGGGAAGGAATGCCTATCCAGGTAGAGAAGCTCCAACAGGAGCAAGCAGGGATGTTTGCCCAGTTTTGCTAAAGGACTGCCTGAGGCTTACCTGGGAATGGCAGGAGTAACATATCAGAGAACCCGCTAACCTGTCTGTCATTCCTTTGGCAGAGTGACGTCAGAATCAAGTTTGAGCACAACGGGGAGAGGCGGTAAGTCTGCCGTCTGATCAGCGGTTGTGTTCATGTGTGCTGCAGTTCTCAGAAAGCATCCAGCTTGTGGAAGCCACTTCCTTGGAGGGATCCCTGTGGGGTCACTGGCTGGGTAATGGGGTTGATTGGGCATAAAGGGGAAAGTTTTGCCCTTGGCTTGTCCTACCAATTGAACCTTGTTTCTAGTCTTAGAATTGGAAGCCATTTCAAATGCTGATGTTTTACTTTTCTGCTCTTTTTCTGCTACTGTGAGGTCTACCATTTTGCTAGGGGAGGAAGTCAGGACTTTAGCTCTACTCAGAGTCATGGCTTTCAGACACACTGACACTGTGCCACCTGTGGGGCATCAGAGGGAGATCAGGATTCTCCTGTAGCATAGTGTCATTCTCATCCCCCTGGCTTTGTCCACATCAGGGGTCAGGTTGGTGAATTGGGAGTTTCTTTATAAGTTTCTAGGTCATGGGAAGCTGCTTCAAGTCCCTCAGTTGTGAAAGATTTCTGATCATTTGAGGACAGAAAGAGGGAGTTTTTCAGTCTATATTCTTTATCTTACCTTGTTAGGGAAGTGAAAGTAATGTTACAAAATCTTTCTGTCCTTTTCTCCGTTGTTGGTGTTTATTTTTTTATAGGAAGTCAAAGTAGAAGTTCTCAGTGGAGAAAAATATGACTCCACTTAATTTCACAAGTTAAGGAAAAAGTTAAAAATCATACAGAACTCTGGTCATACAGAACTTTGGTCATAGGATATTGGAGACGATGTGTGTGCATACGTGTGGTGTGTATGTGCATTAGTGTGCTTTTCAGCATCTGTTTCCCGCTCTTTGCCTTTATCTCCCATTGATACCCCCTTTTTCCTTTGCTTTGAGCATTTGGAGAGGCAAAGAGCATATCCATGAGGATAAGATCCTCCTACTTTACAAGTCCCACCAGAGGACCTTAGTACCTGCAACCATTCTTAGTACTGGTAGTTCTCTGCTACTGGCATCTTTCAGCCCACTTTGGAGCTAGCTCCAGAGAAGACCTATGACTGCAGTTCTCTCTTAAAAAGATACATTCATAGGGGCCAGCCCGGTGGCATAGCAGTTAAGTTTGCACGTTCCGCTTCGGCTGAGGGTTCGCCAATTTAGATCCTGGATATGGACCTACACACTGCTCATCAAGCTATGCTATGGTGGCATCCCACATATAAAACAGAAGAAGACCAGCACAGATGTTAGCTCAGCGACAATCTTCCTCAAGCAGAAAGAGGAAGATTGGCAACAGATGTTGGCTCGGGGCCAATCTTCTTCACACACACACACACACACACACACAAATTCACAAGCTTGCAAGGTTGTCAGAGGTTTCCTGGTGGAAACATTATGCGAAAAGTGGTCTCCAGAGCCAGAGTCCCACTTCTGCCATGTGGGTTCTAGGGTTCTTCCAGGCCTGAAGGGAGGAAGGTCTTCTGAGCCCTGTCCCCAGCTGCTTGTCCTGTGTCCTGCCAGTAGCAAGGAAGCTAAATTGTCACTTCATTGTTGCTGCTTTTCACACCTCTGACCTGACTGGGTTTTGGAGGGATTGCCAAACTCAGAGCAGCAGAGAGTTTTCAGAAGTAGATATGAAATCAAAAGCTCAATTGTGTTGGAGTCTAATTATGCAGTTACGCTCTCCTGAATTCCTGTTCCCAAAGTGGTATGCAGTTACAGTGAGCAGACTTACACTGAGAAAGTGTATGTGTTTCGTTTCAGAGAAGCTGCCAGATCGAAACCACAAATATTTAAGGTGGTCAGGCAGGAATGGCCTTTTGAAGCCCTGAGCGGCAGAATGTTGGTATCAAGGTTTTGAAAACTGTGCATTCTCTTTTTACGGAGCTGTTTTCAGGAGCCTTGGCATTTCACTGTTTGTGTACTGTGTGTGGAACGGAGGACTCTGTAAAGTTGGTACATGGAAGCCAAGTTCAAGCTGCTCTCTGCCAGGCAGCTCTGGTTTCATGTATTTCATGTCTTAGAATTTTGTAGAGAATGTTATTGTGGGCTTGCTTTACTTTTTACAGGGAATATGGATAGTATCTGTCTAAATAATGTAAGCCCTTATAGAATTAGAATTTACGGAAAAGAGGAAAGAACAGTGACTTTTCCCATTCACCTATGCCAAGTATCCATTTTGGTGGGCTGACTCTCCCTTTGCTTTGGAAGAGTGGGGACCAGACACCTAACCCTCTTCCCTCTTACTTCCAGGAGGGCAAAAGAAGAGAACTGTAGATTAGAATCTACTTCCCTTTGAAAACCTTCATGTATGGATGCTGGTGGGGATGAGTATCACCCTAAAAATGCCTATGATTCCATATGACGGCAGCAGCTTAGGTCTTACCAACCTGGAGGTCCTGGTTTCTGATCTTGACCAGTCTTTTGGACTGCTTTTGGGGCTTTTGAGTGGCATACCACGAGGCCACATACAGAATTTACTTCTGAGCCTGATCCTTTTCTAACAGTGTGCTAGGGACATCTGAGTGGTTTCCTGGTATTTTATTGAGAAAGGCTGGCCCCTTTTGAACTGTTGCTGAGGTCCTGATGAAGGGGGTATGATTTGCTCTTAGAAATTAATGGAAAGCCATTCTCTCAAAAGGCTCCAGGAAACACCCATATCTGGATATCACCAAACATTATCACTGCTTGGGACAGTTGACTTGAGGGAAAAAATATAGGGATTATAATATGGATGGATTTCCTGGTGGATATAAACTAATATATTTAGCAATATAATTTCCAAAAATAGGGGCTGGCCCCGTGGCCAAGTGGTTAAGTTCGCGCGCTCCGCTGCAGGCAGCCCAGTGTTTTGTTGGTTCGAATCTTGGGCGCGGACATGGCACTGCTCATCAAACCATGCTGAGGTGGCATCCCGCATGCCACAACTAGAAGGACCCACAACAAAGAATATACAACTATGTACCGGGGGACTTTGGAGAGAAAAAGGAAAAAAATAAAATCTTAAAAAAAAACAAAAACAAAAATGAATGATGGTGATGGATGAAGGAAAAATTATGGACAAATTATTTTCCTGAGATGTTAGGCTTTGTGTGAAGAATAGATTATGGTTTATAGTAATATTCTATCAATTTTGTCCAATAGAACTTTCTGCTGTAATGGAAATCTTCTATACCTCTATTGTATAATGCAGTAACTGCTAGCCACATGTGGTTAGTGAGCACTTGCAATGTGGCTAGTAGGACTTAGGAATTAATTTTTAATTTCATTTTATTTGAATTAATTCAAATTTAAATAGCCACGTGTAGCTAGTGGCGACCATATTGAATAGTGCAGTTCTAGATGATGAGTGCTTTTATGCTGCCCACTGATTTGAGCCAGCCTGGCACAGAAGAACATTAAAGAAATTATCTGGTCAGATTCCATTAAAATCCAATGGCTTAGATCCCTCTTTCCTGTGGCTTATTGCTTCTTCCTCTGGTTATACCACTTCCCACTCAAGGAGTAGGGAAGATGTGAAAGACCCACCCACTCTTCCTCTCAGCATGGAGGAGGGCAAGAACTGTAGAGGCTCCATGGCTGAGTGCTGCTACTCTACCACTCACTAGTCAGATTTTGTCCAACCTATCCATACTCAGAGATGAAGGTGGTTTTAATACGCATTTTTCCCCATCACATTAAGCATCTTTTCATGTGTTTATTAGCCATTCATAACCCATCTGTGAATTTTCTTCTATCATATCCTTTGCCTGTGTTGCTATTGAGTTGTCTTTTTCTTATTGATTTTTCCAAGTATTTTCTCCAAGTTTGAGATTTGTTTTTTACTTTGCTGATAGTTTATTTTGCCATCAGAAGTTTAAATTTTTGTTGACAAATTTGTCTTCTTTCTTTTTTGTCTTCTGTATTTTATGTAATGCTTAGGAAGACCTTCCCCAGTCCAATATATATTTTTAAATCCTATATTTTCTTCTGTATATATATATATATCCTATATATATATATATATATATATATAGGATATATATATGAGTTTCTGATAATCTCTTGTGTTTTGTCTATCTCTTTGCTTATTTTTGTTTTAATTATTTAAGTTGTAGAGTATTGGGTTGGACCCATATGAAATTGCCACTTTTGTACAAAAATTGTTGACTATCAGCAGTAGCATATTGTTCAACTCAATACATTCATTAAAACTTTTTATTATGATAATTTCGCACACACACAAAAGTGGAGAGAATATTATACCCATGGACCTGTCACCCAGCTTCAACATTATCAACATTTTGCCAGTCTTGGTCATCTATCCCCACTTTTGTTTTTTTTATTTTTTAATTTTTTTGAGGAAGATTAGCCCTGAGCTAACATCTGCTGCCAATCCTCCTCTTTTTGCTGAGGAAGACCGGCCCTGAGCTAACATCCATGCCCATCTTCCTCTACTTTTTTTTTTTTTTTTTATATGTGGGATGCCTACCACAGCATGGCTTGCCAAGCAGTGCTATGTCCACAGCTGGGATCCGAACTGGCGAACCCTGGGCCGCCAAAGCGGAACATGCACACTTAACCGCTGTGCCACCAGGCTGGCCCCATGCCCACTTTTAAATTTTGCCGTGACATTTAATGACAAATCATTTTAGCGCCTCTTTGAATAAGTTCCAACTCTACCCTCTGTAGAAATTGTTCTTTGAACTGACCTAATAAGTCTCGCTAGAAAAGCATCAATATCAACACTGCTTACATGCCCACATCTGTCACTGCTCATGAAAACTGATCAGGCATATAACCAACTCAAGGGGAATTCCTGTGCTTCTCAATTTTGAGGGTAATCAGTATTGAGATTCCTGTGGCATCTCAAAAATGAACAGTGGAAAAGACTTTTCAAGTCCTGGAGTTGAGTCATTTAGGAGTTAAGGCCATGTTTTCAGGACTGCTGCTCTAATCTCTAGGTTTTCTTCCTACAGAGAGTATTTGGAATGTATTTTTTAAATCCAGGTGTTCTGTTAATGGTACTGAACTGTCATTGACAGAAAGATCCGAGATGAAGTGGTAGAACAATGGTTGGGATTGAGCAATGCTTGTGGGTACTGTTAGCAAACCTGAGATATGCTCAAAAGAAAGGTGAAAAGGTAGAGAAGAGAAGAAAAAGAAACAATAGAGAGAAAGGCAAACTATGTGAAAGAGAAAAAGAGAATCCTATGTTGAGAAGAGAAGGAAGATATCACTCAGAAGCCATAGCTTTCTAAACCCTACATTTGAAATATACAATTAACCACACTTCCTATTCCTTTTCAGAATTATAGCGTTCAGCCGGCCTGTGCGATATGAAGATGTGGAGCACAAGGTGACAATAGTGTTTGGGCAGCCTCTTGATCTACATTACATGAACAATGAGGTAAGAAATTAGATGATGTGGAAACAAGGCGGGGACAACTGCCTACCTTTTTTCTCTCTGCTTAACTAAGGATTTCCTAGTTTGTTCTTCTAATGTCATATGCAGGTTTTCATTTTCTGCAGCCTCTTTTCTTAATTCCAATAACTCTGAGATTTCTGTTACTAGGTGGGAGATTACATACTATTTCCCTTCCTCCTGCTCACTCAGTGCTGGTAGCTGTAATAGTCCGTGGTGGAATCAAGTATGGTATCAGGGCCAGGGCTTATATTGTCTCCTTTATATTTTGTAGGTTATCTTTTTCTTTCCAGCATAGCCTTAGCAAGAAGTGTAGGGTTCAGCAGGGGGTGAGGAGGTGTGGAAAACTGGTGGGTAGATCATTTATTGACAATCATAAATGCTGGATTCTCCTCTTAGAGTTTAACTCCTGATTGTACCTTGTTTCAAAAGTTAGCACCTACTTCAATGATTTCTTTTCTTTTTTTTTTTTTTTTTTGAGGAAGATTAGCCCTGAGCTAACTGCTGCCAATCCTCCTCTTTTTACTGAGGAAGACTGGCCCTGAGCTAACATCCATGCCCATCTTCCTCTACTCTATATGTGGGATGCCTACCACAGCGTGGCTTGCTAAGTGGTGCCATGTCCACACCCAGGATCCAAACAGGCGAACCTGCGAACCCTGGGCCTCCGAAGCAGAATGTGTGAACTCAACCACTGCACCACCGGGCCACCCCCCCAATGATTTCTTTAACTCTTCCTCCTCCTACCCCCCACCCCAACAGTCCTTATTTATTCATACTTTGAACATCACCCAGGAAGGAATTCGTTTGAATGTCAGTCACTTGGCCACTTTCCCAGCTCCAGGAAAGGTACTAGAGGCTACAGTCTGCTTAGGCTGGTGCTTTGCATTTGTCTGCAAGGCAATGTTTTGGTACTTAGTAAAGAGCGTGTATCATGAGGGAGTGGAGTTGGGGAGCAAAACAAGAGAACTGGGCAGTATCATGGCTCTTTGAGAGTCAGGTCCTTATTGTGTAGTTTAATTTTATTGTTTGAAAAGTTAAGAATTTCGTCCATAGTTTGGAGCTGAAATCTGTAGGGACTGAGATTTATTGGCTAAAAACTGGCTGTCCCCTTCATACAAAATGCACAACTGCAGTTAGATATACTGCCAAATAACTAACAAAAATAAGACCATCTGATCTTTTGTTTTTTGGACAAATTTTAGAAATATAGCAAATTTGGAAAATAAACACTAACTCTATAGTTAATAAATAATACAGATAGAAGTAAAGTATGTTAACTAACACATTTTAAATACAGGGTAGGGGAACCCCCAAAATATAAATGCCAAATCCATAGAACTTTTAAAAATTGCAGCTTAAGCTTTAGTAACTACAGAAGAAAGTGAAGCTAGGGGCCGAGTGGTTAAGTTCACATGCTCTGCTTCAGCGGCCCAGGATTTCACCGGTTCGAATCCGGGGAACAGACATGGCACTGCTCATCAAGCCATGCTGAGGTGGCATGCCACAACTAGAAGGACCCACAACTAAAAACATACAACTATGTACTGGGGAACTTTGGGAGAAAAAGGAAAAAATAAAATCTTAAAAAAAAAAAAGAAAGTGGAGCTAAAGTCAGCTAGCTAATCAGCATTAAAGAAAAGGTGTTCTTTAGTTACTAAAGACTTTTCTGGGTGATTTAGTACTCATTTCTATTTCCATTAATATTTCCATTAAGAATTCCAAATGTCCCAAAATCCATTTTCAAGCTCTTCTATCAACAAAATGATTGCCCAGAATGTTGGGCATTCCTTTATGCCAATGTTAGTGCAGATATTAATTCTAAAGCCAAATATGAATAATTTTTATTAATTATTTTAGATCATGCATGTCTTTCCGTACCCTGCTAATGTTGATGCCCAAGAATTGACTAATTTATATTTTATTTAAAATCTCTCAACCCCTTTTTCTTTTCTTTGCCCTCTAAACCCTGCCCTGTCAGGATTTGAAAAACACAAATGAAAAATCTGTTAAGATTTTATTTTATTTATGTTTATATTTTTGTAATAATAGCTTTGTTGAGATGTAATTCACCTACCATAAAATTTACACTTTTAAACTGTACAATTTGTGGTTTTTAGTATATTCACTGAGTTGTGTAACCAACACCACTGTCTAATTCCAGAACTTTTGCATTACCCCAAGGAGAAACCCTGTACCCATTTGCAGTCACTTTTCATCCCACCCTATCCCCAGCCCCTGGCAACTGTTTATCTACTTTCTTTCTCTCTGGATTTGCCTATTCTGAACATTTCATATAAATACAGTCATACAATATGTGGTCTTTTGTGTGTGGCTTCTTTACTAAGCATAATGTTTTCAAGGTTCATTATATTGTAGTATGTATCAGTACTTCTTTCCTTTTTTTTTTTTAATTTTTTATTGAGTTAATGATAGGTTACAATCTTGTGAAATTTCAGTTGTATACTATTGTCTGTCAGTCGTGTTGTAGGTGCAACCCTTTACCCTTTGTGTCCACCCTCCACCCCCCCCCCCTTTCCCCTGGTAGCCACTAATCTGTTCTCTTTGTCCACAGGTTTAAATTCCTCATATGAGTGGAGTCATATAGAGATTGTCCTTTTCTATCTGGCTTATTTCACTTAACATAATTCCCTCAAGGTCCATCCATGTTGTTGCAAATGGGACGATTTTGTTCTTTTTTACGGCTGAGTAGTGTTCCCTTGTATATATATACCACATCTTCTTTATCCAGTCATCTGTTGATGGGCACTTAGGTTGCTTCCACATCTTGGCGATTGTAAATAATGCTGCAATAGACATTGGGGTGCATAGGACTTTTGGAATTGCTGACTTCAAGCTCTCTGGATAGATGCCCAGTAGTGGAATAGCTGGATCATATGGTAGTTCTATTTTTAATTTTTTGAGGAATCTCCATACTGTTCTTCATAGTGGCTGCACCAGTTTGCATTCCCACCGGCAGTGTATGAGGGTTCCTTTTTCTCCACAACCTCTCCAACATTTGTTGCTATTTGTTTTAGTTATTTTTGTCATTCTAATGTGTGTAAGGTGATATCTTAGTGTAGTTTTGATTTGTATTTCCCTGATGATCAGCGATGATGAACATCTTTTCATGTGCCTATTGGCCATCCATATATCGTCTTTGGAGAAATGTCCATGTCCCCTGCCCATTTTTTGATCAGGTTGTTTAATTTTTTGTTGTTGAGTTGTGTGAGTTCTTTATATATTATGGATATTAAGCCTTTGTCAGATGTATTACTTGCAAATATTTTTTCCCAGTTAGTGGGTTGTTTTTTGTTTCAATCCTGTTTTCCCTTGCCTTGAAGAAGCTCTGTAGTCTGATGAAATCCCATTTGTTTATTCTTTCTATTGTTTCCTTTGTCTGAGAAGACATGGTGTCCAAAAAGATCCTTTTAATACTGATGTCAAAGAGTGTACTGCCTACATTTTCTTCCAGAAGGCTTATGGTTTCAGGTCTCACCTTTAGGTCTTTGATCCATTTTGAGTTTATTTTGGTGAATGGTGAAAAAGAATGGTCAATTTTCATTCTTTTACATGTGGCTTTCCAGTTTTCCCAGCACCATTTGTTGAAAAGACTTTCTTTTCTCCATTGTATGCCCTCAGCTCCTTTGTCGAAGATTAGCTGTCCATAGATGTGTGGTTTTATTTCTGGGCTTTCAATTCTGTTCCATTGATCTGTGCACCTGTTTTTGTACCAGTACCATGCTGTTTTGATTACTGTAGCTTTGTAGTATGTTTTGAAGTCAGGGATTGTGATGCCTCCAGCTGTGTTCTTTTTTGCTCAGGATTGCTTTAGCAATTTGGGGTCTTTTGTTGGCCCATATGAATTTTAGGATTCTTTGTTCTATTTCTGTAAAGAATGTCATTGGGATTCTGATTGGGATGGCGTTGAATCTGTAGATTGCTTTAGGTAGAATGGACATTTTAACTATGTTTATTCTTCCAATCCATGTGCATGGAATGTCTTTCCATCTCTTTCGTCATCCAATTCTTTCAGAAAAGCCTTGTAATTTTCATTGTATAGGTCTTTCACTTCCTTAGTTAAATTCACCCCAAGGTATTTTATTCTTTTTGTTGCGATTGTAAATGGTATTGTGTTCTTGAGTTCTTTTTCTCTTAGTTCGTTATTAGAGTATAGAAATGCTACTGATTTATGTAAATTGATTTTATATCCTGCAACTTTGCTGTAGTTGTTGATTACTTCTAAAAGTTTTCCAATGGATTCTTTGGGGTTTTCTATATATAAGATCATGTCATCTGCAAACAGCGAGAGTTTCACTTCTTCCCCCGCGTTTGGATTCCTTTTATTCCTTTTTCTTGCCTGATTGCTCTGGCCAGGACCTCCAGAACTATGTTGAATAAGAGTGGTGATAGAGGGCATCCTTGTCTCGTTCCTGTTCTTAGGGGGATGACACTCAGTTTTTGCCCATTGAGAATGATGTTGGCTGTGGGTTTGTCATATATGGCCTTTATTATGTTGAGGTAGTTCCCTTCTATCCCCATTTTGTTCAGAGTTTTTATCATAAATGGCTGTTGGATCTTGTCAAATGCTTTCTCTGCATCTATTGAGATGATCATGTGGTTTTTATTCCTCAGTTTGTTGATGTGGTGTATCATGTTGATTGATTTGCGGATGTTGAACCATCCCTGTGTTCCTGGTATGAATCCCACTTGATCATGATGTATGATCCTTTTGATGAATGCTGAATTCTGGTTGCCAAAATTTTGTTGAGAATTTTTGCATCTATGTTCATCAGTGATATTGGCTTGTAGTTCTCCTTTTTCGTGCTGTCCTTGTCAGGTTTTGGTATCAGCGTGATGTTGGCCTCGTAGAATGTGTTAGGAAGTGTTCCATCCTCCCTAATTTTTTGGAATAGCTTGAAAAGGATAGGTATTAAATCCTCTCTGGAAGTTTGGTAGAATTCCCCAGGAAAGCCATCTGGTCCTGGGGTTTTATTCTTTGGAATGCTTTTGATGGCTGTTTCAATCTCTTTCCTTGTGATTGGTCTGTTCAAATGCTCTGCTTCTTCTTGAGTGAGCTTTGGGAGATTGTAGGAGTCCAAGAATTTATCCATTTCCACTAGGTTATCCATTTTGCTGGTGTATAGTTTTTTGTAGTATTCTCGTATAATCCATTGTACTTCTGCGGAGTCTGTTGTTATTTCTCCTCTTCCATTTCTGATTTTGTTTATTTGAGCTTTCTCTCTTTTTTTCTTTTTAAGTCTGGCTAGGGGTTTGTCAATTTTATTTATCTTCTCAAAAAACCAGCTCTTTGTTTCATTGATCCTTTCTATTGCCTTTTTTGTTTCAATAGCATTTATTTCTGCTCTGATTTTTATTATTTCTCTCCTTCTGCTGACTTTGGGCTTTGTTTTTCTTTCTCTAATTCAGTTAGGTGTAGTTTAAGATTGCTGATTTGGGATTTTTCTTGTTTGTTAAGATGTGCCTGAATTGTGATGAATTTTCCTCTTAATACAGCTTTTGCTGCATCCCATATGAGTTGGTATGGCATGTTATAATTTTCATTTGCCTCCAGGTATTTTTTGATTTCTTCCTTAATTTCTTCACTGATCCATTGCTTGTTCAATAGCGTATTGTTTAGTCTCCACATCCTTGTGCCTTTCTCAGCTTTTTTCTTGTAATTAATTTCAAGCTTTACAGCATTATGATCGGAGAAGATGCTTGTTATTATTTCAATTTTTTTAAATTTGTAGAGGCTTGCCTTGTTTCCCAACATATGGTCTATCCTTGAGAATGTCCCATGCGCGCTTGAGAAGAATGTGTGTTCTGCTATTTTTGGATGAAGTGTTCTATATATGTCTATTAAGTCCAACTGTTTAACTTTTTGTTTAGCTCCACTGTTTCTTTGTTGATTTTCTGTCCGGATGATCTGTCCATTGATGTGAGTGGGGTGTTGAGGTCCCCTACTATTATTGTGTTATTTTTGATATCTCCTTTTAGGTTTGTTAATAGTTGCTTTATGAACTTGGGTGCTCCTGTGTTCGGTGCATAGATACTTATAAGCATTATTTCTTCTTGATGTAGTGTCCCTTTGACCATTATATATTGGCCCTCTGGGTCTCTCTTTACCTGCCTTATCTTGAAGTCTGTTTTGTCTGATATAAGTATTGCGACACCTGCTTTCTTTTGTTTGCTATTAGCTTGGAGTATTGTCTTCCACCCCTTCACTCTGAGAGTATTTCTTTCCTTTTTGTGGCTAAATAGTATTCCATTATATGGATATACCACATTTTGTGTATCCATTCATCTATTGATGGACATTTGCATTGTTTTCACTTTTTGGCTATTATGAATAATGCTACTATGAACACTTGTATACAGATTTTTATATAAACATATTTTCAGTTCTCTAGAGTATGTATCTAGGAGTGGAATTGTGGGTCTTATGGTAGGTGTATGTTTAACTTTTTGAGGAACTGCCCAACTTTCCCATACTGGCTGCACCATTTTACATTACTACCAGCAATGTCTGAGGGTTGCAATTTCTCCGCATCCTCAGCAACACTTATTTTCTGGGTTTTTTGTTCGTTTTTTAAATTATAGCCGTCCTAGTAGGTGTGAAATGGTATCTCATTCTGGTTTTGATTTGCATTTCCCTAATGACTAGTCATGTTGAGCATCTTTTCATGTGCTTATTAGCCATTTGTATAGCTTCTTTGGACAAGTGTCTATTCAAATCCTTTGCCCATTTTAAAAATTGGATTATTTGTCCTTTTATTGTTGAACTGTAGTGTTCTTTATATATTCTGGATAGTAGACCCTTATCATACGTATACAAAATTGTAGCTTGTTTTTTTTAAGTTAAAACTTGCTCCAGTAATTTCTTTATCTCCCCCCACCCCCCGCCATCTCACGCAATAGTCCTTATTTATTCCTACTTTAAATGTTACCCAGGGGCCAGCCCCGTTGCTGAGTGGTTAAATTCATGCACTCCACTTCGGTGGCCCAGGGTTTTGCCAGTTTGGATCCTGGGTGTGACCATGGCACCGCTCATCAAGCCATGTTGAGGCGGTGTCCCACATAGCACATCCAGAAGGACCTAAAGCTAGAATATACAGCCACATACTGGGGGGCTTTGGGGCAAAGAAGAAGGAAAAAAAAAAAAGAAGATTGGCAACAGATGTTAACTCAGGAGCCAATCTGTAAAAAAAAAGTGTTACCCAGGAGGGAATTCTTTTACAATATTATATGATTTGCAAAATTTTCTCCCATTCCATGGGTTGTCTTGAAATTTTATTTTAAATACTGTGCTTACTGTTTGTTTTCTCCTGGCCTAGGATTTAGAGTTCTCATCTCCTTGTATTATAAATTGGGAACTGAAGAAATTAATTGTACTTTTGCTTGATTTTGTGTTGGCCACAAATGTATAAGATCTGACATTTGCTAGGTCCTAGGCATAGCATACTTTTGCTTCTTTTAATACTAAGTACTCATACTGTCCTCTGCTTTTAACAGCAAGTGAGACTTATCCATACCCTCAAGGACCTTCTCTTTAATACTTCAGTGGAATGAAAATGGAGGAGGTAGTTTTTGGGTTCTGGTCACTGATTTTTACCTTTAAACGTTAAGATATTAAACCCTATTATGCAGTCTAAATTGGTGTTCTTGAGCCAGCCCCAATGGCCTGGTGGTTAAATTTGGGCACTCTCACTGCTTTGGCGGCCTGGTTTGGCTTCCTGGTCGCAGAACTACACCACCTGTCCATCAGTTGCCATGCTGTGGTGACAGCTCTCATAGAGAAACTAGAAGGACTTACAACTAGGATATACAATCATTCGCTGGGACTTTGGGGAGAAAAAAAAAAAGGAAGATTGGCAACAGATGTTAGCTCAGGGAAAATCTTTCCCTGCAAATAAATAAATAAGTAAATAAATTCGTGTTCTTATTTGAGTAGCAGTTTTCATCTTCTGCCTGCCCCCTTCCTCATTCTGTGCATTTTTCCGCTTCTTCTGTTAATGTCAGCACAGGTGGGACATGATTTTACTTCTTAATTTGGGAAGAAATGTGGGGGCTATAACTGGGATTTGATGCTTTGAGGTAAAGGGTATTTTTAGAGAGGAAGGTCCTCTCAGAAAACGTCTTAACACAAAGTATTGGTATATGCTATAGCATGGATGAACTCAAAAATTTTAAGCTAACTGAAAGAAGCTAGATGCAAGGACTGTGAATTGAATTGAATATGTATTGTATGATTCCTTTTATACGAAATGTCTAGGAAAGGCAAATCTATAGAGACAGTAAGTACATTAGTGTTTGCTGGGGCCTAGAGGTGGGAAGGGGGAATGACTATAAAGGGGCACAAGAGATCTTTTTGGAGCCATGGAAATGTTTTAAAATTGGATTGTGGTGATGGTGGCACAACTCTGTAAATTTACTAAAAATTATTGAATTGTACACTTGAAAGAAAAAGAAAATATCTCTGTGGTTTCAATTAGATCTTTTAAGACCCCGTGGTTTCCATTGGGATTGTTTTCCTGCCACCTTATTTTGATTTTTTATTTTGCTTATTTTTGCAAACTAAAGACTTATATGATTTCCTTTTTTCTGTGTGCTGTGTCACAGCTCTCCATCCTGCTAAAGAACCAAGATGATCTTGATAAAGCAATTGACATTTTGGATAGAAGCTCAAGCATGAAAAGCCTTAGGATATTGTTGCTATCCCAGGACAGAAACCATGTAAGTAGTCCCTGTCATGGCCTGGCAGCTGAAGACAAAGCTTGCTGTTCTTCAGGAGTTCGCCTTGCTTCCTTGACACAGTTTTGTGTTCCTCAGTCACTGCTAAAGCGGGAACATAATTGCGGCTCAGCCCACTGTGTCAGTGGCCAGCTGGCCTTCTGCATTTGATTTCACTGTGAAGCCAGATCATCAGTGTTAAAGTTGAAAATAAAGGTTACTTGGCTCGTGGTGTGGGAGGAAGGAAAATATTTTATGATAAAGAAGAAAATGCTTTTTCTCTACATTTAGATTTGGACCTGAATGAAAGATTTGATTAGTGTAGAGGTGCTGATTAGCAAAGGCTGTCAAGGATTTGAGACTACCATGCTTTGTAAACCCAGATCCCACAACTCCTCAGCAACTGTGCCCTTCCCTTGGGACACATGTAGGAAACAAACTTTTCCTTCTGTCCAATGGAAAATAGGCCACGGGCTGGAGGGCCTCTTGTAACTTATCAGCTGTTGCCTTTCCAAATAGCAGGCAATCTACCATCAGAAGTGAGGAATTATCCCTTATGCAATTTCCTCTCCTAAAGGGTTCCTGGGGGCCTACATTTCACAAGAATGCTTGTAATCTGGGTCTGTCTTCTAATCACTGATTCCTCTACCACTTTTCTTCAGAAGCATGTTCCTAAAGGTTTCTTGACACTCTTTCCTTTCCTTATGCTTGAGAACAGCCAACTGTGGACAGCTGTCATTGCTGCATGAGAACTATGGACGCACCATACCAGGACAGAGTTTAGATGGAATGGTGCTCATGCTGACCATTTATTTTTAAAGAGACTTATGGCGTTGGGCTGTCCTATTGATCGGGGGAGGCACAGGAGAATGCAGTTAGGAAGCCTTGGAATAACGAAGACATTTTCTAATATTATAGAAATGTCCTGTGCATGAAGATTGGTCTTCTGTTTCCCAAATGTCTTTTTTCTGGATGTGTTTTGGGAAGTAAAGTGTATACTTTGTAAAGTTTTCTGAAGTAAAGTGTATACTTTATTATTTCCTTTCTCTGTTCAAGTTACTCAGCTGCTCCTTATAGTCCTTCTTTATCGCCTATCATATAAGATCTAAATTTAGCCTAGCATCCAGGGTTTTTCACCAACTACCCTTGCTTTCAACTCCCTAGTCTCCTCTTTCCACTTTCTTCAGCATACTCCCCCCATTCTGCAGTTCTTCCTCCTTCCTCTGCCAGAGTATGGTTATCGTCTTTTTTTTTTTTTTTAGGATCTAGCTAGATTTATTTACCTACTACAATTTGGTCAGTATTTTTGACTGAGGCCATTTTGATTATTCCCTATCCCGTTAGTCATTGGATATATTTTGCACACTAGTTTATAGGTTGCTTGGTAATTATCCTGTAGTTGTTGCCTATTTGTAAGTTTTATGCCTAAAGATTAAAAGCTCCTTGAGAGCAGGAGCCGTGTCTTATTGTTTTGGAACCCTTCCCCACCCATCCTCTTAAGAAAACATAGTGAATGCTTCTTAAATTGTTAGCAAGAGTCAAGCACAGATCATAGTCAGCAGACCCCTTCCTTACTGAAGAAGCTAGAATTGGGGTTTGGTTTAATAATATGATTGTTTGACTGAGAGCTAGCATCCCTAATTGTGATCCCTCCACTCCCCTGATGAGAAAGTATAGAAAACTGCTTCTTTACATCTGCTTTCCTATCCATTAAAGGGTGCACGTGGCTGCAGATACTGCTGCAAAACCCAGAGCTGTTTGAAAGGTGTCTGAGCTTTGATATTGATGGTATTGCTTTAGATGTTGCATAAAATAAATGCCACATTGATGCCTCTTTCTAAGGACCTATATATATATATATTTTTTTTTTTCTTTTTTTTGGTGAGTAAGATTGGCCCTGAGCTAACATTTGTGCTAGTCTTCCTCCATTTTGTGTGTGGGACACTGCCACAGCATGGCTTGATGAGTGGTGTGTAGGTCTGCACCCGGGATCCAAACCCGTGAACCTCAGGCTGCCAAAGCACAGTATGCGAACTTAACCATTACACCACCAGGCTGGCCTGTCTCAGGACCTATATTTCGAAAAATTGTCCCATGGCCAAGTGGTTAAGTTTGTGTGCTCCTCTTTAACGGCCTGGGGTTTCACTGGTTCAGATCCTGGGCGCGGACATGGCACTGCTCATCAGGCCTCGCTGAAGTGGTGTCCCACATACTACAACTAGAAGGACCCACAACTAAAATATACAGTTATGTACTGGGGGGGTTTCGGGAGAAAAAGCAGGAAAAAAAAAAAAAGATTGCCAACAGTTGTAATAAAGTCAATATAACTTTTTATAAAGTTTTTTTTTAAAAAAAAGGACTACCTTATATAATCTTATCACCATAACACATTTATTGATTGATTTAATTTTTGCATATGTCATTCTAGTCTTTGGCCGTATGAATACAAACTTTAAGTGTTGTTATGGTATTCATACAATTTTCTAATTTATTTTTTCGCTTAACACTGTCATGCACATTTTTCTATGTTATTGTATAATCTTCATAATTGTAATTTATAAGGATGCTTAATTCCCTTGAGTTGGATATACCATAATTAACCATTTTTGCTACTGTTGGGACACAAACTGCTCCTGTTTTTTGCATTTATAAAAATTTACATTTAAGGCTAACATTGGTAATAGCGGTGATGAAATATTTCCTTGGGAACTTCCTCTGTTAGACTTCAGACTTCTTAATAAACAGAAGTATCATGATCCAAAATTGCTATTGTACTTAGGAACACCACCTCTAGAACAGTGCTTCTCTAACTGTCTATGATGAAATATTAGTTTTGTTCTTCTAATTTCCAATCTGTCATGGGCCAATTTTTTTTTTAAACACAAAAACTGAAAAAGAAGTGGAAAAGTAAACTAGGCACATACAAAGTACGAATCCACAGTTTTTATTGTTAGATTCAATAGACCTAAAGTCACTCTGCCAAATTCCTGTAAAAGTTTTTAAAGAGTTACTCTCCATTTCTGTGTTTGCCTTGTTGAGGACTAGTCCACCACAGATTGTGGCCTGGCATCAGCCCACAAATCACACTTTAAGTATACTGCTCCAGGGTACCATATCGCCCTGGTCTTCATCCCCTCCTGCTGATAACTGTCAGCCACTTCGTTTCTCTACTTAGTTGCCTCCATTTTCAGTGACCTATTGCCTGATCCACCTTTTGTTACTACCTATACCTTTATTTCCCTTCTTATTCCTCTTTTTCAATGTGCTATCTCTTTCTTCTCTCTGGATTCCTTTTCTACTGATCCTTCTATGACAGCTTCTGATCTTTCCTCTGTTTCGTCCCTCACCAGGGTATGAAGTCATACCCCTCCAACTTCACCTAGCCACAGCCATGTCTTAGGCCTCAATATTGTTCTTCCCTGAGAAGTCCTGGATTTTGGTAATCACAGTACTTCTTCTTAGTCTGAAGAGCCTGTCTCTAACCTTGCTTTCTACTGCCATTTTAAGACACTTCATTGTCTCCTTCAGTAGTTCTTGCTGCCCTAGGCCTCTGCCTTTGGACCATCAACTCTTAGCTTATTCCTTCTGAAGACCTCCTCTCTAAACAGGTGCGTCTGGCTCTTAAATTTATCTTTCTGCTCTTGACCTTCTTATAACTTTCTAGATCCAGATCTTCCCTTATCATAAAGTAATCTCAAGCTTAACATTCTTTTGTTACTTGTATCTGAATATGATAAAAACTAAATACCCAGCCACCTTAAACTGAGTATGGCATTTTGTTCTACCTCAGATTCTCTCTGACAAAAGTTAACTTCTAATCTTCTCATCCAAGTTGCCTGCTTCCCAAATTTCCCATCAATGAGTTTGACACTATCTTGTGTACTATTTAAGTTAGAAATATCAAGCATAATCTAAAGGATAATTCTTTTCGTTCTTCCTAAAATAATGAGGCAAGTGCAGGAAGATAGAAAAAAACTTTTTGGGCAGAATAGCTTCAGTCTGGCCCCTATTTAAAAATAATACCTTACATGTATAAGTTGCTTTCATCTCTCATTCGATTCTTGCAACTTTGAGGGGTCCAGGGCAAGCATGTGTTATTGCCAGTCTACACTTGAGGAAACCGATACTTAGAATGACTTGCCTAAAATGAGGCAGTAAATTATGACAGAGCTGGTCCAGAATCCAGATGTTCTGACATGTAGTTCAGTACCTATCAGTTACCATTGAGGAAAAGAATCTTTAATTGTTGTAGTCCTTTGAAAACCTCACCCAAGTTCCTCCACAGTTCATTAGAAGCAGAACAGAAAGTATAATGTTGCCCGTGAGGAAAACTTATGAGATGTTGTGTCATTCTGTTTCCCGCAGCTCAGAAGATAACTGAGCTAGGAAAGGTCCAAGAGAAGACTTAGTTTTCAAGGAGTTGGGGTCACTTTTATATGTGAATAACCTAAAAAACCTGGAACTCTTTAGTCAGGAGGGGCAGCCTATCTATATTAAAATCAAAGTCTATGAAGAACTGAAGAGTAGGAATAATGAAAACAGAGATTTATTCACCTAATCTCAATTTGGATGAACCCCATGAATATTGGAGGTTATCTTAAAGGAAAAAGGAAATGAGAATTTGTATAAGTGTTGTAACCGTGGCATCCATTACTCTGAAGTTGTATAGTTTCAAAACAGGGTTTTTTAAAAGTTTTTAAATAACTTCATGGATGTTAAAGCTGTACATTTATTAAATAACCTGGATGCTTTCACAACTATCATAACTATCCTGGTCTTCCTTGCAAATATCTCTTGGTGCCACCATAGAAGCAGAGGACTGGTGAGATCCAGGGTGCCGTTTTATGTTCTCACTTTATGTTCACATGAACCGAACTAAAATAAACACACACACACACACACCCCTTCTTTTTCCCTACTGCATAGTTGATCCACTTGTTCCTTTTGTCTCATACCACCAAATCTTTTATCAAGATAATTTGTGAGTTGGTTCATAATCTCTTTTTCTGCTGATCTAGCCTCTTCTCTCTTTAGGCACGTAGTTCCCTGATAATTTTTCATGTTTGTGTTGGCCACACACACTGCTGCCCACACAGTCCTTCAGTGAGGTTTTCATTGAATGGTCAACCACCACCTTTCTGCTATCTTTAGAGTATTCTAGTTACACACTTCACACATGTTAGCTCTCCTTTCACTCCATTACAGTCCCTTTTTATTTTTCCTAGTCCTGCCTTCCTCCTTCCTGTCTTTCCTACTTCTAGTCTTGTTCAGGGTTCCCTGAATACTTGCATCAGCCTCATTTTTGTTTACCATTCCATTCTCTTTTATTCCCTTAAATCGGGGTTTTCAAACTTGACTGACTATTATAAACACTTGGGGAGATTTAAAAAAATACCAATCCTTGAGCCCCATCCCCAGAGATTCTGCTGTAGTTGGTTTGAGGTGTCAAAAAGCCCGATAGGCAGTTCTAATAGGGCTGGGGTTGAGAACCATTGCCTTAAATCGAAGCGTAACTCACCTCCTAAGACCTCGCTGCTCAAAGTGTGGTTCATGTACCAGCAGCATCAGTATCACCTGGAAGCTTGTTAGAAATGCAGATTCTCAACCCCATCCCAGAGCTACTGAATTTGAATCGTTGTTTTAACAAGGTCCCAGGTGATTTGTGTGCATATTAAAGTGTGAGAAGCCCTGCTTTGAAACCTTCACTGGTTCCAGAATCTTTGTCTGTTTTCCAACCTGTTGCCACAACTTCAGCTTTTCCTTTTACAAATCTTGTAAACAACAGCTTGTGCTGGCTGTTGAACCTACTTTCCTGTCTCAGCTTTAGATTTTAAAATTGTTAGTTCAGAGCGTGTGTTCTCTTTGGTGCATTTCAAATTCATGTTGCCAAGATTTATTGAATTCCCACTATGTGCAAAGCCCTGTGTCCAAGCGGGTGTGCTTGGCCCCATCTCCTTGCAGTGCTCATCACGCAGCTCTTCTCTTTCTGACTGCAGGGCTGTGGCCTCTCCTTGCCCTTCACTGGCCTGCTCCCCAGTATGTGGCTTTGACTGTTTTTTCCTTTCTGACTCTCAGCAGAAAGCTATTGCACATCGGAGGCTTCAGCAAGAACATTCACTTCCCCTTGGTTCTGACTTCCTGTTAGAGTAAGACAGTTTGTCAAGACGGCTCTGCATATGATAAAGTCTGGCATAGGGAAACTAGAGGAGGCTGCTTGGCAGCTGAACTCACCCCTGAGAGTGGGAAGCCTTTTTCCTGAGGACAGGGTTTAGTTTGTTTAGGCCGGACTTTTTTTTCTTATGGGAGGTAAAAAAGAGAAGCAAGTAGAATCTTTGACCGGAATTATTTACAAATCCCGACCTCCCACTCTCAGTAGTGCTCTGCGTAATTTGTAATCACATCCTGACTTCACTTGCCCACCTCCAAGCTTCAGTTTTCAGCTTTCTCAGTGCAAGGGCCTCCCTTTGTTGCTTTGTTTTCTCTCTAAGGCTCACCTAGTGGCTCGACTGGGTCAGTTGAAAAGTGAGGGTGGATGTGGTAAGGCTGCTAACCCTGTTCTGAGGTCCTAGACCTCTGGCAGAATGGTACCTATAATAGCCTTTCCCAGATAACAGAGCCTTGAGATGGTTCACATGTAAACCCTGGTAATATAAAGCAACTGAGATCCTCTTACCTTAATTTTCAGAGAGTGATTATGGTTGGAGAAGAAGCAGCATGTCAAGCTACTTTTAAAAATACGTTTTGGGGTCGGCCCCGTGGCCAAGTGGTTAAGTTTGCGCACTCATCTTTGGCAGCCCAGGGTTTTGCCGGTTTGAATCCTGGGTGCAGACATGGTACCACTCATCAGGCTGTGCTGAGGTGGCATCCCACATGCCACAACTAGAAGGACCCACAACTAAAAAAATATATACAACTATGTACCAGGGGGCTTTGGGGAGAAAAAGGAAAAATAAAATCTTTAAAAAAAAAAAAAGTTTTTATCAACTAGAATTTTGCTGGGCAGAGTGGTTGCCATCATCCTCTACTCTGACCCCCACTCTGTAGGTGATCTCGCTACTGAAATAATTTCCTCCTTTTCCTGCTATTCTTCCCAAGCTCTCTGGAGAATTTTATGAGAGGGTATTTACAACTCTCTTTTCTGTTTGGCGGATTATTACAGGAATGCCTGTTATTCCTCCATGTCTGGGTCATCACTTATTAAGCTGGGGCAATGGGTCTCAGAGCTCATATGTCAATGAAGCTGTAAAACTACCTCAAGAAAGTAGGGATTTGCCAAGACAGGTTGAGGAGTGAGATTTAGGGGGAAAGCTGGGTAGCTTGTGTATTGAAAGCCTGAAGGCGGCTGAGATCCTGGGGAGTCTTAGGGAAGGATGAGGGTTCCTTTCTCAGCCTGCCTGCTTACGGATAGCTCAGCCTTTTTCCTCTTTTCTTGCAGACCAGTTCCTCTCCCCACTCTGGGGTGTCCAGACAGGTGCGGATCAAAGCTTCCCAGTCTGCAGGAGATATAAACACCATCTACCAGCCCCCTGAGCCCAGAAGCAGGCATCTCTCTGTCAGTGAGTATTTCACTCCTTTTTTCCTCTCATCTAATTTATCTGCCCATGTTTTTTTAAAAAATCAAATAATTATTAATTAAAAAATAATCATCAAAAATTATTGTCTGTCACTCTATGTAGAATAATCCTCTATGACTTTATTTGGGGAAAAGGGGTAAAGAAATGACTGGAATGGTGTCCTGACCGTCAGGGAGCTTACACTACAATGATGTGATGGTGTAATCAGATTCCTCTGAAATATCCCTAAAAGAGTGGTATCCTCAAACATCTGCTTGAAGATCTCCAGCAGCAATCTACCCTCATTTCTGACCATTCTTTCACCAAGGGACCGGGGACTTGTGAAGTTACGAATCAAGTTCAAGTTTGAGTTTTGACCTCAAACTTCTTGGTTATGATTCCTGAGGAGTCCTTATGCTTCAAGGAAGACGCTGACCAGTGAAACTCTTGGAGAGTCAAACCAAGTTGTCTAGGAAGGACAGGAGACTGTTGATATAGTATATACAATTGGCTAACTAGGAAGAAAGCTATGTAGCTGCTGCCAGGCCTCTCCAGGAAGGGAATCTAAATCAGGTCTTTACGTTATACCAGGTAATCCAATATTGCTCTGGATCCCATTTCCCAGAGTCTGAGGTGAAAGCCTATTTCTTGAATTGTGGAACTTGTATCGAGGGAAATCTGACTTTATTAAACATTTGTGATGAGCCTACTGCCCTAATGTTGCTGGATCCCTGCTGCTACTAGGAAGCCAAGTTCTATCCAGACCGGTGGAATTGCATCAAACCAAACTGCTCTCTGAAGATCTTGAGCTGAGCTTGGGGAGGTCTGAGCATCAGTCCTGTTGCTAAGCTTGTCTGTGAGTGATAAACCTCCTGAGGTAGTAGCAGGAAGAGTATGTTGCTGAGGCACTGACTTTGCCTCACTGAGTAATTTCTGGAACCCAAGCAAGCACTGGTAGTAAGTGTTGCCAAGCTGAAAGTCTGTATATGAGTTTTATATTTCTCTAACATTGTGAATAATTGGTGGCTATATTTTCAATAAACTGGTTGAGGAGAGAGAGCCAGCATCCTAGCAAGGAGACCCTGTCCAGAGCATCTCTGGCCCTAGAATCCAGATGCCCTGGAGCCTGGGAAATTCTGCCGGCTTGGCCTCTGTTCCAGAGCCCCGGTAGAGGTTGAAGGCCTGGAGGAGGGCAACATTGTTCATTTGTGTAGTAAGCAGTGAAGATTGATGTGGGGCAGCGATTGGGCCTCCTGCTTCTAAGCAAGTCCCTGTGATTTGTATGTGGATGCAGGGGCTGAATGCTGGGCCATTGTTGTAGAGAGTCATATATGGAATTTCCTTGTCTGAGAATGTTGAGGAGTAAAATTTCTATGAAGTAGTTCCTGTTTACCTAGAGAATGGGCAACACAGCCTCCCAGTACACACCAATCCTGGGTTTCTTCATTTGGCAAACATTATCTACCAGCCATTGGGCTGGGATAAATGCAACAGTGGAGGCATGTGGGAGGCTGAGGGTGGTGTGGGAGTATAGAGAAGGCAATAACCAACTCTGCCCAGGACTTTGGAGAATGGCTTTCACAGAAGAGGGAACATCAGAGCTGACACATAAAGGAAGATTTACTGAACTTAAAGTAGAGACAGATATTCCAGGCACAGGAAAGAGTACCTGCCAGGTGCAATCACAAAAGAAGGTGCTGGGTTCCGAGAACCCTAGGTGGTTTGGAGTGGTGGCTGTGATGAGAGAAATGGGCAGAGCGTGCCTGCCTTTCTATAGAGCCCAGAAATGGCAGCGATTATTTCTAACTGGAATGACCCGGGAAATGCATTCTGGGGAGGGGCTGTTTGAGCTTGATATTTAGAGATAATGCAGGCATTCCATAGGCCAGGGTGAGGGGAGAGAGGTTTTCAACTATTTGCCCCTGAGATCTCACTTATCCTTCTGATTGGCTAATGTATTTGGAGGAGAAATAGGGAAGGCCCAGAAAGGATGCCTGGGCCACTGTCTGAGGAGCCTTGACTGTACTTGAGCTTGTTTGGTAAGCAGTGGGAAGCCACTGAAAATGTTAATTCCTTATGGCCGTCTCTATTGTAATCCTTATCACATTATCTTGTTATTTCTCTCCCTATCAAACTGCATTTTTATTCATTCAAGAAATAATTACCGGGGGCCAGCCCGGTGGCGCAGCGGTTAAGAAATAATTACCAAAGTGTCTACTGTGTGCCAGAAACATGGGAAGCAAAAAGACATGCTTCCTGTCCCTATGGCCCTTATACACCTGTAGGAAGATAGACATTTACTTGTCATGAGGTGATTAATGTATGAGTACAGGCTGTGACTAAAAGGTGTGTGGTGCTGTGAGCATGTATAACAGAGGGATGTGACCTGATTTGGGGGCCAGGAAAGCCTTAGGCAGAGCATGAATGGGAGTTACGCAAAGGGGATACAGGGAAGAGAGTTCCAAGTAGGGAGAGCTACGTGTGCCGAGGCCTGATGGCAGAGGAAGTATGGTGTGTTTGAGAAACAGAAAGAAGCCCTGAGGGCTGGAGAGCTGAGAACAAGCCAAAGGAGGCTAGGCTGAGGCTGGGGAGGGAGACAGAGCCTTGTGGACCTTGATGAAGATTTTGATCCTTATGTTGAAAGCAGTGAAAATCCACTTTAGGATTTTTAAGTAAAGAGGAATGTGTGGCATGATGTATTCAAATTGTATTTTGAAAAGATTGCTCCAGCTACAGTGTGGAGAACAGATTGGAATGGGGCAAGAATGCATCCAAGGGAACCATATTAGACTAATGGAGAGATCCAGGTGAAAGAAGACAGACGCTTCAATTAGGCTAATGACAGTAGTGGAGACAGGAAGGAGCTGGTGGATCTGAGGCATTTAGAAGGTAAAACCAATAGAACATGGCATTGTCGTGGTTCTCAAAGTGTGGTCTGGGGACTTGGGGCAGAGGGTCCCTGAGATCCTTTCAGGGAGTTGGTGAGGTCAAATAATATTTTCATAATAATACTAAGACATGATTTGCCTTTTCACTCATTCTTTCACGAGTATGCAGTGAGTTTTCCAGAAGTTATGTGCCTGAGGTGATGTCATTGCTCTGATGGCTAATGGAATGTATGTCTGTGTATTGTTTTAAAATTTTCTGATCTTTAATTTCTAATACAGTGAACATCAATTGATACAACCCACACAAATAAAAGCTCTTTAGTGTCCTCAATTTTTAAAAAAGCTCTTTAGCGTCCTCAATTTGTAAAGTATAAAGGGGTTCTAAGATCAAAGGTTAGGAACTACTATGGTATTGGATTGACTTTGCAGGTGTTGAGAGAGCAGGAGATAAGTTACTGGTTTATGGATCTAGATAAATGGCACTGCCTTTTGCCAAGACAGGAACGCTAGAAGAAACACTGATTTCACGTGCTGAGAAGGGCAGGCCTCATGTTTTACACAGGTTGTTGAATTGGAGATGCCTTTGCGACAGCCAAGAGGAGACATCAAATGGGCAGCTAGATAGACGGGTTTGTAGCTCTGAAGGGAGAAAATCAGGGGTAGAGAAATTGTAAATTGTCATGTTGAAGCCATGGGCTCAGCTGAGAGTGCCTAAGCAGACTATAGAGTGAGAAGAGGAGAGGGCCTAGGACTGAGCCTTAGGAACCTAGACACTTAATAGCCAATTAGAAGAGGATGCGCCTTCAAAGGACACAGGAAAGGAGTGACCAGGGAAGTAGGAGGGAAAGTAGGAGAAGCTGGGGAGGAGGTCTTACCTGGTACCAGTCAGGTGGGAAAGGACAGACCAAGGATAAGAGACATATGCTTGTGATTTTCATCCACAAATGTCTGAGTGCTTGCTGTGCATATGCTGGTACACAGAAAGACCTTCTGGAAGTAGAAGAAAATGGGAAGAGAGGAATCAGGGTTGAAGCATGAGGGACTGGGAGAAGTCCTAGCCGTAGAAATGGGGTCAAAGGTGGGGGCCAGCCCCATGCCCTCGTGGTTAAGTTTGGTGCGCTCCACTTCAGCCACCTGGGTTCAGTTCCCAAGCATGGACCACACCACTTGTAGGTGGCTGTGCTGTGGCAGCAACCCACATACAAAATAGAGGAAGATTGGCAACGGTTGTTAGCTCAGGACAAATCCACATCAGCAAAAAAAAAAAAAAAAAAAAGAAATGGGGTCAAAGGAGAAGCCTTAGAGATTCAAACCCCCACCAACAGGAAGAAGAGTTCTTTGCCTTCCTCCCCCACCAACATTAATGTACCTGTGAGTATAGTGAAAGACTGAGCCTGCAGATCATTCAGCTCCCACTGCAACATTTTCAGTGATGGAGAAGTACAAGATAGGCCAATCCAGTTTTAGATAGCTCTGTTTATTTGAAGTTCTTCTTTATTTTGAATTGAAAATCTACCTTCTCTCACTTTACCCATTGACTCCAGTACTGCTTCTTGAGCAATAGAGATAACACAGATAACATGTTTCTTGTGACAGTTTTTCAAATATTTGAAACCAGCTGTCATGTTCACCTTTAGCTTTTTCTATCATAATATACATACTTTGAATTCCAATTTTTTTCAAGCCAGTTAATGTTAAACTAGTTCATGCTAAAAAACAAAAACAAGCAAGCAAGTCAACAAACTACTAGGAAATGAGTTAACCCAAAGGAGAGACCCTTGTGGGGAGATCTCCAGACAAGGCAGATGGAATTTCCCTACGTGAAGATGCCCTTCCTCGCATCTTTATGTATAGAAATTCTACCCACCTTTGAAACTGAGCTCAAACACCATTTCTTCCGTAACATGTGCCCTTAAGCCAAGTAGCCAAACCTCAACTAAAGGACTTGTCCCTGCCACATTTGGACTCCCGTTTGGTCTAGTGCATCTTGATAAATGCCTATGCCTCTGTGCTTACTGCATCTTGTTCCTTGTCTTGCCGCCACACCCCACAGTGAGGCAAGCCAGATTGCAACCCCTAAGGAATGGGTAGCCAATGAGTGGAGGCAATCGGTTCTTTCAAGGAGTTTGATTGTGAAAGAAAAAACGAGGTGGGCTAGTGATTTAAGGGAGTGGCAGAAATAAGGTCAGGATATTTTTAGGCTTGAGATCTGAGCATGTTTATGAAGGAAGGCTCAAAGACAGCTGAAGAGGAGATTGAAGGTGATGAAGAAGGGACCATGGGAGAGCTGACTCCTGCCGGGGATGAACTGGAGAGTCCAGATAGAGGGCTTATAATGCCTTGGCAAGGAGGAGGAGAGCCCTCTTCCTCTGAGAGGAGAGGAGGAAGAATTCAGGCAGAGGGAAAAAAGCAATGTTGAAAAGATGAGATGACTTATAGTGAGTTTGAGAGCTGTGTTCAGTGTAAACCCCCAATCCTGATACAGATTTGGAAGATTGGAAACTGGGACTGCAGCAGTAGTGACCATACACACAGAGACAAAATGCTCAGCTCCCTTCACTGCCACAGGATTTTTCTCCTCCTTGCTGTAAATTCTGTGATACTGGATGAGACCAGAAACTGTTTAATGGGAGTAGCAACTTCAAAATGAAATGGGAATTTTGAAAGTTGAAACACACAGGACGTTTTCAGGGTCTTATGGGATGAGAATGTTGAGAAGGTCTGTTCTGCTCAGCCTAGTCCAGTGTGAACATATTGGGAAATATTGATTAAGATTTTCCTTTGAAGAAGAAAAAGAGATTTGATTCCTCTCCACATCTCATCTGCCCCCTAAGAGAGAACAAGGTTTAGAGAAAATAGTTGATGGCCAAAAAAAGCTATCTCTTTGTACTTGCGATGACCTGCACATTAACAGTGACCCAAAGCCCTAGAGCTCCCTGCGGAGGCAGCTTCCTGACTGCATCAGCTTCCTGACAGGGGTCTCCTGTGAGAAGGGCTACAATCTGAGAGCCTGTCTTTTAGCTTTGAGTCGGAGTACAGAGCAAAAGAATCAACTATATCCCAGGGTAAGAATTTTGCTCTGACTCTGCCATTCTGGGTTAAGGAGGCTAGTAGAGAGCTAACATGCCCCAGGAGGAATGTAGACAGCTGGCAGCTTAAACGCCTGGCTTTCTCCTTATGTATAGAATGCCTTCATGGGAAGTTGTGGGCCACTCTGAACACGGGACTACTACTCTGCTTTTTGGCTTCAGGTGGTACTGAGATGGGGCCCATTGGCGCAAATGGCTGGATGAGACTAGAGCAAGATCAGGGTAGAATGCCGGGGACGGATGTCCCAGAGAACTTGCCACCTTTGCTGTGCCTGCCTTCTGAGACCTAGAATGAGCTGTGTCTTGGATAGCACTGTGCATTTTGCCGTCTGGCTCACTGCTGTCCCTGCTGGTAAATATGTGAGCATCAGTGAGTCTTACAGTTCAGTGTCCTGTCCTCTTCAGCTCCCTGTCTCACTTGTTCTGAACTGCTGTTGTGCATCTCATTGGCCCCCAGTTTCTGAAATAAAGATAAAAACAAAACTGAAAATGCTCTGGAGCAGTTCTGCCAACTCCTGGTTTTTCCATTCGCTTCCTCTGATAGCCATTGGTTTGGGGAGACTTCCCTTTCCTGCCCCAAGCTGTGGGCCTGTGCACAATAGCCCCTGGCCCATTGCCCATCAGATAACAAGGCTGGCTCTCTGCAGGCAGCAATGTGTATTGGAAAAAGTGAAAGTCTCTGGCTGGAAATAAAAGCTCAGAAAACCTTTGCTATTTTCCCCCAGCCCCTCCTGGTAGTATTGGCCTCATGTGAGCTAGTCCCATCCAACCTGTAGAACCAGGGGAGAGTTCAGTGGCAGCTGGTAAAGGAGAGAATGGGTGGCAAGGGGCCATGGATATTTTATCCCAGGGAGGTCTCACTCTAGACACTCATGCAACAGACTGAGGGAAGTTCATCCTGTCTAGGGATAGTTTGGACCAATGTCTGGGATTTCATCAGTAAGTAAGAGTTTTTCTTACTCTCTAACCAGTCCCTTACAAGAGACATTTTTTGTTTGTTCTAGGTCAAATATGTGATACCTTTTCACTCCAGACTGTATTGGTCAAGGTCTAGTTGCACATAACAGAATCCACTTTACCTAGTTTCAGGAAGAAGAGATTTAGTGCATGTTCTGGCTTATAGAATC
The DNA here is from genome assembly GCF_037783145.1 of Equus przewalskii. Lineage (NCBI taxonomy): Eukaryota > Metazoa > Chordata > Mammalia > Perissodactyla > Equidae > Equus > Equus przewalskii. The sequence goes on along the minus strand of NC_091840.1, from coordinate 15,678,385 downwards.
ATTGGGAAAGTGAGAAATAGATTCTAGGTTAAGACAGACCACAGAGTTCCTCCCTCTTCTATAATCATGAAGCCACCAGATTCAGAAGCTGGGGCCCCTCTGCTCTGGTCCACACCACTTACACAGGGTACCTGCACCTGTGTTTGACATCGGGAAAACTGGAGACCAGATGTGGGGCCTCTGCTAATGCTGTGGCAGAAAAACCAAGGCTTCCGTGACTGCCCAGGAACAGCAGGAAGCCATCTGTACCTCACACAAGCGCATCTGAGTGGCTGAACCTAAAGAGGGTCTTAGAAATAATAACTTTTAGCTGATTAACTTGTGAAATGCAAGAAGGCATACTAGAAGGGTGGAATGGATCTAACCCACAATATATCTGCCACGTAGAGTGAAGGAAATGAATGGAATTCTCCTGAGTTCCTACCATGTAGATGTGTACCTGTGCACATTTATAACTTCCAAAAAGGGTTACGAGTTAGATGTCCTTCCCATTTTTGCCAGTGAGGGAATTTAGACAAGAGTTTAAATCATTCAGCTAATGAAAGGCACAGCCTGATTTGAACCCCTGTTCATCTGATTCCCATGCTTAAGCTTTTCTCACTACAGCTTGCTGGCCTCTTTAGGTTACTTCTGCTGATGACAAATGTTGCCAACATATGGATTGAATTTCCATAGAACTTGTGGGCTACTAAAATGTTGTCCAAAGCCAGAAGTGGGAAGCGGGCACTAGGCTAATGTTTATGAGCCAAGCGTTAAGTAACACTTCATGTTTTGAGCATGATAGGGCTAAAGAAATCCTTTTTTCACAATTGTACTCGAATTTTATGCACAGTGGCAAGGGAAATGGCCAGCTACATAGGTCTTTGCCATCTGGGCCTCTGAAAAGTGGAGTAGCCTTCTTCTTCTTGGTTCAGATTCCCCCTTACCTCTATCTTGTCATTGTCTCTGAGCCCTCTGTTGGCCAGATGCCATCTTGCATCCGTAGCCTCCAACTCACAAGTGACCACGGACAGAACAACTCTGAATTTGAGCTGCATGAAACATGGCACTATGTTTCCCTTGTGCTGTCAAGAAATCCCCACATTAGCCTTCTTTCTGCTCCTGGCAGAAAGGCTGTCACATTTCCCGTGCGTGGGGATCCCCATCTTCTGTTTGGATTGCTCCTGAGGAACATGTGATGCAGCCAGTTCAGAGATGTGTTGACTCCTGCCACTGTGTTGAGCAGCATGCCTGCCCTTTTTGGAAATAAATTATGGTCTCAAAATTGCCTTGGCTGAACTGCACTGGGAGTTACAAACCCTATTTCCTAGCTACAGCCTCACCATTAAGTCGCTCTACAGCTTTGGGGCTCGGCTTCCCCTTCGGCTCAGTGTGGATAATAATGCACTCCACTGCAGGGGCGTTGTGAAGAATAAATGAGAGGTAGCAGAGTGTAAAAAAGAAAAGACAAATTGCCTTGGGCGATTTCATTGCTATAGTTCAGGCACAATATCCCTTATACACTCAGAGCAGTGTCAGGGCTTAGAAAACTTCCACAGACATACTCTTTCCTCCATGTGCTGTTTGAGATCATTTGAAAGGCATGGCTCAGGTACCTCTTTACCTCGGAAGTGGTAGCCTCTGCCCTGTGAATGAGGTGTTGAGACTGGAAATCTTGCAAAATTCTGTGCCTGTTTTCAGAGCAATTGTGTGTCTAGCCTCTGCTCTGGAGTCAGGTGGGGAAGCCGGGTTACTGAGAGCCCACGGTTAGCCTTCTTGTCCGGGACACCTAATTGTCAGTGGTCCTTAGAGAGAGGCTGAGTTGATGCCTCCAACAAGAGATTGGAAGTGTTCTTGGTGGTGAATTCATTAAAACGTCTTCTGTACAACTGAATGAGCCATATATTCTGAATGATAACTTCAGTGGAAGAATGAAGGAGTCAGTTTCTTGAAGGACATTAAAAATAATAGTTTAAACTCCTTAGAGACTATCTTTCAAAGAGCAAAACTCCCCACTATTCTTTGAATTTTCTAATAAGTATTTTTCTTTCTTCTTGGGTGTCCTTGGATTAGGGGGAGAAGGCATCTGGTTCAGGAAGTTTCACTGAGTCTCAGCACTTTGTTCGGAAGACTGCCCTGTCTTCCAGGATGTTCAAAGAGCCACAACCTGGCCCTCCATCAGCCTCTGCAACAGATGCTTGGTCTGAGCTAGCCCCTTGTCTGCTTCTCTCAGGCTGCACATCCTGGGCTCTGTGGTCAAAAGTCTTGTTTCTGTGCTCTAGGCTCCCAGAACCCTGGCCGAAGCTCACCTCCCCCTGGCTATGTGCCTGAGCGGCAGCAGCGCATTGCCCGACAGGGGTCCTATACCAGCATCAACAGTGAGGGAGAGTTCATCCCGGAGACCAGCGAGCAGTGCGTGAGTATGGGGGGCCTGGGTGTGCTTTGGGGTGTGTCAGACCAAGGTTATAATGGGGGGTCTCAGTGGGCTTGGTGCTGAAGGACTTGAACCCCATCTAATAGCTCTTTTGTAAACTAGGCCTGCCCAAATATGGATTATTCCTTTCTAGGGGCCAAATATCAATTTCTAACAAAAGACAGTATCTAAATTATGTAGCCTTCCCTGTGTTGGATGGAAATTTGACACATTTTTTTCTCTTCTGTGGTCCTCTCACTGGTCTCCCTGCAGAGTACCACTATGTTATTTGTATTCTTCCTTACAACCACCTGTCATTTCAGCAGTTTTAATATATGACCATCTTAAACTGACAGATTTTGGTTTTCATTGGCTATATTTTAGTTTTGCTATTTCCTGATGGAAGGTGGGGAGTATACCATATCCAAATTACACTGTAGGATTGGTTGCTTTGGGTGAACTTTTATGGTGCTAGACAGCTATGTTAGTTATCTATTGCTGTGTAACAAATTACCACAAATTTAGCAGCTTAAAACAGCATACATTTATTATTTTACAGTTTCCTTGGGCCAGGAATCCAGGTATGACTTAGCTGGGTCCTCTGCTCAGAGTCACACAAGGCTGCAATCAACTGTTGGCCCGGCTGCATTCCTTTCTGGAGCTTGGGATTCCCTTCCAAGCTCACATAGTTGTTGGCAGAATTCATTTCCTTGTGGTCCCTCTTTTCTCCCTGGCTTTCAGCCAGGGGGCCACTCTGAACTCCTAGGAGCCACCTGCAGTTCCTTGCCACATGGTCTTCTCACAATTTGGCAGCTTCTTGAGGCCAGCAGGAAAATCTCTTGCTCCAATCTGCAAAGATGGAGTCTTATGTAAACTAACATAGTCATGGGAATGGATGTCCCATGCTCTTTGCCATGGTCTATTGACTATAGAAGCCAGTTATGAGTTCTACCTGTACTCAAGGAGAGGGGATTATACAAGGCTGTGACTCACTGGGAGGTGGGGGGGTCCCCTTAAAGTGTGTCCACCACAGTGGCTCACCCATTTTATTGGATAGCTTTTTAACTAGTGGCTCATTTGATGAAAATGGTGTTTTGGCTTAGTGGACTCACCAGGAGTGAGATCTCTAGCTTCATTCTGAAGTCTTTTCAGTGAGCTGGCTTTGGATGCATGGAGAAAGCTCTGCTCTTATAAATTTTTGAGATTTGGTCTGGGAAGGGGAAATTTCTTAAGGGTAAAGCATCCAATAGAAGGGTACATGGGGGATTTTACAAAGAACTGATTCTTGTAACTTTTTTTTCCACCTAAAACTGATTCTTATAACTTTTCTTTCCCCTCAATAGCTAATCTCTGTACAGTGTTATTCAAACTTTATAGACTATAAGAAGCCCTTTACATTGCTGCTTCTCTCTTCTATGCTCTTGCCTTCCAGATAAGTTTATGTTTAGAACAGTGACCTGGAGTGCTTTTAGCTGAAGATTCCCTTCTTGGCTATTTTACCGACCATCCTTTCTGTTTTCTCTAACCAGAGCACTTCTGGACATCAGCTGTACTGGGGTGACATGGGTGTAAAATCTCAGAGATTGCAAATGAGTTTGATTGCCTTTGGTTTCTATCCCTCTCCGTGATCCTCTATCCTGATCCTTTTACTTCTTTAATTTACCTGCCTGGCCCTGGAAGGCATGGGATATTAGACTCCTAGTGAAGACAGTCTTTTAGAAAGAGGCCAAGGCAGCCTGGTGGCATAGTGGTTAAGTCTGTGTGCTCCGCTTCAGCGGCTTGGGGTTTGCAGGCTTGGGTCCTGGGTGCAGACCTACACACTGCTCATCAAACCATGCTGTGGGGGCATCCCACATACAAAATAGAGGAAGATTGGCATGGATGTTAGCTCAGTGCCAATCTTCTTCACCAAAAAAACGAAAAAAATAAAACAAAACAGAAAGGCCAAGGAAGGTGGCGGCTAGGGAATGCCTGAGTGCTTCCCCAGTGCTTGCCCCTTTAGCTAGAGAGAATTGCTCCTGGTAATGGCCATTCAAGATAAATCCACTTAACAGAGACCAAAACAGGGTAGTATATAGTGAAAGAATATTTAATTTGGACTTTCTTGAAACGTGAAACTAAGATAAGTTCTGTTTTTTCTTTAATCAGATTTAGGTAATAGTTGCATCTATTTGCTAATTTCTAGAATGAACAAAAGCATGATTCATGTTAATTTTTTTGGCTTAATTTTTCTAACACATATTTTGCTAGCACAACATAACTTTCTTCACTTCTGCTTTGACTTCTACAACACTGTCATAAAGAGGTCCTTTTTTACAGAAGCCTTTGCGGCATTCTGTGGGTTTTCCAAAGGCCTTTCTTGAACCTTTGGTATTCTTCCTGCTTCATCACCCCTGTCATGTTGTTATACTTGCCTCTTTACTCTTCGTCTGTTAACTGGCCTAACTTTGCCACATATGCGCTTGCTGGATTGGGAGCAAATCTTTCCCATATTGGTTTTATCCACTTTGGGAAATCCTATATCTTTAGCAAGATTTGCAGTTTTACTTTGCAGTTAATTTGCCTTGATTTGCAGTGGGTTGTTTTTAATCCTATATGACAGTATGACTGAAAGCATTTGAAATTATGGATGAGATGAACCCTAGTATTAAATGGGAAGAGATCATTTGAATTGGAAACTAATTTTATGAAGGTTGTTAGTGAATTTTCATAATTCTGATACTCTGCTTTCGTATGTAATGTTGAACTTTGGATCTTAGATAATGAGTACTCGGGTAGTGAATACCTTTTATAGGCAAAATGAAGGGGCGATTAGTTGGAGAAAAGCTAATCTGAAGGCTTTTTGTAACTGCATTTGACCAAGGGCCAGAGAAACATTTAAAATTATATAGATACCTATTGCCTCTGCATGAGAACCAGGACCTAGGAAATTTTTGTATTGTATCAGCTGCACACTTGTTGTTTCATGACTTTAGGCAGTTCTCCTAACCTTTCTAGACCTGCAGTGGCTCATCTGTGGAATGAGGGCAATACTTGTCTTTGTCAATTATAAATTATGGAGTGTAAACAGAAGCATTATGGTCCCACCCAAACACACTGGAAACCTCTGCAGGGTATTACCATCTCCAGCACCAGGCTCCAACATTCATGAGGCAAGAAAATGCCAATGAGAGAAGCAGCATCTCTGCTTCGTGCTCCTGGCAGACCTTGGGATGCCAGCCAGGCATTTTTCTACCTCCTGGAAATTTGCCTTTCAAACTACAGGGGAGAATGGTACCTTCCTAACCCTTCTTCCCATTGCAGAGAAAGGGCACTTTCGTATTTTGACAAAAAGGACCATTTGCTGGCCCTGGTTGGGCCATAAAGCCCTGAGTCATGTGGCTGGGATTTGGGCTAGGGCTGGGGTTTTATTGTATGACTTGCCTTGCAGATGCTGGATCCCCTGAGCAGTGCTGAAAATTCCTTGTCGGGAAGCTGCCAGTCTTTGGACAGGTCAGCAGACAGGTATGGGACTGTGGCTGGTTTGGGGGATTAGTGTGTAGATGTTTTTGGAACTGATGGGCTAAGGAAATAAGAGTTAGCTAGTGTGTGTGTCTCTGACCTAGACACTGGTTAAAACGTCATGCTTCTGGGAAAGAAGCCTCTCGCTGGGATTCCTAGCTCTCTCGTTAATTTTCCCAACACCATGAGAATGTTACATTTGTATAGTTAGATGAATGTAATAGCAGCTCATAACAGTAGCTCACTGTATTAAATGCTTCTCTCTCGTTCCGTGTGCTCTACATGTTTTGACTTTGCACATGGTGCATGCTGCTCTTGGACTCTTGGTCTCATTGCTGTGATCTGAACTGAGAAGCAGTAGACCTTCAGTGTTTTGGGGACAAAATTGAATTGTCACCTGTGGGTTTACTTTCATTATTTTTCTCTAAGTGTTTCTGGTAGAATAAGAAACTGGGATATAAAAACCAGAAAACAAAGTATCCAGACTTCCTGGCTTACCACACTGCCTGCTTGGTGTGTAATCTTGTCCTTATGCTTTGGGAGGGAACAAGTGCTGTCCTTTATGTGCCAAGTGATTCTGCAGAGCTGGTTTGCAAGTCAGCGGGGGTATCTTTGGAGTTGGCTTTGGCACTGATCCAGCCTGTCTCTCACTTTGACCTCATTCTGCCCCAGGGCTCATTTGATCACGTTTAATCATGTCTCCCCTAGGCTTAGGGCTATGGTCAGAGGCTATGGAGCAGGTTTGGGGATTATTTTTCCTTTGTGTTACTGATTCACGTGGGTACTGACCTTGTGACCATGACCAAATCCGGACTGTCTTTCCTAACAGACCTGAGCACTGATGAGGGCTGTGTTCCCATAGAATACAGTTGTAGTCACTTGTTGGTACCCAATTTGTAGCGTTGTTTTGGGCTTCCTGTCCAACCAGGAGAGCAAGAGGGCACAGGTAAAAGTGCCAGAAGTTGCTACCACAAACTAGGACTCTGCCAGGACAGGGACTGACTGTGGCTTTGGACCATCTGATAAGTTTTCCGGCCAAGTAGGGGGTAAGGTAGGACAGGACTACAGAAGGTCTAGTAGTTGGGAAGTAGGGGACAGCCCTGTGTCACTGCCTTGAGAATTTCTGACCTGTGGCCCCCTCAAAAGGCACTTGCATGTCAGAGAAAGGACCAATTTAGGTGAATCCTGGGAAAGATAGCTAAATTTACGCACTTGATTCTTGGGTTTTTCCTCCGTGGCTCTAATGCTTTGTTTTCTCCTTGGGCGTGAAACCCAGTGACCTGGACTTACTTCCTTGAGCCTAGCCTAACTTGAGCTCAAGGCTTCCATTTTCCCTTCATGGATCTGGAGCCTGATAGACCCCAGCTCCACCAAATATTAGTCGAGTAGTTTTGGACAAGCCTGTTAACCTCTCTGTTCCTCAGTTTCCCCATTTCCAAAGTGGGATGGTAGTGATTAGTCTGAAAGGAAGATGCTTGGTGGTGTTGCTATTTTTATTACTCCCTGGGCAAGGGATTTTCTGTAGCTCTTCCCTTGTTACCAAGGTGGGAGGAAAGAGCAAGAAGGGGAAGTGCAGCCAGGGTGGAGTTTGGTACAACTGGAGGGGTTCATTATGGAGGGTCCTGTCAGATTTGCACCTCAGACTAGTAAAGAGAAAGTAGGAGGCTGAGCTCAGAAAAAGGCTGTTTCTCTTGAATTCTGTTTCCCACCGTGTAATAACGTGAGAGGGTGTTAGAAGAGGGAGTCCATCTGGATATCCTGCCTTCTGCCCTGGTGAGCTGCTTTGGAAGTATGCCGAAGTCTACTTTGTGATTTTGTTTTGTTTTTTCCAGTCCGTCCTTCCGGAAATCTCGAATGTCCCGAGCCCAGAGCTTCCCAGACAACAGACAGGAGTTCTCGGGTGAGTTCCCCAGAGCCTAGGTGAGCGCTGCAGGGTGTCTGGGTCGGGCTGCAGGCTTTCTTCTTTAGATAACCAAGTTGGGAAGCCAGGACTATTTTAATTCTCCTTGGGCCTGCTCCTCTGAGGTCTCAGGTGACCCAGGGCTTTAAATGGATCACTTACGTTGACCTACCCAGAAGCTACTAATTTATCTCTCTTACTCAGATCGGGAAACTCAACTCTATGACAAAGGGGTCAAAGGTGGAACCTACCCCCGGCGCTACCACGTGTCTGTGCACCACAAGGACTACAACGATGGTGAGTGCACCTCCATCCTGCCCCCTGCTGGCTGCCTCAGAGAGGATGTGGTTAGAGCTCCACCATGGAAAAGCCACTGCAGTGCTGGGGGCCGGGCCCTCCAGATCTTGGTTTTCCTTTATTCCTGGGTAACTATGCCCAGACATGAAGCACTAGAGACGGGGGGAAATAAAAGGGGGGGAATGGTATTTATAGACCAAAATGCTGCCATTAGGAACTCTGTCCTTTGAATGTACAGCATGCCCCGGGGTGCTACTCTCCAGCACACTCTAAAGCCCCATGGCAGCGAACAGAATGGAGCTTCCACAGCCGTTTAGGATTAGAATGCCAAGGAAAACAGAGACTTCAGCCATGGATTGGCTTTGCGAGTGATGTGGGGCCTGAGGGCCAGCCCTGTGCCTTCCCTTTGGCCAGGGCTTCTGAACCATCTGTGCCTGCTTCCTAATTCCTGCTTTTGTCCTGATTCTCAGGGTGCTTGGGGCATTAACCATTCTGGCATGAGTCAGGTGGGAGGGCAGATAGCCGATGGATTGGAGCTGGTGTTGTGCCCTGGTTTGCACATTCAGCCTTGTGGCCAGGAGTCTGACTTGCTCTACTCTGGCTCCTGTACCCCTTCAGGCAGAAGAACGTTTCCTCGAATACGACGTCATCAAGGTAACCTGTTCACCCTGGTGCCCTCCAGCCGCTCCCTGAGTACAAATGGCGAGAACATGGGTCTAGCAGTGCAATACCTGGACCCCCGTGGGCGCCTGCGGAGTGCGGACAGCGAGAATGCCCTCTCTGTGCAGGAGAGGAGTGTGCCAACTAAGTGTGAGGAGTGGGCCCTGGCTAGGAGGGAGGCCAGTGGGTCCACTGGGGCTATTTAGCTCAGCAGTAGGCTGCCCCGGCCCATCCTCACCACACTGGAAGAGCTTGTGGGTGGGCAGCAGACCCTCTGACCTTAGTCCTCGTTCCACTATTGTGTAACAAGCCACTTCGCCTCTCTGGTCTTTAGTTTTTCCCTGTTTAAAATGAAGAGCAGTCTCCTTAATCCCTGACATATTAAGATATTTAGGGGCTTTGGAAGTATAGATATTTGTTCTGTGCAGAAGTGCATTAAACCATGACTACAGCCAATCCTCTGCTTCCTGGGACTCAGGGCTTAAGCCTGAGACTCAGCACTAGGCCTGCTCCAGAGGGGAGTGGAGATACTGTGCTGAGAGATGTGATGGTGCCAGACGAGGGGGGAGCTCAAGCCAGAGATCCCATCATAGAGCCTCTGGAGAATGAGCAGATACCAATAAATAATGTGCACGAACTAATGCTCTTTCCTTCTGTTCTCCTGTAGCTCCTAGTGCCCCCATCAATTGGCGCCGGGGGAAGCTCCTGGGCCAGGGTGCCTTCGGCAGGGTCTATTTATGCTATGATGTGGACACAGGACGCGAACTTGCTTCCAAGCAGGTCCAGTTTGACCCAGACAGTCCTGAGACAAGCAAGGTACTACCTTCCCCATGGTCTGACTTCCAGGTCCTCCCTCTCAACAAAAATGCCTGTCTCGTTGCACAGACTAATTGCTTGAGATGCTATAGGTTGTCTCCCCCATTATTCTTCCTCCCAAGCTCCCTTGCTGTCCACCCTGGCTCTGGCCACAGGATGAAGGCACTGTGGGCCAAAGAGCACCAAGCACCTGGGGGTGGGATTGGGTATGAGGAATGAGTTGATGCCAAAGTACAAAGTAACCCAAAGTAAGAGGTGATGACCAGTGGCACAAAGAGAAGTCCCTGCCCTACCCTCAACAGACACTTCTCTCAACCCTCAGGCCAGGAAGGAGCCTGTCTTCGGAGTTCAGCTTTGAGTATCACCTACATTCCAATTTGAGTCAACAAATACAGCAGTTACGTCAACTAAGCACACACAACCCCTTCTTCCACCCCACTCTCTGCCTTCTTCCAGCATGGGGGGTGCCACCATCCCAAGGGTTGCCCAGCATTGTGCCCAAGGGCCAGATAGTTGAGAGAGTCCCCCTTTTCTCCAACTGAAGTTCCCAAAGCAGACAGACCCCTCTGAGGCCACTGACTAGGGCAAGCTGAGCTGATCCCAGGCAGGCAGAACTGGGGCCCTGAGAGCCGAGGTGACCACTGGGCCCCTCCTCTAGGAGGTGAGTGCTCTGGAATGTGAGATCCAGTTGCTGAAGAACTTGCAGCACGAGCGCATTGTGCAGTACTATGGCTGTCTGCGGGACCGTGCCGAGAAGACTCTGACCATCTTCATGGAGTACATGCCAGGGGTATGTGCCCCTTGATATGTGTAAGACACACACAAGAGATGGCCTGACCTGCGGTTGGGGGCTGCAGGGAAGGGATCCCTTTGACATGAGTCTCATCACCTGAGAATCCAGAGGCTCAGGGGGGAGAAGGCGAGGTGATGGCAGGACTTGGAGTCAGGAGGGCCCTGCCTCTGGCTGTAGTGATGGTGTGGGTGAGAAATGTTGCGGGCCATCATAACCTGAGGCTCACAGGGCAGCTGCACCGTGCAGTGAGTACCTCCTTTACATGAAACAAAGAGGCCTCTCTTCTAGATTTCTGTCGCGTGTTGCTTGAGGGAAAGACTGTCATACTTTTCTCCCAGCTGCTCAGTAGCCCCCAGCAAAGTGCCTGGCACATCGCAAATGGCGATTGGCTGAAGCACTCCTTTGCTGCAATGCTGGGGGCTGGAACTATCCTTGCACCCTCCCCGCCGCCTTCCTGTGGTGACTCCCTCTGCCTCCTATGGCTGTAGGGCTCAGTGAAAGACCAGTTGAAGGCCTACGGAGCTCTGACAGAGAGTGTGACCCGAAAATACACCCGGCAGATCCTGGAGGGAATGTCCTACCTGCACAGCAACATGATTGTTCACCGGGACATCAAGGGTGAGCAGGGGCAGTCTGTGGGTCCCCAAGACCTGGTCACTTAACCATTCCAAACTTTCTGAAAAGTGGGACCTTAATTGTTTCCAGGGGAGATTCATGTGAAGATTGGTTGAGCAATTTGGGAAAATACTGTGAAGTGCTCTGCAGCTGTTGGCCATGGTGTAGGACAATTTGTGCTGTAGAGCTGAGGCTTCCTGTCACTAGCCTCTTTGCTATGTGCAGTTCATGTCTAATTCATGGTAGCCCCCATCCTCCCCAGCAGCCCTGTGACCTGGGAGGGAGGGAAAGGGGGAGGATGGTAGGAAATGCCCAGAGGGTCTAGGCTGCATCCTCTGCCCTTTCATGCCTTAGGAGCCAACATCCTCCGAGACTCTGCTGGGAATGTGAAGCTGGGGGACTTTGGGGCCAGCAAGCGCCTGCAGACCATCTGCATGTCGGGCACCGGCATGCGCTCAGTCACCGGCACACCCTACTGGATGAGCCCTGAGGTGATCAGCGGTGAGGGCTACGGAAGGAAGGCAGATGTGTGGTGAGCGCTGGGGATGTGCTGGGACCTCACCTCAGGGGTGAGGTGTCTGGGCTGTAGTGGCTCCAATTTAGAAATAAGCCTTGGGGGCTTTGCAGTGTGGCAGAAGGGAGTGAGAACACGCCTCTTGCCAGCTAGGCCAGGATGCAGGCTCCATGTGTACAGAGGTGGTAGTGCCTGCAGCAGCACATCGAGTAGACGTGTTGTGTTTTCACTCTAAATAGCAACTGTAGAACGCAGGCCATGGAAAACATCCCTGATGTTTGCTGCATCCCTGAAAGAAGTGGGATCCACTCTGAAGGCCTGAATCAGTCTCTAAGCAGTAGCAGGCTTCCATTCCCTCTCCCAGCACTCAGATGGCTTGTATTTGCTCTGCATGACTTCATGTTCTGATATCTCCCTGAAGATATCTATGTGCTAATGTCTTTTACCTGTAGATGTTACCTTATATGGCAGAAGGGCCTTTGCAAATGTGATTAGTTTAAGAATTTTGAGATGGGGAGATTATCCTGAATTAGCCAGGGGGACCTGGTATAACAAGGGTCCTTATAAAGGGAAGGCAGGAGATCGGAGTGGGTAGTAGGGAATGTGACAATGGAAGCAAGAGGTTGGAGTGATGCAAGGAGGGGGCCATGAGCCAAGGAATGCAGGCTGCCTCTAGAAGCTGGAAAAGGCAAGGAAATGAATTCATCCCAGAGCCTCCAGAACAAACCATCCCCACTGACACATTGACGTTAGCCCAGTGAGGCCAATATTAGACTTCTGAATCCTAGAACGATAAGATAATAAATTTATATTGTTTTTTCTGCCACTAGGCTCATGATAATTTGTTACAGCAGCAATAGGAAACTAACACAGTTATCTTAGAGCTCTTTCTGTCCATGCTAAGTGGTTCTCTTTCCCAATCTCAAAAAGCACCGGGTGAATGTAGGTTGATGAAGCCCACGTAGACGAGGCCAATAGTGCTTTGAAGCCTCTTCTGACCTTAGGAACCCTCTGCAGGGGTATCAGCCCTCAGTTTGGCCCATCTTGCCTCCGTGTGTTCTGAGAAGGGCACCTCCTTTCACAATGGTGGGCAGGGCAGCTTGGGAGCCTGGGGCTGGCCAAGGGGTGACATGGGGTTCTCTTTCTCCAGGAGCCTGGGCTGTACTGTGGTGGAGATGCTGACAGAGAAGCCACCTTGGGCAGAGTATGAAGCCATGGCCGCCATTTTCAAGATTGCCACCCAGCCCACCAATCCTCAGCTGCCCTCTCACATCTCTGAGCATGGCCGGGACTTCCTGAGGCGCATTTTTGTGGAGGCCCGCCAGAGACCTTCAGCCGAGGAGCTGCTCACACACCACTTTGCACAGCTCGTGTACTGAGCTCTCAAGGCCACGCTGCTGCCAGCTGCCCTCTGCTGCATGGGCAAGGGGCTGCTGTGGGGCTCAGCAAAGTTGCTGCTTCTCCCAGGCAAGGCTGTGGACCATGTGGAGCTGCAGTCCAGCCAGCGTTTGTCTGTGTCCCTTCCATCGCTGGGGCTCAAAGCCAGGGTGGGGTGGCTACAGCCTCAAGACTGGGAGCCCCCAGCCTGCCAGACCCAAGAGCTCCAGCGTCCTAAGCTTGGCGTGGAGGGGAAGGGGCTAGGAACAGTGTGCGAGGCACCATGGGCCTGACCCTCGGGGCTGTGTCCTGACACTGCAATCAGCACCAGAGCCCGGAAGGTCTGGGAGCAAAGGACGGACAGGAGGGTCTGAATAGTGTTACTTTCATTCAGAGTGTTACTCTGTTTCTCCTCCTCATGTCTGGAGACTACCAGGGCATCTCTGGGCTGGAGGAGCCCACCCAAGCCTGAGGTAAAAGCCCAGCATCCCACAGCCAATGGAAGGGAGAGGCCTGGGCCATGCCCTCCCTGGATCCCCAGGTCAGCTTTGCCAGTCCCTGTCCTTTACCAAAGATGAATGAAGCAAATGTTATGCTGCCTTATTCAGGGAAGGAGGAGCCTGTCCTGCCTGCCCCCGTGACCCTGCCCCCCCAAGTCAGGGGCCTGAGATGTGGAACTGCCCCCACTGAGGGGGGAGACCCAGTTTTGTCAATGCAATTGTCTCTGTTTTACAAGTTGGAGTCACTCTTATGCTGTACCCAGTTTCTAAACTGGAGACTTTGTGTGCTCTCTGGGCTCTGAGTACCCCTGCTGTGGGCTTAGGCCTTGGGCTGGATTGGAAAGAGCTGAAGGTGATGGCCCTTGTGCTCCTGGCCTGGCACCTGTTCCCCAGCTGGAGCAGAAAGATGAACAGAACCGTGAGGGCATCTGAGCCGGCTGGCTGCCCTGAGAGGGCTGTTCAGGAGAGCCAGGGGAATTGTAGCAGACTGGCTATGAGTCGTGACCCTGCTAGGCCAGGGCCCTCTCCACCTGGTAGAAGGGAGAGCCCATTATGATGCCACCAACTGTGTCCAAAACCACCAGCTCTCTTCCTCCTTGGCCAGCCTTGCCTATCCCCATGAGGTCTCAGCCTCTCCCTTCTTGCTCCTCCCCTGCGGAGGGACGGCAGCAGGGGCAGGGGGAGCCAGTATCTCCAAGCAGCTTAGAGTTGGCCTTATTTACCTCAGCCTGGGCGCTGGTCCTTTCTTCCGGCCCCTCCCCTCCAAAATGTGCCTATTGCCAGAGCTCCTCCCTCTCAACACCCAGTTTCCTTGGGAGTTGTCATTAAAGGAAAAAAAAAGCCAGTGCCCAGGGATGGGCATCTCCAGGGAGCTGGGGATTAGCGCCAGGCAGCTCATTGCCAGCCATGCCCATCTACCCACGGGCACCAGAACAAGCCAAAGCCTTCGTTGTATGTTGACGATGCACTTTTATGAATGTAGTTTCTATCGCTGTTTTTAGCCTTTTCACATCATGTAATGTGAGGCCTTGTACTTGTTAATTTATATCTCAGATCATATTTGATGGTTTTTATATATATCAATTCTAGACTGTTACAGGTGATGGACGCCTCAAGAGAGAGAAGAGAAAATGAAAGCAGCTGGTTTTGCAGGGATGTGTGTTGCACGGTGCCAGTTGGGCCTGGGCCCCTCTGTTTCCATCCTGTTCCCCAGGGGCCTCTGTCAGGCACCCCCAGCCCGGCCCTCTGAAGACAGTGAGCATGTTCTCCTGCCTCCACCTCGGCCCTTGCCCAGGGTGGGGACCGGTCCCCCATCTTGACCAAAGCTGCCAGGTGGCAGCTCGGCCTCTCCATGACCCTGTCCTGATGGCTGTAGCACTCTTCTTGGGCCCACACCCCAGTCCCCCTTCCCCAAGAGGAAACAGAGCGTGGTGCCGGCGCTGACAAGATGAGACGACTCTGTGTGTTCCAGGTTCAGGCTCTCGCAGAGCCCCACCCCCAGGGTCTGACCTCACAGGGAATGTGTTTTAAAAATGAATTTGCAAAACCAACCAACCCTGCACTCCAAAAAGACAAAAGACCCTGGGTTTTTTGTGCCAAAAACTGTGGACTTGCTGGCTCAGCATCCTCAGGACCAAGCTGTTGCTTAATTTTAATTTATTATTTTTTTTTAATTAAATAATCCAAATGAAAACTTGTGGGCCTAGGATGGCCTGGGTCCAAAGGTTCTGAAGGGCAGTCTCCTAGCAGCCCCAGGCTTGCTGTGGGAAGGGCCGTGCCGCCATTTGCTCATCATTCCATGGGGTATGTCGGCCACGGCCAACCCAACACAGGCCAGGGCTGAGGACAGTCCGCTCTCCGCCACCTCCTGCCCCTCCCGACCACGCCAGCTCTGTGTCTGTGTCTGAATTGTGGATCGTGCAGAAGAACCTGCAGCCATAGTTATTTGACTATATCTTGACCGAGGGCTTGCAGTGCAAAGCCAGGCCAGTGTCGTGCATTACTTACAATAAAAGGGATCATTTATACCCAAGGGGTCCTGTGGCAGTGCTTCTGGTTGGGGGATGGAGGGAGTAGGTGTTTGCCTGGGAGGAGCCAGGTATGGTGCCTGGCAACAAGCTTGGGTCCCTCAGCAAAGGAGAGCTTAAAATGACTCCAAGGGGTCCTGGGATGGGATGACTTAGCTGGTACCACTGCCATCTCAGAGGTGGCACCCCCTCTTCACACTCCCAGGAGCTGCACTGTGTGGGTCTGTCAGTGCTGATTTACTGAGGTGGCAGTCTGCCCCCATGACCCGAGCTCACCAGTGGCTGGGTTCCCAGGATCTTCTTGGCATCTAGTACAGACTTCCTGGCCCAGGGAAGGACTCCTTAGTCCCATCCTTGCAGGGCAGGAATCAGGTGCCTCCAGGAGCCAGCTCTCTGGTATCTCTCCCCTTTGTCTATCTGCCACTGTTGCTTAGGTCTGAGCAGAGGCCATTCTTGCCCCAATCTGAGGCCTCTGGTGCAGAAGTCTGGCCTGCCCTGAGTGAGGTTCTCAGCAGCCCTCCTCATGCTCTGAGGACCCAGGCCTAGAGTGTCATCTCTGCTCACTGAGTGTTAGCTCTGCTGCTTCAGGGGGCAGTGTCTGCCTCAACACAGCACAGTGGCCACAGCCCCCAGAGCTTGATGCCCAGTTCCCTATCCTGTCCTATGGGCATGAAGTCACTTAGAGACTTAAGGAGTTTATGGCGCGGTGGCAGCAAATCCCCCAGGAGTCTGCTCCACCAACTCAGGTAGCCCACGGGCAGTTTGGGGCAATCAGAATAGTTGGGTCTGGGGCAGGAGAACCCAGACTTCCTGTGTTTTGCTGGAGGTGAGGTCTCAGGTCCTCCACGCTTGCCTTGTTGCTCTGATGGAAATTGTTGTTCCTCAGAGGAGCAGGCAGGCTGTGTTTCCTTGGACTACCTGCGACAGTGAACCATGGCTGCCCCACTCCCCAGAGCTTGAAAAAATGGGGGGAAGCTGACAGATGGAGAAAGGGCACAGAGACTAGGAAACTTTCGACAGCACTTTCTGGGGCTGCTGGTTCCAACCTTCGCTGGTTTCCAGAGCAAAGGGAGTCCAGACAAGGACTCAGCAGAAGGGTTCTGCCTTGCGCCCCAACGTGCTGAAGTGTTGTGAGGCTAGGCACCATCACTCACTGATGGCCTGATCCTTTCTTACCCAACACAAGGCCAAGGGGCCAAGTGGCTTCAGTTCTAAGCACACTCTGGGTTTGACAGCACGGAGACCTGGCTGGGAAGAGGAGCATCCCCTTTTCTCAGGCTGGCTGGTATTTCCTTGACACCCACCACCATCAAGGCCAGGCGTGCTCTGGGCTGACCCTGTCCCCTTTCACCTCTGATGGTCAGTCTGTGTCCTTCCTGCCACAAAGCCCCCCATCAGGCCACATAATACAGAGTCAGGATCTGTTGAAACATGTTTAAAATAGGGTTGATCACAACAGTCAGAACCCGCAGAAACAGGAGAGAAGAGGAGGGGAGCATGGCCGCCACCAGCCCCACCAGTCTCTGTGGCTCTCAGCCTGGCGGGTGATTTAGCTTCTGCTTCTTGACTCAGGTGGTGTGAGCTGGTCCCAAGCCCCGCTGGGGCCTGCTCTGCCTTGCCTTGCCTTGCAGGGGGCAGGGCTGCTCCACTTCCCCCTTGCCCCCACAGCGAGCACTGGTGGGCATCCTGTGAGGCCCAGCAGGGGCCACTCTGTCTCTCCTTCCTCCAGTCTCCATGGCTCAGGACCAGGCTAAGGGCAGAGGTAGATGGGGAGATGTGGGGGCCGCACAGGGCCCCAGTGGCAGTGAGGAGCTTGGGACCCTGAGGGGAGCATGCTGACTCCTTGCTGGAGAAAAGGCACCTAGATAGGGAAGCTAGGCCTGGGGGCCTCCCAGGGGGGCCATGGGGTGAGGTGGGGTAGGCTGAAAGAAGCAGGAAGCAGGGTGGTAAGCAAACCCCAATCCTGGTTCCCAAACCCCCACCCACTGAGGGAGAATGAAGGAATCCTGGAGCAGAGCCCTGCCCAGTAACCCTCTGCCTGAGCAAGATGGCCTCCTCCTCTTCCCACCCTTCCCCCCACCCAAGCCCAGGTTCAATCTCTTTCCCACCCTTCCCACGGCCCTGCTTAGGCCCTCTACGGAGGGAGAGAGTGGACAGTCAGAGGGGCCTCAGGCTGTCTTGGTGCCGGGGTCCACCTCCTTGTGGGCCCAGAGCTCCTTGTGCTGCTTCCGGCCGAAGCCCTCATCGTAGTTGCCTTTGCTCTTAAACAGCTGCTGAAAGTGGGGTTTGCAGTAAAATTCCCCATGCAGCGCCGCATAGCTGCCCAGGCTGCAGAAGCAGAACAACTGTGGTCAGGTCAGGTCAGGGCTGGAAGGTGAGGGCAGGGGCAGGGCAAGGGCGCACCTGAGCTTGGTGTGACAATGCTTGCAGCAGAAGCAAGAGTTGTGGAAAATGAGCTTGTCGGCCACCAGCCGCTCCATGGGGTACACAGTCTTCTGACAGGCAGAACAAGTCTCCTTCACCTGGGCCCGAAGACTGAAGGACTGTTTGGGGGAGAGACTCAGCCAGGGGCCCAAAGTGCACCCATCCCTTCCTTTCCCCCACACCCCACCCTCAGGGTCCTACCTTGGAACGCTGAACAGCGCTGCTGCTACCGCCGCCTTTGGCTTCCTGAGGGAGAGGGCCAGTCAGGGCAGGGTGAGCTGAGGGATGCCCCCGACTGCAGCTGAGGTCACCAGCCCAGATCCCACGGGCACTCAAGCGGGCGGGGGCAAAGGGTGGCAGGCAAACACTCTGCTCCTTACCCCTTTACCCCCAGGCCAGACCCCTGCCCAGGGACCCTCCCACCGGGCTGATCACCTACATGAGAGGGGGTGGCCTGGGCGGCTCCTGCAGCCTGGAACATGGCTCCTTGGAGGTGATGGAGGCCCCGGGTGGAGACGCGGCACCCGCTGGGTTCTGCAAGGGGAAGTCGGTCGGGAGGGCCCCACAAGCCCTTCCCCAGCCTGCAGGGTGGGGGTGGGGATGTTTACAGGCAAGGGGCTGGGGGGCTGTGGTTGGGACTTTCCCTAAGTCATTTCCTGTTGCTCTTGGTCTTGCCACTTCCGCCCTTCACCCACCTCCCCCTTCGCTCGCCCGCCCCCCACGCTGCTCCCCAAGGGGCAGAGGTCCCTGAGTGGAACCACGTGTCGGAGGAAGAACAGAGCGGGCTGCAGGGAGAGGCTGGGGCTGGGGAAGGGGCTCGGCGCAGTCGCCGTGAGCGCCCCACGGACCCGAACGCCTCCTGGGGTGAAGGGAGGTCAGGAGAGGGCGGGCCCGGCGGGACCGCGGCGAGAACCCGCTGCCCCTGCCTGACCCCGGCCCGACGCTGCCCAGCGAGGAGCCGAGGCACAGAGGCCGCGGGCGCCCCCAGCTCGGCCCCCCCAGCCCCTGGACAGCGCTCGCGCGCCGGGCCGCCCGCCCCGCGCGAATGGCCCGCTCCTCGGCCCCGGGACCCGCAGGGACCGGACCCCCGTGGGTCCAGCCCAGGGGGCGCAGCCCCGCCTCCGCCCGGAGGCTTGTCCCGGAGGGCGGCCGCTGGGCTCGGGGCCCCGGGCGGGAACGACGGGCCTCGGCGCTCGGCGTCGGGACCCCACGGGCGGCGGCCTCACGCCTGCAGCCCCCGCCTCGCGCTCGGGCTTGCAAGCCGGATGCAGGCCCCTCCCCCCGGCCCGCCCGCGGGTCTCACCGGGCCCCGGCCTGGGCCTCGGGGCGGGGGTCGGTCTCCGGGGGTGGCCTCGGGTGCGAGGAGGGCGCGGGCACGAGCTGCCGCCGCTGCCACTGGTCCCCGAGCGGCCGCCGCCACCGCCGCCTTATCTCGGCACCGCCCCCGCCGGCCCCCGCCTCGCGCCCGCCCATTGGCTCCGCCGCGCCCGGAGCCGCCTCCGGGGCTCGGCCGCCGCCGCCGCCCCCCTCTGCGCTTTGTCTTTCCCTCGCCCGTCGTCCCCCCGCCTTTGTCTGCCCCCCGCCCCGACCCGCGCTCCGGCGCTCCGTACCGCCCCTCGGGCCCCGCGCTCGTCGGCCTCCGGACATCGGCCGCCCCGTCGGCCCGCCCGGGACCGGAGCCGGAGGGCCCCGCACCGCATGCCTCGGGGCTGGGACAAGTTCAAGTTGAGACGCCGGGGTCGCAGGACAAATGATGCTCCCGGCGAGGCACTGCGGCAGAAAAGGATAACCGCGGTGTGCCTGGGTCTTTCGCTGCCTCAGTTTCCCCCGGTTGGCCCTCGCGGGCGAAGGCCCGACAAACGCCGTCCCCGCGCGGTGCTCCAGGGGCCCTGCAGCCTAATAGACCCCGCGGGGGCGGCCGCAGAGGCCGCCGGGGGTCCGCTCCCGGCCCCTACGCCCCCTACGCTCCCTCGGGCCGCGGACTCCTCCCGCCGCCAGGGGCCGCCTCGGCGCGCCCGCACGGCCGGCGGAGAAGGGCTGCGGCGGCCGGGCACGCGGTCCCGCCACGCCGGACGCTAGGCTGCGAGGCTTGGCCCGCGCTGCAGGGACCCCGGGGGCCCCGTGTTCAGCCAACTTCAGGCGCACGCTCACCTCGGGGCCGGCCTGCACGAGGGCTCTGGCGGAACCACCACCGCTCAGCTCCAGTCTCCTGCGACTCCCTGGACAAGGCCGGGGAAGCTGCTGCTCTTGGTGTCCCAGAGCACCTGCCCTCCCAGGGCCCGCGGTCCTAAGGCGTTGCTGTGGCCGGACTGTGTGAAATTAGTCATCCCCAAGCCCTGCAGGCACCGTTGCTTGCGAGCAGTTGAGGACACCCCCTTCAGGGCAAGAGGTTTCCACCCTTCAAACCAGCAAACCTCAGTGCCCTCACATCTATTTAACCCAAGGGAGCCAGGCCCGAAGATGTGAAGTGACTTGTTACAAGTAACCGCTAGGGCAGCGAGGCTGGAAGGAGAAGCCGGACCTCCTGCCCCAGCTCTTGACTCCCCGCCCCTCAGGCCAAGCCGGTTGCCAAGGCTCCAGAGCAATGCATGACAGGTCTGAGGCACACAGCAGGCAAGGGACCATCACTCACTGTGGGGCCAGAGCCTCAGCCGTTCAGGAACACAGGCGCAGCCTCCTGGACTGGCATCTGCTGGAAGGCTGGGGGCCCGATGGGCACCAGAGTCTGCATGGCTCTGCCTGACATCAGACTGGAAGCTGTCTTACAAAGAAGAGCCCTAAACATAGCTTGTTCCCACACTGTGGCAGGAATAGAACTTGTGGCTCCAGAGCACAGCCCACATGCTTGTCAGGGAACAGAGCAGCCCAGCGCCTCCAGGTCTGGCGGCGGAGGGAGGGAGGCAGCAGGCTCCCCAGCCTCCCGCTGCTCCTTGGCTCACTGAGCACACCCACGCTGCGCTTCACTTTCCTCCTCAGCCTCTTGTCTTAGAGAAAGATCTGTGTTTGGGTTGAGCTGTAGGCCTGAGGACTCCCTGGATGGGAGAAACTTCTAGAACTGTTTATATGCATCTTTCTGGGCAGTTTCCACACCTGTCATCAGATTCTCAAAGGGGGTTGCTATGGGGCAAAAAAAGTGAAGGCCTCAGGGGCACTAGGAGCAGGGCTGGGTCGGCAGCTGGGCACTGCCTGGCTGGCCGGGGGGCCCTGCCCAGGGTGGATCTGCCGGCTGAGGTGCAGGTAGCCACCCAGAACCAGCAGCAAGGGTGTTGACGATGAGCTGACAGCAAGGTGAAGAAAGCAGTTCAAAAGGAAAGAAAACAGGCTGATACGGTGTTAAGAAAAAGGAACTTGAGGTTTAAAGAAAAAAAATGAACCGGGCAGAGGGAAGGAGGAGGGCTGGAAATAAATGTGACCTGGACTTCTCACTCACTCCGACATTTCAGGTCTCCACTCCCCACCTCATGGTTGGTGTCTTTCCCTTTAACTCAGCCCCAAAGCGCCCAAAGGAAGGTTTTTTATTATTCTTTTTTAAACTGGTGTTACAATTTCTGAGACATAGGAAAGTAACGGCATTTGATGGTTCAAAGCAGCTTCAGGGAAGGAGGGGCACTTCCTTAATCTGACAGGCGAAGTGCCTGAGCAGGAGGCCCCTCACCCCTGAGGGACCAGCAGCGGGAGGGGCCGGGCTGGTGCCCGCGCAGGCCGAGAAGCACCTTGGAGGCGGCGAGGTTAGAGTCACCACCTGGCCAGGACTCACTGGCCGCCAGCCAGGAATGACAGCGGAGGGGGCAGGTCTGGTTCTTCGGTTGCTTGCTCTTTGGGTATTAGTGCCAATGGTAAGGGGACACCGCATGCCATGTTACTAAACAAAACCCTCCCCACTCCTGTCCTGCCAAAGGTGAGCCTCTTCTGCCTGGATTCCTAGTGGCCCAGAAGTGGTCCTGGCAGACCCAGGGGCTGGTCTCTGGCATCTAGACCTTTGCAGCCCCAAAGCAGTTTGATGGCCATAGGCTAAAATTAAGTTAAAATTTTTGATAGTTGAGACAAGTCTATTATGGGTTTTAAAAGAAATCGGTGTGTGGTGAGGCTATCTAATGAAAGAGGTCACTGCTGCGCTTCCACAGGTACTCCTGGGACCACTCTTGGATGGCGGAACCAGGGTGGAATGACTCATGTCTGAGCATATATGGCCAACACACAACAATGCCACTCTCCAATGGATTCTCTGAAAATTTTAACTTGTTCTGGCAATGAAACTAAGGACTTAAGCCCACAGGCTGGGCAAGACATTATGGCCCTTGGAGAAAGCACCAGAGCAGCTGGCAGGAGGCAGTAAGATGGACCCTCAGTGGGAAAGGAATGAGCTACAGCGATGACCTATGGGAAGGTTTCAGGTGTCAGGGCCCAAGCGCTAAGAAGGATCAGGATGGACTGCCTCAGCCTGAACCTGGTGCTTAAAAAGAAAAAATACCCTTGTCTTCAATTATTAGGGGAGGTCTGAGGGGAGGAGGGACAGGTTGCTTATTGCCTGCCCCTCGATGGAACTATAGGATCTGAGAGCAGAGGGAAAGAATGGGATTACGCTGCTAGGAGAGCAAGAGTGGGAAGAGGAAGTCACACAGTTCCCTGGGCTGAGGAGTCAAACCCTGGGCTTGGACTTCAGCCCCCAGGGCCAGAACAGCATCTCTTCCTTCTGAAGAGGTCACCTGAGCTGCAGAATTGGGAATGTCAGCTTTCTGGCCCCTCCCGATCCAGGGTTGTTGGGATTCCCTTTGTGTCTCAACAGCCTTGGAGTAGTAAAGAAAAGTTTCTCTCCAGAATTTCTTTTCCAGTCAGTAAGCAGGTAACTCTCTTGGCAGAAATGTCCTTTCTTCCCAGTCTGCACCCAGGAGGGTGGGAATGTGGCCAGCCCTCAGGCAGGGCCCCTGGAGACTCATATAGCCCGGGATGGAGAAGGTGCACACTCTTCAGAGGTCAGAACTCCCAGTCGTCCACCTCCAGCTCTTCCAGGTTTGATACCAGGCCAAAGATTCCACTGTGATCCTGAGACTGGCTGCCCTCAAAACTGGTGATGGGGGTGACAGGACGAAGTAACTCAGGCAAAGCCTCTGAGGCACGTCGCTTGATCTGGAGGAGGAGAGAGAGTTGGGGGTGGATCCTGTTGTTCTGGGTCCCAGGACACCATGGGGCAAGGAACCATGGTGCCACGACAGATGGGCTGTTGGAGCCAAGAGTCTCTACGATAGGAAGGAGCAGCACCTTTAAGTGGCTTCAGAAACATGGTCATGTCTCTAATTTCAAAGGGAGAAGGAGAGAATATCCAAAAACCCCAAGAGAAAAACAGGGAGGCTCAGGAAAGTGCTACTGTACCTGCTTGAAGAAAGAATGGTTCAGGAGGGTGCTGGCACTTGGTCTGTAGAGAAGGGGAGAAGAGAACAGCATGATTCCCATGCCTCAGATTTCCAAAATTCTGCTGCTTCTACCTTACCCTCTACACCCCTCTACTTCCTCCCTCAGCTCACCAAGAAACAGCAACCAGAGCTACTCAGGCTGGCTTCTTAGCAAACCCTTGTGCTGATCCCTCTTGCTGTGGGGCTCCAGACTCCTCCAGGGAACTGAGGCTTTTACAGGGCAGAGGCAGCCTCTCAAACCCTGCCCTAAATTCCAAGCCCCTCCTGCTCTCCGGGAAGCCTACTCCAAGCCCAGTGGAAATACCTGACTTCCGGGTTGCGCTGCAGGCACTGCTCCACAAAGTGGTGGAAGTGGGGGGAAAAGGTGCGGTGATAGGGGTGGGATGGCGAGTCACCATTGGAGGTCCTGGGGGTGCTGGTGGCCAGGCTCTCACTCAGGCCAGAGTTGGCCACCGAGCGTGAGGTGCTCATGGTCAGCTCCTCAGCGGGGATGGTGCTGGTGTCCAACAGGCAGGGCACCGTGCCATTCAGTTTCTCCAGCAGCATCTGGGAGGACAGAGCAGCCAGGACCTTGGCTGGAGGGGCCCCTGGAAGGCCTACAGAGCTTCCTCATAAATACACTTTTCCCAACATACAAATGTGACTTGGGGGGGAAGAGAGAAGAGATGGACGTGGAATAAGTCTAACTTTTCCAAAGGAATGCTGGCCACTGGCTTGGCAGCCACACCCTAGCTAGGCCAAATTGAAGAGGAGGAGAGGGACTACAGAACCGTAGCCCCTTCACCACAGCCGGAAGGAAGAGGCTCGCAGTCCCCCTTTATAAGCATCAGATCCTTTTAACTGTAGAGCCCTCACCCTGGGTGAAGGCAGCAGCCAGGTCATTTTCTTTGAAGTCCAGCCCGTTTGCCATGCCCAGGTGGGTCCACTGGGGTCCATTCCACAGTGCCTGTAGTGCCACGTCCTGGGTTGTTGCTGTAGCGGCCGGGCAGGAGCAGTGCACCCAGGGGCAGGCCAAGCTTGGGCAGCTCTTCCAAAGTCCTCAGACTCAGCTCAGGTAAAACCAGCCCCACCTTGGGGACCGCTGTCCTCATGAACATGAGCTGTCCGTGCCAGGGACCTGGAAACCTCTCTAAAGCTGCGTTGTCTAATATGGTAGCTACTAGCCACATGTAGCTAGTCATATTTAAATTAATTTAAATTTGGTTTGAAATTCAATTCCTCAGTCTCACTGGCCACATTTTAAATGCTCAATAGCCACAGGTGGCTAGCGGCTACAATATTGGACATCGCAGACACAGAACATTTCCATCATCTCAGAAAGGTCTATCGAACAGTGCTGTTTCTGGATCTGTACCTCTTGTTCACCTTAAATAGCCTTTTAACTCTTCCCCGAGCATCTTTCTGTTACTGTCTCACTTAGATTTTCTAGATTCTCTACCGACATTTTCACACCCTTCTAACCAGTCTCCTAGATCTAACCCATCTGCTTGAGTGATCCTTCTAAAACATCTAGCTGTTGCTATCACTCCTGTGCTTAAATGCCTTCAGCAATTCTCCACATGCTTTGGGACAGGAACCAAAGCATACACATGGCATACAAAGTCCCTCATGATCTGCCCTTGCTTCCTTCTCCAGCCTACCACCCAGAAGCACCAGTACTTCAGCCATTTACAACTACTTGCTGTTCCCCGGATCCTGTTCTTTCTTGACTTTGGGTCTTTTCACATGCTATTCCTTCTGCCTAAAAGTTTTCTTCTAGTCCCCATTCTTCACAGTTAATTCCTATTTGCCTTCAAGACTTAAGTGTCACCTCCTGCCAGCAGCCTCCCTGGGCCTCCTGCTCTACAGAGCTCTCCTTTGCCTATTCTCTGGCTGCCCCTCTCCCCACAGGGCAAGCAGTCTTTGGGTTCAAGGGAGAGGCTCACTCAGAGCCTATACCCCCGCATGCCCCCACCTCCCAATTCTAGATCATGCTCCAGGTACTTGGGACCCAGGTAATCCTTGCCTAAATGACCTAAATCTACTTCCTGGACTTGAGAAGGCCTGGATAAGCCTCTTCCCTGGGTCTGTCTCCCAAGGGTAGACTATCCCACCGGCTGTGTATGCCTAGAAGTGGCCAAAGGGCAGTCATCGTAAGGGGCGTGAACAGCAGTTGAACTTGCAGGCTGGAGCTTCCAAAGGTATTAACTGGAACGTGGTAGCACAGAACCTGAGAAGTCTGAGAATTCTAAATTAGAATGCTTCCAGGTATATTTATCAAGGTAGGAGGATAGAATTGTTTTTATAAATTTATAAAAATATGTTAGCTTGAGGTACATGTTTTCTATAGACACAGTGTATGCAGCCCTCCGTGTGCACTCCTGCCCTGGACTGTGCAATTGTTAGCAGTGGGCCTGCTCCTGAGTTCCCCTCCCCTGGGCTCCATGACCACAGTAGTTATGACACAGAGAAGTAACAGAGTTACACAACTATCTCCCCCACGGGGTGGGGCTCTTGAAGGAAAGGACTGTGTCTTTCATCTTAGCATCCCTGGCTGGTGTCCTGAGTGTGGCAAGTACTCAACAAGCATTTGTGGAAAGCAGATAGGCAGGCATGCACGAAGGAAACCACTGAGCTGCAGGCTCACCTGGGTGGCAGGCATATCCTTAAAGGGGACGTGGCCATTGGCCAGCTCACAGGCTGTGATTCCCACACTGTAGATGTCAGATTTGGCATCATAACCCTGAAGATTCTAAGTCAGGAGAGAAAAGTCACAGATCACTCCATTTGTAGCCTTGGTTGTGGTTCTTAGAAAAAGGAGGTAGAGCAAAAACTGAGAGGAAAAGAATGCCTGTCCCCAAATCAGGACCAGCTGCTAAGACTTTCCTTGCCCATGCTACTGAAAAGCAGCTGCTATATTAAAAGGAATGAATGTTTGGTGATGCTATGTACAAGCAGGATGAAGTGCAGGGCCCCGTGCTCCTGCTTAGCATGTGCTGCAAAACAATGTTTCAGTCAATGATGGACTGCATGTACAACAGAGGTCCCATAAGATTAGTACCATACAGCCTAGGTGTGTAGTAGGCTGTACCATCTAGGTTTGTGTAAGTGCAC
Organism: Equus przewalskii; assembly: GCF_037783145.1. Lineage (NCBI taxonomy): Eukaryota > Metazoa > Chordata > Mammalia > Perissodactyla > Equidae > Equus > Equus przewalskii. The sequence goes on along the minus strand of NC_091840.1, from coordinate 15,652,065 downwards.
TCCGATGTTTACACAACAAGGAAATCGCCTAATGATGCATTTCTCAGAACGTATCCCTGTCATTCAGTGATGCGTGACTGCACAGGGATGCAGAGAGCACCAATGTTTCCAAAATGCTTGCTCTTCCCATAAGATGGGAAGATCTCTGAAGGCATCAGGTACAGTTTGGGACCCACAGAGAGGAAACTACATCATCTGTAAAGGGCACATAATGCTCGTGCCAAAAGGCCTCTCAGGTCTACCTGACAACAGGGAACCCCTCCCTCCACTCAGAAGCAAAGAGCACCTCCCATCCCGGGAAATTCCTCAAGGCTTCCCTGGGAAATCATGAGTTGGTGGGGGATGGGGGTTCTTCGGGACTCAGTACACAGACCTGCTGGAGGACTTCCGGGCTGAGCCAAGGCAGAACCTTGATACTGTATTTGGGAAAATCGTGCACCACACGCTGCCGCTGCCCATGGCTGATCATGCTGAGGTTGCTGCGTAGACCAGACAGGTAGACCTTCCCATCCGCGGAGATCAGAATGTGGCTTGCTTTGACACTCCTGTGGGGGAAGGTGGGCAGGGGATGGGTGTCATGGGGCAGCAGAAACCCCTCACACCACAAACCTGTGGCCTTCACACACTAGATCCAGTCAGCTCTGTCCCTGTCAGCGTGTTTGTGTGTGTGTGTGTATTATGTTTGTATATATACATACTATACATAAACACATATTTTTATGAAAAATTTCAAACATACACAAAAGAGAAGACAGCATGACTTCATTTACATATCACCAGATTTTAAAACTTATTTACATTTTGTTCAAGTTCTCTTTTATGCTCAGACACCACTGCTTCCCCCACCATCCACTGCTTTGACTCTGCACTTTTTGTTGGCAGGTGTTCTTGTAATGTGCATCACTGTTTGTATGCAGATCTTTTCAGTTCACCTAACGGTACTGTGCTATGTGCCCCATTCTTCCTTTTTCTCTCAGTGCTGTATTTTCGAGATCCACCTATGTTGCCATCTGTACACATCTAACCTTTGCTTCTAAATGCCACCTGTACTCTGGGGTGGCATCTAACAGCTACTCATCCACTCACACTGCCTCCAACCATGACGAATATGAACAACGACATCCATATACATGTGCCCTGATGTGCCCGTGTGAGGGTCTCCGGGGTGTACATCCAGACGCAGCATTGACGGTCCCGGTTCCGAGTGACCCTGGCCTGAGTCAAGCCACCTTCCACCACTGGGACTGGAGATCTCACCTCCTCACCACACTGGGCCTCACCCAACCTCCGAATTACATCAGTCTTAGGTGTATAAAGTGACATCCTCCTGTTTTAATTTGCTTTTCTAATCATTGCTAGATTTGAGTGTCTGTTTACACACTTGTTAATCTTTTGGGTTTCCTCTTTTATAAACTTCAAATCCTTTGCTCATTTTTCTATTGCTTTGCTATCCTTTTCTTGTTGAATCACAAGATTACCTTCTTACTAATTTCCTGTGTGTTTTAGACAAAGCTAACATCTTCCACACTGTCACCCACTCCTTGTTCATGGTGTCCTTTATTGGAGAGAAATCTTTAATCTTGATATAATAAAATCCATCAATTCTTTGTCTTATGTTTTGTGCTTTTAAAACATTTAGAAGTTCTTCTGTGCCTCAGGTCACAAAAATATTTCCTCGCCTCTCCTTCTATCTCAGCCTGTAGTTTTACATCTGACATGTGGGCCTGCAGTCCATCTGAAGTGCTCCTTTGTATGTGGAGTTAGGCAGGGATTCGCTTTTATCATCTTCCCTACAGTGAGTGGGTTGCTTTTCCTGACAGCAACTGCTAAGGAATCTGTCTTTTCCCAGCCTCTCAGTATAGGGTTGACTCTGGGGCACACAGCGTTTGGGTGTGTGCCAGTTTGGGTGCCCCAAGGAAGGAGAGAAGGGTGGGGGTACAGAAAGGCCCATGTTAGATGTTCCTCTCACACAACACTCAGGACCAAGCTGCTCAATAAAGAGAAAGTCAGCAGCTTCAGCACTGACAGGCTAAATGCTCTGCCTACCACGTGAGAGACCAGGGCAGAGTCCCGAGCCTGGATTGGAACTCTGGCTTCACTAACTTCCGTGAACCTTCAACTGTTTACTTGAGGGCTCATGGGCACGGATCCCCACTCTTGTAAGCGGTAACGCGCCTAAGAATGCACCTGTGTACATATCCCATGTGGTGGATGTAGTCTAGGGCCTTGAGGACCCCCTGCAGGATGTAAGCAATCGCCAGTTCGTTCATGCCATCCATGAAGTGAGTACAGATGAGATCCTTTGCAGAACCTGAAGAAAAGAATCGTGGGGAGATAGGGAAGGGTAACAGAGAAGGAAAACAGCACATAAGCCAGCTGACAAGAGTTCTTAGAATCCCTCTCTGCCAGTACCCGTTTCCCACTCACCATAAGCCATGAATGGTGTGACAACCCACAGCTCGTTGTCTGCAATGAAGGTGGCTCGATATGGCAGGATATTGGGATGACTGAAGAGTTTAGAGACATGAAGCTCCCCCTAAAAGCAATGGTAAGCTGAAGTCAGAATAAAGGGGCACGGAAGAATGATGCTCAACATGAAGGTGGCAGCAGGAATAACATGGGAACCTAGCACTTTCTGGGTGCTCTTCTCCGATTCCTGGGAGCAGCCTAAGCAGGAGCCTTCCAATACGAGAGAAACTAGGCTCTGCTGTCTCTGCAGGGAAGCCATCACTGCTTTGCCAGCTTCCGCCTGTTGGGCTCTGCCAGCCAATCCTGAAGAGCCTCAAGAAACAATTCCCCGCCGACAGGGAAACTGCTAACAACACAGCAGAGGGTCCCAGTTTGCTACCTCAGAGATGATGAAAACAAACTGTTGACCGAAGACTTAGGAAGTTGTAAGCTTAGCTCAACTTCAAGGGCCAAGGCACAGAACTCCTCTTTAACATAAGAAAACAAAAACTGTTTTCCTATTACACAGGAGATTGTTGTAGTCAATAGAAACAAGGAAAGAAAGTATTAAAGAACAAATGATAACTTTTCAACATTAGAAGATATTTCTCCTGAAACCTCAGATTGAGAGACCCCTTCCTCAGGAACAGCTATGGAAAGTATAAGACCTATGAAATTTGAAAATAAATTTGGACAAAAGATGTGAAGAAAAAATTGGACAAAAGAACTGCAGAAACTCCAGGATCCCGGCCTCCAGGACATGAGCTAAGGCCAAGTAGGCAGTACCTTCTACCTGTCCGACGGTCTAGAGAATAGAGAAAAGAATCATCAAGTCCAAGATGCTCTAGAACAAACTCAGATATGTTTTTTCTCAAATAACTAAGCTGGGACTGACTTTCTGTTCCATCTTCAGACCCACAAAACTACTCCAAACACATGAACTGGTATTAGAGCACCAGTGGATGAGCATGAATTCAGAACAACACCATAAATGAAGAAGGGGGAGGGTCCAACTAACTATACTGAAAACACACTGACCCACGCCCTAACTCTAAGGAGTTCCCAGCACAAGCTTTCAACAGTGAAGGAGAATTCAGTCCCCAGTCAGTTACTAGACCCGTGCTCGCTCCATTTAACGAGAGGGCAGCCACCTGCTTCTCCAGCAGAAAGGAATCTCAGGCAAACAGGACACTAAGAGCTGGAAGATGGCCGCCCATGGCAGGGCAGGCTGCCTGCATCTGGAACAGGACAGCCTGAGTCTGAATCCTGCCTCTGCAGGACCATGTGTGACCACCAGCAAGTCACTTAGCCTCTCTGAATAATAAATAAATGAATAAATGAGCCACGAAGGAGTCTTTGGAGAAGGAGAGGGGAATACAAATTGGGCTGAGCAGCATTATAGAACTCTTAGTGCCAAATGCCCGAGATTCTTCACTGGGAGCTGCCATAATTTCTTGGTTTGGTCTACCTTCATTTCCTGCCAGCTACTTTCAGAAGACAGATCTAAGAGGTGCCTGTAATTACTACTGGAACTAAGAGCCCACCCTGCAAGTGTCGCATTCACATTTTATTACCTGCAAATACATCACCATCTCATTGGAACAAGCTTCTAGGTTAATCCTTCGTACCGTCACATACTCTCCCATTGGTTTGTACCTTGCCAGATTCACTGTCATCAGATCCTCAAATCCTTTGCCTAAAAGAAAAGAGGGATGCTATAAACAAGGACAGTAGCAACAAAGGTTTTCATTTTCCTTAAAGAGACTTGATTTAAAAAGAAAGTTCAAATTAAAACTTTCACTACTGTTACTTTTATGGCTGACAATTCTTGATTTTTCTCTTATCAGTGCCTTCTCAGTCAACCACTCTGACTGACTGTGGCTCAGGACACCAGAAATATACAGCCCAAAAGAAAAAATTGCAAAGGAGCTTCTCTCCTGGTAACATGATCTCTTTTCCCATACTTGAAAAAAGAAAACCAAACAGGACCCGCAAAACCCAGTTTTGTCACCACGAATTCTGCTAACTGGCTGAGAGCCTCTGGCACACATTTATCTAGGGATGCTGAGAAGGCTGCAGCAGTCCCCTGAAACATGAAAGCAATGACAGTTCTGGACATTACCTATAACGGTGAGTAGCTCATAACACCCTCCCTCTGGCAGAAAGCTACTCATGATCTCCTGTTTAGAGAAGGATGCTATCGACTCTGAGCTCGCCTCATTGGTCTAAAGAAAAAGAAAAATACGTTAATAAGAAAAATTGGAGGTGGGACAGGAGTGGGGAGGTGGTAATTCACACCCACAAGGAGACTGGTCTCTAAACAAATATACAAATTCTGACTCTGGGGCAAAGTAGTAGTGCCAGAACGACTTGATGAGAAATGCAAAGTAAAACACCAGATGTCCAATGTAGTAAGCAGCACTAATATCAGAGCAAGTGTTAGAGCTATCTACCAATGGGAATGCGGGACAAGGGCCAGTTCCAGTCAACTGCTGATCTGCTTGTCCTTTCTAACAACCGATTCATTTGCTAAAAATTATGAAATTCTTAGTTGGGGAAAGGATGTCTGGAGAAAAGTAAGTTTAGAAAAGAGAAGGGGGATGGAGAGCGGGGGGTGCGGGGAGTGTCTCTTGAATCTCCTACTACATTAGGGTCCTATTTTTAAGGTCCTAACTACAAGACCCCAAAGGTCAAATGCTGAATCTTGCTATAGGGAAAATATGGCTATAAGAAGCCCCTCTTTAGCAAACCAAGAACTCAGAGCAATCATTCCTTGACATTTCCAAGTGAAGCAAGAATACAGCCAACACACTAGATTGCAGGCAAGGAACAGAGCTGTCACATCTCAGCCATCATCCCAGGCAGCAGAAGTAACCTGCTCCCTCATTCCTGCCCACTCATGCTGCAAACGAAGCTGGACCCCAGTCATTTAGGATGTGAGCATCACCCCTCCGGCCTTTGAGGTCCTGAAGGAAAGTGCCCAGCAAAATACATGGCAGACCAACAGCTCTTCCTTCAGCTCACTAGGCTCAGTTTCCTTCTTCCAGACCCAAATGCATCTGTATGATTTAGAGACTGTGAGTGTTCTTCTTTCCTTTGGATCCTCTTTAGATGTGTGTCTAACTGAAATAGAAAACCCTAGGCTAGTGCGTATTTCATATGCTGCGTTCATAAACCAGACCTCTAGTCAGGAAAAGGTCCTTGTGAATGGATCAAAGGCTCTTGGCTCAGCACCAGCCAGAGAGCGTGAGTTGAGAATGTTCTGATGGTGGTACGACCTTGTTGGGGGTCCCTGACCTTTCAAGCACATCTGATTTCAAGAGCTGATGCTGTCAATGGGGAAAGAAACCAAGTGGGGTTCTGTCTTCCACACCACTTACACTGACAATAAGAGAAACCCAGTCAAGCAAAATTGAGCCCTGCCAGCAAATTACATTTCTAATTTAATCAATTGTTATATGTCTAAGATTCATCATATCGTTGTATTTAGTCATGTTGTATAATATTCATCTGTTCTCGTTGATCCATCTTTTCCCCAACACTTGGTATATTCAGACTTAATTTTTGCCAACCTCATTGTGGGTTTCACTTACACTTCCTTGGCTACCAATGAAGATGAGCATCTTTTCATGTATTTACTGGCCATGGGGCTTTTCTCCAAGGTGAAAATGCCTCTTTCTGTCTCTTGTCCATTTTTCTACTGGGTTGTTTTCTACTGAGTTGTCTTTTTTTTTTTTTTAAGAAGATGCCTTTTTTTTTTTTTAAGATTTTATTTTTTTCCTTTTTCTCCCCAAAGCCCCCTGGTACATAGTTGTATATTCTTCGTTGTGGGTCCTTCTAGTTGTGGCATGTGGGACGCTGCCTCAGCGTGGTTTGATGAGCAGTGCCATGTCCGCGCCCAGGATTCAAACCAACGAAACACTGGGCCGCCTGCAGCAGGGCACGCGAACCTAACCACTCGGCCACTGGGCCAGCCCCTACTGAGTTGTTTTAATGCAGGATTTTCCCAAACTAGGCCCCATGGAACATTAATCCTGGCAGTTCATGCATGAAAAAACTTTACACATCCAATTAAGTTAGAAAATGCAGCATACTCTCTTTCATGGAGAATCATAAGGTGTACTCACATATTAAAGGCTTTAGGAAGTTCTGTAGTAAGGAAACTTGTTTAACTTTGTTTAACCTAGCATTTCCCAAAGATACTAGTCCAGGGAACCCTTTTGCGCCTAATATCCATTAAATTTTGGGGAAGATAATTTGGGAAAGGCTATTTTAAGTAAAACATGATATCATGCAAAGACTATGGGCTTAGGGGCCAGTGAGAGGCAGAATTTTTTTTTTTTTGGTGAGGAAGAGTGTCACTGAGCCAATCTTCCTCTTTTTCCTTGAGGAAGATGGTTGCTGAGCTAACATCTGTGCCAATCTTCCTCTATTTTTTTTGTATGTGGGACACTGCCACAGCATGGCTTGATGAGTGGTGTGTAGGTCCGTGCCCAGGATCCAAAGCCACAAATGCTGGACCACCAAAGTGGAGTGCACGAACTTAACCACTACACCACTGGGCCAGCCCGAGAGGCAGAACTTGAACTCAGGTCTATCACTTGTTCTGTGACCCTGGGCAAATCAGTCTAATCTCTTGGGATTTCCATTATCTCAGCAGTGGAATAATTCTCACTTCACAGGGCTGTTGTGACAAATAAGAGAAAAACACCACGTAAAGAGCTGAACGCTCCCTGGTGTACCACAGGTATTTCCCTCTTTTGCTATCTACTTTTTGGTCACTCTCCTGCTCAATAAAGATAGAACAGAGAAAATGCAGAAAACAGAGAATCCTCGGTAGAGCTCGATCGATAGTTAAGGTTGGTTTGATTTTGTTTGTTTACACTTATCTGTGTTTTCAAATGCTCTGAAAACAAATTCTAGGATCATTTAATAGCCACTGTAGCTTCTTGAAACTCTCTTGTCTTCAGAACAATCTTAAGATACTGGTGACTACATGCCAGGTACCTCACACAGGTGAGACAGAGACACAACCAAAGGACAAAATGGAGTAGCAATTCGAGCAAAATGCTCAAACCAAGAGCTCTGACATGGTGTCTCCCCATTTGTTTAGAACTTACAAGCTGCGGGCTAAGTTAATCTTGAGGAGTCCCATTTTCTTAACCTTATACCTCTAACTCCCTGCATATTCTTTTTTTTTTTTTAAAGATTTTATTTTTTCCTTTTTCTCCCCAAAGCCCCCTGGTACATAGTTGTGTATTCTTCGTTGTGGGTTCTTCTAGCTGTGGCATGTGGGACACTGCCTCAGCGTGGTCTGATGAGCAGTGCCATGTCCACGCCCAGGATTCGAACCAACGAAACACTGGGCCACCTGCAGTGGAGCGCGCGAACTTAACCACTCGGCCACGGGGCCAGCCCCACTCCCTGCATATTCTTGCTCTGTGCATCCTGTTTTCCCAGGTATCAATCTGCTCCTAAATAAAATCAGTGTTACCAGTTAACACAAAACTCAGAGGTTTGCTTGCAGCCCCAAGTCCCTCCTCGGGCCTGTGAGTACCCACCTGCTTCAGCCCCTGCCTCCTCCTGTGATTCCGTCCCACACTACACTCCCCTGACTCGCTCCCTGACCCACACAAACAAGCGTGCTCCAGGCTGAGGAAACCCACCTTAGCGGTTCCTTTGTTTGGAACACCCCTGCCCTCCTCCTTCCCTGCCCCTGCCATTTTCTCATCGCTGCCTCCTCCTTATCACTGAGGTCTCAGCGTAAATGTCATCTATTCATTGAAGACTGTCTAGAAAGGAAAATAGGCTCCTAGTCACTTAATTATATCATCTTGCTTTCCTTTATTCCCAGTAGTTATCACTGCTGTTTATTTATTTATTGCCTGTCTCCTGTACCAGAAGGCAAGTTCCATGAGGGCAGGGACCTTATCTGTCTTGCTCACTGATGTATTCCCCAATGCCTGCAACAATGCTGGCACATACTTAAAGAAAAATCATTAAAGCAAAGTTTGATCTGGGGAGGTTTTCTGTCTATGACTTTGTCATTCCCACGGGCTGAAGAGAAGAGTAGGGTAAATGGACCAGCCAGTTCCACTGGAGACAGGGTTCAATATAGTATAATGACCTATACTGGAAATGCCAGCCTTCACACAACACATTCATTAGATCCCCTGTTACTGGGGGCCCTTTGTAGATCAGACTGATACCCACATGTGAGAAAGTACTGCATTTTTTAGCAGGTAACAATATGGCCCCAATGACAACAAATCTAGAACTACTTTGCATTTGAAGGTTTTCTTGCCTCTGATCTCCAGGCAAATTCCTTAACATTTCTCTCATTTGAAAAAGAGGAGGACTATGAAGGATAACTGAGTCCTGAGATGAAAAACATTTATTATATGCACTTTAAATAATTCCCTTTGGAAAAACTACAGATAGATACCTTTTAAATTACCCATCTCCCTCTTCCTTGCTAGGAGTGCATGTGAGACATATTGTCTACAAGGCTACATGGTAAAGACACACTCTTGTTGAGCCTAGGCAGGGAATGACTCATTAACCTACTGACGTGAGTAGTTAGTAACTTGAAAATATTCCTACTATCTTTGTTGACTACAGAAAACTACTCAAAAGTGTTAGTTTTAGAAAATAAAGCTCTTTAGGTAACTGGGAATATGAGTTCCTGGGTGGTCTGGAATTCACGAGATGAACTAGCTTAGTGGTTGCCCTGCGTCCTCTACTCCCTGTCCCCAGCTTACTGGAAATGCTCCGCAAATGGAGGCTTTCTCCTTTGTGGACAATCTATAGGTCTGAACTCAGAGGGAAACTGACCTTTATTGAGGAAAACAAACAAACAAACAAAGGCAATATTTTAAAAGGAAGAGGTCTGGTCTGGTATTACCACCGGGAAGGCAGGTTAGTTCATTATGTTGTTTCAGATTTAGAAAAGGTCAAATTCAGATGAAAAGGATGAAATATTCAGTCCATTCTCTTTAAACACAGCATCACATAGTTTTATTAGTATCATGTATAATCTCAAATTGCCTAGAGAAAGAAACTAATTCTATCAAAGTCTTTTCGTAGTTTCCCCTACCATGAAAAGCATTTTATTCATTTTGAAGCATTTGTAGCATTCATAAGCTACTGATATCCAGAAATCACTATAAAATAACTTTGTTTAAAGAGTTCATAAAACAAAATACAATAAAGCACACAAAGACAAAATTTATTAAATGCTACCAAATAAACACATTCAACCTGGCACAGGTTTCACACAGGATAACTTTTGGTATAACACTGGCAGCTGTAAAAATATAGAAATTATATATAATAGGCATTGTATTCTGGAAAAATACCTAACTGATCCTATAGGAAACATTTTTGGTCTCCCGACTGGAAAATATTTGGATCTGATAGACAGGTGCTCCGGACTAGCAGACCAAATAAGCATAGCCAAAACTTTACTGAAAGAGGAATTCTGCATCAACATCACCATCTTTCACTCAGCCTTGGGGCTGCCTGCAAAACGTGCAGACATCTGTCATCTGAAGGGTAAGAAGTCTATTTGGAAAAGAGCTCTTATCCGCTTGCTTTCTGAGATACTGATTCATACTATCAAAAATAGCTTGGTACACTGTGCACATCTGGTATTATTTACTCAGGTAAAATAAACTAGAAGAGTAGGAAGCAGGGCAAGAATCTTACAACTTTTGCCAATAAAAATACATTTTCTGTTTTGTACTTTGTAGTTTTGGGTTTTGTTTTTTAAGGTAGGAGATTTGAGATCCTGCCTTATAATCTAGACAGAGATCTCTATTATCTCTGTGGACTGAAATCTATTATGAATAGACTAAGGATGGAAAATTTAGTACCACTAGACACTAAAAGACAACCACATTTAGACTGTTGACACCTTCTTTTTTTGGAGGGGGTGGTGGGTGATTGGTGGGGTTGGAGAGGCGAGAAGACTTTAATCTTGGAGAGAGAAACAAAAGTCTTGAGATGTTTTCAAAGTACACATCAGAAGCTTTCCAGGGTGAAACCTGAATCTCCACACTAAAAGAATTACACTACAAATAAAGCTCAATGACAGATAAACAGAAGCACAAATGAAAAGCCAACAAAACACACAAACTTCCACAAGAAGTCATCTCCATGCAACAGCCATAGTGCTAAAGCCTAGAAAGTCACTTACTTTTCTCCGAGTGTCACCCGGAGGCTGCTCTGGAGTAGAGAAATTGATTGTTGGCATTTTGTTTTTTAGCAGAAGACATACCCACATTCAGGACAGCAATTACTGCACTTAGGACTACATTTATTAATAGAAACCACTTAAGAGTCATTACAGCAAAAAGTGACTGCAGTGCTACACATAAACACACACACACAGATCCACAGTAGAAATGCTGCAGCTAGATGAGGTTTTAAACATGAATCTATGGCTCTTCAAAACTTCGCAAGGCCAATATTCTATGGCTACTGTCTACTGAATATGATTCAACTGGTATAATTCTGGTCATACATTTACTTTTCATCAGCACACAATGTTATTTTCAATAGGCTGCTTTCAGAGTCTTACGTTGTGAACAAAAAACTCATTATAAAGTTATAGAGATGGCTGGCTATTTCCCGGGGAGTGCAGAGACTAGAAAAGAGGATTTTTAAAAAAAAGGGCCAAAAATGTTTTAATACAGCAACTTGCATATGTGGGACCATTACCCAATTTGATTCTCCAGTCAGATACATTCTATTCTGAATACAAATAAAGCAAGGGCTTTTTTGGCCCTCTGCTACTCTTGGTGAAAACAAATAAAGCCAAGGACAACTAAAATAACTTTCTGCTCTTAAATCAGACAAATTCTGTATCTGTGCTTTTGATTTTCTCCATTCTGTAAAAGTCACAAAAAATCATCAAAGTAGATCTTTAACCGTAAAGTATTGGAATGATCACACATTCCCAAATATGTTAAATTAGAAATTAGAGCATCCAACTGTATTGCTGGAGAAGACTGGCTACAGGGTAAATTAGCCATAATTTATCAAAATAAGATTTCTTTTTGTTTGCCTTGGACATCAGTTCTCTGGTACACAAATGGCAGGAGCAGTTGCTTAAGACAGTCTGTCGAGGTAAGAAGCCAGGTGAATGGATTAAAGGAAATCAAACCCAATCTTCCAGAGTAGAAGGCAAATTCCAAGTTGTATAGAACTTGATAACATACACTTCATCAAGCTGTTGAACAGTGTACAGAACAAGCTCTTCACCCCCCTCAGATCAGAGACTAGGGAACTGTCAAAAGACAGCCAGTGATCCTATCCTCAAGACACTGAAACCAAAATCCATTAATTCAATTCACAGATATCAGAAGATTTCTAATTAATTAACTGTAAACTGGACTTCCAACTCAATTTCCATCAATGCCAACGTTGAAACCATTGTATTCCCCTCAATGATGGGAAGAAAGTAAGAAGAGGGCCAGGATATAGTCCTTTTTTATTCCATTAGCCTTTGCTTTACCGTGAAGCTAACTTTTATTCTTTATAATGTTTTAACTCATCATTTTTCTAAACTCACATTTGTCTAGTCTAAAACACAATACTTTGACAAAATTCATGAATACTACTACTCCAGACGTTCTTTGAGAGGCATTAGGGAAAATAAATGAATAGGTACTACCTAGTAACTAACAAGTTTGAGCTTTCACTTTCTTAAGCCTATTTGGGGGTATTGTAGATCAGCCAAGCAATACACTCAAACTGATAACCTGTTTCTTTAGCTATAGGAGTTGAAGAGAGTATCTTGGTGTTCAGACACAAAGAATGGGGTTCGACTACTATTATTTTTATAGAAAGGAATTTTCTTTGCCTTAAGATCACAGCTCCCCAAAAGGCTCAATTTGAAATTACCTAAAGGGGAACACCTGAGCCTGTTAAATCTCAACGTTGCAAACCTACTTCACTTCTGAAATCAACATTTAGATCTTACAATAGAAAGTTAATATTTTTGTCCTGGCAGATTTTTCCTTAGTTCTCTTCTCTTTAAGTCTCATAATTTCTACCATAAAAAGATGAGTCAACTAGATTGATCAGTTAAACCAGAATTTTTATATCATTACTACCTTTGTTCTGATATTATTTTATTTTATTATTTTAATTTTCTTCTTCTTCTTCTTCCCCAAAGTTCCCCAGTACATAGTTGTATATTCTAGTTGTAGGTCCTTCTGGCTCTGCTATGTGGGATGCCACTTCAGCATGGCTTGATGAGCGGTGCCAGGTCCGTGCCTAGGATCCGAACCAGCAAAATCCTGGGCCTCTAAAGTGGAGCCACTTGGCCACAGGGCCAGACCCAGATATAATTTTCTTTTTAAAATCCTCAAGGCTAGAGACTTTTACACATTTATTTTCCTTTAAGAATACGTATCTCAACTGGACAAATACTTAGAAGAAACACATATGCCTTTAAGTAAATACTAGCTTTCTAACAATCAAGACAGGCCAAAGACAACTGCCAGATCAGTTCTCAAATCTCTGGCAAACCATGGATTCAAAAAGGAGCCAAATAAATACAACAGCTGTAGTTTACACTTGCCCTAAGAATTACTAATTTCTATAAATTTATTTAGTCAACAAATGGGTGATGACATTTAGTCTGAAGCGATGGCTAAATGCCATACTGTACTTACCTCCAAATAGTTCCAAATCTCTTAAGCCCTCAACAATGAACTTTTCCGAGACCCACCGCTAAAGAGAAAAGCCCCAAAGAGAATTAGTATTTCCTCCAAGGCACAAAAAATTAGCTATCAGCCATTAGACAGACAAACAAAAACAGAATCGTGCAATATAGTTAAGATACATTTCTACGGAAAAGTTTTGAAAAGAATCTTGGATTTAAATCAACTGAAAACAATAGATTAATTCCTTTCTCTGTTCCTCTTTGCCTAATTTGACGAATAATTCCTAAATCTGACAAATGACAAACACATAATATTGGCCTTATTGATAAAGAATGTTTTTGTCCTTCCTATATATAAAACTACATTGTGGTTCTATCTTATTCATTCCATGGCTGTCTATTACAGATGCTTTGGATCATTAATGACAATTTGAAAAATATTATTGGAATTCACAACACAGAAAACAGGGATGAAACAGTAGTTTTTCACAAGCCTCTATTAGTTTATAAAAGGAAACAGCAAGCTGCATATTCTTTCATCCACTAGGGTTTCTAAAGACATCACCAATTTTCTACCAAGTTTACAAGGACCAAACTAGCATGACCAATCTGTGGCCACTTTCCTGGCCTATTTCAAACAAGTATTGGATTTCGATCATAGTGATCAGTGGTCTAGTTTCACCTGAACCAGGCTAGGTTGAAATAGAAAAGAAGCTCATATTTAAAAGCAATGGAATCAAGACTGTATTTCACTTCAGGACTGGTGTTAAAGTTGGGCTTGAGGGCATTCTTTCCACTGGGCAGAGTTGAGGCTAAGGAGAGATTCAGTTTTTCCTCTTAACAGTGGAAGTTTACCCTTTCCAATATACATTTTTCTTATATAAATAAACATAAGAAAAAAGAAGATTAGGTAACATTCAGAAATAAGTTGCACTATATGGATTATGAATTGGAACTACAATATCATTTTCTGTCCTCTATATCAATTTTTTCAAATTAAAAAAAAGAAGACTCTAAACAAAAAACTTGATATAAAAAAATCATATGCACTATACCACAAAACATAATTTACACTTTAACATTTAAAGAAAGTGGTACATTCATAATGTCTCATAGCACACATTGTTACAAGATTTTAAAATAATTACTACTTTATTTAGAAATTAACTACGTGTTAATAAATAAAATAAAATACTTTTATGAAATCATGGAAGCTTGTAAAGAAGCTAAATCCAGTATTTGTTCTTGAGGTCACTTTAGTTGGTAAAGTTTTCAGCTGTAATAAAATTTTTCATGTTCAAAAAGTCTTCAGTTAAAACCCATAATTATACTTAGAAAAAAAGTGTTCCAATGATTACAATTTGATACTGATTTTTAAAACACACAAATTCATTGAACATACAGAGGAAACTGGCAGATCATATCTAGACTGAAAAGAGCCATCAACTCATTTAATGTTGAATGATCGATATTCATAAAATACGCCATCTTGTTTGTTCTCTATCAAACTGATGGGTGTGTTCTGTGTCTCTGGTCAGCCTCTGCCTGTAGCTCTTCTCTCAGGAGTGAAGGCTGCAATACCTGCTTCACTTCCTACATCCATCACTTCTGCATGATCCTGAGCATCACATAAAAAACCACCTACAGTATCTGCCCAAACACATCGCTTTTCAGAAATAAAAATAGTAAAGCCAGAAGAAGAGAAACACTCACCCTGATTCGCTCTGGTTTACTTACAAGAAAAGACATGAGTTCCTAACGTGTAGACCTACTTCAATTGCAAAAATTTAAACCTAAAGGGAAAATAGAAACAGGGTGAGTTAGTCGAATCTCCTTTTTACAGAAATACCTTTTGATTAACAAAACTCACTATGAGTCTACCATTCAAAGCACTGTACTAGATCTATACATTGCTAGATTCTCAAGATTTGTTTAGAGAAACTTCCAGTGACAATAAACTGGGATGTACTTTGGCCAAGTACATTCTGAAATACTGTAATCTCTATAAGAAAAGAGAAGTTTGTTATTATACGGTTTCCTTCTTTAAATTAATTTTTAAATTTTTCTTGACTGAACCCCCGACTAACTCCTTCCCAGCAGTAACTAACTTCAATTCTTTTGGCTGTTTATCCTTTTTATCATCATTCTTAAATAATGTTTATATGGCCATGACCTATCCATTTTAGACATTTATCTACTAACTTCCTACCATGGTAGATGAGGTCTAAGCTCTCCTATATCACCTCCCTGCACTCTGTTTTCCTGCATTCACTCCGCCAACCTAGTTCTGGCATAATTTTTGGTTAAACCAATAGCTGACATTTATACTACTATGATTATACAAACATGGTTCATAGCTGAGGTAAATAGTTAGAAATACCTGTATTCTTCCTTCTGTATACCCATTTTCCCCTTAGAGTTAATAATTGCCTAATTTTTTTACTTGCTTGGTTTCCCATGTAGCTATTATTAACTTTTTCTAAATACTTCAACATCTCTGCTATTTGTCTTATCAATATATTTTTTCATACACTCAAACTCATCCATTCCAATTTCTCCTTAGAGATCGCCTTTCCAGGGCCTTCCATCCTCCTACTGTAATCTGGACTAGTTGCTTTCTAGGCCAGCTGCACTTAGTCAGCCTTTTTACTATGACGGTTTGGATCTCCCAATTCAAGGAAATATTCTTCTATTGTTTCTTTGATAATTTGTCTCCTGTATTCTCATGTTACAGAATTCCTAATAGTTAAAGATGTACTTCTAGAGTTATCCTTTAACATTACACTTGTTTCATTCCTATTTTACAACTCTCTACTTTCCAGGAGATTTCTTCACCTTTATTTCCAACCATTCTACTAAGCTTTAAATTTTGGTTACACATTTCCAAGAGTTTCTGCCATTTCTCAAATGTATCTTTCTTCATATCATCCTGACCTTGTTTTATGTGCTATTTATAATTAGGAATTTATATCTAGAATGGCTAAAAGCATAATATATTATGACCCAGTGGGGTTTATCCCAGGATTGAAAGATTGGTTTAACATTTAAAAATGAATAAATGTATACAAAATTGTGTTTGTTCGAAGTTGTTTGCAAATAAAGAACCAATTTTAAGGAATTTTAAAAAATGAATCAATGTAATTTTACCTTATTAAATGAGTAAACAAGAAAAAAATATACAATCATACCAACAGATGAAGAAAAAGCATCTGACAAAATTCAACACCAACTCATGACTTAAAAAAACTCTCAGTCAACCAGGAATAGTCAAATAGAAATAGAACAGAAATAGAATTTTACCAAGTCAACTTGGTAAAAGATAGACATGAAAAATTTATAGCTAATATCATACTTAATGGTAAAAAAGAATGAATGAGTTTCCTCTAAGAACAGAAGTAAAGCAAGGATGTCTGTTCTCATCACTTCTATTCACCATTGTACTAGTGGTCTTGGCCAACGCAAAAAGACGAGAAGAAATAAAAGGCATACAGATTGGAAAAGAAGGTGTAAAACCTTTTTTTTTTTTAAAAGATTTTATTTTTTCCTCTTTCTCCCCAAAGCCCCCCGGCACATAGTTGTATATTCTTCGTTGGGTCCTTCTAGTTGTGGCCTGTGGGACGCTGCCTCAGCCGTGGTTTGATGAGCAGTGCCATGTCTGCGCCCAGGATTCGAACCAACGAAACACTGAGCCGCCTGCCGCGGAGTGCGCGAACTTAACCACTCAGCCACGGGGCCAGCCCACAAAACTCTTTATTCATAGACAACATGATTGTGTACCTAGAAAGTGTTAAGTATTCCACAAAAAAATCATTAGACCTAAGAAAATGAATTTAGAGAGGTCAATTACAAAACCCAATTGTATTTCTATATACTAGCAATGAATAACAACAAAATGAAATTTTTTAAAAATCACCGTTTATAATACCAACAAAAACATAAAATAAT